>NC_140445.1:2581908-3781908 GCF_963576455.1 Neolamprologus multifasciatus | reverse complement strand
GTGTGTACTCATACTCGTAAAAGTTAACCGATACCATGAACCGATACTAACTTATTTCATTAGTCAGAGGGTGGCTTGTCATTTCTGTTGTAGTTTTTTAGATTGGCCACTAGGGGGACATCCCGCGCTAAACAGGCACAGGGTTAGGCGAGTGAGACTGGCAGCTCCAGATAAAAAAGAGAAACTGGAGGCTGCTGTAGCTAGGCTAAACAAAATGTCAGCAGTGTGGAACAGCCAACTTTAACTCAGGTTCTGGAAAAGTGATGAAAAATGTCAAGAGAAAATCCACGGGCAGTTAAAATAACAGAGGCTCTGACTCATTTTATCGCTCTGGATGACCAGCCAATGCCGGTCGTGGAAAACACAGGATTGCACCGTCTTCTCAGCATACTCGAGCTGCGATATGAAATATAATAAATAAACAGAAGTGTTTATTTATTATTCTGAAAGCTCGAGACAGTGCCAATAGTTCAGTGATATTTTGTTAAATTACAATGTGGAGACTCTGCAATAATTTAACAGAAGTGCTTATTTTTCACTTGAAATTTTTTTGTGGTCATTTTTATTAAGATTTTATTTTTTATCGGCAGAGAATAAAATAAAACCTGTCTTCCATTTCATTGCATTTGTGTGTGTGTGTGTGTGTGTGTGTGTGGTAGAAGTATCGGTTTTCGTACTCTGTATCGGCAAGTCCTCAGATCCAAGTATCGGTATCGTATCGGTTTGAAAAAATTGGTATCGTTGCATCCCTAATTTGCACCTTTCTCTGTTAATAATATATCATTCCTCTAATTGTTTAATATCAGGATTCACCTTGGTTACACTTTATGACAGAAAGTAAAGTAAAGAAGAGTGACACAAAGTAAGTTATCCTAAATGTTGTGCTTGTGCCAATGAAAACTTTGCTACTGTTGGCAAAAGACAAAGGAAGAGGAGAGGGGGGAAGGCATGTTAGAAGGCAGCGAGAGAGCAGGAAAGTGCAGTGAGAGTAGGGACTTGATGTATCGTCTATGAGCAGTAAAGGGAGAGAGCTGGCTCATATTATATTGGCGCATACTTCATTGGACATGTAGCTGAAGGGAACAGGTGATAAGGAGATGTTGTGTAGTAGCTGATACAGGCTCTGGGTGGTGGGGAAGAATTGCTAGATGGCTGGATAAGAATGGCTGTAGTGATGAGGGAAACTGCAAAGAAGGTGTCTGATGTGACCTTTGGACAGAGGAAAGGGGACAAGGAGAATTGGTTTTGGACTGAGGACATACAGGATCACTTAGGAAGAAGTTAGCAGAGAAAGAGCAGGATAGTCGGGAATTCAAAGAAAGTAGACAGGAGTACTGGGAGGTGGCAGCAGGTTAGGGTGGTTAATGATAGAGACAGAAATGTGCTAACGAGAGAAGAGAAGAAAGTAGATGGGTGGAAGACAGTTAGAGAATCAGGAACTGCAGAGGGTTAGTAACAAGGAAATGAGGACGGCTATGGAGAGGATAAAGAGTGGAAAATGATCCATATGACATACCTGTGGAGTATTGGAGAAATCTAGGAGAGAGGGGAATCATATTTTTGACCTGATTGTTTAAAACAACCTTGGAGTACGAGAGGATGTCTGAGGAATGTAGAAGTGTACTCGTACTGATTTTCAGAGACAAGCGTGATGTGCAGAGCTGTGGTAGCTACAGAGGGATAAAGCTGATGAGCCATGGTATGTGGAAGGAAAAGAGTTGTTGAGGTTAGGTTAAGAAGAGATGTGATCCATTTTAAAATTCTTTTATTTGTTTTTAAGTCTCTTAATGGTCTTGCCCTTTCTTATTTGTTTGATCTGCTTCAGACAAATAAGAAAGGGCAGCACTGCGGTCAGCTGTTATGTTGTTTTTAAAGTGCTTTAGAAATAAAGTGAAAGCGAAAGTAAAGTGAAAGTGATGATCAGTGAGCAGTAGTATGGCTTCATGCTGAGAAGAGATGCCATGTTTGCATACATATTATTGGGTGCAGGGATGCAACGATACCAATTTTTTCAAACCGATACGATACCGATACTTGGATCTGAGTACTTGCCGATACAGAGTACAAAAACCGATACTTCTACCACACACACAAATGCAATGAATTGGAAGACAGGTTTTATTATATTCCCTGCCGATAAAAAATAAAATCTTAATAAAAATGACCACAAAAAAATTTCACGTGAAAAATAAGCACTTCTCTTAAATTATTGCAGAGTCTCCACATTGTAATTTAACAAAATATCACTGAACTATTGGCACTGTCCCGAGCTTTCAGAATAATAAATAAACACTTCTGTTTATTTATTATATTTCATATTGCGGCTCGAGTATGCTGAGAAGACGGTGCAATCCTATGTTTTCCACGACCGGCATTGGCTGGTCATCCAGAGCGATAAAATGAGTCAGAGCCTCTGTTATTTTAACTGCCCGTGGATTTTCTCTTGACATTTTTCATCGCTTTTCCAAAACCTGAGTTAAAGTTGGCTGTTCCACACTGCTGACATTTTGTTTAGCCTAGCTGCAGCAGCCTCCAGTTTCTCTTTTTTATCTGGAGCTGCCAGTCTCACTCGCCTAACCCTGTGCCTGTTTAGCGCGGGATGTCCCCCTAGTGGCCAATCTAAAAAACTACAACAGAAATGACAAGCCACCCTCTGATTAATGAAATAAGTTAGTATCGGTTCATGGTATCGGTTAACTTTTACGAGTATGAGTACACACACATTTTACAGTATTGGCCCTGATACCCGATACCAGTATCGGTATCGGTGCATCCCTAATTGGGTGCCAAGAAAGATGTGGTGCTGCATCAGGAAGTCGGGAGTGGTGGTGGAGGACAATCTGCCGTGCAGAAGGAAGAGAAGAAGACCACAGAGAAGATTGATGCATGTTTTGATGGAGGATACGCAGAGGGTTGGTGTGACAGAGGATGATGGTACAGATGGAGTGAGATGGAGGCAGATGATCCAATGTGGTAATCCTTAACTGGAACAGCTAAAACAAGAGGCTTGACAAATTATGGATGTTGGTTGGTGTCCACCAGGTGGAGCTTGAGTCTTTTCAGAAAACCAAAGAATTCAGGTCTCTTCACAAACATGTGGCACCACCGCACTTTGGAAAATGATAATTTACTTTGGCGAAGTTGCTGATTATAGTTTGAAGCTTTGATCCAAACCACATGAGAACTGAGAGTTCTGAAAACAAAGATGATTTACTCACGTTTGTCTTTTCAGGCAGAAGCAAACTGACGGATGGTTTTCTGTGTTTCTGATGTTTGTTTGAGGTTTTTGCTGTTGTTTGCTTATTGTTTCTGGATACATTTTGCAATCAGTCAGTTTCTGGCCTGTAATTTTTTAATACAGCTTGCAGGGACTCAGTGGAAATAAATTGTGTTTAACTAGGATTATATGAGTTATGACATCTGCTTTCCAAGTGTGTCCTGCCAAAGACAGGAAACAGTGGTGAATTATATGAACAGAAATTCACACGTAATGAGTTTACAGATGTGGATGACTAAAAGAGTAAGATACAAAAACGTAATTCAAATGTAATTCCTCATTTGAAGGAATTACATCCATTCAAATGAGGGAATGTAATTGAGAATTGTTTTTGATTTGAGGCTAGAGATTGTTTTTATGTGTTTGAAGCTACCTGGTACTTAGACCTGAATCTTGTTCCATTTTAAAAACGTCTAGGCTGGGCTGTGCCTTTGGAGGTGGTCCTGAGGGTCTTGATCCACACTGTAATGATGTGAGTCATTAAGGGTCACATCATGAGCCAAGACGTTAAATATTTGTGAGACATCTCTTTACCCTGACATCATGTGAGTTATTGAGGTCCAGAGATGGGTAACGCGTTACAGTAATCTGATTACTTTTTTAAAGTAACGAGTAAAGTAAGGGATTACTATTGCAAAAACGGTAATTAGATTACCGTTACTTTCCCGTAGGAACGCTGCGTTACTGTGTTACTAAAACCGTGATTTTTTTGCAAGAATGTCTCATGACAGTGACGTAAGCGAGTGCGACGTTCGTGACAACAGCTGTGTGCAGATCAACAATGGATCATATATCGAGTGCAGAGAGAGTATGAGCGTGCAGCGTTTAAAGCGTGGAAGTACTGACCTTACTTTGAGTTTGATTCCATAAAAAGTGACAAAAACATTAGTGTCCGTTGTACGTGGGAAGAAAACTTATTTTTACAGCGAAAAAAACCCCCTGAACAAGCTCCGAGTGCGCAACGACGTAATGGGAAATTTCCAGAGAAACTCGCAGATTCTTCAACTGACCGCTGCACACCTGCACCAGGGTAAACCTCCGCCTACCCCACTCCTGCTTTACAGGTGAAAATAGAGCAACAGGACCGCTAGTCTTTGACTTTATTTATTTTCTGCTGTGTTTTACTCGCATCTATTTGAAAGACTGAGTGTAAACACACAAAAAAAAAATATTTTATTTTATGTGCTGGAATGTGCAGAAAATAGGTTTAAATATTAAACTAATTTCTTCAAGTCAGTGAATGTTGCATATAATTAAATTTTTGCTTGATGCATGAAGTTAAAAGATTAAAACTAATAAAACAAGTTTTAAAAAGAGACTTTTCCATTTGATTACATTTTGTATGATGGATTATGCAGAAAAAGTAGAATTGGGCTGAAAGATCTATCACTTTATCACCTATTCAGGTTGTAAATTGTGTTTTTAAAAAGTAACTAAATAACTAAGTAACTAAGTAATTAATTACTTTTGAAAATAAGTAATCAGTAAAGTAACAGGATTACTTTTTTGGGGAAGTAATCAATAATTAGTTACTGATTACTTTTTTCAAGTAACTTGACCAACACTGTTAAGGTCACATGGGTCAGGATAGGTGCAGATGCAGAGCTGGGTCTTATCCTGCTGAGGTGGATCTCCTGTGTTGTGCCACGTGCTCGTGGAGTGGTTGTTTGGTTTCTCCTTTGCAAACGTCTTAGTACTACTTACTGCACTACATTGTTCAGCTTGTTTTTGGATGTTTCATCCTTGGATTTTTGTCTGAGTTGTTGCTGGGTCTGAAGTGCACTGGGATTTTGGAAGTTCCTCCTCAAAAAGGTCAAAAGAAATTGATGGGATTAGGCCAGTGGTCCCCAACTTTGTTGCGCCACAGACCGGTTTAATGTCAGACAATATTTCCACGGACCGGCCTTTAAGGTGTCGCGGATAAATGCAACAAAATAAAATGATGACAAGACAAAAACTGTAGTATTTTGTAAGTACAACAATAAACATGAATTCACTGTGTAATTGTGCAACTTTATTAGCAGCATCCACCTGAAATGCGCCAACGATATTGAGAGTAACATCCTCCTCTCTGCCCCTTAATGCTCTCTGGTCACTATAGTAACGCGTAAATATTTCTTTCAAAGTAAGACACACAACTACAACACGGGAAAAGACCCACGGCAACCAAGTTAACGATAAAAACCCTGAAAACCAACTCTTGCTCAGTTCTGTTTTTACCCCCTAAAGTTGGGACTGTAAATTAAAATTCAGCTTCACGGCTCCTTATTTAAGTTTCAAGACATAAGATACGGTTCACCCACCAGTGCCAAAGTGGTGATTAAACTCCAGAAGTGTTGACCCACACGATGTCACAGTGGCCTTCAGATAAATCAGTGGGGAATGCAGCCCAGAATACATACACTAATCAAGGAATCCAAACACATAGTTTCTTTTTGCCATTTTTGTAGTTAAATGCCAACTCATAAAACATTGTGCCATGAAAAGAAACAAACCAGCCCCACCAACATTTCTTTTAAAATTTTTACATGAATGGTGGAGTAAGTTTGTTGGACATCTACCAGGTTCCCATCAATCTACCAGAGGTTGGTAATGGCTTCTGTTTGCCACAAGCCTAAATAGGTACGTTTTCAAAAACTGGATAATATTAGCTCGCAAATGACTTTTCATTAATTCAATTAAGATTACAGTTTTTCCATTATGGGGGCTCCAAACAAGCAAAACAAACCTTAAATAGATGGGTTGGTAATGATTCGAGAGATGTTAATGGCTGGGGACAATAATAATACTAATACACAATAATTTGTGTTAATTTTGATAAACCTAACACTACCCCATCATTGATACCTGTGAAGTCTAACCCTTCACAGATGAAAACATGTTATGATCTCTCTGTACATTTTGGTTTATTTCTGTAACATTTCAGATTTCTAAAAACATTTCTAAACCCTGTAAGTAGAATCAAATAATTTATGGATTTAGTTTTTTTTTTGGATACTTTATCTTCTGTTGCAGATTCCCTCCTGCATGCTGACAGTGTGTGTGTGTGAGAGAGAGAGAGTTTGCAGGTGTGATTTTGCATATTTTCTATTTGGCTCCACTCAGCAGAGAGATTAGCAGCAGGTAGAGTGACAGGTGGATTAAAATGGACTGCATCTCTGGCTCGAGTAAAAAAATAAATATTAATTAGACCTTCATTACAGAGCAGTTACTTGAATTGTCACTGCAGCAGTGCTGATGGTTTAACTCCTGTGTTGATGTTGTTGTGTTCATGCTATTAACTGCAATAAATGCCGTTATTAGACAGCAAAATATTAAATGAAACTTTAAATGAAATGAAAAACAAAAACTTAAATTGAAGTGTTCCAGGTATTTCCTACTGGAAGGAAGACTATGAGGCAGTTCCAGAAATGCTGGAAAGATTATATATTTTGGCTTGTCCATCCATCCATCCATCCATCCATCCATCCAACCATCCATCCATCCATCCATCCATTCATCCATCCATCCATCCATCCATCCATCCATCCATCCATCCAACCATCCATCCATCCATTCATCCATCCATCCATCCATCCATCCATCCATCCAACCATCCATCCATCCATCCAACCATCCATCCATCCATCCATCCATCCATCCAACCATCCATCCATCTATCCATCCATCCATCCATCCATCCATCCATCCATCCATCCATCCATCCATCCATCCATTCATCCAACCATCCTTCCATCATCCATCCATCCATCCATCCTGGGCGCACCAGTCTCAATGGATGGATGGAAAATTTTACACATCTATCCATGCATCCATTTTCTGCTGCTTATCCAAAGGAGCAACAGTTTATAAGAAATGCCCAGCTCTGGCTTTCCCGGCTGCCTCCTCCGGCTCTTCTGGCAGAGCACTGAGGTTTTCCAAAGCCAGCTGAGAGACATCATCTGCCTGGTTCTGCCCCTGATTCACTTCCATTTTAACATACCTGAAACACCTCACCTGGAAGACAGTCTAGTCAGATGAAGAAGCAGCTGAACTTAATCCTTTCAGTGTAGGAGCACCTCCACTCAGAGGTCCTCCTCATTGACTGAGCTCCTCACCCCGAGCCTGGCCACCCTTCAGAGCGAGCTCATTTCCGCTGCTTGTTTCTGAAAGTGTCTCGTTCCTTCATTCACTGCCCAGAGTTTCTGTCTAAAGCTGAGTGTAGGAAGGTAGAATCAGTTTTTACTCCGCCAACCTTCGACCTTGAGCTACTTGAACTCCTCCACTTGGGACAGCAACTCATCTCTAGCCTATAGTGGCTTCATCCCATTCCGGCCAAGAATCACAGCTACAAAATGAAGAAAACTGCTCCAGCTGAGCGTCAAACCAACAGATTTTTTAAAAATCTGCAGCTTCAATACTGACAAACACATTTAATTTTTAAAATTAGCCCATAAAATGAGCCTTTCTTGTGTGTTATCCCACACCTCTTGTGGTCTGATGGGTAATTGCTCATTGAAATGCATGTGGGGAGGCCGTTAGCCAGCTGCTGACATGAGGCTGACTCCAAGATAAATAAAGCAGCCCAGGAGACAGCCCTGCTCTCCTCATCATCATATCTTAATTGGAAAGGACAGCTTTAATTAAAATGAAACCATTTAATGTATTTTGTAATTAAAGACGAGTTAGATGGCGACTGCTGGGTTGGGCCAGCAGGGCCGCTGAAACAGAAGCAGGCTTTGATTTCATCAACACATTAGAGTTAAATCTCCTATTTATTTTCTTGGATAAATATCATCCTGTTAGGAATTTAAAGACATTGAACTCTGAGATGGTTTATGGCTTGAAACATTAATTCAGAAGAACATTGGAAGAAGCAAAAACTGCAGTTCCTCTAATTTCCACTTGAAGCTCCAGCAGTGGGTTGTTCCCCTAGACTCCCATTAACCATCTTTAACCTGGCTACAAAAAACAGCTTAGTTTGCATTATTAGGGGTGTGGCCTCTTTGATTGACAGGTGGATGGTGACCCAGCTGCTAACTGCAAGGCTTCACCTCAGCTAATTGGAGCCCCCGGAACCTCTGGAACATCTTTTTATGTGGATATCATCTGGAGGTTAAAATAGTGACTTCTGGTTTCCAAACACAAAACATGATGTCAGCCAAAACGCTGATGTTGAAAAATGGGTGATGTTACATTTATTAGTCCCTGAATCCTCCCTTCGTTATGCTGCAATAGGTGTAGGCTGCTGGGGGATTCGAGTATTTCTTTTCACCCACTATGTATTAACAGAGCTCTCTGCATTGAATCATACTTGTTATTAACCTCTGTCTCTCTTCCACAGCATGTCTTTATCCTGTCTTCCTTCTCCCACCCCAACCGGTTGCAGCAGATGGCCCCGCCCCTCCCTGAGCCTGGTTCTGCTGGAGGTTTCTTCCTGTTAAAAGGGAGTTTTTCCTTCCCACTGTCGCCAAAGTGCTTGCTCATAGGGGGTCATTTGATTGTTGGGTTTTTCTCACCTTGAGGTGACTTATGTTGTGATTTGGTGCTGTATAAATAAATTGAATTGAATATCTTTCAGTTTACTATCAAACTGTAATTAATACAGCTCTCCAGCTGCACTCTGGCTCAGGATAATCACATTTGTTCTGTCTAGAAAATGAATTCTCTATATATGTGGGGGAATAATTACAAAACTCAAATAACAATTCTCCCTTTTGGTTTGCGATCACCTCCTCCCAGAATGCAGTAGTGTTGCAGAACAGTGGGTTTTGCTTTAACAGGCAGAAAAACATGCACTTCAATTTCTGCTAGCCTTCAACAACCTTGCTTTCATCCACTAGGTGGCGTGACATCTCCATCAGCCAAACACTGAGGCTCACCTGCCTGCTGTTACAGCTAAACAAATGGAAATACATCTTAAACTTAAAGTACAAGTTAAGTGAAATGTGTGAATAATATTTTGTTCCTGATTCTGCGTGTCCTTCTCTACAACACTTGAAGCGGTGATTTCACATCTTTCTCTTTTGCATGCACACTCACTCTTCCTCCCCGCTTTCCCGCAGACAAACAATTTGGTCCTGCCTCCTCCATCCCTCTGCCGTTAGGTGGTACAGCCCACTGCCATACTCAGCAGTCAGCCTCTCTCTCGGAGGAGGAGGATTCACACTCTGGTTTTATTTCTCTCCTCCTCTCCTTCTCCTCTTGCTATGACCCATTTGACGAGCGGCTGCCACCAAGACCGATGTGAGTAACAGACGCACGCAGACACAGAGTTACACGAGTGTGTTTTTGAGAGCGAGAAGAACGATGTGGTTAGGGTTCACCGGGAGTGCAGCGATGTGCAGGTGTGCATCTCAGGTGTGACCAAGTGTTCATGTGATGGAAACAACTCATGGAGCAAGAGCTGGGCTGAAACTAGATGCTTTGCCCTTTACACTGATGTGAGGAGTGGGCTGAAAGAGCTTTAGCTGTGGCTCAGGAGGTTTAGCAGATCATCTACTGATCAGAAGGTTGAAGGTTTGATTCCTGTCTGCTTCGGTCTGCATGTTAAAGTATCCGTGGGTAAGATACTGAAACCTGAGTCATTGGAGTGTGAATGTGTGTGAATGATAGATAGAAATAAAGCACTTAGACATGAATGGGAATGTGACATGTTGTATAAAAGTGCTTTGAGTGCTCGAGCAGAAAAGTGACATGTAAAAACCATGAGGAACAGTGGTCTCAGCGTGTTGATGGACATGAAATACGTGTGTTTGATCTCATTCTTCACTGAAAGACTAAATTGTGCCTCTTCATCGCTCTAAAGTGAGATGCTGTCACATCACTTGAATCGGTGTCTGTGCAGGTGTTAGACAGCATTCAGAAACAGTGCTGTGTCTCAAAA
Source organism: Neolamprologus multifasciatus (assembly GCF_963576455.1). Classification (NCBI taxonomy): domain Eukaryota; kingdom Metazoa; phylum Chordata; class Actinopteri; order Cichliformes; family Cichlidae; genus Neolamprologus; species Neolamprologus multifasciatus. The sequence continues at coordinate 3,771,766 of NC_140445.1, read as the reverse complement.
TCAGCAATCAGTCATTTACAGCTTTTTTAAGCCAGGATGTGTTTTTTGTGCCCATGTGAACTTCTTCAAGAAGTATCGTGGAAATGGTCTGCTGCTGATTTCTGCTTCCGAACATGCTTTGTTGGTGCAGAACGTTTTTGACACAGCGCAGACAGAAACTATGTTACTGTTAAAATAACGTGAACATGTTAAAAATAACATTTTTTTATGTAAGCATCATAATCTTTAAGGATTGGTATGACTAAAGGCGGCACAACAGTGACGAATCTCAGCTTGTCTGAGCCTCTTCTTGTCCACATGTCAAAGAAAACAAACTCAAATACCTCCTGATGGTACTCAAAGTGTTTGTGTGAGTCTAAAATATATCAAATAGTATTAACATTCACCTTAGAAGAGACACAAAAAGACATGAAAATGACCGACATGTTCTGATCTCAGGACCTCAGATGTCTCTGGTGTCTCTGACTCACAGGTAAGGCGTCCTTTGGTGTTTCTGCTTTGACACACCCACCCAGAGATAACAGGTTCATTTATATTAAGAGGGATTAAATCAAACTTTCTTGTTTATAATCGGACTTTTGGCTAGGTTTAAGACCTGAAAACTACTTGGTTAGATTCAGGAAATGGTCACTGTTTGGGTTAAAATGTTCTCCTTCTCAGCATTAACCATGCATGTTGGTGTGTCAGGCATAAATGGATGCCTGATGCTTTAATTGGAGATTCCAGCAGTTTTGACATAAACAAAGTGTTGTGACGCCCTGAGAGTGAGAGTGGGCTAAAACAACAGTTCACTCTGGTGGAGCTGCACCATCGGCGTAACTTTGTGCTGAACATTGGGGGGTGGGGTCAAGATGTCTGTCTAAATAAATAAATAAATCTGGGTAAATTCCCAGATGATTAAACGTGCAACTATTTTGCAGGTAATACCTGAAACGAGTAAAGAAAATCAACAGCCTATTTATGCAAGATAATTTATCATTTTATTGGGGGGGTTATATTGGTTGGGTCTGATTATTGCGGGGGTCATAAACCCCCTAATCCCCCTGGAAATTACGCCCCTGAGCTGCACCTCTGTCTGGTCCTTGTGGGTCCCCTTTGAGTCTTTGTTTTTCTGACTTCTTTCCAGCAATAAGAACAAAGCTCTGACTACAGCAGCACAGGGGCAGTGACTCTGAGGTCCTTTTCTTTGTTAGACACCAGAGATGGGCAGTAACGGTAATCCGATTACTTTTTTCACGTAACGAGTAAAGTAAGGGATTACTATTGCAAAAACGGTAATTAGATTACCGTTACTTTCCCGTAGGAACGCTGCGTTACTGCGTTACTAAAACCGTGATTTTTTGCGAGAATGTCTCATGACAGTGACGTAAGCGAGTGCGACGTTGGTGACAACAGCTGTGTGCAGATCAACAATGGATCATATATCGAGTGCCGGAGAGAGTATGAGCGTGCAGCGTTTAAAGCGTGGAAGTACTGACCTTACTTTGAGTTTGATTCCATAAAAAGTGACAAAAACATTAGTGTCCGTTGTGCGTGGGAAGAAAACTTCTTTTTACAGCGAAAAAACCCTAAACTTCCGAGCAAGCACCGAGTAGCTACGACGTAATGGGAAACTCACAGAGAAACTCGCGGATTCTTCCACTGACCGCTGCACACCTGCACCAGGGTAACCCTCCGCCTACCCCACTCCTGCTTTACAGGTGAAAATAGAGCAACAGGACCGCTAGTCTTTGACTTTATTTATTTTCTGCTGTGTTTTACTTGCATCTATTTGAAAGACTGAGTGTAAACACACAAAAAATATATATTTTATGTGCTGGAATGTGCAGAAAATAGGTTTAAATATTAAACAAATTTCTTCCAGTCAGAGAATGTTGCGGATAATTAAATTTTTGCTTGATGCATAAAGTTAAAAGATTAAAACTAATAAAATAAGTTAAAAAAAAAAAAAACTTTTTCATTTGATTACATTTTGTATGATGGATTATGCAGAAAAAGTAGAATTGGGCTGAAAGATCTATCACTTTATCACCTATTCAGGTTGTAAATTGTGTTTTTAAAAAGGAACTAAGTAACTAAGTAACTAAGTAATTAATTACTTTTGAAAATAAGTAATCAGTAAAGTAACGGGATTACTCAGTAATCAGTAATTAGTTACTGATTACTTTTTTCAAGTAACTTGACCAACACTGTTAAACACTCATCTAATCATAACAGATCCAATCATGTTGTCTCCTCTTGGGACTCAAAACTAATTCATGAGAGTGAAGCTCATGGTTTTGTTTATGCATCCAAAACACGTAACATCCTCACCATCCACACTGACAGATCAGAGTCACGGTTTGTAAAAGTGGTGTGAACATGGCTGAAGAGGCTGTGATCATCTCTAAAATATTTGTGACTCAGTAACACTTTTAAACAGATGCTGAAGGCATTGAATAAAAAAAGAAATCCCAAAATAAAGCAGAAGTCAGGACACATGAAGTTTAAGTTTAACACAGGTTGGAGAACATGACGACAATGTGACTTTTTCGGTTTTGATAAATGATTTTAAGACGTCAACCATCCTCTGAAAGCCTGAGCTGTGACACTGAATTTTTAGTGCAGCAGGATGAACATCAGAGACATAAAGTCACAAACTAATGAAAGCAGGATGCAGAGGAGATGAGGAGATCGCTGCAACAGGAAACTGAATGGATCTGTAATCGGCACACCGATCATCCAGACCGACGCTGTGGATGAGAAGCTCCTGTTTTATTTCTTCCTGGAAGACATTAAGGAGCTGACAGATGGGCGCTGACGGCTGCGTTTGTCTGTCACGTATAGAATGAGGATGTTTTTCTAATGTAGGTAGACAGTAATGTACGTATATTGTCACTTTAAGGTAATTCATGTGGCAGTACGATAGCAATATACTGCAGAATAGTCAGCAATCCAACACTGTATATGATCACACAGATTACACTAAACATCAAAGTCAGCTTGGTATGTGTCAGCCATTCCCACCACATTTTCCTAATCTCTCATAAACTGATATCTTTATGACGGATAACAGTTACATAAATTGATTTACTTCTATTTGAAATCAGTTCATCTTCTTCCAGTGGCTTGAAAGGTGTGAAAAACTAAATACACTGAAAATATGAAACTATCTAAAGTTTGATATATTTCAAGGAGTTACCCTGAGTTATAAATGTTTGCAGTGGGTGCATCCACAAATAGTGTTGGGGAGTAACGGAATACATGTACCGCCGTTACGTATTTAAAATACAAAATATGAGTAACTGTATTCCGTTACAGTTACGGTTTAAAAAGGTGGTATTTAGAATACAGTTACTTTGTTGAAATAAATGGATTACACGGCGGTACTTCCCTGTTTCATATTGTGGCGGGTCAGGACTGTTTGGGTTTTGTTTGACAGCTACGTTCTGTTGTTCCAGGCGGCAGCGTCACGGTTGCCATGGTTACAGGGTGACGGCCTTTTTGTTGTTGTGCTAAGCTAATAGGCAGAATGCTACAGGCATAGCTCTAAAGAATGTAGCATCATAGGCAGTGTAGTCCATGCTGCAGGGAGAATGGACTGCCATACACGTTATGTGTCTGTGAGCGAGGGAGGGAGAAAAAGGAAAAGTACGAGCTGTCATCGAGCAAAAACGGGAGCTGGAAGCAGGTAAATATAATAATAACCACTGCAGCCAAGAAGAGAGCCTGACGAGCCCAGTTGTAAGTAAGCTATTAAGACTCGACTGTACACCGTGTTCGTGTTTTCCTCCGAAACAATAAGTTCTGTTGGAGCAGCCTTTCAACGCCTCTCTCTGTCTCTCGCTAGCAAAGTTGACCCAGACAACAAAGTAAAGCTAGTTTTCAGCTACGAGCCCGACACAGAACCCACCGTATTAGCCAGAGGTCCCTTTACTACGGTTCGGAGCCGCGGACCTTCAGTAACAGTAATAAATCACAGCAATAGTACATTCATGTAGTTGTAAACAGCATGATAATATATTAAGTAATCCAAAGTATTCAGAATACGTTACTCTCATTGAGTAACGTAACGGAATACGTTACAGAATACATTTTGGGGCATGTATTCTGTAATCTGTAATGGAATACATTTTAAAAGTAACCTTCCCAACACTGTCCACAGATGAGGTCAACTAAAACCAAAAACCAGCTCCGTTTTTTGTCCTAAAACACGAGTTGCTTCACTGGATTCACACTTGTCTTTATGCTGGGCCTCGGTGCAGGCAGAAGAGGCTCTTCACTTCCAGTCACTAAAAATATGAACAGAAGCTTCATCAAGTCACAAAATAAAACAAAATAAAAGACCCCGTGCAGACTAAACACGGCACTTTAGAAATGCTCTTGGTGTGATTTAAAGTGAAGAAAAAAGTATCTCAGAAACATTGCATCCTGGGGTACCATCTTCTCTTTAATCTTTTGATTGGCTGACCCTTGCAGATTAAAGGTTTGGACATTTAGTGGGTGGGGTCTCTCTGCTTGGAGCCAAAGCTCTGCTCCTGAGATGACCATATTAGGTACTTCCCCTTTTTGTGACATCCCAGAGTCAGTTAAATAAAATACCAGTCTGCAGCCCGAGCTTTTGACTCAGAGAGATCACTCTACATACACTGACCTCATTGGTCATATTTAATATGAACAGCCAACTTGTAGTTTTACAAGATGACAGTGAGATCTACAAGGATATATGGCTCAAGCTGGAGATGTTAAGATCTTCACTGGGATGATCAGGATGGACAAGATTAAAAATGAGCACATCAGAGGGACAGCTGAGGTTGAGCGGTTTCCAGACAAAGTTGGAGAGGAGGGACAGCGGAAGTGTTGGACAATGGATGAGGAAAACCACAGAGAAGATTTATGGATGTAGTGAAGGAGGACATGTAGAGGGTGGTGAGGCAGAGGAGGATGCTAGGGATAGGATGAGACAGAGACAGATGAATTGGCTCTGGCAACCACTAAAGGCAGCAATCGAAAGACAAAGAAGAGAACAGCGCTGGAACTTGTGATATATGACAGGAAATAACCAGAAGCAATAGGTCCCCTTTAAAGACTTGATTCGACCTGATGAGTAAAGTTTTAAGGCAGAAACAGTTCCAATTTTATTTATATAAAACCAAATCACAACAACAGTTGCCTCAAGGTGCTTTATCCTCCTAGGACAGGGGTGGGCAATCTCAGTCCACGAGGGCTGGTGTCCCTGCAGGTTTTAGATGTGTCCTCGAACCAACACAGCTGATTTAAATGGCTAAATTAGCTCCTCAACATGTCCTGAAGTTCTCCAGAGGCCTGGTAACGAACTAATCATGTGATTCAGGTGTGTTGACCCAAGGTGAGATCTAAAACCTGCAGGACACCGGCCCTCGTGGACTGAGATTGCCCACCCCTGTCCTAGGACCTGGCGTCCACATATGTGGACATCACATTTTGGGTTATTTAGACCAAAATACTCAATTTTGCTCCACAAGGGCCTGATATCCACTTATGAGGACATTATGCTGCTACTGTTCTATCGAAATTTTAAATGAATATCCTCATATGTGGCTGTCATTTTTCTTAAAAACAAAAATTAGGTAAAAAAATAAACCTGCTAATCCTTTGTTTTTACATTCATCGGGTCCCAATCAGCCCAAATATCAAAGAGAAATTAAAAATGCATGCCGTGGAAGAGTTCGGGTCTTAGGAGGTTAAGATAAGTTAACGTTTATTAGTCCCACATGTGGGAAATTTGTTACATTTACATCGTAAACACAAGAAAGAAAGTAGAGAAAACCCCAACAATCAGATGACCCCTATGAGCAAACAGTTTGGCAACAGTGGAAGGGAAGAACTACCTTTTAACAGGAAGAAACATCTGGCTTCCCTAGGCCCCAACCAGCTGCAGCAGGCATGCTGTGGAAGAGAACCAGAGATTAAGAATAAATAATGATTAAATGCAGAGAGATGTATAAACACAAAGTGAGTGAAAATGAGTAAAATAATAATAATAATATTAAAAGTGGCTATTGATCCCAAGAGTTCAACGATGTGAATTTCATTCCAACTTTAAAAAGTAATTTTATGCGCTTTTCCTCACCAAAAATCACGTCTGTAATCCTCATTTTTTTCTCTTAGAATTATATTAAAACCTTTTATTACTAAGTTTGAAGCATTTTATAAAAAGTATTAAGTTGTGTTTTTGCCTCAGAGTGTTTTAAAAGCAACACTCAAGCTTCTGATTAATGTTGAGTGCAATACAAGTGGCCAGTTGATTCATCAGTGCAAAATGCAGATGCAGGTATTCTGCTGATAAAGGGTCATAAACCGATTGAACTGCTGAAGCAGCCGTCCACATCCCACAGAAAATGTCGGCGTTAGTTAGCCTAGTATACATTTTTCACAGCCCTTTTTGCTGTTGCTATTTTGATAAATGTTGTGTTTTTCATGACTCTGATGGAGGCGGACAGACCATCATCATCACTGCAGAGCGAACGGACGCTCTCTGACAGTTCTTTAAAAACTTAGACAGACAGAGAGAAGTAGCCTTATTGGCCTCATCCAAACGCCAGCACCCGCCCTCTGCTCTGCTCTGGATTTCCTGCCAAACTCTGAAAAGCTCGTCCCTTAAAACCAATAACCAGGAGGGTGTGAAATTATCTTGTCATCGCTCTCTTCTATCCCTCGTCTCGCATTTCTCCTCTTCTTCTCTGTCTCCACCCTATAAAGCTTATGTGCCAAACAATGCAATGCAATATAAGCAATGAAACAGCTGTAATCACTCAGTCACCCGTTCAGCGCGCTGCAGGCACTGTGGCGACCTGGCAGCCTTATCGATCTCTGGTGGCGGGGACGATTAAAGGCACCCCGGCAGTTAACAGATGGTGAGTGACGGCACTCATAAACCTCGCACTAAAAGACTAATGTCCTACAAGCTGCATCCGGCGTGCCAGCAATAAACAACCCTGCCGCAGACTGTCAGCGATACGAGCAGGGAGAGAGGGATGAAGGGAGGCGATGGGCCACCTGCTGTCCCACCAAACATGGTTTGACATGCGGGGGGTCCTCGGAGCCGAATATGGAGCGCTGATGGAGGTCGTGAGAGACAGTCTGCTCTCAGCTTTCAATTACAAAACCCAAATGGTGCCCGAATGGTTCAAATCTGAAGGAAAGAGGACAGAAAGAAACCCAGAGGAATACTTTGGAAGGAAGATACTTTACAAAAATACAGCAACAGATATTAGCTTGACAATGGTGTAGAAACAATGGCGTAGAAACAATGGCGTAGCTCCATGTATGCTAATGTTGGTCGAGCTGACCACCTCTTCAGTTTAGTTTGAAAAATCTCAACAATTAATATCTTGCATCTAACAACTTAGACTAGATTCACACTTAGGTGTCTTTAGTTAATTGTCATGACAACAGCAACTAATCATGGAAAGATAAGATTCCGTTAGCAGTTAGCATGAGCCAAGCTGCCTCCATGCTACTGTCTGTTCATATAAAACAGCTAGCTTCTCCTAGATTTTAATGCCAAACTACATGAGCCATTGCCTCGTCTAGCAGAATATTTACATTCTGAATAGGATTTGACAGACTGATGCCTGCTTTCAAAGAAAGTTTGTCTTCCATATCTGCTAGCGACCAATGCAAGTGCAAGGAGGCGTTCAGTGTAGCAAACTTTACTTCTTTGCAACTAATATCACGCTATCGACTGCCAGCAACCTCTTGCAACCAATCACCAACCAGTCTTAGAATATACATTTTCCCCAAGACTGGTGGTTTTCAGGGGGTCACTGAACATTGTCTAGGCCTAAATAAGAATATACAGTAAATGTGGCTTTAGCACTTAATTTCATGTTAGCTGCCAACTGGCTGGGGAACACACATTTTTCTCTCCTGATCAGTGATTGCCAGATGGTCACCACCTCATCATAAATGCCAAGACCAAATCTGAACTTGGGGGGAATGAAAAAAATATTAATTCCAAGTGACACAACACATCTGGCTCGGTCCGGGGAGGGGACACAAAACTCTTACAAGCGCTATTAGTGACCAGCAAAAAATCAATAATCAGAAAGTGGTTAAATCCAACTCTTGAGGATTGGTTTAATGTGGTTTTTGAAATATTTAAAATGGAAAAATTGACATTCTTTTTAAAAATTCGAAAAGACAAATTCTACAAAATATGGAATAAATGGATTAGCTTTGTGTCCCCCATCCGCCCTGAATTTAGGTAAGACCAGCCCTGAATTGGTGTATCTCCCATGTATCGTACAATGTCAGGTTGACCCTCAACTTCATAATATGTACCTAATGTAGTCTTTGTAAACAAGTTAAACATGCTGCATTATGTAACACACTGTCAAGCCAATGAGTTAATCTCATTTTTTTTTGCTATCAGAATGTAAAACAAAAGGACTAAGAAAAAGTTTTTTTTGTTTTTTTTTCTTTTGACTAAATAATGTCAATGCACTTTATTGTAACAAGTCCCTTTTTTTTTCTTCAATAAAAATATAATTAAAAAAAACCCCAAGTGACACATCAAAAACTTCACATTTGTTTCAAAATGCTAGTTGTGCCTTTCTCACAAACATAGGGTTAGGGTCATGTACTGCCTTAGACAAAAGGTTATTTATTATACTGCTCATTCTAATATTAATCCAAAGAGCACTCCACTGTGATCACCACACTGATTCTACTGTAGAAATAAGGCTGCTCATCACTGCTTTGTTACCTACTGAAAATCAGGCTCTGGCTCCTGGGCTGGAGACTGCACACGCCACTCTGGGTTCTTCACAACCAGCTTTGTGTGCTTTGCAGCTGTCTCTGCAATTTAGCTTCTCGTTAGTGTCCTGTCGTGCAATATATAATAAAAGTCCACATCTCTAAGTTGTAAATCACCTCACAGCACATGAACAAAAAGCCAGCTGACTGTAGCACGTTTGCAGAAAAAAAAAGGCATTTATGCAAAGAGCATAAGCTCAATAATTGAGTTACTATGTGAATGCATTGTGTGGTAATAAATATATATGGCCACAAAATGCATCTAATATATAGAGTTTGAACCATTTTGGTGTATACATGTCAATTTCGTTATGGTGAACTTGTCGTACATTAGCTTGCTTGTTCTGATGCATTATAAACTTGTGGTTTCTGAGTTAGCTTAGCATTCAGATGTGAAATGGGTTTCAGCGGACGAGGATTGGAGTTTAAATTGTTCTCAGCACAGCTGATTACCTCCTCAACTTGTCTTGATGTTCTCCAGAGGCCTGGTAATGAACTAATCCTTTGATTCAGGTGTTTTGACCCAGGGTGAGATCTAAAACCTGCCCTCGAGGCCTGGAGTTCCCCACCCCTGGTCTAGATGATGACAATGCTGCATCTGCAACTTTATTATTATTATTATTATTATTATTATTATTATTATTATTAACATTTATTTAACCAGGAAGATCCCATTGAGATTAAAAACCTCTTTTTCAAGGGAGACCTGGCCAAGATAGGCAGCAGCAGGTGTCTCACAGTTACAGAAATTACTCAAACACAGGCAGCAACAACACACATGCAACAATAAGTGAAAGAATACAAATAAAATAAAATAAAATAAAATTCAATAAAATTCAAATAAAAATAAAAAAGTCAGTTAAAATGACAATCAATCTAATTGAAACAGTTGCATGTTATGGACTTGGCCTCAAGGATTCGTAGTTTAGCTTTAAAAGCACTTAATGAAATAAATTCAGTCATTTTCCTTCTGCAGTTTGTTCCAAGCCAAGGGTGCTAAATGGACAAAAGCTCTTTTACCAAGTTCAGTTCGGGCAAATGGAACAGAAAGCAACAAGTAACCATGCGGACGAAGAGAATACCGACCAGCATGTTTCATTACAAGCAGGGAACATAGATAAGAAGGCAGCAACCCAAGTATCGCCTTATATATAAAACTGTATAAATGAGAGTTCCTCCGACTCTCAGCAGGCCATCCTACCTGAGAGTATAACTCACAGTGGTGAGTCTGAAATTTACAGTTAGTGATGAACCTCAAAGAATCAAACTTTGAGATAAATAAAGTAAAATATACCCGACTAGATAAAATAAATGCTAGTCGGGTATATTTTAGCATCTTTTCAGCCAGCGAGTCTTGTTTGAGAAACTTTCTCTCATGAGGTAGATGTAAACCAAAGCATACCTGCATGGTTACAGATAGCTTTTTGGATGTTAAGATGGAAGTGAAACCTTCAGTGACCCCAGAGATTGCAACTTTTTAACTCAAAGTCGTACTGGCCATCTTGGTAATAAGTCTGGGCAGCTGTTTGGGGAGCTCCCATCTAAATGGATGAAGACAGAGCCTCAGTATCAACTTCTGTGGTCAGAGCGACATAACTGTGCGTGTCCTGTGTGTATGAAGAAACAAATCCATGAAAAACACTTTGCCCCAGGATAAGGTTTCAGTTTTTTCCTGGAGCCCGTTCTCTTTACTGTAACTTCCAGACACAACCTCAGAGATTTATCACGGCAGCGTGACGTAACAACCCAGCACAAGAGTTTATAATAGTTTCTGAAATCAAATTTTCTGCTTCCCTTTTGTGAGGGCATACCCCATTTTTGTGCTCTCTTTGGCTGACAGACATGCTTGTTGTTGATAGGAGGAAAGCAGCATGAATGTGAGAGAAAATTAACTCCAGTCTGACAGGTGGAAGTCAATTAGTCGCTCTGGCCACTCGTTAGGGCCGCCGGCTGAGCCCGCTGGGGCTGTGTGTGTTTGTGTACAGGGAGGGTGTGTAGCTGTGCACTTTGTTTGTGGTACAGTTTTTCTTTATTAATTTACTTTTGGGAGTCGTGCAAGTGCTGTGTGAGAGCTGTGTGCGGCTTATGGCTTTAGTTAGTGTTTGTAGACTTGCTTTAAGGCCAAAGTAAGAGTGAGTCTCTAGGAAAGTATGTCAGTGTGATGCCACGTAACGTGATGGATAGTGTACTGTCAGTAATACAGGTGTGTGTGTGTGTGTCAGCTGTTGGTTCAGGCAGTGTTTTATGTCTAACTCCATTACCGTCTTCCTCGCGTCAGGTGCTGAGACACCAGGCCTCAGTGTCTAACTTAATTTGACGGTTTGTTTTCCAGACGCCAGGATGAACGGTGAACTGAGAGCCGGTCGTACCACGACAGCCAAGAGAGGAAGCAGCGCCATTGACAGGTGCGTCTGAATATCTACAACTCCACCTGTTACAGATATTGCTTCTGTGGTGACATTTATAAACTTCAATTTAAAAATAATGAAAAAGATCATGACCCTCACAACACTATCAAATAAGCTTAAAAATAATTAAAGTTTGACTAAAGAGTATCCTAAAGAGGAATTCTACTCACTATCCTCAGCTGGAAATTGTTTTATGGTGGTTCTGTTGACATTTAAACACATTTGGAGGGAAAACTTGGAGGAAACTTCCAGCATGAAGTTTAGGGATTGCTTGGAAATGGGCTTTGCAGTTGTCACTATGCATTGTTGATAATTTAGAGATCTGCGTTAGAGACATGATAAGATGAAGAGAAGCAGTAGCATCTGGTGGAAGTGGTACATCATCAAGGTAGAGAAAAGGCGGTTTTAGGAAGACACTTTGATTGCTTTGGAGTAGAAAGTTTGCACGTTTGTACATTATCTTCAGTGTTGGGGAGTAACGGAATACATTAAAAAAAACACTATGCATCGCCAGGTGTTTCATCGGATCGGATTTGAGGTGTTACCTCCTTTGACAGTATCACAGTATCACCTTAAAGCACTTGTTGCAGGCTGCTGAGTTTGCTTATTTTGCTGTGAAGTACAGCCAGACTTTTGACCGCTTCGCCTTGGACATTTTAATCTGTAGCTCTGCTCTAAAAGAACGTACGTACCTGGACCCGCCTACAATCCTCGAAACGTAAAATGATTGGCTAGAATCTAAAGTGTATCACAGCTCAGGAAAAAAAAGCACCGAAATGTGCGCTGCTTTTCGGACTGGTTACTACCGTTTATGTCAGAACCGGTGCCATCATGGCACCGGATACCGGTACCCATCCCTACTGCTGACATTAGTGAACTCCTGCATTAATAAATATCATACAGGTCATTGAGGTCATCCAACTAAAACCTTTCAATGGTTCTTTGTTCTAGAATGAAAACTAAAAGAGACGTATATGTAGATACATTTTGCTTACTTACTTAATTTCCTTCACTGCAGTAATCGGATGGATATTGAACCTTTATTACACATAGAAACATTAATATCTGTCAGACACGTTTGCTGAGTAGACAGCATAACAAATCAAGGTGATGCTTATACACACAACCTACCTGACTGTTTAAATATGACACCTGAAAAGTCTATTTGGAGGAAAATCTGTATCTAAGAAAATGTGCTGTTCCCAGTGTCTCCATAAGTGCAAACTTGTGTTTTGTAATTCAGGAAATTCAGACCAAACTTCCCTGTTTTTAGAAGTGTAATCCAGGGAAGGAAGAAGGCCAGTAATAGTGTTTTGTGTTGTGTTGATGAGCCTTTGCTGAGGCCCCGTTTTTCAGCCTTGTATCATTCTATCAAAATAGCTTTGACACAGAAACTGTTAAAACTTTACAATACGACATGGGACTCCCCTGCATTTCATTTATAATTATAAAGGTGTTTTATTTTGAATTACAATGTAATTACATTTACCTACAAATACTTAAAGGTAGGTACACTAGAATGAGGGGCTAACAAGTCTGATTTTTACAGGAATCAACGAAAGAATTATTATCAAATTAAATGTATTTAATGCTTAATGTTATTTAAGGCTATTACTTCATAGTATGGATATAGATAAACACTACACTAAGTAAAGCAATGCGTACCTTTAGGTAGTGCACAATTTAATAGGAATTTTGTGGAAAAACAAACAATAGGAGGAGCGAGGTCCGTATTACTGAGTGTTCTTGCACTTTTACATCTCTATATTTTCATGTCATATCATTATGTTTATGTACATGATGTTCTATTATTCAATTTCCCTCACTTTTTTAGTAATTATTTAGCAGTGATTTGAAACAGTTTATTGATAATTTAGTTAATGAAGTTTGGTTAAAGTTAAAATAAATAAATAAACATTAGTCTAGTGCAGTGGTTCCCAAACTTTTTTTGCTAGGCCCCACTTTGTTTTACAAAGCACACACACAAACACATCCCCCACCACACATATTTTGGTCCATTGTGGTTTATTTCACACCTCAAACATTTAGTAAACAATTAAGCAAATACAAGTAATCTGCAATAAATTACAGGTAGTAAGAAAATAAACTACTAACTCTTTTACGCTACGTCCACACCTACACGGGTATTTTTGACAATGCAGCTGTTTCGGCCACATGTAAACGGCGTTTCGAATCACCGAAAACTGAGATTGAGATTATTTTCAAACTCCTTTGTTTGTTTTTTTCCTTTACATACTGCGCCCCCCCCCCCCCCCCCCCGCAATGGGCGGGCCCCACACTTTGGGAAGGTCTGGTCTAGTGCATGATATGGCCCCTGACCAAAAGCTACAGCAGACTTATGAGGTGAGATGGAGAAACATTGTTTTTCTGCAAAATTACCATGAAATTACAGACTTTAATTTATTTACACTGCAGTTAAAATTATGTACAGAATAATTTCTGTCTGCTTTCCTGTCAAATATCTGAAGTTACACACTACATAAATGTATTTAGAGTATAAATATTTCTTTGTTTCCTGTAAAAACGTGACTCCCTACCCCCTTATTCTAGTGAACCAACCTTTAAGTATTTGTAGGTAAATATAATTGTAATTTAAACTTAATTAAATTATAATTCCATTTAGTTACAGGGAATTATACCATTATTCAAATTATCAAAAAACAAGTCAGTAAATCCATTTACATTAGGAGACATCCATGAGCGGTTCACAGAGACAGAGACATGTATTTGAATCTTTGAGTGTTCGAGATCCTTTATGTCGTTTAAATTCTTTGGAGTAATTTTGCTAACATTACATGTTAAACTTGTGTTTTTATAGTAGTACCACCAGAACAGCAGCTCTATCAATGCTGGTTTTCTGTGGTTGTCAGTGCTGCAGTTGGCATTTTGTTTGAGGCTGAAAGTGAATGACGGTCCAGCTGTCCCCAGCTTTAACCTCATTCTCTGCTTACATGGAAGCTAAAGCCAAACTGTCCTCCAAATCCCACCGCCGCACGCCGCTGGACGGATTAAAGCCGGGACGAACACGACTCAGCGACGGCCAGAGTTGGGATTTACAGCCAGGCAGCCGCACGGCCAACCCCCAGAGAGGCTGTGAGGATCTGTGGAGGGAGCCAGTGGGAAAGGTTCACTGTGCGTGAACCCTCGTTGCTCAGGATTTCACATAATTCACTTACCACAGCCTGCAAAAGGCGGCAGGCTTAAATAAGCTTTACTTCTTAAACCTCTACCAGCATGAGAGACTAAGGTGGAGAGTCAGAGCTCAGCCCAAACATCCAGAGAATGTTTGCGGATGCTAGAATTAACAATACGTCCACAAACACAGAAAAATGGACAAAGCTTGTCCCCACTTTGGCTTTTTTTATATAATTTGACCTCGAGAAATCTCCCGCCAAATTACGTTTAATTTTTCTTTCAAATGTGCTAATTGTTTTTAAAAAATGTCAGCCTTTTTGCCACATGGAGAGCAGGTACACAGACTTTTATTCATCAGTGCGTGTTTTCTGCTGCATTTTTCCGTCTGAACACCCCAGCTTGTCTTCCAGATGGGTTCGGCCTCCTTCTCCGTGTCCTAATCAAAACTAACGACACCAAACCTGCTTTGAGCAGCAGAGCTCTCGCCTGAGGTACAAACACACAGCAGCTCATTGTAGCTACAACATTTATCACTGACAGAAGTATTCACAGGTAGCAAGCCAAGAAAGTTCACGTGATGATGCAAAAACCGGCAGCGTGTCGACCCAAGTTCAGCAATGTTTACTCATCAGAGGAAAATAGTAGTTTGGCGAGTCTGTCACAGCTGCTGCGGAAGCCCCAAACTTCCTGAGAAGCATTTCTGTAATCAAAAACGGGGTGTAATTTCAGGGGGTCTTGGAGGGGTTTTACAAGGAGTCTTAATGGGAACCATGTGCACAACTGTCTCATTAGCTTGCAGTGCCTAAAAACAGTATCCCCATTTGCATAAGTATATAGGGCAGAGCAGGAGTCGACTGTCACACGTCTCACATTTTGCTTGAAATTTCAGAGACTACTTGAAATGAATGAATAATTTTTTTAAAAGAAGATTTACACTCACTGGGCACTTTATTAGGTACACCTTGATCGTACTGTGTTGTGTTACGATGGACACGGTCAGTAACAATCCTCAGGTAGGCTGAAAATATCCCCACCACCAATACACAGCCAGCAGCACCTGAACCACTGATACAAAGCAGGACAGATTCATGGTGTCATGATGTTTACATAAAAAGTCTGAGCCTACCATCTCAGTGTTGGATAAGTAATTGAAACTAATGATAATGATAATAATGGATTGCATTCATATAGCGCTTTTCAAGGCACCCAAAGCGCTTTACAATACCACTATTCATGCACTCTCACATTCACACACTGGTGGAGGCAGCTACAGTTGTAGCCACAGCTGCCCTGGGGCAGACTGACAGAAGCGAGGCTGCCATATCGCGCCATCGGCCCCTCTGGCCAACACCAGTAGGCGGTAGGTGAAGTGTCTTGCCACAGCGACCACGACAGAGAGAGCTGGGGGATCGAACCGGTAACCTTCCGGTTACAGATGAGCTTCCCAACCCCCTGAACCACGGTTATGCCACAATTATGCCCAGACAATTATGAATTGCCTGGGCTGGTGAAAGAAAATTATCTGCAGTCCACTTACTATTAAGTACAGAACAGAATGGAAAACGCAGTACAGCCAACTGATGCCCATATTGGACTATAGCAGATATATCAATATTAATTTGTGCTATCTGGCATAAGAAAACATTTTCTTAACCTCTTAAGCCCCAACGCCCCCTGATACGGGGGCAAAAGGCAGGAGATTAGTTAGGCTTGGGGCTTAAGAGGTTAAGAACACAATGCAAACTTCAACTATTTTAGAAATATTTTTGGTTTTTACATGGAATTTGTTATTTTTCATCACTGTCTGCAGCACATGCAGACCATTTCCAAACACAAAGCTACATCTCAGACTCTACAGGCTTCAGTTAGAATTTTAGTACAATTAAAGACTGAACAAGGCAAGCTTGTTTGGAACAGTTCCTTGGAGAAAGTGTCTTCTGTCTAACATTGTAATCAGACTGTTAGCACCGATAGGAGAGTTCAGAGTCAAGAAACACCCGCAAAGTGGACTTCAAATTCTTTACACTCAAGTTTTGCAAGACAAAAGTACTGCAGGTACTGCACGTTTCAAAGTACAAAGTTGAGTCAAATGAAATAAAAATGCAGCATTCAGGCTGAAAGTAAAAATCCAAGCAAAGCGCAAAACACAAATGTCTCAATGGAAGGCAAACAATGTTTTCCAGGCTGTTAACCCTCCAAATTACACTGTCGCTTTGCACATCTCTGAAATGGCAGCGTCATCTCGCAGCAGCCAATTTTGGAGCGCATCAGCGCACCGACCCCAGTGCAGGAAGCATCCCGAGAAAAGAAACTTCATTACAATATGATGACAGGGTGACTAAGAATATTTGAGTTTTCTCTAAAGGTACTTTGATTTAACAGTAATCAAAAGCTACACGTAGATTAATCATCATACTTAAACTGTTTTAAATGTTGCCCATAGTGAAAGTATTTTCAGGTTAATTAAAAACATGCCGTGCTTTAGCATGTTTTTTCTTGTTTTAGTTTCCAGCTCTGTTGCCCTGGATACGAGGTAAACTTGTGTCTGAGGTTTTTGGCTAACTGAATGATGCCACACGTTGCTTCTCCGTAGCTCAATCTATCATTATCCTAGTTTCAAAATTTATAATTTTGTTACTTTTGGGTTTTCTTTTTGAAAAATTGAAATATTATGACAGTTTTCTTGCAAGATAACGTAAAAAACATTAGAAAAATAAACTTCCTAACTGCGATGCTTAGGTGATAAATGTGTGATCGTCTGAATAATTATTCAAGCTCTGATTCTCAGCTCTGTCCCTCATCCTCTAAAGGTCTGTCTCACAGTTTGAAGCCCTGTGAGAAGTTCTGGTTGCTCCATCCTGCATTTTAAATCTCTTTCCTCGCTGCAGACGTCCTTTCATGTTAGCAAGAAAGACTTTTTAAAAGCAGCGTATGCATCTCTAAGCTTCAGAGACCGAGACTCTGGGGGAAGGCTCTGAGCTCCAGTCTGAGGTGAAGGAAGCAGGGCTGTGTGGCGTGACTTATACATTATCAATACTTCACTGCACCGGTGATGTTAAACAGTGCAGAGAAAAAAACATGGCTCTCTCTGGGATGCTGACAGCTGAGCACGACCGCAGGTGGCATTGTGTTTTTTAATTGTTTGATGATCGTTAATCAAAGGGCACGATTAACTGCTCAGATGCCTCCACACAGTGTAGTGCACAGTTTACTCTTATATCAGTAATACAGGATTGATTCAAATCCAGTTACTCTTTGATCTGCATCAGAAAGCTCACTGTAACCTATAGGACATCCTGATTTTGCCAAGTGGTTGTTGTTGACATTGTTATGATAGCCTAACACGCTGTTTGTGTTGTCATAAGGGAGATGCTGGCAAAAATAATACCAAAAATACTACGTGTCACCTGTTATTACTGCAAAGAACTGGAAGAAGCATCGCTCAGCACGGTTCATGGTGCTTCTGTAGGGATCAAGGCTTGTGGACGGTGCAAGTTGGCCGATGTGGGTAAATGACTGGAAAGTATTGAGAGGACTGGCTGGTGATAGAGGTGGAAAGCACGGCTGATTGTTGGGAGCTGAGAGGATGACAGGGTGAGGAATGATGTGGGACTGGTGGGCTCAGCTAGAGAGTCATCAGCTAATTCTAGCACCGGAGCTGATTAGCTGGGTTAGGAAAGTGAGTCCCTAATTCAGTGTGATCGTAAGTGAGCCCACCTACTGCAACTTTTATTTACCTCACGCAGTTTAAATGCAAGAGATAAATGTGTAAAACTGCAACATTATCTATAAAAATCTATTTTGTTTTTTGCAGAAGGCTGTAAACATGGTTATTTGCAGAGATGGGCAGTAACGCGTTACTTGTAATGCGATTACTTTTTTCAAGTAACGAGTAAAGTAAGGGATTACTATTGCAAAAACGGTAATTAGATTACCGTTACTTTCCCGTAGGAACGCTGCGTTACTGCTTTACTAAAACCGTGATTTTTTTGCGAGAATGTCTCATGACAGTGACGTAAGCGAGTGCGACGTTCATGACAACAGCTGTGTGCAGATCAACAATGGATCATATATCGAGTGCAGAGAGAGTATGAGCGTGCAGCGTTTAAAGCGTGGAAGTACTGACCTTACTTTGAGTTTGATTCCATAAAAAGTGACAAAAACATTAGTGTCCGTTGTGCGTGGGAAGAAAACTTCTTTTTACAGCGAAAAAAACCCCTAAACTTCCGAGCAAGCACCGAGTAGCTACACCGTAATGGGAAACTCACAGAGAAACTCGCGGATTCTTCCACTGACCGCTGCACACCTGCACCAGGGTAAACCTCCGCCTACCCCACTCCTGCTTTACAGGTGAAAATAGAGCAACAGGACCGCTAGTCTTTGACTTTATTTATTTTCTGCTGTGTTTTACTTGCATCTATTTGAAAGACTGAGTGTAAACACAAAAAAAAAAAAAAAATTATGTGCTGGAATGTGCAGAAAATAGGTTTAAATATTAAACAAATTTCTTCCAGGCAGAGGATGTTGCATATAATTATATTTTTGCTTGATGCATAAAGTTAAAAGATTAAAACTAATAAAACAAGTTTTAAAAAGAGACTTTTCCATTTGATTACATTTTGTATGATGGTTTATGTAGAAAAAGTAGAATTGGGCTGAAAGATCTATCACTTTATCACCTATTCAGGTTGTAAATCGTGTTTTTAAAAAGTAACTAAGTAACTAAGTAATTAATTACTTTTGAAAATAAGTAATAAGTAAAGTAATGGGATTACTTTTTTGGGGAAGTAATCAGTAATTTTTTCAAGTAACTTGACCAACACTGGTTATTTGTGCTGTAACATTGACGTCTGACTTACTGCTGGAGCCTCTAGTGGACATTAGAGGAACTGCACTGACATCATCGTTCCCATAAGGAGGTTTCTGCTTGAATGTAACTCAAATAAAAGATGATATGATTAGAAAACAGGTGGAGAAGTGATGCCGTTTGGGTTTTTCATTCACCTTCTTCTTGCTGCTTTGTACTTAGTCCGTTTCTATTGGACTGCCACATTTTTTGATGCGTTAATTCTGTGTTAATAGTTCTAAAAGTAGCTGTGGAAACTTCCACAGCTGTGGAAAACCCAAATGAACTGTAATTGCTCTAGTTTTTTATTCACGCTCCAAATCTTTGTTTATTTTGAGCGCATGTCAGTGTGAGGCGAGGGTGTTTGCCATCATGCTGGATGAGCCGTGTGACAAAGTCCAGCAGCTGCTGGCTTACATGACATGATGACTTCAGTCACACACACACACACACACACACACACACACACACACACACACACACACACAGGGACTGTTGTGCGATTACGCCGCCTCTCACAGAAGCTTTACTGAATCTCTCAGATATGATCGATGGCTGCATCCTCTGTGTTTGGGACTCATGCAGACACACAAATACGTTTGTACTGGACCCTGAATTTTTTTGGTCACTTCTTCCTATTGTGACTTTTTTCCAGTAAGCCCAAAACTACTAAGTGGAATATCAGAAACCTGATGTCTATTCCAAACATCCCAGTTTTATTTTGAAAGCTTGCATTATTTTACTTTTCACAAAAAACAAGAACCACCAGGGTAAAACGGTTATATCCTCTGATGTCAGTACTTAACCTTTTTGTATCCTTTTTGTGGGATAAAAAAAGCCACCAGTCATGGAAGTTGGCCACTCATCCCTGAGCTCGGTTCTTCCTGTTAAATTGGAGTTTTTCCATCCTATTGTCACCAGGTGTTTCCTCGTGGTGTTTTCTGTCTATTATTTTAGGGCCTTTACCTTAAAATTTAATAGCACCTGGAGGCAACTGTTGTTGTAATTTTGGCACTATATTAATAAAGCTGAATTGAATGGATAACAGCCTGCAGTCATTTGTTGTAGTTTTCAGCGAGTCTCTCACGCGTCTCCTGAGCAATCCCAGCGGATTCTTCTTTGGAAATCTTTTTGAGCTTCTCCAGATTTGATGGTCGTCTGGCTTCAGTTCACCCCTCAGATTTTCAATGGGATTCAAGTCCGGCTTTGTGCAGGCCAGTCAATAACATTCACTTTGGTGTTGGACGAGAAAAAAAACAATTCAGACTGAATTTGTTGCTGACTGCTTGAGGGTTTTACGGTTTTTAAGATTGGATAAGTGGAAGAGAACGGATGGATCATGGTTGTTAGCTTTTTCGTGCAACTCTTGTGCCAAACGATATGTGTTAATTATCCTTAATGCTGAGTGTGTTCTCAGTGCTGTTCTTCATAACTCCACCTCTTAGAAAGTGGGGACAGGCTGTAAGATGTAAATAAAAACAGAAAACATCGATTTGCAAATCTCACAAACCCATTTATTTATTTTATTTAGTCAAAATGAGCTAATATTCTTCCTAAAATGGTAACTTTTCTCTTCTCTTTGTGTTCTGTCGATGTCCTGCACTTCGGCCTGTTTAGCACTTTCGCTAAATCCTATTGGCTAATCAGCAACCTCAAACTTCTTCTAAAATCAAGTCTCCTGAAAAATTTTAGGTCTCCAAAAAAAGGCGTCACTTTCCAAAAGCATCATCAATGTTATGGTTGTGCTTTCTAATGCTGGAGGAATGTGATTACTGATGTACAGACAGATGGTGTTTCCAAACTGATCCGGGCTCAACGCTTTAGTCTCTGCAGCCAGTCCTCTGCTCACGACCCAAGCACACAATGACAGACCCACACTCGTGCGATGTGCCAGTTTGGCACAGCGCTGTTTCCATGATTTTCTTTTTAACCTGTCTGCTGACGGGAGGAGGGTCACAGGAAATCAAGAATATTTGTCATTTGTATTTTGTAATATAATGGGGGAAAATATTAGGCAAACATTTTAGGCTCATGTTCAGCCCCTTGCCCTGACACAGATATATAGTCGTGTGAAAAATTAAGTACACCCTCATTGCTTACATAAGAATTAAGATGTTAAGTAGTAGTCAGGTGCTGCTACTCAAATGCACTTGATTAACTGATGACCAGTAAGAGTGAGCACCTTTTGGCACTTTGGTGGTCTGGAGCAGCGGTCCCCAACCCCCGGGCCTCGGACCGGTACCGGTCCGTGAGTCGTTTGGTACCGGGCCGCAAGAGTTGAGGCTCAGGTGTGAAATGTATAGTTTTCAGGGTTTTTATCGGTTTTCAGCGTTATTTTGTTATCGTTTTTATCGTTAACTCGGTTTTCCTGGGTCTTTTCACATGTGTTATGAATAAATCTTCTTTTTTTCGGTACCGGTACTAGTTTTATTTTGTTGTATTTATCCGCGACACCTTAAAGGCCGGTCTGTGAAAATATTATCGGACATAAACCGGTCCGTGGTGCAAAAAAGGTTGGAGACCGCTGGTCTGGAGCATTCAGTTGTGCCACAATCTTCATCCAAGCAGAAAAACTGCAAAAAACCCAAGAGCTCCATCTCAGCCTCTACAGGCCTCGGACGGCAGTTTAAATGTTCTTGACAGTGAAATTCATAAAACACTGAACGAGTGTTGCTTGTTTCTCTCCAGAAAGGCTGCATGACTTAGGTTTGCAAGCTGTATCTGAAAAACCCACCACAACAATGTCCTTTGTACAGATGAGACTGAAAGTGGAGACATTTGTCCAGAATAAACAGCAGGACATTAGAAAAATACAACAACAACAACAAAAATAGCATATCAGCACAATGATGGAGAGGTGATAATTCGGGCACCTGGGGGTCACTGAGTTGACCATTAACTCCTCTGTATATCAGAGTCAGATCTGAGGACATATGTCTGACAGCTAAAGCTCAGACCAAACCAACTGGACAATAATGTAAAGCCAACGAATCCATACCTCAAACTGACCGAAACTGTGGTGGGACCTTCAGAGAGCTGTTAATGAATCCTGCAAACCTCAGTGAACTGAAGCAGCTCTGTAAAGAGTGAGCCAAAATGTGATGTGATGTGAGAGGGCGATAAAGTCAAGTAGAAAACCATTACTTCAAGTTATTGCTGCCAAAGGAGGTTCGACAAGCGACTGAATCTCAGGGCGTACTTCATTTTCCACAGGACTGTATCTCTGTAGTTAAATAAAGTGTCACTTTAATTCTCTAGTTTTTCCTTAGAGAGAAAGAAATTTTAGATTAGATTCAATTTATTGTCATTGAAATGTAAACGAGTCAAACAATGACCAAAGTGCAATCAATATGGATACATATACAGATATATACAACACACACATATATAAATACAACC
Source organism: Neolamprologus multifasciatus (assembly GCF_963576455.1). NCBI lineage: Eukaryota > Metazoa > Chordata > Actinopteri > Cichliformes > Cichlidae > Neolamprologus > Neolamprologus multifasciatus. The sequence goes on along the minus strand of NC_140445.1, from coordinate 3,749,179 downwards.
CAATTACAATATGCACAATATTTAAATGAATGCACAGTTTTATTGTATGAAATGAGTGGTGTGTGTGTGTGAGTCCACAAGGTAGACTTGAGGATGTGCATTGCTACCAGCGTCCATTAAATTACACATAAAACATCAAATTCCAGCGTTCTTCTTCTGCAGGCAGGCGGTTGGTCTATTTAGGACTGATGACAGGACACATTCCCTCGATGTTTTCGTGCCATACCTGGGAGTTAAATAAAGTTAAATAAAAACACTTTCACAAGAAGCTACAGATTTTTCGCTGCTCCTCACGTTAAAATGGTTCGTGGCGTAACGTGGATGAGACATACGAATGTGCAGAACTGTGAATGATGCAAAGCTCCATAGCTGTCTGTCTCATTTTCTTATTGAGACGTTATTTTGTTTCTTTTTTTTCTATCAGCTGCAAAAATCTTCGAACTTTTGCCTCCTCCTTCCACGTGCAGGGCTGCCTGCAGGTCGGTGCCTCCTGAATCCATGTGAATCAGCATTTAATTAACCGATGGGAGGCCTCTCAGGTTCCCAGCAGCTCTGGGGTTGTACAGTCCTCACATTGATCTGCGCTTTTGTTGGAGGCAGACCTTCAGACTGCAAAGTGTTTTTTCCTACCTCCTGATTAACTTCACATCAACTAAGCGGGGGCAAAAAAAAAAAGAAATCAAAGGAGAGACAGAGGACGAGGGTGAGATGGAGAGAGAGATAGCGATGATGGGAGAGACACGGAGCGAGGGCACCGAGCAGAACTCTGTAATTATGTCTTCTTGTCCCTCGATCGCCCTGCTGAGATGAGCGCTTAGCGTAAAGAGATGAATCAGCGTTTCTTTTGAGGAGAAAAATAACAGCTCGATAAAGAGGCGGCACAAAAAACTCCCAAGAAAACAAAAACCATTTAACACACACACACTCGCACTCGGAGGGAAGATAAAGAGAGGAAACTAAACAGCCTCCTTGTTTAAATTTAAATGTCGCCTTTGATGGAGCTGTGCTGCCGGCTGCCGGTTTCACCTCATCGACTCTGAAATGGCCGAGTGTGTTTACATGCAAACAAAACACGCAGTTTAAATATAATTAAGATAAGACTGAGGATGCAGGTTGGCCGGCAGGTCCTGTTTGGAGCTCACAGTGAGAAAAGATTTAAAACTGTTTACATCTGTCAAAATGTTAATCCCCACATCGTCCTTTATTATGCAGTGAAACAAATTATTTTTCACTTTAAAATGTGTTTTTGGCGCTTTTGTGTTAAAGCATTTATCTAGCAAAGTGCAGAAACCACAATGCAGGATGTGTAATTCATATTTCATAATTAGTCTGAATTCCCACTTTGAATACTTCCCGGGATTTCTACACCTTTTGGGTTTAAGCACAGGCCGTACATTGTCCTGTTCTCGCCTCCGATTGTGCTTTGTCTTTCTCCTTGAACTACAGCCTTCCTTCCTCTCATCTGCATGCGTGCTCTGCATATATAGCGTCAGAATAAATAGCTTTAGAAGTTTGAGCCGTGGATATATTCTGCCTGAAACTTGTCTTTGGGATTATTACCACACATTTCTGAATGCTGCTTGTGGTAGTTTATGTACTACCAGTGTTGGGAAGGTTACTTTTAAAATGTATTCCATTACAGATTACAGATTACATGCCCCAAAATGTATTCTCAATGAGAGTAACGTATTCTGAATACTTTGGATTACTTAATATATTATCATGCTGTTTACAACTACATGAATGTACTATTGCTGTGATTTATTACTGTTACTGAAGGTCCGCAGCTCTGAACCGTAGTAAAGGGACCTCTGGCTAATACGGTGGGTTCTGTGTCGGCTCGTAGCGGAAAACTAGCTTTACTTTGTTGTCTGGGTCAACTTTGCTAGCAGAGAGACAGAGAGAGGCATTGAAAGGCTGCTCCAACGGGACTTATTGTTTCAGAGGAAAACACGAACACGGTGTACAGTCGAGTCTTAATAGCTTACTTACAACTGGGCTCGTCAGGCTCTCTTCTTGGCTGCAGTGGTTATTATTATATTTACATGCTTCCAGCTCCCGTTTCTGCTCGATGACAGCTCGTACTTTTCCTTTTTCTCCCTCCCTCGCTCACAGACACATAACGTGTATGGCAGTCCATTCTCCCTGCAGCACGGACTACACTGCCCATGATGCTACATTCTTTAGAGCTATACCTGTAGCATTCTGCCTATTAGCTTAGCACAACAACAACAGGCGCTCTCTCACCCAGGAAACACGCAGAGAGAGTGTCACCCTGTAACCATGGCAACCGTAACGCTGCTGCCTGGAACAACAGGTTTGTGCACAGTGTTGCAAAGAGTTTAACAAAAGTATCGCATTGCCTCCAAGTACCAAATTTAAAGACCCTACAACAATACAGAGAAAACAGAGAAGACCCCAACAATCAGATGATCCTCTATGAGTGAGCGCTTTGGCGACAGTGGGAAATAAAAACTCCCTTTTAACAGGAAGAAACCTCCAGTAGAACCAGGCTCAGGGAGAGGAAGGCAATCTTACACATGTTGATCAACTCATCTGTTTTCAGTCAAGTTGTGCTCAAGATCAAAGTCACATTTGTCAGTTTTCAGGCAATAAGATGTAAAGAGTGATGGAGTGTGAGCCATTTGAGCTACGAAATGACAGGGTAAATGTTACGTTTCTCACCGTCTCCATCCTTTTCTCTTCCCATCACTCACCTTGGTTCCATCTGCCCAAAGATCTTTTTTCCTGGACTCTGCAGGTGCTTTTAGATGTTTTTAAGAGCTAATCTGACCTAACCAGTGGTTTGCACAGTTAAATAAAGTCTATTTCCATTCATAAAGGAGCTTTTTGATTGTAGATCTTCACAAGAAGACACCTACCTCCTTGAGAGTATTCTTCACTGAGCGAGTTATTGAGGAAGACTTTGTCTTAATCGTGGAAATAATTCTGCAATCTTCTGCTTTCGTGGTCTTCGAGGCCTTTGGGTGTTGCTGAGCTGTTCAGTGAATCAGATTGTTGATTTTGTCACTTTTTGCTGTCTTTCTGAACGTTTCAGCCTACCGCCTCCATCACTGGCATCCTCATTTCTCTGGACCTCACAGTTCCAGTGAACAGCTAACAATCAAACACTTGGAATCATAACGGTTATCTTGTGATTGTGATCTTTTATTTACTAAATTTGTGAATTGTCCAGTACATTTTGAGCCTATGAAAATGGAGAGCTGTGTTTAAAAACGGCTTTAATTCCTAAAGAGTTAATGCAAAACGTTTGTTAAATACTCTGACTTAAAGCTGGAAATGTGTACTTGAGCCACGTCTTCACTGATTTAAAATGCACCGTGGTATACAGAGGGAAGCAGAAAATTAGCAAACGTGTGTTATTCTCCAAATAGCTGTGGACTGAACCACAGACTGTTGATGAGCTCAGCTCTACAGTTTTAAACACTCAGTTTTGGATATTGTGGAAAGTGGATATCACTAATATGCTCATATTACGCACACAACTGGTGGTGTGCACAGAAGCCTCACAATCTTTTCGGAGGAGAAAGTTGGCACAGGATGTACTGAGGGGCTACATTAACCCTTTAAAGCCGGTCGGAGCAGCACGCTCTGTTTTGCGTAACTATTTTTAAATCTCGGTAGCTCTGCAACCATGTAAGCTAGCGCAATAATTTTTTTTGCATATGAAACCAGGAGGAGTTGTACTTACATCTTATGCCATCAGCTTGTCCTCGGTCACAGTTTCCTTCCACATATAACTTTGCAAAAACTGCATAAAAAGCACTTGCAGCAACAAAAACATAATATTCCAGAAACACGCTTTGCCGATCCGATCAGCTGTTTGTAACACTTCCTACGTCCATCAGCGCAAACTATTGCATGTCCTCCATGTCCTGCCTGAAACCGGAAGTGACATCATTTTGCAGAAATGTAGATTTTTACTATCAGGGCCTTATGAGCCTATACTGGTGTTTTTAAAAGTTATCTTTGACTTTCTGACTTTCTGTGTCGTTTCTGGGATGCTTAGGACTCATATTGCACTGCTGGAAATAGTTTATTTTGATGCATATGCTGTTTTTTTTTTTGCAAATTTGCATTATAATATTTATTTTCGTTTTTCCTGCAGTATATAAAAATTGGTGTATTTCAAAAATAAAACTATGAAGACACTCAAAATAAATTTCCTGTGGTGGGAAACTATTTTGTGCAACTTTTTTGTATTTACAGTTTTGAGGGATAAGCCTCTTAAATTTCTCTAACTAGAAATATATGTTAAAAAACAAAAACGATTTTCAATTTTTTTGTAGTTTATTGCACTTTTTTGCAATTTATGTAATTACTATGCACTTAATGCAGACATATTATTAAAATGTAGGCTGTAATGGTTGTATTGATGTATAGCAACTTGAAATGCTCCCAAAAATGGCTCCACAGCATGTAAAAATATAATATAAGCTCTGGCGGACTTGGTTCTATGGTAGGTCTTAAAGGGTTAAGGTCAGGTTAGGCTAAACAGGGATTATTTATAACTGTGACTATTGCAAAGCAGCTCTGGTAGTGCCCAGTAAGAAGAACATGGAGGTTAGCAGAATTTTTCAAGTTTCATAGAAATTGTTCAATTTGATGGTGTGAAACATTCATTATGTATCCAAATAATTTGATTGGAGTGCTGTACTGGGGGATTTTTCCGAATGTACAGCAATGTGTTAGAGTTGGAGGAGTCAAAGTGCTTCAGCTGTGAGTCTTTGGATGAGTGAATGGATTTGTACTTTCAGATCCATAGGGGACTCAAAATTCATAGCCCTGTTAAATCTGGTTTAATTATACAGATTAAACTGCTTTCTTTTACTTTTTGAGACACTTTTTAAAAGTTGTATTTGCTGAACTGTAGGTTTTCTCAGATGTTGACATAAGCTGTATTTGTAAAACAATATTAGTGCTCCTGCAGCCAGCTCACGGTGACCTCAACGCTCACAGCGCTCACCAGCCGAGCCACGTCTCCCCCCTACCCTGGCTTTCTGCTTGGACCGAGTACGGCTGAATGGCCCATTAACCTCCTCCTCGCCAAGCTACGGTACGCCGCCTGATTTATGACACTGCGGCGGGCTGCTGAGGGTGAGCGGTAAATCAGAATAAATGGAACCGTTGGAAGTGCACAGCGTGGTCTCACCTGCCGTCTGACACTCACTCAGCAGCACATGAATATTGATGAGCGCGCACGCACGCACGCACTGATTTGATGTTCAGCGCGTGAGAGCGCAAGCAGCGGAGGGGGGTTCCCGATGCTGAATGCTATCATTAGCGTCGGAGGAGGGTTAGCATTAAGTGGTGGTTGGTAAAATGCAAATTCTTCGCCGTTTCCTCGCCGTGTCACCTCCCATTGTTCGTTTTAGTTCAGCCATGTTTGCTCACTTTGTAAACACTCAAATGCTTTTTTCTCTCTCCACGTTTTTCTTCACAAAACGGCGAGCAGATCCTCATCCCCCTCTGTGGAGAGGGGGAGGGATGTTTGAACACATCATTGATTTCTCCCGCTCTCGACAAACGCTCTCTCTCAGTGTGTTTGTCCACGATGTTCATTGACGTTCCTCGCTGCTGTGTAATTATTCCCATCAGGAGAAAAGCCACGGAGCTCGATAATAACACCATTAGGGTCTACAGCAGTGCAGTGCAGAGCAAATTAAAGCCCTTATTAACACCTGAAACGGCTTTTCTGTGTGATTAGGAGCTCAGTTCTACACTTTTATAGCGTCCTGGATTTTATACCACAGCACCAACGCGTGTAGTGATCTACTATTGAGGAGACATTTACAAAGAAATTAAATTACAATAAAAAAACAATAATAGCGAAGAGCTTTGTAAAATAACAATTTACCGCTAAGAATCAGCACACCATTAATTATTATCACATTTGAGAATATTTGAGCTCTTGAATTTAGACCTCTCCTCTTAGCTGGTGGGAAATGATAAATGGGAGTCAGTGAATACATCAGCAATCAGTCAGTGCGACATGGAAAACAGGCAAACCTGTGAGTGGGGGTTTTCCAACAGCTTTTGGATTAATGCAGAAGATAAACTCTGTGTTATGTTTAAAGCTCATCTTAAACACACTTCAGGCATCTAACCAAAAAGCCATCCACGTACGGAGCCCCGCAGGGGACATGGGAGAAAAAAAAATTAAGACGGACTTTTGCGAGATCTCGCAAAACAAACTCGGGATCTCGCAAAACTTTTGCGAGATCTCGCAAACGTTTTAGCCGCATTCTTCGGACGCTGGCTCGAAGCCGACCGGGCGGTCGAGGCACGATGTGCCGGGAAAGCGGTGTTCCTCCCGGCTGTAGTGGGTCTCGACCTCCCATTAGCTCGAAGTTAACGGGAGGTCCTCCCGTTAGCTTCGAGCTAATGGGAAGAATGCGGCTAAAACTTTTGCGAGATCTCGCAAAAGTTTTGCGAGATCCCGAGTTTGTTTTGCGAGATCTTGCAAAAGTTTTGCGAGATCCCGAGTTAGTTTTGCGAGATCTCGCAAAAGTCCGTCTTAATTTTTTTTTCTCCCATGTCCCCTGCGGGGCTCCGTATCCACGTAACCCACTGACCAGGGAGCCAAAAAGCCAAAAATACTAACTCATTTCTGGGTTTTCAGACTCATTCCTGCAGCACTCTGTTGGCCGAGCCAGTGACGGGCACGATTGTATTGGTTTGTTTTACTAATGAAGTGGTCGGAGAATTCAGTTAATGAACGAACTTTGAATCAAAATTTATTTTTATTTATTTATTTATTTAGGACAGTGCATGTTAATGAACATAAATGTAAAAAAAAAATTACATGAATGTAAACATACCAGATTATAGCCAAGGGCTAATTTCCATCTGTTGTCCTTAAGCATAAAAAATAGACATAATAATTCATAAAAATTCATCATTCATTCATAATAAAAACTCCATCACCAAACTTGCACATACACACCATTCTGTTCCCAAATAAAACATTAAAACCATACAACTCATACATGATCACACACTTGATTTGTCCATAACCAGTTTTTAACCTTTGCCTTAAACAAACTGAGTGTAGAGCATCTCTAATGGGTTGAGGAAGACTGTTCCACAGATGGCCACCCTGGACAGAGAGGACGTTCTGCCCAAATGCTGTCCGTCTGTGGGGTATAAACAAGTCTCCTCGAATTGTAGCTCGAGTGGTCCAGTCTGAGCTTTCTTTATGCCTAATGAACTGCTTTAGTGGTGGTGGAGCAAGGGAGTGTAAGACTTTATATATTAAACACACTCTTTTAAGTTTCACCAAGTTATTGAAGTGTCACGGTTCTGGGTCAGTTTCTACCCAGTATTTTGAGTTTATAATGTTTTGGTTTAATTTTCCATCAGGGATTGTTTTCTTGTTGTGTTGATGATGACGATTATGATGTTTATTATTAGAGTTTCACGTTTCTGTTTATTTGTGTTTAGGATTTGTTCTTTGGTTGTGTCTGCTTAGTATGTCTAGTTCCATGTGTCATTTTCTGTCTGTCTCTCAATGTCGAGTCTGCATCTTAGTGTGATGGTTTCTTGTTCCTGTTTTATTGTGAAGGTCTGCGTCTCATGTGAGTGTGTTCAGTTTTACCTCTCGTCTCGTTAATGACTCCCAGCTGTGTCTCCCACCTGTGTGTAATCTCCCTGTGATTTTCTGAGTGTATTTAAGTCGTGTCTTCTGTGTTTGTAGTTGCTGGTCCGTCTGTGTATCCACCCTGCTTCATCTGTGTGTTTCCCTGCTGTCAATCTGTTTCTGCTCGCTCTCGTTCATGTTCAGGTTCTGTACTCAGTTTGTTCCCAGTATAGTTTAGTCTTTGTTCAGTTCGCCTTTTGTCCATTTTTATTTTGTGTTTAATAAACCACCATCACACCTTTACAAGTGCCTGCGTTTGGATCCTCCTTTATTTTCCACACGGCTCATCTCACTTGCCGTGACATGAAGTTCAGTAATTTATGTTTTTTTAACACATGACAGTGGTGGTGGGAAGTCGGTTTTTTGTCAAGTAGTTTTAAACTTCTTTTATAAATGTTTTCAATAGTTTTAAGTGTTGTTTCAATGAGTTGTTTCATTTATAGTTCTGTTGAGCTGCAGTGTGAATTTTACAGCGGCTTCCCAATCCAGTATTGCTCTAAAAAGTGTAATAGACACACAGCTCCGTCTTCACCTGTACAGCAAAAGTACAGCAGACACACACATTAAATGTTCAGGGCTGAAAAACAAATTTAAGCTCTGTTAAAGACTCCGACAACATCAATGCACCAGCTCCAAGCATCTGCATCTCACCATTATGTTTCTCTTCAGGATCATTTTTTTCTAACATTAACTTTGAGCAGTGATATCACGGGAAATAGTCTCATCATTGTAACGTCTGTGATGAAGCAAGTAGTGCAAATGCTTGTTCCTGCTCATCTGGAAATATTCTTAATATTGAGGTAAACATTTTCAGTGTCTTTGATAAATACACTAAGATTACTTAATTTAATACCAAATGACATGGACACCAAGGAAAAGTCCCTGGATCCAGACGGCTTTGTGATATTTTCTTGAGAAAATCAAAATCATGTATCATATTTTTTCTTGTTACGGTTTGATATTTGCGGAGATGTGACACAAATAAGTTTAATTTTGTCCTGTTTGATAAAAGCAAACTTAAAAGCTCCTAAATTAAAATCAAGAGTTAATCACTTCTGCGTGATGCACTTGTTCATGCAAATCTATGCACATGAAGGGCAAAAATGATGCAGCCCCCACAACAGGAATGGTTTTACACTCGAAAAAATGAAATTGGCTGGTTGTTAAATTTACAAAATTCAAACTTGTAATGTGAACAAAATAATTTCATGTTTCTGTGGTGAACGTAATTAAATCGTGTAGGATCTGCATGAAATCCAGCAACTTAATTTATTCTTGTTGAGATGACAGGATACAATCTAGTAAGAGTGGTTAGTTGCCTGGAAAAATCACTGAGGTTAGAAGAGACAGACAACCATACACACACTACGTATATGCCTCAGCTATTTATTGTGGTTTTTTATATTCTATATAAAGTCTTGTAATCATAGTTTCCCTATTTTTTTTTGAAGTCTAGATTGACAGCTCGGTGGCACATTAGCACTGTTGCTTTGCAGCAAGAAGGTCTTGGGTTCAAATCTGCAATCTGGCCAAGTGTGCAGTGGGTTCTCTCTGGGTACTCTGGTGTCCTACCACAGTTAAAGTCATGCAGTAATTAGGGTTAAGTTAATTGGTGTTTCTAAAATATCTGTGAACATGAGGGCAAATGGTTGTCTGTCTCTCTGTGATAGACTGGTGACCTGTCCAGTATTCTGACTCCCACCCTACCACATCTGGTCCCAGCCTCACTGCAACCCTGGTAAAGATAAGAGGATGGATGGAGCGCAAGTTATTATAAATCCATTAACATTTTATGTTAACCAGACTCTAGACTTTGTTGAACACTCCAAAAAAAATAACTCTTTAAATGAACTTGAAATAAATGGATTAATAAATTGATTTCTATTACCAGGGTTTTAATAGTTTTGCAATTTTCATTAGTTTTTATTTTTATTTAGTTTTGACTTCAATTTTCAATTTTATATCAGTTTTAATTAGTTTTTACCAATTGTTTGCTAGTTTAGTTTAGTTTTTATTTTTTTGAAAATCCTTAGTTTCAGTTTAGTTTTGATTCGTTTCAGTTATAGTTTTAGTTGTGTTTGCAATAATTAAGTGTAACAAAATCCCAGTTTCATCATATCAGTCATTCTGCTCATCCTTGGGTATGTTGCTATTCCAGCTACCATACTGCACCCTGGACAGGTCGCCTGTCTGTCGCAGGGCTAACACGCAGAGACAGACAACTCACATTCCCACCTATGGGTTCTTTAAATAAATAAATAAAGGCAGATGAACAACCATTGATACCAGGCAACTATAAAATGTATATCTTGGCCCCAATGAGACTATTAACTCTCGCAGCACCGGGTGTTCGTAATTTTGGTTCAAGTGAATTGATAAACTTTTTGAAGGTAATTGACTCACACAGTTGTGTAGATATCCCCGTCCTGTTGTCTCGGGATGCATCACGCTGCCTTGCCTGGGGTTAGCTTCTGTTTCTGGGGATGAGGGTTGAGTGTGCTCCCTTACCTTCTCAAGCTAAGCTAGGTTAGCCTTCTTGTGTGAGCTTTTCAAGTGCACTTTAAGGTTTGTGGGATTTTTTTCCCTTTAGAAATGTCCCTCATAATTTGTCTGTTTCCACTACAAGACACTTGCTTTATCCAAAACACAGTCATATTCAAAGTAATCCCAAATTGGACTCTGGTGCTTTCTCCTGACTTTTCCTGACATGATTCTGCGCGTGGACGGAGCAGCAACACAGACGACTCGACTAACGTGCTGCCACCTGCTGGCATAATGAGACACAGCAAGAAAAAAATCTGGAAACTAAACTTCATTTTCACCCTTGACTACTGTATGACACGCACACATCAATGAAAACTAAACACATTTTGCTATAAATTCAGTTAATTTTAGTTAGTTTTGTGAACACTCATTATAGTTTTAGTTAGTTTTCCTTTTTTGTTTTTATTTTTATTTCCGTTAACGAAAATGTTTTTTTACTTCTAGTTTTCGTTATTTCGTTAGTTTTCGTTAACGATAATAACCTTGTCTATTACGAATAAACATGTTTTGTTGCATTAACGTAATTTGCATGGATCATATCAATTAAATTAAGTTGGACTCAACTGTAGTAAAACAGTTGATCCATCATTAATTAATCAAGTTAGTCCAACTCAAATACATTAAGTTGGAATAACAGAATTGCATAATGCTAAAATAAAGCAATTTAATATCATGGAAATTCTTTCCATGATTTTTTTATGTTCATTCAAAGAGTTATTTTTTTTGAGTGTACAGACGGAGGCTACTGACATTTCTTTCCACCTCATCTTTTCAGACAATTTTTTTTGAAACTAGTTTTGCACTTGGCTAGGGTCAGTGTCACTACTGGTAGCATGAGGCCATACCTAGACCCTTCAGAGGTTGCACAGGCAGCCTAACTGCTCCACAATAGCACATAATACGTGTCACTGCCAGAGCATTTGCTGTGTCTCCCAGCACAGTCTGAAGAGCATGGAGGCGATCCCAGAACAACTGGGCAGGGCAGTAGAACGCAATTAACTCATCAGCAGGACCAGTATCTGTTTCTTTGTGCAAGGAGAAACGGGATGAGCACTGCCAGAGCTACAAAATCACTTCCAGCAGGCCACCAGTGTGACCCAACAACCAGAACCAGACTTCATGAGGATGGCCTTAGGGCCCAACATCCTGTAGTGATCCCTGTGCTCACTGCGCAGCACCATGGATTGGCATTTGCCACAGAATATGAGAATTGGCAAGTCCATCACTTGCACCCTGTGCTTTTCCCAAATGGGAGCAGGTAGGTTGCTAGGAAGACGCCACCCTGACCTTTGGAAACACCGTTAATTTCATGACTTCATAGGCTTCAGGGTTACTTTAAAACTTGTTTTAAACATATCCCCCTGATTTCATTAATTATGTTTATTATTTCAGGGCGTCACATGTGTGTTACACTGCTGAACTTTTTGTTTTTAAAAAGCAATTAGTGCTTCAAATGAGGTGTTTTCTTTGTAGAGAGTGGCAAATTAATATTTTAGAATCCACCCTGAGGGCTGTGGAAAGTGTTTTGGCACTTTTAAATTAATTTGAATTCAGCGCCTGACCCCACTTTTACCCCCTCGGGACTCAAATCTGGATATTCCTGATCTAATTAGCTTGTCGCAGCCTGAGGCTGATCCTGTCCGCTAAACCTCAGTGAAAGCTGCTGACGGAGAGACTGCAGCTTAACCTCTGTGGCAGAGGTTGTGAAATGCCCCTGAAAGGACCAAGATACTCCACAATATAAGTGTTAAAACTGCTGAATAAAAGCTTTCTATCTTTAAATACTGTGGACCGATTAGGTGGATTTGAGTAATTTCATCAGGAACACTGCCAGCTGTGATGTATGTCATGGGATTACTTCCAATCCTCCAATCTGGAACGGCTGCAGAGGTTGTGTTAATCTGTGATGAGCTGCAAAAAGTCCTGAATGAACCGAAATTTCCAATCTGTAAATTCTTCCTGATCTTGATTAGCCAATGAAATATTGAAATAAAACACATGCACAGTCTGTGTTGGACTGCTTTCAGAGCATTTGTCCAGATGATCAAAGTTCATGCATGTTTGTGTAGTGACTGTAGCTCGTCTGTCCTGCAGCCTGTCAGCTGTGCATGTGTGTGTGTGTTTTACACTGCAAAGTACTTACAGAAACGCTAAAGTTCGAACGTGCTATATGAGTGCAGAACATTTATTTTTGAAGAGGTCTGAGTTTAAATTACTTCTCTGGGCCACAGTGCTGTTTATGCATATTTTGGTGTGTGTTGCACAGCATTGAATATATTACTTAGCTGTAGACATCTATGTTCTCTTGAATATAATTTAACTAAATGGCACTTACTCAAACTGCCACGAAATACATCTGAAAGCTCATCAGCCATTTCTGGAGAGAATTCGTGACCCGGTTAGTCAAAGTCTGAACTATTTCTGAGGTGCACACACACTTTCTTCCTCCTCCCGCTGTCATCTACAAGGACATCACTTTACTGTGCATATGGTTTCATTTTTAAGTCATGTTCTATTCCAGCTGGTTGATTTGTTTTTGTGCCAGTTATGCAAAATTTTACCTTCATGCTATGAATATTTTTCGAGTCCAGGCCTTGAACATGTGGGTGAGTTAAAAAATAGCACTGTTTAAGTTCTAAGGCTGAAATCTGCCCTTTTTCAGCTTATTTTTTTCATGAGGTATCATCGTTTCAGTAGGAAAACTGCAGCGACTCACGGTCTGTGACAGAGGAGGAGAAACAAGCGCCGGCACCGTGGATAAGACAGAGCATGTGAAAGTTCTCACTCAGCTTCCATCATCTCAGTAACATTTACGTCGTAGAAATGCTCAAATGTGTGTTTTTTTTTGTGGTTTTTTTTCAAATTCAAATTCAAATTTTTATTTGTCACATACACAGTCATACACAGTACGATATGCAGTGAAATGCTTAGACAACTGCTCGTGACCTAAAGAAAAAAAAAAAGGCTATGAATAAGATAGGAAATAAATATGAAAATAAAAAACCAGGAAGGAATAAAATAAAATAAAATATAAAAATTAAGTTAAGAATGAGATAACTGTACAACACAAATTAGAATGAAGGGTAAATTTAACTGGGAAAGAATAAGATAAAATATATAAATTAAAGTTGAAAATTAAATAACTGTACAACAAAATACACAATACACAGTATAGAAATATATAAGAATGTATGAAGAAATATTTCAAAGATTTATTTATTGCTTTTCCAACAACATTTTAAGCAACAGGAAGAGAGAGTTCAAATAAAATAAAGGAGAAAATTAATAAAAAAAAAATTTGAGTGTATAATTGTAATGTATGTACATCATATATGAATAGTGTTAGGGGAACACATAGATATAGTTATACATACTCTCCCATGTAGATCATTCAGATATTATTACAGGAAAAAAATATACATATATGTATATAGATAAATAAAACAAAACAAAACAAAATAACCCCCCCCCCCAAAAAAAGTAAAAAAATAAAAATAATAAAATAAAATAAAAAAACCACAAGCAAAAAAACAAGCAAAAAAAGATAAATAAATTATATTATTTATATTAATATTAATTAATATTAATTAATTATAGATAAATTAAACAAAATAACCCCCCCCAAAAAAAGTAAAATAAAAAAAAATAATAAAATAAAAAAAAACAAGCAAAAAAAAGATAGATAAATAAATTATATTATTTATATTAATATTAATTAATATTAATTAATTATAGATAAATAAAACAAAACAAAACAAAATAACCCCCCCTCCCCCCAAAAAAAGTAAAAAAAATAAATAAAAAAAACACAAGCAAAAAAACAACCAAAAAAAACAAGGGTTAACAGATAGTGCTCCAGAAAAAAAAACAAGTATAACATAGTGAGACATTAGGTTTAAGTGCATTATTCCAGGGCTTCGGGGTGAAGTTTAGTCCAAGGGTGTCAAGTTAGTTAGAGAGGCATCTGAACTAACGGTTGCAGTGATAAACTGTGTCCTCTTCAGTTCCAGTCCATTTCATTTCACATCTCTTCTCCTGTCCTATTGAGCAGTCCAGCACTCACAGGCCCCCCAGGTTCTCTTTAACAGCTGCAACACTGTTACACAAATGTGTTTTTCATTCTGGAAATTTTCCGTGCGTGTTTTGTACTTCTGAATTTTTATAACGGGTCAATATTCTATAAAAAAAATGAGGTAAATAAAAAAGCTCCAAGTTACAACCTCCTATAAAAATATTCAGAGTATGAAGGTAAAATTTGAATGACCTCAGTTGGGAATAGATGGTGAACATGATAAATATATACCAGATAATCATAAAGCATGTGAACCCCATGATAATAATTTTTTCTTAAAGTGCCTGTAGAATTGGGTTTTGGAAATACATTAACTTTAAATGTGCCCACTCAAACTAGATCAGAGTTAAACAACATCTTCACTTCATTCCTTTTACTGGAGTCGTTTAAATGCTCGTGAAGCTGCTGTGAAATCAGTCAGGTGAAAAGTGCTCTGACACCTCCAGGAGTCACGAGGAAGAAAAAATCATTTTTCTAAACATGCCACAGTCGGCCTGAGCGCACATATAAAATGCAGAACAGCATGAAGGATACTTTTTACAGGGATTAAGAGGAGTTTGTAGCTAGTTATATGGCCTGTTATGTGCTGATCAAAGCGGCGCACATCCTCTGCGGTGGGCTGTAACATCAAAACTAATTGCACAGATAAACCAGCAGTGTGCTCCGTAACAGAGTTGTTTAGTGTGATCCCGGCGCAGAGGAGCAGAGCTGCCCCACAGATCAATAGTCACGTTTAGAGCTTTGCTCTTACAAAGCTCGATAGGAGATGCACGACTGAGCCGCAGCTCTAAGGTGGCGCCTGATCGATACCGCTGTTAAATGCTGATTAATACCCATAGCTGCTGATGAAGATGAATGATGGCAGCAGCCAGAGTGATGGTGGAAGGACATGGATTTTGCTCCAAATCTCCTGTTTTCCTATTAGCCTTCCCCTTTCTGTCTGTTCATCCCTGTGCGGCTCTCTGGACGCCTCGCTGCGTCTCCTCCTGTCCTATCTTTATTAAGCTCGGTCCTCGGTTACAGAGGTTCATCTCTGCTGTGTTTGTGTGAGACGGTTATTGATTTTACAGCTGGATGGATGAATAGTGCCACAAGTCCGGGCTGCACTTTTCTTCTCTGTGTTGTTATCAGGTCCAGTTGTGCCACCTGTTTTCAGAGTAGTTTACACATTACACAGGTTTCTTCTCTCCTTTGTCACGATCAGAGATGGGCAGTAACGCGTTACTGTAATCCGATTACTTTTTTCAAGTAACGAGTAAAGTAAGGGATTACTATTGCAAAAACTGTAATTAGATTACCGTTACTTTCCCGTAGGAACGCTGCGTTACTGCGTTACTAAAACCGTGATTTTTTGCGAGAGTGTCTCATGACAGTGACGTAAGCGAGTGCGACGTTTGTGACAACAGCTGTGTGCAGATCAACAATGGATCATATATCGAGTGCAGAGAGAGTATGAGCGTGCAGCGTTTAAAGCGTGGAAGTACTGACCTTACTTTGAGTTTGATTCCTTAAAAAGTGACAAAAACATTAGTGTCCGTTGTGCGTGGGAAGAAAACTTCTTTTTACAGCGAAAAAACCCCTAAACCTCCAAGCAAGCACTGAGTAGCTACGACGTAATGGGAAACTCACAGAGAAACTCGCGGATTCTTCCACTGACCGCGGCACACCTGCACCAGGGTAAACCTCCGCCTACCCAACTCCTGCTTTACAGGTGAAAATAGAGCAACAGGACTGCTAGTCTTTGACTTTATTTATTTTCTGCTGTGTTTTACTTGCATCTATTTGAAAGACTGAGTGTAAACACACACAAAAAAATATATTTTATGTGCTGGAATGTGCAGAAAATAGGTTTAAATGTTAAACAAATTTCTTCCAGTCAGTGAATGGTGCATATAATTAAATTTTTGCTTGATGCATAAAGTTAAAAGATTAAAACTAATAAAACAAGTTTTAAAAAGAGACTTTTCCATTTGATTACATTTTGTATGATGATTATGCAGAAAAAGTAGAATTGGGCTGAAAGATCTATCACTTTATCACCTATTCAGGTTGTAAATCGTGTTTTTAAAAAGTAACTAAGTAATTAATTACTTTTGAAAATAAGTAATCAGTAAAGTAACGGGATTACTTTTTTGGGGAAGTAATCGGTAATTAGTTACTGATTACTTTTTTCAAGTAACTTGACCAACACTGGTCTCGATGATTCTCTCTGACTGTTATCACTTCAGAGTTTCCATGTCTGTTACCTTTTGGGATTTTTGCATGACTGGACTCAGTGTCCCACAAATAATTCATAACGACATTTTAACAATTATTTAAATTTTACTATTTTTATGACAGTGAGACATTTATGATGAAAAGTAAAGAAACTCAAAACCACCAGTTTTTGCTTTTCTGCATTTAAAACAGCCTCTAAAACATAGGTGTCAAACTCTGGCCCGCGGGCCAAATTTGACCCGCAGCCTAATTACATTTGGCCCGCAAAGCCATACCAAATTACTATTAGAGCTGGCCTACTGGTATTATACAGCTAATATATATATTGTTTAGTATTAAGCTTTGCTTGTTCCATATTCAGTTTTTCAGCAAAACGTGTTTGAGTCCATAAAAAAGATTCATACAAGAGGGACCTGTTTGTATCACGATGGAAGAAATGGATGGACTACATTAAAAAACGCAGGCCAGTTTTTGCTTTTGCTTTAGATTTTGACTTTGTTAACTACTAGAAGACTAGAGGAAATATTAGTTACATTAATGGAAACAAAAACACACTCCCTACATTTATTTATTTATTTTTCTTTCCTTTTTCTTTTTCCTTATGTATTTTTTATTTATTTTGTTTGTTGTTTCCTGTTTTGCTTCTTTTTCTTTTCTTCTTTTTCTTTCATTCTTATTGTATGGATATTTTAGTTGTTTAAATATAGAAAAAAAAAGAAAAAAATATATGTACTGACAGATAGCTGAAGTTGATGGTATTGTATAGTGATTCTAAAATGTCAATTAAAAAAAATTAAAGATTCATTCTTATATCTGGAGGAATAAATATATTTCAATAAATATTAACGTTAGCCCGCGACTTTGTTCCAGTTTTGAATTTTGGCCCACTGTGTATTTGAGTTTGACACCCCTGCTCTAAAACATTGCAGTCGGTGCATTTAAAGAGGTGAAATAAAAGCTAAATGGACTTAAATCGCTGTTTGAGCACAATCAGATGCATCAAGGCAGGTTGATGCAGAGGTGATATATTTTTCTGTTTTATGCATTTCTGCGTGTAGATAACTTTTCCTGTTTATTTTATTCTGATGGCTCGCCCCTCTTTGCCGCAGTGGGTGCTGAAGTTACCGGTGTCATTTCAGACTGCGATCAAAAGTCTCCCAATAAGGAGCTTGCTAAACCAGGAAGCATCTCACTTCACTGACAGATAATCCGGTCGTGTGCGCTGCTTCTGCACCCAGGAGCACCTACGCCTCTGTCCCTGTAGTGATCGCAGAAGATCCAAGATTGTGATGGAGGATTCAGCGGCGTAGGGTTAATGTTATGAAAGCAGTGGCGTGCAGTGACTTTTACAGAAAGCTAACGTGCCATTTTGTGCCGCCTGTCTTTTATTCTTTTAAATATGCTGACAGCCTCCTGCAGTTGGCTTCACTCTGTGTGGATTTCTTCATCTTTCTGCACAAATATTATTAACTGTATAACTAAATAAATAGCTACTATGTTACCAAAAAAATGCTGTTTAAAAAAAAAATTCCTTTAGCGAAGGAAGCAATGAAACACTATTAAAACACCTCACTATACATAAAACTGTATTATTCACAAACTGTAGGTAAAGTATCAAAACTAAAAATAATCTTTGTGCAGCAATTTGTTGCCAATCAGGGTTTTACTGATAAATATTACTGCTGAATGTTGCAGCTGAATCCAAAGGCTCAAGCACTCTGTGACATGGTTAACTAGTTTTCATTAATAACCTTTTTAAAGTGATTAAATAAAAACAAATGCACAAAGGCAAAATTATGATAAAATCGCTACTTTCATCAACGAATAAAAACTATAAAATATTCAGATCCAACTTTAGAAGTGATCCAATCAGAAGTGATTTCCTTGTACAGTAAGGTTTGATTGATCGATTGAATCTTTATTTTGAACATGTTAAAAAAGTACAACAACATAGAATTAAAGGAGACAAATAAACAAAGCAAAACAAAAAGAAAACGAGCAACCACAACTACAAATAACTTTCATGTTCAAAAAGGAGCAGGAAGAAGCATAAGCTTATTTAATCCCACCCCTTTTCCACTATCTAGTAATCTATAGACTACAGAAATACCTCCTTGCATTTACATTATATGTCATGTGTATTTTTTTTATTTATTTTTTTATATATATACATATATGTTTCTATCTATCCATAGATACGTATATACACATACGCACATATACACATTTTCAATAACCCCATTAACACCTCAAAGGATACACAACCTACAGATATATATATACCCATACCAACATACCCGTGCACCCGCACACACATGAAAATATTGGACAAGAACACCCTATCAAATCTCTACCTCTTCCCTGTACCCTGTAAAAACCATCTCCTTAAACCGCTTTTTAAACTGCGCCATGCTCGGCTTTATATCTTTACTTAGTCTGTTCCACAGTTTCACTCCACACACAGAGATGCAAAAACTTTTTAATGTTGTACGGATACGAGGATGTTTTAAATTTAATTCCCCCCTCAAATTGTATCCCCGTTCCCTTTTAGAAAACATTTTTAGAATATTGTCAGGAAGCAGGTTATTTATTGCTTTATATATAATTTGTGCAGTGAGAAAATGAACCAGATCTGTGAATTTTAGAATTTTTGATTTTAAGAATAGTGGATTTGTATGATCTCTGTAACCAGTTTTATGGATTATCCTTATGGCCCTTTTTTGTAATATAAAGATTGATGATAGCGAACATTTGTAAGTATTGCCCCACACCTCTGCACAGTAATTCAAATACGGTGCAATCAGGGAACAATAGAGGTTAAATTCGTACAGCTGATCACATTTGAAACATCCATCCATTCTCTTCCACTATCCCAGCTGTAGGATGAGAGGCAGGGTACATGCTCGCCAGTCTCTCGCCCTTCAGTTTTCTTTTTCAATCCTTGGGAGGAAGAGAACAGTAGACACATGGATACATATACAGATGCTGTTTAAACTCTCTGAGCCCCTCCAGGGAACACACTAAATTCTTTACACTTTTTGGTCAACTGTATCATTGATCTACTATAATCTTGTGATATTCAGTCAACTAAAATAATACCCACATTCTAACTGAAGCTAAATCAAAATTTGCTCTCGAAATTAACCCTGCAAACCATCAACACTGACACTGTTCTTCATAGTGCTGCATTTAAGAGCCACAATCAGTTCAGCGTTGAGGTTTCTCTGTTGAAAAGACTCCATCAGTGCTGGATCATAGTCAGTTAATGTAACTCTGATGTGGTCAGGATGAGGCAGGGGTGACCGAACATTTGCCCTTTGTTTGCAAAAACGTTCTGCCCAAATCTGAGCTGCTTCGTGTCACATGCCACGGCTTCATTTGGACTATTTTAGGGGATTTGGGCCAGCACAGCCTAGAAGTATGAAAATGAGAACATGTACAAGCAGCCTGTGGCTTTGTTGATGTAATGAAGCTAGTGCAGCCCTGCCCAGAGGCTCTTTGGGATAAGTAGGTCTGGATGCCATCTGGTCTGCTCAGCCTGTTGAGCAGCTTCATGAAGCTCGGACTGAAGGAGGACTGTGTGTCAGATCTGAACATAAAACTACCTTAAACCGTGTGTACATTTGAACAGAATCAGCAGTTACCTCGAACTAGTGTGTGCATCTCAAAAGTAGTGTAGTTGTTTCCCACTACATCTAGGACATCCCAATGAGCAGGACTGATTCATTTGTCTCTCACAATTCAAAAATACACCTATTTGGTGACAATGCTGACAAAGCCTGGCACAAAATCACATGTTTAGTGCAACTGTATCATTTTGTTGGTTATGGTTAAAGGAAAACCTTTAGTGACTGGAAACAGGAAACAAACGCTCTTCTGTTTCAAAGTCTGCTGAGCCATCCATCCACCTTCCAACATTAACCTGACATTCTCTTTTATTTGATTCAGAATAATTAAAACATGAACAAATGACCCAGTTTGTCCCAAAAAGACAGCACGTGTCCAATCTTTCACATTTCATGTAATGAATACAAATAGTTTTCCAACATCAGGTTGGACGAATATCCTCCTCCAATCATTTCTAAGCTCTATATTCTTGCTCTCTCCTCAGATCTGATTATGACATGGAGTATGACAAGTACCCGGATGACTGCTATAACCGGTAAGTCCATGAATGGTTCACAGAACTGTTTTTTAAATGGGGGAGAGCCCAAGAAGGATCAATGATCTATATAAAGTTAAATGTGCGTTGTTCAGTTGCTCTGGCACTTTGGTAAAGTTCAGTTTGGTTTGTTGCCACTCAAACAAAAAACTCTGCATTTTCAAATTTTAACTCAAAACTGAGTCTTTTTCTAAACCTGTCCAAGTAGTTTTGGTGCCCCAAACTCAGCCCAAACAATCGCAATCAACTATGGAAAACAGCGGCTGGAGCTTGTGACATGACCAAAAATGATTACCATATGGAATGAACTTGTGACCTTGTTGCTTTCGAAATGTTTGCTTTAAAGAAACAATTTGTCTGCATTTATAAATACGGCAGTTATCTGCAGACACTCGCCAATCTTTCTGTGTGTGCAGTCAGACTGGGAGGGACTGCAACTGTTTGGAGACAGGTTGCTTCTTAGCAGGTAATCCGTGCAGTCACATGGTGGTTGACACTGATTGCCCTTCAGAGGTGAAGGTTGTTGCATGTCCAACTTCTGGATGACCAGAATCGGCTCTTTGGGCTCGGCTCACTAAAAAGAGACGGCTCTTTCGTTTATATATAAATATATACGGGGGCCCTTAGAGACAAAGCATGTACAAACTCCAAAACACAACGTGTGTGTGTGTGTGTGTGTGTATCTATAGATATATATTAGGGGTGCAACGATACACAAAATTCACGGTTCGGTTCGATACTTTGGTGTCACGGTTCGATATTTTTTCGATACAAAAAAGTGTTCATGCCTTTTTTAATTTGTAATTTATTAAGATCATAAATATTTCTTTTAACTCAAAAATACAGTTTTTAAATTAAATGTTGCTGAAACAACAAAATAATAAAAAATAAATAAAAGAGAAAAAATAAAAGAGTTTGGAAATGAGTTTATTACAGAGAAATGTCCTTTCAAAATAAAAGCTATGCTATACCCTTCTTCTGGGGTATATTCTTAGCAGCATTTTAAACAAATCAGGTCCCCATAAAATGAACCACCTCCCCTTACACTCATCTTTTGGAGTGCTAGCACTTAGCTGCATATACAACATAAACAACTTAAATAAAAGATCCACTTAAATACAAACCAAAACATAGTTTACAAAATGTCCATGTTCTTCTTCAGAAAAATTAGGATGTCCACGTGTTCTGCTGACAGTACAGATCTGCTTGCTGTGACAATGTCACCTGCTGTGGAAAACACCCTCTCATTTGGGACAGAGGTTCCAGGTGCAACCAAGTAACACTGTGCCAACTTGGAAAGATGAGGGTAGAAGCTGTGATGTTCCTTCCACCATCTCAGTGGGTTATCATCTGCTAACCTGTACAAGTTAATTTCCTCCTCTGCCACTTCGGCTGCAGACCTGGTCCTTGGCTCCTGTGCCATGAACAGTTCTCCAAACAACTCCTTCATGGCCGACTTTTTCTCTGGTGGAGATGCTGTTGGTGAACCTGAAGAGTTTGCAGTTTCTGTTGTGCCTGATGATATATATATATATATATATATATATATATATCATGTTCATTTACCTGTTACTACCACACATCAAATCCGGTCGTTGGTACTTCCTGGCTCGTGTAACTACTAGGTGAGAAAAGCTCAACACTGCCCCCTAGCATCCTGGAGCACTTCTGTTGCGCTTCGGAGTTTGTACGCACTTCGTCTGTAGGGGCCACCGTAAATATACTTTTATTTATGCACTCCACATTAAATGTAATAAATAAACTATAAAATACAAAAACCAACTATTTACATTTCAACTTCTAACTATTTAAATTTTCAGCTTTCTCCTTTTAAACAAATGTAAAGTGAAACAACACAAAACACTGCAAACCACAACACAATTAAATATAAATGAAAATATGAAAACAAAAAGAGGATGCACATTCTGTCATATGGGCCTGGGAAGATTTTTTGGGAGAGTGTTTTTGTGTTTGGAATTGCATACATAGGATTCACTGCATGAATAAACTTTCTGAATCCTTTATCACCCGCAACTGAAAATAATTGTGGATGATTGCTATACCTTTCTAATGTGACGATGTTGTCTCTTGTTGTTGTCCCTGGCTCTCTTTCTCTCTCTTTTCCCCCTGCTCTGTTTCTGTGCTGCTGCGAGTGTAACTACCACCACTGCACCAATGCTGATGTGGTGTAACAGGTTTTCTCTGACAGCCCGGCAGATTCTGACCTAATGGCAGCATTTGACACCCTGAGAATGAAAATGACGCTCCACACAACAATTGAGCTGATATTTTTGTTTTGATGTCCCCCAAACAATTTGCTCATCAGGACTGAACCACCTCCAATCTCAGGTTTGCAGCTTTTCAGCATCTTCTAAAAGTTATTTTCAGAGTGACTCAGACTGCACATTTACAGCTGAGAGGTGAAAATTGGTCACCCTCTGAGAACATGAATTGTCTCGACTCTTGCAAAGTGGCAAAGTGATTTCCTGTTGGTTGGTAGCCAACACAAGACTGTGAGGTTAGGAGAGGATTTGCTTGTCTCAGAAAGCTGTTTCGTGGCTCTGGGAAAAGATAAAAATCTCCGTTTGACCTTGTTGTGCTCAGACTTCAGCCAGTTTGAAGAGGCATTTTGTGAAGAGGAGTGCAGCTGTTGGCCTCCCATCCACCAAACCACCAAACCAGCTCAGAATATTTTGCTCTATGATAAAAACAGAAAGGGGCACACATTCAGCAACACAATACAGTCATAAAGAACCAAATATCAGGCACCAAACAGACAGAGAGGAGGAAATGACAGAGCTAAGCTGGGAAGATTAAAATCAAGCAGGATTATTGAAAGAGAGAAAAGCAAGAATGAGAGAGATGGAAAAGAGACAGAAAGCTCAGACAGATGCATGTCAAGAAAATGAAGAGAATGAAAAGAAATATAAAAAACAGAAATATGATTAAATGACTCATAAAAAGAGACAATCAAAAACAAGATAAATGGCTGCCTCTCTCTACAACATGACAGATTACACTATCGAGCTGAAAAATGGACCACAGTTAAAAACTTAACTGTCTGAAAACTTCAAAAAGAAATGTGTTTTTGTTCACTTGTCTCAAATTTAAGTGAAAATTATGTTATGATCTGACATGCAAATTATAGATAATGTCAGGAAAACTGCTCATCAGGAAATTGTTATAGTACTAAGTGCTAACATCTGCAGTTCACAGATGTTAGCACTTAAAAACAGGATACTATAATCATAAATATACATAGATACTGTGTAATAATGCCATCTAACAGATTGATGCACTCACTTATAATTAATGTATTAAAAGATACATAGGAGCGGGTTTGTGGAAGCCATCTGTATTCTGAAGTAATCGTGTTTTACATATGTACCGTATTTTCACGACCATAAGACGCACCGTACTAAAAGGCGCAGTCTCAGTTATGTGTGCCATTACTGTATTTAACACACACATAAGGTGCACCTGATTATAGGGCGCATACAAGTATGCGTATTTAAAAATGAAGCGGGAGCAAAACTGAGTTTGGTACTCACATTTTTATTACCGGTAAGTGTCATCAATCAAACCCATCGAAGTCCTCATCCTCTGTGTCTGAATTGAACAGCTGCGCTAAATCTCCACCAAACATTCCAGGTTCACTTTCTTCACCGTCAGAGTCACTTTCCGTGCCGTGCGGCTCCTCGGAAATGATGCCGGCTTTTGCAAAAGCTCGAACAACAGTGCCAGCAGACATGTTAGCCCAAGCATCTACAATCCATTTGCAAATTGTGGCGTAACTCGCCCGGCGCTGCCTTCCACTCTTAGTGAAACTGTGGTCTCCATTGGTCATCCATCGCTCCCACGCTGCTCGCAGCCTTACTTTGAACGGCCGGTTCACACCGATGTCCAGCGGTTGGAGTTCCTTTGTCAGGCTTCCCGGAATGACAGCAAGCTCACAGTTCATTTGTTTCACTTGTTTTTTCACATCGGCTGTGAGATGGGCACACATAGAGTCACAGATCAACAGCGATGGTGATGCGTGGAAAAAAACACCTGGTTTCCTTACATACACCTCCCTCAGTCACTCTTTCATCATTTCCTCATCCATCCAGCCCTTTTCATTTGCCTTAATAATGATTCCTGCTGGAAACTTCTCTTTAGGCAAAGTCTTTCTCTTAAAAATCACCATAGGCGGCAGTTTCTGTCCATTAGCATGGCAGCCAAGCACAACAGTAAAAGAAGACTTTTCGTGCCCCGTTGTGCGTATCGCTACCGTGCTGGTCCCCTTCTTCTCCACAGTGTGACTCACCGGGATGTCGAAAGTGAGCGGCACCTCGTCCATGTTAGTGATGTGGCTGGGCTGGATGTGTTTGTCGGCGATGTGTTTGCTGCAGTAGGAGCGGAAGATGGCCAGCTTTTCATTATAATCCACTGGAAGTTGCTGCGCTACCGTAGTCCTGGTCCGGATGGAAAAATGGCACCGTTTCATGAAACGAAAGCACCAAGACGGACCTCCTTGGAAATGTTCAATTTTCATTTCTTCTGCTAGCGAAACTGCTTTTAGTCGAATGGTGAAGTCGAAACGCTTCTCCCACTCGTTCTTTGCTCGATGATCCACTGCTTGAGTTTTTCCTCCAACTCGGGCCATCTCGCCTTATGTCCGTGGAAACTCAGCTGCGTCTTCTTGACCTGTCGGAGCTCGTTTTCCAGCTTCCTTCACTTGCGAACCATCAATTCATTAATCTTAAATTCTCTCGCGGCTGCTCGATTTCCATGTTCCTGCGCGTAGCTGATGGCCTTCAGTTTAAACTGTGCTTCATAAGCGTGTCTCTTTGCCATTTTCAGGGTTGTTAAAACAACGATGTTCCGCATAACGCACATACCTGTCCTTTTATACAGGTATGAGCGATTGTCCCGGTATATACAATCAACGCCCACACTTCACCCTTTAGCGTTCTCATGGTGTTCTCTACTACGTCCTCCTTACAACACACAAAGGGCGCACTGCACTTTTTTAAAGAAAATCTAAGGCTTTTATGTGCGCCTTATAGTTGCGAAAATACGGTAGCTAGAAACAAGCTACGTATGCAGTAGGTCAAAGGAGGATAAGAGGAGTTGTAGGCGTTCGCGTGCCATTTCAATTTGAATCAAAAGGCATTGTGTGCACTTTCATTCTCCAGATATGAAGGATCAAAGCTTTGTTTTATCGTCTGAGGGTATCTTAACCAAAGAAACAAGAATGCGAAGGAAAGAGACAGCACCAAAGGTATCTTAATGTGACCAAGTGGTCGGCAGGGTTATATAAAAACTAATAAAAACAACAACGCCGCCTAGAGGAATTTCACCCCCAGGAAATATATATTTAAGAAAAATAGATAAAAACGAAAGAGATGCACAACCGAGGCAGGTTGGCTCCAATATTAATACAGTTTTATTTATGCTGACAAAAATAAAATGAAACATTAAGAAAATGCTGAATGTAGCGTCGTAGTTGACAGTGTCCTAAACGTACAATAAAACAACCATGGAACCGGGACTTACCAGCAGCCGTGGACCCAAAAGAAAACCACACGAAAAGAAAATCACGGCAGCCGGCACCCAGTGCTGTACAAAGGAAAGTGTGAAAACGAGCCACCACCTAAGGTCCCAGGGCCACTGGCACGTCCTCTGTTGACTGGAATAAAAAACACAGAAAAGCGAGTTAAAAGAATAAAAGGACACTGAGCGTTAAGCTCACTACATATCATAAAAACTAAAACCAACTTCAATCTTTAATAGCTCTAATAAAAATGCGTGCGCACACACACGCCAACTGGTAGGCTTACACCCCACGAGTCAGCTTGTGCTGGTTGTAATTGCCCAAGCCTCGATCACAGGCCGGTCTGGCTCCCCACAGACTGGAACCTGGCAACTGAGGCGGTTTAAAGTTCTCAGCACGACACTCGGGCAGAGGATCGCTCTAGCCCGATCACAGAGGCGTGGGAGCAAGCAGCAGGCCAGAATGAAATCGAATAAAACCAGGCGAACCAAAAAAAGGTAAGCCACTTAACCCTTTAAAACCTGTTTTGCGTAACTACTTTTAAATCCCGGTAGCTCTGCAACCACGTAAGCTAGCGCAATAATTTTTTTTGCATATGAAACCGGAGGAGTTGTACTTACATCTTATGCCATCAGCTTGTCCTCGGTCACAGTTTCCTTCCACATATAGCTTTGCAAAAACTGCATAAAAAGCACTTGCAGCAACAAAAACATAATATTCCAGAAACACGCTTTGCCGATCCGATCAGCTGTTCGTAACACTTCCTACATCCATCAGCGCGAACTTTCACATGTCCGCCATGACCTGCCCGAAACCGGAAGTGACGTCATTTTCGCGGAAATATAGGTTTTTACCATCAGGGCCTCATGAGCCTATACTGGTGTTTTTAAAAGTTATCTTTGACTTTATGACTTTCTGTGTGGTTTCTGGGATGCTTAGGACTCATATTGCACTGCTGGAAATAGTTTATTTTGATGCACATGCTGCTTTTTTGCAATTTTGCATTATAATATTTATTTTCGTTTTTCCTGCAGTATATAAAAATTGGTGTATCTCAAAAATAAAACTATGAAGACACTCAAAATAAATTTCCTGTGGTGGGAAACTATTCTGTGCAACTTTTTTGTATTTACAGTTTTGAGGGATAAGCCTCTTAAATTTCTCTAACTAGAAATATATGTTAAAAAAACAAAAACAATTTTCAATTTTTTTGTAGTTTATTGCACCTTTTTGCAATTTATGTAATTACTATGCACTTAATGCAGACATATTATTAAAATTTGGGCTGTAATGGTTGTATTGATGTATAGCAACTTGAAATGCTCCCAAAAATGGCTCCACAGCATGTAAAAATATAATATAAGCTCTGGCGGACTTGGTTCTATGGTAGGTCTTAAAGGGTTAATAAAAACAGTTCCACGAAAATAAAAGACGACACCAGACAAGACAGCAGCTCCACCGAGGAGGAGCCCTCACAACAGCGGCTGGGAAGGCGTTTCACTCTTCCAATTAAGGTCGGGCGGTTTGCCACGGAGAGGTAAAGGCAGCAATCAAACCCTTAAACAAAGGATAAATGTAACCTTAGCCTCCTGTAATTGTGAATGTTAAAAAATGTAGTTTGAGCAGGTTACCCCAGGACCAGAGGCGGGAAAATACTCGGAGGGAATTGGAGGTTAAGCGAGAGCCTACCTGTAGCTGTCATGCAATCTGCTCACGTGCTAATCGATGCGTAGCAGTGTACCAGCATTTACTACTGCTTTTCACCCAAAACACGGGAGGAATGAACCAAGAGAAAACTGGCTTCCTTTTATACAGACCGACGCTGCCCTGCAATCAATATGCAGGTGGATTCACAATTAACCTAGTTGCGTAGCCAAGAGCGAGCGCAGGAGAGAGTGAGGGCGGTATAGAAAGGCCAGTAGTCCATCCGGCTACATTAATAAAATATTATCTTTTTCCTCTTTGCCTCAGACAACAACCTCAGAACTGAAGTCAGGGCTCTAACACACAAAATGAAGCACAAACATGCTTCTTTTTGTTTGTGTCATTTATTTCTGATATTGTTACTTAGAGACAGCAACAACAGCTGGTTATAGACAAACATTATGCCAGCTAATGTTAGCCTTGTGTGTGCTAAAAATGTCACTTTTTCTCTGATAAACAGTGTTGCTTGTATTCTCACATCATATGAGAATTCATTAACTAAATGTCAGAGTTAATAAAGGTTACATCCACTTCAAAGACAGTTTCGCTAACAGCAGCTAACACTGGCAAAAAACAAACAAACAAAAATGGTCTTAATGACAGAAAAGTTCAGCATATCCTCAACAACTCACCTTGTTGAGGATATGACGGTCACACTTCTGACCGTCATAGGTCAGAAGTGTGCTACTCTGAATCACTGACCCATATCAGACAAAGTTTTACAGCCTCTTCCAGAGTAAATAGATGTGGATGCTTCTCCCTCTGCATACTGACGCTGAGATAAACCACTGTAAGTAGGATTATGCACTTTATCTGGGCAGGTTATTAAAACAGAGCTCAGTTGACTGCAATCTCCTGACATCTAACAGTAAAAGTTTTACTCAGTTCAACTTTAGGGATTTCAGTCTGGAGCCCTGTAGGATAGGCTGGCATAGGCTCCACCCCCAATCCCCAATGATAGATGAATTAAAGTAGGTGTGGCTGCAAAGGCCGCTAGAGTTGCTTGGTACTAAGGTTCACCCAGTGGTAACTGAATTCGGTATCTTAAGCACTCTTATTAAAATTATCTTACAAATGATAAAATAGACTGTGAGTTACACACTGTCTAATAACATCATCAGCTGTCTTTAGTCACACAAACACGGAGAGGCTGTTGCTCTTGTAGTTTGCACAGAAACAAAAACTGTTTTTACTGTTTCTGCCCACTTTTTTCTATACTTGAAAATCCTCATAATTACCAGTGATGAGGATAAGCTTTAACATCGTGAGCCTCTGGGAAGGACAATGATATACCCAGATGTCTTCATCTCTCTACATACACACACAAAATATTAAAGACATAAATCATACTGAAATTTAAGTATATGAATACATATTAATATTATAGTACTTGTTTAATATGAAGTGTTCTACTGCACTACAGTGTTGTTGAGTGAGATGCTAGTATTTTATTATTCTGTAATAATCAGGTTAATCGTCTCTAAAATGGGAAAATAAGAACACTAAAAGTTTCGAGATCTGGGTGAAGGAAAACT
The DNA here is from genome assembly GCF_963576455.1 of Neolamprologus multifasciatus. Classification (NCBI taxonomy): domain Eukaryota; kingdom Metazoa; phylum Chordata; class Actinopteri; order Cichliformes; family Cichlidae; genus Neolamprologus; species Neolamprologus multifasciatus. The sequence goes on along the minus strand of NC_140445.1, from coordinate 3,719,749 downwards.
GAAAATAAAAGCATCAGTTTAAACAAAAAAGCAACCTCATTAAACGAGATCACATTTGCTGTGATTTAGGAACTAAATTCACCGCTAAGGTTTTCTTTCTCGTGAAGTTACATTCAATTAAAATGGCAGTGATGTGGAAAATGGGAAAATAGAAGTGTCGTCTTGTAAGTGCCTGTTTCTTCTTCAGTTCATTTGTACTTATTTTTGCTTGTTTTTTTATTTAAATTCAATCAATCTCTCATTTTTTTCATAACATCGAGATTTTAGATCTGGCTGGCTATGCTGAGATTGACTGATTTAAAAAAAGAAGCTCTTGTTTTTAATGGAAAAACTTTAAAGGGAAAAGGAGGAAAAGGATAACAGACAAAAGCCTTGCTAACTATGGAACGCCAGGACTGCCATAATGAATTAATTAAATACACCATGAAATAATTAATTAAATGTGGCAATAATTAATTAAAATTGGAATTAATTAATTAAATAAATAGTTTAGACACATGTAATTAATTAATTATTGACACATTTAATTAATTATTTATGTATTTCACATTTTAATTAATTATTGACACATTTAATTAATTATTGACACATTTAATTAATTATTTATTGACACATTTAATTAATTATTTATGTATTTCACATTTTAATTAATTATTGACACATTTAATTAATTATTTAATGGTGTATTTAATTAATTCATTATGGCAGTCCTGGCGTTCCATAGCTAACTAGTGCTGTTGTGCTTTGATGTTAAAAATTACTATCTGTATGTTGACTTTGTCAGATTAAAGTGAAATATAACCAGGTAACCAAAGCCATGTGTGACCACCAGAGATGGGCAGTAACGCGTTACTGTAATCCGATTACTTTTTTCAAGTAACGAGTAAAGTAAGTGATTACTACTGCAAAAACGGTAATTAGACTACCGTTACTTTCCCGTAGGAACGCTGCGTTACTGCGTTACTAAAACCGTGATTTTTTGCGAGAATGTCTCATGACAGTGACGTAAGCGAGTGCGACGTTCGTGACAACAGCTGTGTGCAGATCAACAATGGATCATATATCGAGTGCAGAGAGAGTATGAGCGTGCAGCGTTTAAAGCGTGGAAGTACTGACCTTACTTTGAGTTTGATTCCATAAAAAGTGACAAAAACATTAGTGTCCGTTGTGCGTGGGAAGAAAACTTCTTTTTACAGCGAAAAAACCCTAAACTTCCAAACAAGCACCGAGTAGCTACGACGTAATGGGAAACTCACAGAGAAACTCGCGGATTCTTCCACTGACCGCTGCACACCTGCACCAGGGTAAACCTCCGCCTACCCCACTCCTGCTTTACAGGTGAAAATAGAGCAACAGGACCGCTAGTCTTTGACTTTATTTATTTTCTGCTGTGTTTTACTTGCATCTATTTGAAAGACTGAGTGTAAACACAAAAAATATTTTATTTTATGTGCTGGAATGTGCAGAAAATAGGTTTAAATATTAAACAAATTTCTTCCAGTCAGAGAATGTTGCATATAATTTAATTTTTGCTTGATGCATAAAGTTAAAAGATTAAAACTAATAAAACAAGTTTTAAAAAGAGACTTTTCCATTTGATTACATTTTGTATGATGGATTATGCAGAAAAAGTAGAATTGGGCTGAAAGATCTATCACTTTATCACCTATTCAGGTTGTAAATTGTGTTTTTAAAAAGTAACTAAGTAACTAAGTAATTAATTACTTTTGAAAATAAGTAATCAGTAAAGTAACGGGATTACTTTTTTGGGGAAGTAATCAGTAATTAGTTACTGATTACTTTTTTCAAGTAACTTGACCAACACTGGTGACCACCCACCAGGGTGTGGATGTGTTAGAGAAGACAGCAGCGCTAAAGTTAGCCAAACTCACACAGGATCATGAGTAGCCCTGTGGTTTTTACACTGTGACTGCAACTAATAGTTTACATGGATGTTAAAGACACAGAGCAATTCCTTTTCTCTGACCTTAATGCTAAATGAAAATCTGCTTGGACACAGCTCTACTTCACTGACTTGTTTTCAAAGAATAGAATTGATTTTAAAAACAAATGAAATGTCTCAGTGCTTGTTGTTGCCGAATGTCTGGAGCAAATTCAATTTAAAAGAAATTGCGTTATTTATTCAGTAAAAACTGGAGAGCAGACAAGCTCAAGTGGTGCTGTGCCTCCTGAAAATGTAATTTTGAGTTGTACTTTTCTTTATTGAGGTGTTTCTTTTCATCTGCACATTTGTCAGTCTCAGGTTAGGCCACGGTTCATCGTATTATTCTCAGTACCAGCAGCTCACAAATCAGCAAACACGGGAGTGGCACAAGTTAATTTGCTTTGCTCCAGATACATTTTTACAGGATATCTGCAGCCTGTAAAAGCCTGACACTGCTGAAGGTGACTTATTTGTGTGTGCACAGCAAATTCTGGACAACAGAGGGAAACTAACAAACACTGCGCCCGTGTTTGTTGGAAAAAATTGCAACTACGGCAATTCAGCGTGACAGAGTCTACAATTGAGTGCAAAGCAGGAGTCGGGCTGCGTATAAATCATCTCCCCTCACTCGGTCAGTTATCCTTCCTCCCTCCATCGCCTGCTATGAACTCACCTGAGCTGCCGGCTGTGGAAAGCTCAACTCACAGCAAGGGTGCAAATGAACCAGATCACACACTGAGAGGCAGTGAGAGTCAAACAGCGGATTTCAAATAAACAGATAGTTCAAACGAGGACATAAATGCAACGTGAACAAAAGCGAAGCGTGAATGACCTCAGGCTGCCTTGAATGTGTGTTTGCCTTTCAAGGCCGACACCACAAACTCCTCTGTGTACCAGAGTTTTCTAGAGTCAAATGTGAGCTCATCTGTGCAACAGCTGAAGCTTAGTCTAAACTGAGTCGTGCAATGCAGCACTGATGAAAAGCACAGCAGCAAATCTACAATTGAATGGTTGAAAAATGAAAGAATCAAGGTTCTGCAGTCGTTGCCTCAAGTTACTGAACCATAAGGTGTACTTAGGCTTTCACAGACTGCTTTTGCTTAGCTTTTGCTGAAAAAAAAATAAAATGGTTTAAGGTTGTTGTTACTTATTACCTGTTAGCGTTGCATTAGGAGCTTTAATAATTGCATTAAAGCCTGATTTGTGCACTTGTTCAGACGCCTTCCTCCCGTCTTTGGTGAAAAAAGGTGATTCTGAAAACTAGCAACCTCATTTCCTGTCTTGACTTTCCCCAGTTAAAGGTTAAATAAAGACTAAAATAAAAAAATAAAAAATAAAAAACCTGAACAGCAGTGGACTGACAGCGTCTGACCTCACCGCCATGGGCTGAAAACACAGATCACTGCAGGCAGCCAAGGACAGGTGGAGGAGGAGGAGGATGACTGTATGGAGGCTGTAGACTAAGAGGAAGAAGATGAAAGGGAGGAACAGGAGATGGAGAGAGAAAGAGGCTGACGGCATTAAAAACAAATCTGTTGGCAGCCGGCAGATAAACGCTCCACTCACTTTACATCCACACGCTCTCTCTCTCATCTACTGTTTACCTCCCTCAGCCTTATCCTATCTCTGTTCACTAGTTTGCATCATCCTTTTGTCTTTCCTTCACACGTCTCCTCACTCGTGGCCCGATTTCCACATGATTTGTTTGTGTGGGGCAGCTCTGGTTGTGCTTCATGCATTGCAATTATGTACACTTGTGCCTCTCAGGGGTTTGCCCTGTGCCAGAGTCTTTTTAGCTACAATTTCAGGATCAGAAAAGGAGGTATAAAGACTAATTAACCCTTTAAGACCTACCATAGAACCAAGTCTGCCAGAGCTTATATTATATTTTTACATGCTGTGGAGCCATTTTTGGGAGCATTTCAAGTTGCTATACATCAATACAACCATTATAGCCCAAATTTTAATAATATGTATGCATTAAGTGCATAGTAATTACATAAATTGCAAAAAAGTGCAATAAACTAAAGAAAATTGAAAATCGTTTTTGTTTTTTTAACATATATTTCTAGTTAGAGAAATTTAAGAGGCTTATCCCTCAAAACTGTAAATACAAAAAAGTTGCACAAAATAGTTTCCCACCACAGGAAATTTATTTTAAGTGTCTTCATAGTTTTATTTTTGAAATACACCAATTTTCATACACTGCAGGAAAAACAAGTTAAAAAAAAAGTAAATATTATAAATGCAAATTTGCAAGAAAGCAGCATATGCATCAAAATAAACTATTTCCAGCAGTGCAATTTGAGTCCTAAGCATCCCAGAAACGACACAGAAAGTCATAAAGTCAAACATAACTTTTAAAAACACCAGTATAGGCTCATGAGGCCCTGATGGTAAAAAACTACATTTCTGCAAAATGACGTCACTTCTGGTTTCGGCCAGGTCATGGCGGACATGCGATAGTTCACGCTGATGGACATAGGAAGTGTTACAGTTGATCGGATCGGTAAAGCGTGTTTCGGGAATATTATGTTTTTGTTGCTGCAAGTGCTTTTTATGCAGTTTTTGAAAAGCTACATGTGGAAGGAAACTGTGACCGAGGACAAGCTGATGGCATAAGATGCAAGTACAACTCCTCCGGTTTCATATGCAAAAAAAAAATATTGCGCTAGCTTACGTGGTTGCAGTTCTACAGGGATTTAAAAATAGTTACGCAAAATGGAGCGGTCCACTCCAACCAGCTTTAAAGGGTTAAGAACTCTGATAGTTCCCAGTTTGTGCAGAGCTAAAGCCAGTCACTCCGTCCAAGGTGAAAAAGTACACCTGATCTGAAAAAAGGACAATTTTAAGGCTAAAAAAAAGGACAGAAATTAATCCAACCTGCAGTTCCTCTAATGTCCACTTGAGACTGTCTACGAAAGTGAGTCAGTCCGTGTAGACTTCCATGTCCAACCAGCCATGTTTACAGACTGCGACAAAAATGTTTTTAATTTTTGTGGATATACTTTTTTTTAAACACATCCATTTTAATAACATGAGGCTTGAAGGTTGATGTCCTAATGGAGGGTCACACAGGCGGCTGTAGCTGTTTACTGTCTGTTAGGCTTTGTTGCAGCTAGTTGGAGTCTCTTATCTGGATGTCTGGACTGCCTTTTGCCTGGTGCCTTTTGAGTAATAATATGGCCTCCTGTAGATTTAGTTGTAATAACAGACCATCCAAAAAGCAGCTTTGATCTGCATCTATTTTACACGTATACAGTTTATGCTAACCTAGCTGGCTAGAATGAGTACCTTAGCAGCTGTAGCCTTTTCTGACACTAGAAATCCGACACAGGCGCAGCCAAAAATTAAGGATCAGGCTCCAAATCCATAAAATAATAAAAGCTTTCTGATCTGAAAAGCTGAAACCCCTTAAATTTGCATTTTTCTTAATGGCCAGTAGGGGGTGATACTTTTGGTTGCAGAAAATGTTTCTGTGTTTTTGTGGCTGTGGAGGTAGAGTGGATCGTTTACCAATGGGAAGGTTTTATCCAGGAAAGTTTATAAGGATGATTTTCCAGGATTTGCTCATTTGCTAACAACCTGTCAATCACAAAATGTGCAATTTCACAGATCCGCCCCTCGCTTCTCACACCTGGTTTTAAAACACTAACCTGGCAACAGTAATAGCACTCAGCATGAGCCTTCATATTTAACAGACCAGGATTACAGTGCTAGTCAAGTTCACATTCTCTGTGTACATCTTTCATATACAGTCTGTGGTCTTCCTGCCAAGACTGAGCACCTTGTTTTTATGCTTTACCCATGGATCAGATGTCATTTTGTACAAAACTGTCCAGCATTAGAATATTTGAGCCTTTCAGTCAGTTGAAGAACAAAATACGACCCGTGCTGCATTCTGTGAAGATCCCCCCACAATGATCAGAAGTAATGTATTCATTTGTTTAGCTTCCTGAAGATTTACTGAAGTTTTTCAATGTTAGTCCGCCCTGCCTCACTCTGTAGGAAGCTAGGCAGGATGCAAAGCTGTGTCAACACTGCTGCCCTGTAAATATTTATAGGCGTTTATCTGCTGGGCTGCGGATTATCAGCTTAGTGTGGTACAGTAGCCCCCCGACCAACACAAACACAACACGTTCACCTGTTACCTGATGTGTTGTGACTGCAGGGACAAACACAGCGGGACGTCTGAGTGTGTTTCTGTGAGCGTGCCGATCACACAAACCCACAAATCAAGGGTGCTGATAATGCCCTAACACATCTGCTGTATGCCTGAACTTTGCTTTCACTGCACTGAACTGTTTGTGTGACACAAAATAAAAACCAAAATGCTGAACTTTATTAGGAGATAAAAATAAAGTCTCTTTGAGGAGATGTCAGGTCTGTCAGGCACCGTCAGCGACGCAGGCAGTAAAGTTTCTGTTTAACGACACGATGTTCCAGCCCTCTTTGCACGAGGGCTGCTTGATATTTTTAGCTTCTCTTTTACCTTCCCCATCAACCTTAAACTCTATTGAATTCTAATAAATTAAAACTATCAGGTGCCCTCTCAGGCGGTTTCCATAGACATGAGCATTAAACACAAGATTCACAAAATAAGTCATCACTTATATTGCTTTTTAACCTTTATTTGCGTACTTATCAATGTAACAGTCAGTATAAAACTGAAGTTAATACAATAATACAGTATCCGGTTGTTAAGTGATGACATGTAAACCCTGGTTCATTAAAGCTGTTGTCATTTTAGCGTAGTGTTTTAATGCTTTGTTGTTTTATTTAATCTGAAGCCCTGCCAAAAAATATTCAGTGATCAGTGCCGGCCTCTCTGGGTTTTTATTACCACTAGTTGTCTGCAGGACATCTTAAAGCTTAGTTTTTAAAACCTTACAATGTAACTACACCCCATTACCTCACAGATTACAAGACACCAAATATTTGAACGGGTCAGAAAAGAATTACTCTGAGGCTAACAAAGATATGAATGGGTACAAGAACCAGGAATTTTATTATAGTGAGTAATCTCAACCATGCAGCAGTAGATTAATGACAGTGTATTATGACGAAGCTGATGGTGCGCATGGATCATCTCAAGGGTTCTCCCGTAACCATAGCTTTGTAGCTGACCATGTGGCACACAATTATATACCAGCTATCCTAACGTCAGTAACCATACTGTTGCTGTTGTTTCGTTTTTTGTCTTCATTTATGTCCGAAGTGATAGCAGAGCTGTTGGTTTTAATTTTTCAGAAACTTTATGTCTTGTTTTTCATGGATGCCTGGATGGTCACATCTGGTAGAGCAGCCACACTGATCATTTTATTAAATATGGTAAATGGTAAATGGCCTGTATTTGTATAGCGCTTTTACTAGTCCCCCCTAGGGACCCCAAAGCGCTTTACACACCCAGTCATCCACCCATTCACACACTGGTGGAGGCAGCTACAGTTGTAGCCACAGCTGCCCTGGGGCAGACTGACAGAAGCGAGGCTGCCATATTGCGCCATCGGCCCTTCTGGCCAACACCAGTAGGCAACGGGTGTAAATGGCCTCGCTAGAAGTCTGACTAGCTATCCAAACAGCTAAACATGAACCCAGGAACTCCAGACAATAGATGAGAGCTTATGAAGTTTACTGGTTCTTTCATTTTGTGAAACTGTAACAATAAAGCATATGTGGAATTGTACATTACTCATCTGTACTGTTAACAACAACATGTGCCTTAAACCAATTACCTAACAGTGCATTTGAGAAGCTAGCATGACGATTAGCACCGCTAATTAGCATATGAATTGGCGATCTAATTTACATATGAATAGCACATAGAAAACTTGTTAACTGTGGTCCATCACACATAAAGACAGTCCTTGGAGTGTCTCATTGCTTTTCACCATTAAATACTTACAGACAATGCTTTAACAAACACCCAAAAGAAGAACATGAATGTGGCGCGGCCATCTTGAAACAGCATAGCAAGAAAACATCCACTTCCTGTTTAACTCTTCTTCTACTGTCATAAAACATCGACTTAAAGGGGCCACAGGGTGGCAAATTACTAAAATTCAAAACATGAAATTAACTAAGTAGTAACATAACAACGGGTGAAGTGTCTTGCCCAAGGACACAACGACCGAGACTCTCCGAGCCGGGGCTCGAACCAGCAACCTTCCGATTACAAGGCGAACTCCCAACTCTTGAGCCACAATCGCCCAGTTGTTGCAATTGTGAGAGAATTCAGACAGTTTTTAACTCTCAGTCATGCTGTAGAGTATTTTTGAGTTTGGGAACTGAAGAGTTTTGACCTGGAAACGGCTAAAGACATCAACTTAAGACTTGACTTAAGAGGCAGGTATGGACAAAAGTATTGGGTCACACCTCTTAGTCTTTGAATTCAAGTGTTTTCAATCCATTTGCTACAGGTATATAAAATGAAGCACCTAGCCATTCATTCTGCCCTTAGAAACATTTGTGAAATATTTGGGTTGTTGTAAAGAGCTGGTGAATTGGAGGGTGGTGCTGTAATAGGATGCAACTGTTGCAACAGTTATTTCTCCTTCGGCTGTTTCATCTCAGCCATGAAACGTCAGACCACATAAAGTTGGGTTGCCGAGTACTGAGACCCAGAGTGATTAAAAGTCACCAACACACTGCTGACTCAGTAATTCAGCTTTATTAGTAGCGCGCCAAATCACAGCAACAGTCACCTCCAGGTGCTTTTTTGCTTCTTGGGTTCTTGGGTGCATTTATTTTTCCCATTTTAATTTACAAAGCTATGAATGTGTATAAATTCGGCAGCAGTACACGCTGCTTGTGGTCATTGGATTCCGTAGCTTCATGCAGCTTTGCTTCAGTTTCACTACTTCTGTTCTGGCCATCATAGCAGACGTACATTTTCAGCATTGGTGTCAAGAAATGGCACCTCACTAACTGTTAAAAAGCAGCAACCCTATCTTTAATATATAAACAACTTATGGATTTAAATGTCCATTCAGTTGCTAAGATTAGGGGGGCTTGGGAGCGGGAGTTAGGAGTAATTTTTTCGGATCAGCAATGGGAGAAAGCAGTATCCAATGTCCGTTATAGTACGTCCTGTGCCAGGTTACAACTTATCCAGTTCAAGGTGTTGTACAGGGTTTGCTATTCAAAGTCTCGTCTGTCTGAGATTTACCCACAAGTAATGGATCAGTGTGAGAGATGTCATGCCACCCCATGTGATCTAGGCCATATGTTCTTTCTGTGCCCAAGACTCCATGGCTTCTGGAGTCAGTATTCAGTTATTCTTTCCAAGGCTCTTGGGACCCAAATCTGCATGGACCCTTTTCTAGCTGTTTTTGGGCTTCCAGTCAACACTGGTCTAACCGACCCTACACACTTCAAAATATTAGCCTTTACATCACTTTTGGCTAGACGTTGCATCTTACTCCTTTGGAAATCTTCAAAGCCACCTTCAGTTTCTTTTTGGTTTAGAGATGTGATGTCATTTCTTAAATTGCAAAAGATAGGCCTTGTGGCGAAGGGCAAATACAGAGAATTTTATCGTATCTGGGGCCCCGTAAACTATTGCAAGTCATTAAACGCTCTACCAGCTGATTGATATCATATCTCCCCCCCCCCCCCCTTTTTTTTTTTTTTTTTTTTTGGTGTATGTTTTGGGGTTTGTTGTTTGTGTTTGTTTTGGGTTTCTTCTTAGGTTTTGTTTTGTTTGTTTGTTTTTTCAATTTTATTTAAGCGTGTGTGTGTGGGTGTGTATTATCGTATCTGTTTGTGTAAGAAAAACTAAAAAATATATGAGGGGGAACAGATTGTATTGTCATTGTAAACTAATGTACACTTGTCTCTCAAAAAGCAGCAACCATTATTCCCAACATACGCTGCCATCCTGTGACACGTTACAAACACTAAATGTGCTGATGTGTGTGGCCTTCAGTCATTCATGGCTTCCTAATTTAGCATGAAATCCTCAAAACTTGAAGAAAACAGGCTCTAGATGGAGTTAAATTCTGAACCTGAATATCTCTGCATGTTTGTAGGTGCGCACGGCTTCTTTCCCCGGCCTTTAAAGTGCAAATGATTTTTTTTCCCATGTCACAGAAGAACCTTTTAAAATGTACCGAGCAGACATATGCGTGTGTGCGTGCGTGTGCATGTGTGTGTGTGTGCGTACGCATTTCTATTTGTGTGACAGTGAAAGAGATGAAGTGTATTCATGTTCCCCCTGCAGTCATTGCTCCTCCAGCTGTAGATGGCTGCTGTGATAGGCAGCAGAGGTTGGCAGCGAGAGGAAAGGCTTCTCCTCATCCTCGCAGTCGCCTCCTCTATCGTTCCCTGCATCAAATTGGAGCTGTCAGTCAGCTCTCACCCGCAGCACGGCGCACTCTATCAGACCGCAACAACCGCGGGAAAAAACACGGCATCAGCGAGCGGCGACATAACACCAAAAGGGAGAAGGTGCAGCGAGTGCTGAAAGGAGGGCATCTGGGATTATTTGATGAAATGAAATCAGTGCTGGTTATCCGCTTATAGAAGATAAATCACTCTGTCCTTTAGAAAGTTTCATCTCACCTCCAGCAGGTAACGCGGCCCGACAGAGGGAGCAGCTGCAACTGATTTAAGACCAAATTCACTTTCAGCTGACTTTCAACTGCAGCTACATACAAATGGCACAGCTTTCATTCTCAATTAATTTCCTTATAAATCAATTTGATACTTTCATTACAAGTAAGGAGAAAAACTCGGCTGTATGAAAACTTCCTTCAGGGGGAAGTTTTAAACACTTGTGTTATCCTGCTGTGTCTTAAAATACAGCCTTAAATTGAAGTTTTTCTTTATTTTCTACCATATATATCCTGGAATATGACAGACGTGTCTCATATTTTAAATAACGAGGCCAGCATATGTACAAGTAAGTGTGAGCCAATCACTCTAAATGCTCAAATTCACTTTTTTCTTCTTTCTTTTTTACTCTTGGCTCTGCATGAAGTCATAGGCAAGGGCTATCCCTTATATGGTCATTACAGCTGCTGTCCTAACCTACGGTTTGCAAGAGACAGCCAATCAGAAGGAAGTTAGCACCACAAGACGACCTACATATGTATGATTTTGAAGTCTGATCAATGCAAAGCTATGCTGGTAAAGTCCAAGAGTTCCCTTTGATAAATAGGTGTTGCATTACTATATATTTTACTTAATAGTTTCCAAGGTAACGGTTGTTAACACACACACCAAAATAAATAATGGCGTACCATCTAAAATAGTCACGGTTTTGAATTTCCCAAATTTAGAAACTCATAAGCAAAACATTTTATAAACAGAAGCGGTTATGCTGTGTCATGAGAAAAACGTTGGTTCTCTGGGTGATGCACAACAATTAGTTTGGACATTTTGGGGGGAAAACGTATTTTAAAATTGAAACACCCTGTAAATGCTGGTTAGTATGTTCTGCATACTTGCTGTCAGTTTAAGAGTGTTTTCACAGCTGCACCTGAACTCTGGTTTATTTTCCTTATTTGAGAGGGTATAAGAGGAATAGGAGGGTAACAAGACACAGCTGTGGACAGTCAAGACAGAGAAGGGAAAAGTAAAAGTAAAAACGCGACACCGGAGCTAAATAACTACCTACAGCAGGACGTAAGAAGCAAGAAATCAAATCAAATCACTTTTATTGTCACATCACATGTGCAGGTACACTGGTACAGTACATGTGAGTGAAATTCTTGTGTGCGAGCTTCACAAGCAACAGAGGTGTGCAAAGTACAATAAGATAAGAACAAGCAAATATAAGAATGGCTAAATCTGAGAATTATATGAATAAATATATGTAAGATATAAGAGTGTATGCATGTTTCTGAATGTGTATACTAAATATGTATGTCTACGTGTGTGTGTGTGTGTGTGTACATATTTTACAAATTAAATAGAGTAAAAATAAAATAAATATATAAAATATACAGAGGTTGGTAGTTGGATATTGTGCAAAACAAGTGGCATTAATGTACAGTATGTAGTGCATAATGTTGAAGTTCCAGTAGTGGAGGTGAGGTGTCTATGAAGTGTTCAGCAGTCTGATGGCCTGATGGAAAAAGCTTCTCTCAGTCTGCTGGTTCGGGACCGGATGCTGCAGAACCTCCTTCCTGATGGAAGTAGTCTGAACAGTTTATGGCTGGGGTGACTCGAGTCCTTGATGATCCTCCCCGCTTTCCTCAGCCACCGCTTCCTGTATATGTCCTGGAGGGAAGCTCACCTCCAATTATCCGTTCAGAGCACCGCACTACTCTCTGGAGAGCTTTGCGGTTGTAAGCGGTGCTGTTGCCGTACCAGGTGGTGATGCATCCAGTGAGGATGCTCTCAATGGCACAGCGATAGAAGGTCCTGAGGATGCGGGGGCTCGTGCCGAATCTTTTTGAAGAAAAGGGAAATGCAGAATAAACTAGAAAGACTGAATGAACTCAGAAACTGTAATTAAGGACTAGTTGATAAAACTCAAAATGGACCCAAAAACTAGCGTAAGAGCTAAACAGGGAACACTTTAATAAACAAGAACTTTCAAATCAAACTGGAAAAAGCTACAAGTTCTAATCTCATCAGCTGATTTGGATGCAAACGAAGAGCAGCCGCGAGGAATGCTTTGCATTAAATGACTCTTACATGAATGTCAAGTTCGCATCAAGTTATCCAATAAGCTATTTCTGCTTGTTTTTACAAACATCAGTCTTACTGTTGAGCTTCATCGCTCCTGTTACAATTATCAATCATTAAAATAATAAAAAAGTAAAAAAACAAAACCGAAAAGAAACCAGGCTTCCTTTCCTTCAGTCTGTATTTCACATACAGTTCAGAAAGAACTGCATGAGTACATGCATGAAAAATAAACCATAAAATATGCAACTTTTAGAACATGTACCAGTCCAGATATTTACAGTATAGCCTGTATGGATTTGTATTTTACAAACTGCTGGACAGCGTCGCTTTTAACAAACAGGAGGAGAAGGTGTAGGTAATGTTTTTAGCAGGATATTACTTCAACTTTGGTTCTCTAAAAATCTAATTAATATCCTGCTAAAGCAGCGAGTTAAGCACGACGGGAACATTTTGTGTTTATGGTGACGAAGGAATATGGAACATGCCTCATTAATGGGGTTTTAGTAGTTTGGAGTAATGATGCAGCTCTTTGGCATAAAGCAATGCAATGTACTCAAACAGTTTCACTTGGATGCATTCAGTGTTGGTTTGTCTCTGTGTGTGAGATTTATTTGCAAAGACTCTTAACCTTTAAATACTTTTTTATTCATGCAACCTAACCTCAGCCTTCTATACGCGTTTGCATCTGAAAGTATTAAAAGTTTTGGTTTTTAGTTGGGAATTAAACTCAAAGATCACAAAATCATTAAAGCATCATAAAAAAAGAAGTAGTCATTGGTTCAGCTTCTCAATGCAGATTAATAGAGCACATTAGTGCCTCATGGTTTGGTTTCTCATATCAGGAATGAAGCATTCTTGCGAGAAGATGAACGAGAGGAGCTGAAGGACGACTCATGACCTGTCCGCTTGAGCAGACTGTCCTGTTGTCTCTGCTCTTTAGTATTCAGGCCTGTAATTGGTTCACATCCACAGTGATGCTCTACGAGCTGCATGTCATCCTCATATTAAACCTCTTCCTCTATTAGTTTGATTGGCATATATTCAACCTCTGAATGGAGGGAGCAGTGTGACGGTAACATCAGACCGCCTGCAAATATTTAGTCAGGAAATGTATTAAATCTACTTTCCATGCACCCTTGTTGCATGTATTCCCCGTGTTTTCCTTATGTTTGCCTTTCGTATTTGCAACAAATAGGTACACAGGCAGCTTTGTTGTAGACCACAAGGCCTCAACATTAACACTTTGGTCACCAATGTTTTGGGTTATTGGAGGCAGAAGTTATCAAATCTGGACAAAGGATGACTTTGTTGGTTACTGACGCAGTCTGTATTGTTACGACCCGTCTAGGGCCAGGCAATAACATGAGTGAGGCACTCGCTTCCCCCCCAAGACCCAAGCAGCCACAAGAAACAAATCCTTTAGTTTCAACGTGATTTATTTACAATGTGAAAAAAAGGAACCAAAACGGGAGTGTCAACACTTCAGGCCAAAACAATAAACAAAACAAATCTACACAAATCCCGCACCCCTGACCTTACCAAAACAAAGTCAAAAATAAAGACAGAGTCTGACCTCCTTAACTAACTCAAAACAGGAGAAAAACGGGTGATCAAAAGAAACGGCAGCTCACCCCTACCCACTCCACTTCCACAACTTTCAAGCGCACCGCAGCCAGCGGCTGCCACAGGAATACTGCTGGGTCGTGAGGAGAAACGCGAAGACCTCTCCCGCTGTAGCGCTCCAGCCTCCTTTTAATGGGCGGGTCCTCCAGCTGGAACCAGTCACGTCGGTGCAGTGTATCCACGCACCAATCGGAGCAGGGCCCTGGCACAGCTAAATTAACATAAAAAGACATAACACCTGCACAAAACAAACACATGAACATGCAAGGTCGTAACACCCCCTTCCATAAGAATTAAACAACCCTCCCATTGTTTAATTCCCAAACTATGAAATTGCTCTCGACAGGGCGTCGGCGATGACATTTTCCGTCCCTTTCTTATGTTTGATATGCAGGTTAAAATCTTGCAAAAGAAGGGACCAACGCATAAGTCTCTGATTTGAGTTTTGCATCTGGGAGAGAAACACCAATGGATTGTGGTCAGTGAATACTTGAACAGGGATAGAGCTGGATCCGATATACAGCTCGAAATGCTGCAGGGCTAACAACAAGGCAAGGGCTTCCTTTTCAATAGTGCTGTAGTTAATCTGATGTTTGTTGAACTTTTTTGAAAAATAACAAATTGGGCGATCCACGCCGCGATGGTTTTTCTGCATAAGGACAGCTCCTGCACCAGACGCACTAGCGTCAACCTCGAGCTTGAAAGGGGACATGAAGTTAGGTGCCGTAAGAACAGGGGAACTGCACAGTAATGCTTTCGCAGACTCGAAAGCAGTCTGACAAACATAAAGACACAGATAGCTGCTAATTAGGGCTAAATAACAGAATAAAATCTTGGACTTTGAGTCACCAAAACTTGAGCACAGGCTTCCTCATGTGAGTGCATGGGCATATATCAAGGAGAGACCACATCAGGTACTCTACAGATGCACGGTGCACAGTAGTAGAGTCATATCTTCTCGTAGAGTCAGCTGTGCAGAGGGACATTTTTTAGAGCACTGAGGTGTTCACGCAAATGCTTTGAGAGAGGTGTAGAAGAGGCCAGCTCTGTCTACCTGGACGACCACCAATGAGCAAAGATGGAGGTTTATGACCTCAACCACACGCACCGACTCCAAAACTATTCTCCTATTTGTTCTGTTGAGTTTTTGGTTTGTCTTTGATTTTGGTCGTCAGATATTTAAATTAAGAGTCTTTTTTTCTGCAGATCATAACAGAAATCTCTCGGTCACTCAGACATCTTACTGACGCAATACTGAAGCATCAAACGTGGATTAACCCACCACTTAAATTCACTGATTCCTCCAGATTAAGAAAAATAGCTGCATTGGGAAATTTTTGACTGTTGTTTTTAAATGAAGGTATATATTTAAGTTCATTCTAAAGATTTGTGTTTGGAGTTGCAAGCCAGAAACATTGCAGGGAAAGTTCAGAGAAATAAAAGGCTTTAAAAATAAAAAGATTCTTTGTTTCTTCTCCGCTTTCTGCTTTTAAAACTTTAATAACAAAGATTTTTGCGTATAAAAATGACTTCAAACAAGCTGCTCTTCATAAAGACGAACTCTGCTCACGACATAAATTTGCCTTCATTTCATCGTAACAATAAAGCAGTCGAGATGGAAACGAGCAGCATGACGCTACCGCCTCAGGCCCTGGTGCATCATGGGACTCTGTCTGCGAGGGTGTGAGTATTTAAAGCTTGCGTGTGTGTGTGTTTATTTTCAGCGTGTTTGACTATCAGCGAGTTCCCTCTTCGGTCCCAGCGGATCCCAGTCCTGTAAAACAGCCCCGCCCTTCGTCTTCATCCTCCTCCTCCTCTTCATTGTCCACAGCGGCTCTGAGAATGAGGAGCAGCAGGCCGTCCAGAAGGAGCAACGCACACACCTCCGCCTCCAGCAGCAAATGTAAGAGGATGCTGTGCTGATAGAAAAATGACTTAGTTTAAACAATTTCAGATACAAAATTACAAGGTTTATATTTCTGGTATTATTTATATTATAGGTCAGTTATAGGGTGATGCAGCTGTGGATATTAGCTCTAAGTAAATGGTACAAAACTTAACTCCAATACTGGCAGTGGACATGCTTAATTTTCTATATTTAAAGTGGTAACATTTCATTTATTTCACTATTTTGATATTTATGCACATTTTCATATCCTGCAAAAACAAAGAAAATTAGTCACCTCATCAACTGAAGTCCAGCATTTGCTTGGAAGTGGTGGAGATGTGTGTTTAACCTCTATGTTTGTGTTTAGCAACATAAAAACCCAGTTTTTCATTTGTTTGTAGCCTTGGGCGGCCGCACATCGCTTCCTCTTCGTCGGCTATTTTTAAACTCTGTTGAAGGCCTGCACATGTGTAGTTGAGTGGCAGTGATCACAGTGATCTTTCACCTTCATTCAGCTTAAATTCAGAAAGGAAAGATGGTTAATAGCACAGGTGCTGAGAAAAGGCTCCAGTCACACGCCTACTGCCAACTGCCTGGCAACCATCCGTCGCTAGGGAAAAATGAGTATTCCCTGATCAGCGAGTGGTTGCAGGAGGCTGTTTGCTGGTAGTGAAAGAGTGATGTTCAATTTATTCAATTTTATTTATATATCATCAAATCACAACAACAGTGCCCTCAAGGTGCTTTTTCCTGTAAAGTAAAGACCCGAGAATAATATAGTGAAAACTAGGGATGCAACAATACCAATTTTTTCAAACCGATACGATACCGATACTTGGATCTGAGTACTTGCCGATACTGAGTACAAAAACCGATACTTCTACCACACACACACACACACAAATGCAATGAATTGGAAGACAGGTTTTATTTTATTCTCTGCCGATAAAAAATAAAATCGTAATAAAAATGACCACAAAAAAATTTCAAGTGAAAAATAAGCACTTCTGTTAAATTATTGCAGAGTCTCCACATTGTAATTTAACAAAATATCACTGAACTATTGGCACTGTCTCGAGCTTTCAGAATAATAAATAAACACTTCTGTTGGGAATAAAATAAATACAAATTAGGTTTGAGAATAAAATAAACTTTTAAATTATTGCAGAGTGTCCAATTTCATATTGCGGCTCGAGTATGCTGAGAAGACGGTTCAATCCTATGTTTTCCACGACCGGCATTGGCTGGTCATCCAGAGCGATAAAATGAGTCGAGCCTCTGTTATTTTAACTGCCCGTGGGTTTTCTCTTGACATTTTTCATCGCTTTTCCAAAACCTGAGTTAAAGTTGGCTGTTCCACACTGCTGACATTTTGTTTAGCCTAGCTACAGCAGCCTCCAGTTTCTCTTTTTTTATCTGGAGCTGCCAGTCTCACTCGCCTAACCCTGTGCCTGTTTAGCGCGGGATGTCCCCCTAGTGGCCAATCTAAAAACTACAACAGAAATGACAAGCCACCCTCTGATTAATGAAATAAGTTAGTATCGGTTCATGGTATCGGTTAACTTTTACGAGTATGAGTACACACACATTTTACAGTATCGGTCCCGATACCCGATACCAGTATCGGTATCGGTGCATCCCTAGTGAAAATCCAAACAATCAACCCCCTTTCCCACCATGTTCAGATACAGAAACTTATAATCAGCATGTTTGACCAATTACTACGATCCTATGATTCCTATGATCAAGTTGAATCCTTGTTTGATTTAATTGTCTTTATTCTTTTCCTTTTTTGTGTAAAAACATGGTCTTTTTGATGTATCATTTAGACACTCCTGAAATAATCACGTGGCCCTCATATCTATACGTGGAGAGTCCTTCATATTGCACTTTCAGAGAGTGAGCTCAGTAAGCTCGTCATGGCAGTTTCTGTTAACCAAAGACAGAAAGTCTCCATCAAACGTGTGGATTTTTGAAATCCCTTATAAATATATAAATATATATATAAATATAAAAAAATAATAATAATAATAATATATAATATAATAATAATAATAATAATATATATAAAATATATATATAAAATTTTTATATATATATATATATAAATATATATATATATAAATATATAATATATATATATAAAATATATAAATAAATAAAGTAAAATAATACTGTGTTCAGCACTTGCCTGTTAACTGTACATATACGTTTTATTCTTTTACCTTCACAGCGCCTAGTTGTTCCGAGTCTTCTTCTCTCGCTTTTCCAGTAAACAGTTTTTCATGTCCCAGAGAGACGTGCACTTTATCCATCCACTGAGAGCTACATGACCGTTAAACCTAATGAAAACATCAGCAAACATTAAATCCAGAGTCGTGGCTGTAACTCTGCCGAGGGTAAAGGACGAAGGGAAATGCTGTGGCACGAGAAGTTCAGGAAGTTCGGCTGTTAAAAGGCTTTTATCGAAAAAGGCCAGAGACACCAACTCCCCGCTGCTGTCAGAGGACGATACGCAGGGGTGTTTAACGCCACATCCCTCACCAATTAACGGCTTTTAAATTTCAGACCCACACATGAGCCTCGGCCTTGATGTTCGCATTTGTACACAGTTGTGATGTTCAGCCTGTTTTTTTCCCCCCTTTAAATCTGCAGTTCCTGTGGAAACCTGCTGCACTCTGAGGATATTTCCTCTCCAAAACCCTGTTTCGTGTTATCTCCCGCCTGTGTGACAGCTCATCTCGGTGGTAAGGCCCCAGGGTGCTGGAGAGAAGGCGGGTGAGGGAGGGCGCTCCAGATGGTCTCTTCATTAAAAGCTTCTGTACCGCAGGGCTCTCCTCTCCTGCTATAACCCAGCCGAGCCTATCAGCTCTCACAATTAGACCGAGTTAATAGTGCATGGAAAATAAGAATTGTTTATACTAGTTTATTACAAGCCTTAATAGTTTTTACTGCGCCCCATCACAAGGAAATTAGATTGCCTTTGCAAGCTTCAGAGGTCGAAAAGCTTTCAGGATTGAAGTAGTTTTCAGGGTCATTTGGAGAGCTGTGTGCAGCGGCGTCAGTCCATTATGGAGCACAGCGAGGGCGAGGGCTCGTGCAGCTGAAGAAGGCGGCAGCGCAGCGCTAAGAGTAACTGATGGTGCAGGAGCGCGGCCTTGACGACTGCACGGGTCACTGAATGACACGAATCTGCATGGAGCTGTAAAATCCTACTGCGGTCAGCGCTGACTTTCGAGTTTGCATCGGCCCACTTATGAACAGAAAATGACCCTGAAACACATCAGCGCTGCAAAGACAGAAGAAGAAGACAGAACTGCTCAGAGTTGTTTTACATTACATGTTGGTTTCTGCTGTCATTTGTGGGCTCAGACCATCTACCGGTTGTTGATTCTCTCTGTGGGAATGTGGATCACAGAGGTTCATTAAAACTGTTGCTGATGAGATTTGAGATTTTCTTCCACACCCAGCTGCAAAAAACATTTCTTTATGTCGCTGGATTTCTGCACGCTGATATTGAAACAGACTAAAATGTTTTTGTCTGCTGCAGATTTGTCTAGACTGGCACTAAGATGCCCTAAAACATGGCAAGACAAAGGGGTGTGCCATCTATTTTTCTTTAATTTCCCTTTTTACACCCTTCTCTAAGCCCTCGCTGAACTTTCCATGTGTGTCAGCGCTAGGATATCAAATAATATAATTAAACCCATGTTTTTAATAACTAGTGCCACTGTCCACGTGTTATGTCTTATCTGTACACCACATAAATTTCAAATGCAGGTTTGACATTAAACTGCAGGTCCAGGATTCAAACCCAGATTTAGCTTTATGTTCTAAACTGCACATTTGTTGCTTATAGGTTTTTACATGCATTCATTTGCATACATTAAAATACAAAATATGAGTAACTGTATTCCGTTACAGTTACCGTTTAAAAAGGTGGTATTTAGAATACAGTTACTTTGTTGAAATAAATGGATTACACGGCGGTACTTCCCTGTTTCATATTGTGGCGGGTCAGGCCTGTTTGGGTTTTGTTTGACAGCTACGTTCTGTTGTTCCAGGCGGCAGCGTTACGGTCGCCATGGTTACAGGGAGACGCTCTCTCGCTTTCTGTGTTTCCTGGGTGAGAGAGGCCTTTTTGTTGTTGTTGTGCTAAGCTAACAGGCAGAATGCTACAGGTATAGCTCTAAAGAATGTAGCATCATGGGCAGTGTAGTCCGTGCTGCAGGGAGAATGGACTGCCACACACGTTATGTGTCTGTGAGCGAGGGAGGGAGAAAAAGGAAAAGTACGAGCTGTCATCGAGCAAAAACGGGAGCTGGAAGCATGTAAATATAATAATAACCACTGCAGCCAAGAAGAGAGCCTGACGAGCCCAGTTGTAAGTAAGCTATTAAGACTCGACTGTACACCGTGTTCGTGTTTTCCTCCAAAAACAATAAGTTCTGTTGGAGCAGCCTTTCAACGCCTCTCTCTGTCTCTGCTAGCAAAGTTGACCCAGACAACAAAGTAAAGCTAGTTTTCGGCTACGAGCCGACACAGAACCCACCGTATTAGTCAGAGGTCCCTTTACTACGGTTCAGAGCCGCGGACCTTCAGTAACAGTAATAAATCACAGCAATAGTACATTCATGTAGTTGTAAACAGCATGATAATATATTAAGTAATCCAAAGTATTCAGAATACGTTACTCTCATTGAGTAACGTAACGGAATACGTTACAGAATACATTTTGGGACATGTATTCTGTAATCTGTAATGGAATACATTTTAAAAGTAACCTTCCCAACACTGTCTATGTTATGCACCCTCCTCTTGTGTTTGTTTCCTCATTTCCTTTTTCCTTTCTCACAGTGTAACAGAGTAATTTATAAACTGTCCTGCCTCTTTGTAAAGGAGGCTGAGAAAAGGGTCTCTTTCCCTCTCCCAGACCAAGCAGCTCTTCGGCTTCCTCAGATCGATCCCTGCCTCTTTGTGGAGATTTACTTCCTCTGCTTTTGACATGAATGTTCTGGTTGTCTGTTTTTTCAACGGTTTATTTGCTTGTTTAATGTTCTTACCCCATTAGCTTCACTGAGTGGTTGGTGCAGACAACTTCTACGTTTAGGTTTAGGTCACGTTGTTAGTAAACCTAGTAAAGCCTCATCTTCTCAACACTTGACAACATGTAAATAAAGCCATGCATTAGCCGGTCACATTCACATAACTTTATCCAATAATTTTAACATAGAATACTTTTTAACCAGAGTAGTCGTTATAGCCTCATGCGTTAGTCTTTATTTTATTTTATGCATCATGAGTCAGATTAATCCCCTCTCTTTCTTACATCTCTCCCTGTCTCTGCAGTGAGAATGGCAGAGCTTCTTTCCATCAAAAGGGAGCTGACAGTGATCAAGGTTCAGATCGATGGCCTGCTGGACTGCGTAGACAAGATGGACAGACAGAGGAAGGATGGCTCAGGTAGAGACAAAGAACTGTGCTGACAATAATAATAATAAAATTTAATCCTAACGCATTAATTGCAATTTTCAAAATTAGAGCTGCTGTATTTAGTCTGTGTGTGGAGTTTGTATACGCAGCCTGTGTTTGCATGGGTTCTGTCTAGATACTCCAACTGCCACTCACAATCCAAAGACATCAGTTAGTGGGGTTAGGTTAATTGGTGATTCTGTATTGCACAAAAGTGTGAATGCCAGGTGACCTAAGCCTAAGATAGGCTCCAGCCCCTCTGCGACCCTGATAAAGATAAGGAGAAGAGAATGAATGGACGGATAATTAGCTTCACCCCTACTTCCATGTCTTCCGCATGAGTCATCTGCTACTGAAGACCTTGACTTTTCACTTGACTGCTACACGTATTGCTTCCATTTTGAAATGCATCAACTGACCCCCAGACCGCACATCATAGATAAAATTTGTCAAGGTGCTGTAGTGGTACGATCTATCCATCTATTTTCTTCAATCCCCCCGATGGTGCTGGAACTTATCCCAGCTCCCACAGGGCAAGAAGCGGGGTACACCCTGGACAGAGACACAGACAACCATTCACACCCACATTCATATGGTCGATTTAGAATCACCAGTTAGCCTAGCACTACTAAGTGCATGTCTTTGGTCTGCGGGAGGAAGCTGGAGAGAACCCCCACAGACACAGGGAGAACATGCAAGCTCCACACAGGAGGCCCTGGCTGCACAGTGGATTCAATAGATCAGTCAGTACTGATCTACAGTAACTATTAGAGATGGCACGATACCACTTTTTTTTATGTCTGATACCGATATCATAAATTTGGATATCTGCCGATACCGATATGAATCCGATATAGTGTGTTTTTTAATCAATAAAACTCTTTTTTTAATATCTTGCTGCATTTTTTACAAGTTCATACTCAAGTTTAAATAAATAACAACACTAAAGCTATTCTGTTATACCTGTATGTAAAAAATACACTGCGCCCAAAATATTTCATAGTTCAGCAAAACTGATCAATCTAATAAACTTAAACCTGCTCCATCCTCCCTGTTCTGGTATTTTAAAGAGTACTTAGCAGAAATATTAAGCAACCTAACTAATAGGGTTGCAAAATCCCAGCAAAAAAAAAATAGGGAACCACCCTCCACCTCATGATGCTTAATTGACGTAATCAACTTTAATTTGATGCAGGGGGAAAAATGTACAGAAATAAATTATTTTTCAAGAATAATTAAATAGATTCAACATCTTTCTTCAACAGAATTGCAGACTGCACAGATGGTATCTTCCCAAAGGAAAAAGTACTATAGCTTACTAGGGTATATTAGACTTAACAGTTACTATATACAGTAATGGACTTCTATATATTTTACATCAGATTAAAACTTTGGGTGTAAGATTCAGATAATTATTTATTAAAAGCTCGACATTTTAAATGAGAATAAGAAAGAAAAGTATGTCTTTGTGCCCCCTTTTCCCTGTTCATGCCCTATCGGCCCTCCTGGCTAAACTTTGCTAGATCCGCCCCTGCACAGTTACCAGCCGTCAGCTACGTAGAAAAACAAACAAGAGAGACTGACTCGCGACAGAAAAGCCGATCAGCCGATCATTGATCAGTTTCATGATTGAAGTAGCAGCAGGAGAGAGAGGAAGAGAGAGACAGTCACTCCATATATCGGTTGTTAAGCTTAACGTGGTAACGCTTTACAAACATTCAGAGATGAACTTACACACTTGCTTTACTTCTCTCTGGGATAACTTCAGAGATGAAATGCTGGTTTGGTAGCAAAGCTACAAATACACACAGCCGCTCTATCACGCGAGCACACTGCTCCAACGTGCTAAGGTTATGAAGGAGTTACGCCATGTCACAAGTTTTGTGAGATCCGATCCGATCGGATTACATTTTTTATTTATCTCCGATATCCAATCCAGTAATTTACGTCAGTATCAGACCGATACCGATGCGTAATATCGGATCGGTCCATCTCTAGTAACTATAGACTGTATATAAGTAGCAGTCAGGTGTTTCCAATCAAATGTACTTGATTAACTAAACATCAGTAAGGGCGAACACGTCTTTGGTAGTTTGCTGGTCTGCAGCATTCAGGTGTTGATGTAATGTCACAATCTTCCCAGGACTGGATGTCCCAGAAAATTCACCCCAAGGTCAGACAGCGTACCTTCAAGAAGTCAGGCTGGCTTTTTCTGCCTGTTTGAAATCAATGAAATCAATCTCCTAAGCCCATGACAGTCTAGTTGTTGTCTTTGGTGCTTTGCCAGAATATGAAAAGGCCTGTTAGCAGGAATGTAAAATCAGGCTTTGAAATATATTCAGGACTACATTTCTGTTTACAAACGAATGAGAAACATCTAACGTATTCAGTCTCGGTCATTACTTTAGAGATGTTCGACACTGACACGCATCCCGTTTTTATTAAATGCCTATATCAACCTCAAACATCAGACCGATCCAGGTCTAATCCTTCCTGAACTCTAAATTTGAGTTTATTACGGCAAATGATCCGTCGGAGCGTTCGGTGATGCAGAGAGAGTCGCTGTGTTTACCATCAGATGTGAGCCAGCTATCATACTGCATCTGTGAGTAATGGTTCAATGACAAAACTGCCACCAGTGGAGCGTGGATTATGACAGTGAGGTAAACAGCGATAAACACGGTCCTCATAACCTTTCATAAGCTACCCTTCAGCGCTTCAGTTATCGTGTCGTCTCCGTGCATGTGTGTGTGTTTGTGTGTTTGGGTTTTATCTCCTCGGGTTGATAAATAGATGAGGAAATTATCCGATGTGACACGTTGACGGTCTTCAGTTTTTTGCGATTATTTCCTAGAAATGTGTTCCAACACTCAAATGAGAACTTCTCTCGCACACATGCAGCGAGTCGTCGAAGAGGGAGGTAATACTGCGGGTATTCGAGTTATGAGGGTTCAGATTCACTACAAAACTGACATTTTTAGAGGTTTGCATTAGATCTGAAAATGTTTCAAATAAAAATTGAAATTACAATATTTTGTTGTGACATGACTTGTGATTTTGCTTTAATGAGACCTAAAATCATCCATAACCACGTCTCTACACTGTTGGACGTCCACTTATTTATCGGCAGAGAACCGTCACAGTGACTACTCTCTATATAATGAGGAGAAATTAAAGGCTTAAAGAAAAAATTGTTAGAAAAGGAGTATATTTAAAAGATGGATGTAGCCACGGCAACGCCGCATTTGGTTTCTGGACTTTGAAGTATCAGTGTTAGCATTTTGACATCTTCCACCAAAAGCGATCATATGAAATGAGTAGGGGTGCAACGATACACAAAATTCACGGTTCGGTTCAGTTCGATACTTTGGTGTCACGGTTCGATATTTTTTCGATACAAAAAAAAATGTTCATGCCTTTTTAATTTGTAATTTATTAAAATTATAAATATATATTTTAACTCAAAAGTACAGTTTTTAAATGTAATGTTGCTGAAACAACAAAGTAATAAAATAATAAATCTATCTGATTGAGGAATCACTCATCTTTGGAAAAGAGAGTTTATTACAGAGAAATGTCTCTTTCCAAAATAAAAGCTATACTATACGCTTCTTCTGGGCTATATTCTCAGCAGCATATTAAACATATCAGGTCCCCATAAGGAGAATCATGTGCTAACGGCTGTCTAAATGACTCGGGTAAAGTTTGCAGCATGCGTGCTTGTTGTTTTTGTCTGCTTCCACTTGTCTTTGCATGAGGATGATGTCGGAGTAAATGTGCAGTCATATTCGTTGTGTTCCCACTAGTGCTGTCAGCGTTAATCTCGTTGAAATGACGTTAACGCCACAACACGGCAAATCTCCGTTAACAAGCTACCGCGGATCGCCCCATGCGTGGGGCTGGACGGCGTCAACACGTTAACGAGCTAACTGCGCTAACACACTAGTTCCCACCCATGTAATTGAGCATTGCGTGGCACATCCGACATACTGTTTTACTTTTGTCCATGAAACGCTTACCTTCAGGGTCATACGTCACATGAAAACCAAAATAGTTCCAAACGCCAGATCTGAATGAGGGTGGGGGAGGTTCAATTTGCCATGTTGCAACGAGCTTAGCTTCTGTCTTGCTAGCTTGTCCTGCGCTCAGTGAATCTGCGTTCGACTACTCCGCCTAGGCTGCACTGTCGAGCGCTGATCCACTGAGCGCTCAACACAGACAGCATCGTCAGAAGAAAAGTTGATAAAATAAATTTAAAATTTTGTATTGTTCATACATATGCGTACCGAACCGAAAGCTCTGTATCGAACGGTTCAATATCGATACGAGTATTGTTGCACCCCTAGAAATGAGGTGTGCTATTGAAACGTGTTCTGTGATGTGACAAATCTGATGGACGAGTCTGGGTTAGGTGAATGGAGAACATTACCTGAAAGACTGTGCCAACTATAAAGTTTGGTGGAGGAGAGATAACGCTGCGGGGTGTTCTTCTGGGGTTGACCTGGGTCTCTTAGTTTCAGTGAAAGGAAATCGTAATGCCTCCACTTACCGAAACTTTTTGGACAATTTTGTGCTTCTAACTGTGTGTGAATAATTCAGGGATGGACCGCCTTTGACTCTGCCCCAGTGCAAAACAGAGGCTCACAAAGACACACCTTTAGGATCAACTCGAAAATCAGTGTTTGTCTTTTCAAATGTTCTTCTAAATGTGCAAAAGTCCCCACACGCACTTCAAAGTCTTCTCAAAGGAGCTTTGTAGCTGCAAAGGGGAACCAACTCCATATTAATACCCAAGAATAGATGTAGCATTTAGGGGGCATGATATTTTTGTCCATGCAGTGTTGTGTTTCATTTAAAAAGCCCCAAACAGCACAACAGCACCAAGGCAACATTTAAGGCCCTACCAGCACAGGAGAAAACTGCTTTTCGAGGCTTGATGCTTGGTTTTAGTATTAAGGCCTTTATACACCAGACGAGTGAAATTAGTGCAAATATTTTGGACACTCAAATATTCTTAACGCAGCTCTTCACACCAACCAGACGTGGTCCCAACTCTGCCAACAAGAGCTCAAACAGCCACACTGACATCCTGACATCTACCACAAAAGTGGTAGATGTCTTCTCCTGAGAATCGAATCCATCTGGAAACTTTCTTTTTAATCCTTGCCTTCTTTAGAAACATCAGGACCAGGCCATCATAGTCATTGTTTCCACTCAAAATGTTCCTGTATTCACACACGAACAATTTTGAATTTTGTGTCATTTTTTTTTTGCAGAACTTGGTGTTTAAAGCTCTTTACAAAAAGGTTTAGTCTAAACACACCATAAGAAGAAGTGTATGTGTGTGTGTGTGTGTCTAAGAGTGTCCTGAGAGCAGGGAGCCCAGTGTGTCGGATTCCTCTCGCCGAGGTTCAGTCAGCAGTCTGGAGCGAGAGAGTCCGGAGCCAGGGGAGGCCAGCGAGGACGAGCCGCTGCACTACCAGCACTACTACCCCTACAGCTACACCCACAGGGTAAATATACGCCACTGCTTCCCCACAGCTACACCCATGCTACCATTGACTTACAGAATCAATAGTACTGAAGATGTTCGTATCCATTTCACATACAGCCAAATTTTAGCTTTGCCTCCCGATCTTCAAATCGCTCCCAGCTTTCAGACACAGTCTCACGCTGAATAAATAGGAGTTTGTTTTCTTCTTTTAATGATATTAAACAGCTGTGGCATCACACAGCAGCAGGAAGCAGTTTACGCAGGTGTTACGGCAGCAGGGACTCCATCAGTTACTTTCCTGACGTTTCACTGTGGTCTCACAAAACCAGCTTGAACGGGTTTCAGTACAGCAGCTGACGTGCTGTGCTTACACACAGCGATTCTTCTTCAGTGCGCTAATATTTGCAGTAATGGTGTGACATTGCATTCACTGAACTCATCTAATTGCCTAAGTAAATGAAAATAAGACAGCAGATGGTAAGCCTAATAAAAAGTAATTACAGTAATACATTTGCTCAGTGGTTCTCCAACTTTTTTATTTATTTTTATTCCTTTTTCTTCTGCCTGTAGTCTGCTGGGGAATGTTCCCTTGTCACAAATTCCAAATTAAACCCTTTTCCATGGCACAACAGTACTGGATAAACATACTACTCACTCAGTATACCACCACTCCCACTGTTGCCACTACTGCAGAGTAAATATGGAGTAAATGGAGCATCGTTTCAGTACAGACAGTTCACAAAATAAAGCTCAGCCATCATCCTGGCAAATAGAACAATCTCCTACAGACCTGTCGACATTCACTGATTTATAGTGACTTGTTTAGAAAGTCTCAATCCAATCTGCAAGCCTCTTTGCAACCGACCTCCAGATCCATTCATGCTTTCCTAACTTAATCATTTATGGAGCTGTTGTTATGGCTGCCCTCTCTATTCTGTGCTGAGGTCTTGCTGCTCCCCTCAGAGATATACCACCATTATAAATGTCTGCCAGTGATAGCTTCTTTGGACAATAGCGGTCCTGACAATTAATATATAGGCTCCTCCATGGAATATGTATCACTATTACTCACCCATTCTACTACACAGGATAAATACACCCTCATAGGGTAAACACACGTATGTTTTTCCCTTTCAGTTACTTTATAGGATGAATTTAGCTACCCATAGTGTAATTTTACATGCCTGCTACCATCACTGCTAGTACAGATGTTTTACTACTACCCAAACAAGTTAAACCCTTTTAATACTCAATCACTATCCCACAGAATGCATAAGTATCCCTATTACACACTAAGCTAGTCAAACAAGATGATGTACCTCCCACAGGGTAACCTCAACAACCTCTGGGGTGCTCAGCTCTGCAATAGCAGCTAATGCAATGCTGCCCTCTTGTGGAGAATTGGCTAACTGCGTTAACAAAACTGTCAAAACTCTCAGAATTATTTTTCAGTGTTTCACTAGTTATTATGGAGATTATTTTAATAATCAGTCAAACATTTCTTTTGCCAAAGAGAAAGTAAGAAGTAAAAAATAATGCCCGCCACGATTTCCATATATCCAGTTAGAGTTTGAAAAAACAAACAGTTCATCTGTCCCAGTCCATCCCTTCACCTGTCTTCATAAATCTCTCAGTCATATAGACTTACCAGCAGTAAATCTGTGACTCACCCACACTGCAGAGAGACCATCTGTATTATTCCTGGTGGAAGATGTGTTTACCAGTCGCCTCGCAGGTCTTTTGATTCAGGATCTCACCGGAGTGGAGCAGATCGGCCGAGCGGAGGAGCGATGCTTTCAGTGTTTCTGTTTCTTTACAGGGAAACATAATGACATAGAATTAGCCTGCAGGCTTCCTATACCTGCCTGACAGAGCGAAGCTGCCTCATTAATCTGAGAGGAGGCAGAGAACAGACCGGCCCTTAATCTGTCGCATTGTTCCTCTGACAGGAAGAAGCCGAGTGTACATGAATAAAAGAGTGTTTTAGCAGGCTAATTACCATTTACCTCTTTGTGTG
This sequence comes from Neolamprologus multifasciatus, assembly GCF_963576455.1. Taxonomy (NCBI): domain Eukaryota; kingdom Metazoa; phylum Chordata; class Actinopteri; order Cichliformes; family Cichlidae; genus Neolamprologus; species Neolamprologus multifasciatus. Next base: position 3,690,672 of record NC_140445.1, on the reverse strand, counting down.
TGTGTGTGTGTGTGTTTTTGTGTGAAACACAATGTGTTATTATGAACAGGAAATGAGCATTTACGTGGACTGCGAGGATAAAGGACTTCCGGCTGCAGTGAACATGAGGCAATGTGCAAATAGAGGCTAAAGCAGTGTTTTAATTAACCCACTGTCCTGTTAAGAGTAACTTTCTCTTTCTGTTTTCAGATAAAGCCGTCTGATCAGGAGGAGGACCTGTGATGCTGCAGTTCAGGTATAAAGGTGGCAATCTGCCTGTTCCTTTGAAATGAACCTGTTTTGCTTTTCTTTTGTTTTCTTTCAGGTGTGTCTTGCTAATGGTGGATGCTCAAATTAAACACAAACTGAAAATTGGGTTTGGGTTTGGAGGGTGTTGTGCTTTAATTTATGGCTGTAGACATAACTGAGCTGTCTGTGCATTTTTGAGCATCTGCATTGAAATTATTTGGGAAATAATAATAACTGTGAAGGATTACACCCTTACAGTTTATGAATACAGCTTGTTAACCACTTCAGGCTCAATAATGCTAATGCACTCAGTCCAAAAGTAATGTGTTCTGTAACAGCTGTCTTTTTATTAAGCAGGGCCAAACTTTCAAATAAAGGATCCAGCATTTGTACGAGTATTCCTTATGAAACTTAGTTTTGGACATTTGTTCCTATTCTTGGAGTTGCATCATGTCAAAGATAGAGATTATCCATAATATCGGTCATCTCAGGCGCACAGCTCTAGCTCTGAGCACAGAAGCCCCGCCTACATACAGTTTAATCCTTCTGTTTCCAAGGAGCAGCCAATCTGAAGGAAGATGGGTTAAAAATAAATCATGCAGAGCTACTCTGGTAGAGTCCATTAATAAAAATGTGCAAACCTACACTTTAATGTTAGGTCAATAAAGAATAAGTGCCATGTGTACATGTGCATATAAACATACAGATGTTTGCACTCGCTGTGCATTAAGCCATGTTTCTAGAAGTTTTTATCAAGATTTGTTCACTGGCTTAGGAGGCGATAGGGGACGTACAAATATAAATATACTACGATCTTTATAGCATGAGATGGAGATGGAAATGAACAGAATACGTCCTCTTTAATAGGTTTTGGACAAAAATGGAGCTCAGAAGGAAGAGCAGTATGACGTAATAATAATATGATATGACATAACTTTAAATATTCTTTTATTGTAGAATCATTTAAACTATTTCCAGATCTTTCCTCTACCGTAACGTAGCACTTACTTTGCTGTGGAAGACTTCAGCTAGCTCTTACATCAGTTGATTTTTGCAGTTAACGTGTGTTTGCTCAAAGAATGCAAAAAACGGACTGTTTCCTGTGTGTTTCTGAGTCTTTGTAAGTTTATCCTCTGTGAAACAAACTAAAGCCAATGACTGTTTTGGTGGTAAAACACATGGAAACACATTCGGCAGTGGTCAGCAGTAATGGGAAGTTGGACATTTGCGCATTAAGTATCCAACCCTATAATGAAGATAGATCTGCTTTCTCTTTCCTTTACTGCCCAATACCTACAGCACATAGTTAATGGACTATAAAAGATAATTGTAGACACGGTAATCTCACCCATCAGTTTGACAAATCTTATTTTTGAAGCCTCGTGCTGACTTTTCTCACCATCTTAATTTTTCGAAACAAGCCGGTGGTGGGTGGAGCTGAGAAATTGAGGGATAGTTAACACTCAAAAAATAGCAACGAGAATATTAATGGTGGCCAAAATTAACATCATATTGTTTTTAGTAAGACTTCAAATCAAATATTACGACTGTAAACTCAACAGCAAAGTGTTTCACCAAGGTACAAATCCTGGGAACAGATCACACTTTTTCCTTGTACTTCTATGGAACAACCATATTTTTGCAGCAAGAGGAGTCGCCCCCTGCTGGTCATTTAGATTTAAGTCACTTCATGATTAGTCATTTTGATGGATAAGAAGGACACATAAACCTTATTGTAGTTTAAACCAAATCTTTAAAATCATCAGGCTCCACTGATATTGACCTTAAAGTGTATTTCATGCCAACTTATGAGTTTTTTGCATGTTTTACTCTCTGTTTGTGTCCTGAAGATCCTTAGAAGTCTTGCTTCAGATTCCTCTCATGTTCACTTCCTTCCAGAAGCAGACGCTCAGATCTGTAACAGCTGGGATGGATGAAGCTTCAAGACGACCCTGGCAACACGACCTGCATTTGGACTGACTCTCCTCCACCCCTGATTTTTGATTTTTTCACATATCTCTGACATTTTTATTATGTTTCTACGGTGGCCCTGAGCGGCCAAACGAACTGCAACTTAAGAAAACACCAGCAATATAAAAAACGCTGCAAAAGCACACAAAACACAACGGAAACAGGAAAAACAAAATATAAATATGAAAAAGAAAACAGAAATAGGAAAAAAGCCAAGGGAAGTTTCTGGGGAGACAATAACCTAATGCAGTGGTTCCCAAACTTTTTTTGCTGGATTTTTAAGATAATAGTACGAAGCCCCGCAGGGGACATGGGAGAAAAAAAAATTAAGACGGACTTTTGCGAGATCTCGCAAAACTAACTCGGGATCTCGCAAAAGTTTTAGCCGCATTCTTCCCATTAGCTTGAAGCTAACGGGAGGTCGAGACCTACTACAGCCGGGAGGAACACCGCTTTCCCGGCACATCGTGCCTCGACCTCCCGGTCAGCTTCGAGCCAGCGTCCTAAGAATGCGGCTAAAACGTTTGCGAGATCTCGCAAAAGTTTTGCGAGATCCCGAGTTTGTTTTGCGAGATCTCGCAAAACTTTTGCGAGATCTCGAGTTTGTTTTGCGAGATCTCGCAAAAGTTTTGCGAGATCTCGAGTTTGTTTTGCGAGATCTCGCAAAAGTTTTGCAAGATCCTGAGTTTGTTTTGCGAGATCTCGCAAAAGTTTTGCGAGATCCCGAGTTTGTTTTGCGAGATCCCGAGTTACTTTTGCGAGATCTCGCAAAACTTTTGCGAGATCTCGCAAAAGTCCGTCTTAATTTTTTTTTCTCCCATGTCCCCTGCGGGGCTCCGTATAATAGTTAGGCTAACACACTTACCTGTCATCTTTTCTTTCATCATAAAACCGATAGATCCTCAACTTCTTTTAAGTGTCTCCCAGTGCAATTCTTAGCATATTTTGGTTCCTGCAACAGGTTATTGTCGCCCCAGAAACACTTCCCTTGTGCTTTTGGAAATCTGTTTTTTCCTATTTCCGTTGTGTTTCGTGTGCTTTTGCAGCGTTTTTCTAATTAATGGTGTTTTCTTAAGTTGACCTCCCGGGGCCACCGTATGTTGCACTGCCCTCACCTATGTTTTCCAGCATAGAATGCCGGTAAAATCAACATTGACACTTTACTGATTCCAGTGATCCACATTCACATGTTGACACATTAGACAATATCTGAGCATCATAGAAAAGTTTAATAAAACATACTGATGGTTCTGCAGCTAAATACCTCCTCACAGCAGATTATTTTATTTTGGCCTCTGGGCCGACACCTCTGCACCGCCAGAAAACACTGCATTAGTGGGCTACACAGGCAAGAGCCGACTCATGAGCCTGTTGGATTATTTCCTTAACGTTTGAGCCTGTTTCATCACCCTAACCTTGCTTCTCATGTCAGACTCATCACTGTTATTAAAGTCTGTGTGGCACCAGCTGGCGGCTCCTTATCGCACAGTTTATTTTCATCAGGCCTGTTTTCATTATGTGTAACCAGCTGTGTGACCACATAATGCTTCTGCGGTACAGGCTCAGTGAGCACGGCTTTATGACTTTCTGGGTAAATTTCACTGTTCAGTCCACTCAGGAAATCACTTATAAAGTTATATATCGGCCCAGACAATTTCCTGAAATGAGCATTAGCTTTGAGTAATAACTCCATGTAGTAGATACGAATAGGGAAATGTACTTTTTCTATGATCATGAGTGATGGTTGGTTTCATGTGCTTGTTTCAGTTTAGCTTGGGTTAAATAAACTGAAAAACAGTTCGAGTTCAGTTTATTTCATGGATTAGTTTGGCAGGTGTGGGTAACAATATGCTTCACGTGAACTAAAACTGTTGGGTTCATGTTTGCTAAGATATCTAGCTGAATGAAAAAGTTAAGTTTAACTTACAGTCCTGGTAAAAAGAAAGCACAACATCATTCCACAGCGAGAAAGTGGAAAACATTCAAGACAGCTGCCAGACTTCTCAGGAGGAAATATTCCAGCAAATTTACCCCAAAGTCAGATCAATTAAAAAAAGACTGAACAAGTGCGACTATGAAGGGTTCCTAGGAGGCTACTTCTTCCCTCTAAGTTGCTTTGTTTATTCATAATATACAGCAGCACATTTGGAGAAAACCAAACAGCACATCAGCACAAACACCTTAAACCAACTGTCAGCACGGTGGTGGAGGGACGATGATTTGGGAAGCTTGCAGTCACTGAGTCGACCATGAAATCCTCTGTACACCAAACTGAGTCAAACATGCGGCCGTGTGTCCCGCAGCTAAAGCTTTGCCCAAACTGGGTCATGTAACTGGACGATGATTCCACACACAGCAGCAAATCGCCAACAGATTGGCTGAAGAAGCAAAAAAAATCAAGGTACTGCAGTGGCCCAAAGTCCAGACCTCAACTCAACTGAAACGCTGTGGTTGGTTTAAGAGAGCTGTGCATGAATGAACAACAGCAGCGCTGTAAAGACGAGTTCCTCCACAATGATGTGAGACACGAGTCGCCCAGAAAACCATTGCTGCAACATTTTGCTCCTAAATTAGGTCCTAAAAGCAACTTAGTAGGGTACACACACTGCTTTTGCAGTTTGGCTTCAATTTTTATCAGTAAATAATGACACAGTGTAATATGTCATATGTTGGTGTTCGTCTTAGGTTGTGTTTAAGTCATTTTAAGACCTGATAAGGACCAGATTGATACATGAAACCTAAGAAGTGACAGACACACCTACAGCTACAGAAACTGTACTTTTGATGCTAATAAGAATTTTTAAAAGACTCAACTGGTAATAGAAAAAAATAGATGACCCTACTGAAAATACATGCTACTGAACATTTGATGGTCCATTTTTACAATTTGATACACCACTGCCAAATAAGACAGACCAGTTACACATAAAATATTCAATATATAACACATTACTGTTGTTCCCACTACAGTGTTGCTGGTTTCTGTTGTGGCTTTCATTTTATGAAATAATGTTTATCATTGGTTTAATGGCGAGCACAGACACCAAACAGTTGCTGAACCTTTTAAAAGGAACAGCCGTCAGTGTAAATACGCTCTAAATATTTGTCAGTTTAAAAAGTGACACTTGAACATATTCATGTGTACAGTAGTAGCTCTTTATACTGAAACCTTATTTCAGACTTTAAAAGCAAAGTGACACTAAATGTTTTAATAAGAATTCCAGCGAGTTAGGACGCAGACTCATTTTGGAAATCCTTGATTTGACGTCGCTGTAGCTTCTCCTGTCAGTGCTTTTGTGTTTGTTCAGTGCTGAATGTAACCTATTTAACTGTGAGTGTAATAAAGGTATTTTTCATAAACGAGGTGTGTTTGGACCTGGTGTGATTCTTTTTTTTATGAGTTTATGAATTTTATCTGTAGTAATTCAACATATCAAATCATTTGGAGATCAGTTTTACCATTTAGCCAGCTAAAATCAGAAACAGTTCAACATAGCTGGACAAAACCAGTTGCTCTCTGAATCTGATGCTGCTAATAAACAACGAGAGTACTTGAGGTCAATTTTAAAAATGAGCTTCATGGAAAATCTTTGGAAAAACGAGGGTAACTGCATAAGTAGAGGCAGAAACATTAAGCGCCACCTACAGGAACTCTTAAGAAAAGACAATCATTTTGAACGGCATGACATTAAAATAAAAACAACAAGAATCAAAGGTAAGCACCTCCCAAATTTTATCCATAGGGAATAATCCAAACCTTTGGCAGAGTTGGATGAAAGGATATACCATATTTCATTGGACGACTCACTGCAGCAATGTAAAAAATGAATCCTTCATCCATGTTAGACACAAAGACAGGTCTGAAAGGTAAAACCATCATGGAAGTGGAATTTAAAGCTGCATTCTTCTTCGTGTCCTGCAGGGGGAGACTCTGGTGGTTGTGAAAGGAGCTATGATTGTGCAGGATATGCTCTGTCGCTACCCGATCCGTACCGGAAACCCGATCGGTACCCCGCATGCGCGAATCTTACGTCACTTCCTCTCTTTGCCAACATTGCGACATTCAATATATTTGAATGATACGGTTAGCGCCCAGTTAGCTCCTAGCATTTCTCAACAGCTCTGCCTCCTTTTCGACTACCGGGACATTTAAACAATGGATAATCCGTATACAAACAAATTCATGCTTTTCTCCTCAACAGAGAGCGTCCCCCGATTGAACAACAGCGCCGTAAAATAAGAAGAATGGCGCCTAATTACAGAGTTAATAATACAGACTTTGTAATATGTCACGTGAAGATTCAGCAGCCAGATGAAGTGTTTACTGACAATTAACAGTGATTGCGGACATCATCATCACTATTCCAGTCAATCCTCTCCTCACAGACAAGCATAAACACACTCGACTATCACTAAATCAAATTTAACACACGTTTGTAATGACGCCAATTCAGTTTACAATAGGGTTCATTCGCTCGGTCAGCAGGTGGCAGTATCCTCGTACACTGGGGAGTAAACTGCCATTAAATGAGCAGAAGAAGAAGAAAACCCCTGCACATGCGCGGTACGGATCGGGTAGACCCGATTTGTACGGTCCGACTTTGCACATGCGCAGTAAGGATCGGGGAGTCCTGATCTGTCATTATCTTTTTTGTTTTTGTCTACATTATATTAAATGTTTCATTATCGGAAACATTTTAAGAGATACTTATTATTCTTAACATCTTAACAGATACTCTGACCTGTAACTATTGTAAAACGCTTCGACCGGAAGTAGACACCTTTCGCGCATGCGGGGTACCGATCGGGTTTCCGGTACAGATCGGGTAGTGACATGCTCGCTAGCTAGCAACTTGTCAGATCCAGTTTCAAAACAAAAGAAGCAAAAGCTAGAGGTGGGCGGATTGATCCAAATGTCGATAGCATTAATGCCAATGCTGGTATTGGTATCAGGCGGAAACTAGTGCAAAAGGATCAATACTCTGTTTCTGTCCTCTAAGTTGACCTTACAGGTCATATTGAACAATACCAATATCATATTGAAACTGGGTCTGACAAGTTGCTAGCTAGCGAGCATATCCTGGACGATCGTAGCTCGTACTGAACTTAGAGCAGTGGTCCCCAACCCCCGGGCCTCGGACCGGTACTGGTCCGTGAGTCGTTTGGTACCGGGCCGCGAGAGTTGAGGCTCAGGTGTGAAATGTATAGTTTTCAGGGTTTTTATTGGTTTTCAGCGTTATTTTGTTATCGTTTTTATCGTTTACTCGGTTTTCCTTGGTCTTTTCACGTGTGTTATGAATAAATTTTCTTTTTTTCGGTACCGGTACTAGTTTTATTTTGTTGTATTTATTCGCGACACCTTAAAGGCTGGTCCATGAAAATATTGTCGGGCATAAACCGGTCCGTGGCGCAAAAAAGGTTGGAGACCGCTGACTTAGAGGACAGTTTGAAAACACGCGGAAAGTTGAAAGCTATGATTTGTTGTATTAACTTAACATTGTGGAGAGTAAAAATCTCAGTGATTTTGTGATCATTAAAATGTATTTAGAATTTGCAAACTGATGATGAATCATCATTTCATACGTGTAAATCATGACGCAGTTCATCCTCTAACACAGTGGTTCCCAAACTTTTTTTGCTGGACCCCCCTTTGTTTTACAAGAAAAATGTTCGTGTCCGTGATCTGGAGAGCCCAGCGCTGCTCCCGACGAAGGGAAAACCAATTATGCAGGGGAGACCTACCTCAGCACTTGTGAAGCCAAAGGGAAGATTTGCTTCACCATACTTTCTAGTCTTTGGCTTAGAATGAAGTTTGTTTGGAAACATATTCAGCAATGCTTCATCTGCTGCTTTGCGTTTGTGTGGGAGTCCGTGCTAGCAGTGTCCAAGCGTTTTGTTTCCCCCCCCTCCACCCTTTTCATGCTGCGCCCCCCCTGCAATGGCTCTGCGCCCCCTCTAGGGGGCGGGCCCCACACTTTGGGAAGCTCTGCTCTAACATGATTTTCCTTTATAGGCTAAAAGAATTGATATCGGCATCGATATCGCTCTGTATGTGATTAGCATTTGATCGATACCAAAACCTGCAGCATTGAACAGCCTGCTTTACATCCATCTTTTATGTGGGTAAACACTGTATTCAAACTTGTGAATTTACCCATGCCTCACCCAGTAGCTGTTATTCCTAACCTGCCAGTAACAATAGCAACTAAAGCTTCTACATTTAATCTCTGCCTGTGAACTAAAATGCTAGCTGACAGTGGGGATTGTTCCAGTCTCTTCCAGTCAAATGGTATCAGAAGAAAACGTAGTCAGAGGTGCACAGTAGGGGATGTCTGACATTACAGTGAGCCTAATCATGCAAAACAATCCCAGTGATTAAATGAATCACATGTTGTTGACTGAAGGAAAGCTGCACTCTCTTGGCTGGTTTTAATGATTTATTAGAATCAGGACAACCTTTGAGACTGGGTCTGTTTAAAGTGCATGCTGGGTAGGTGTATGAGGGAGGAGTGTGCAGTGATACCACAGCTGGTTGGAGGAGTTTGGAATACTGAATGACCCGGCTGCAGCAGAGGGGAGAGCTCTCACACAGGTAAGGCTTCTCCTATTATAGACTACAGCAATGAGGCCTGAGGTGTTTCTGTTTCACACTGATGCACTTCAGTGTTTTAAAGTGTCACCAGTGCATGTATGTGCTGCTGTTGTCTCCACTTAGAAGTGGTATGTGTCCTCTGGTCATCTTATAATGATATGTAAGCTTCATACGTGAACTCTTTAGGCTTATAATTTTCTTTATTCCTATTTTGAAGCATATTTATCGTTAATTCCTCAAGAAAGTTTCCAATAATTGTTTGTGTTGAGACCTCTTGATATGGACTCAGTGTCTTAACACACAGAAGGTGTCACATGAAACTTCAGAGACTTGTATATTAGTCATTTTTGTTTACATTAAAGTGATCGCTGAGGAAAATAAACACGAGGTACATGGTCACATGACTGACAGGCAGTGTTGGGAAGGTTACTTTTAAAATGTATTCCACTACAGAATACAGATTACATGCCCCAAAATGTATTCTGTAACGTATTCCGTTACGTTACTCAATGAGAGTAACGTATTCTGAATACTTTGGATTACTTAATATATTATCATGCTGTTTACAACTACATGAATGTACTATTGCTGTGATTTATTACTGTTACTGAAGGTCCGCGGCTCCGAACCGTAGTAAAGGGACCTCTGGCTAATACGGTGGGTTCTGTGTCGGGCTCGTAGCTGAAAACTAGCTTTACTTTGTTGTCTGGGTCAACTTTGCTAGTGAGAGACAGAGAGAGGCGTTGAAAGGCTGCTCCAACAGAACTTATTGTTTCAGAGGAAAACACGAACACGGTGTACAGTCGAGTCTTAATAGCTTACTTACAACTGGGCTCGTCAGGCTCTCTTCTTGGCTGCAGTGGTTATTATTATATTTACATGCTTCCAGCTCCCGTTTTTGCTCGATGACAGCTCGTACTTTTCCTTTTTCTCCCTCCCTCGCTCACAGACACATAACGTGTATGGCAGTCCATTCTCCCTGCAGCACGGACTACACTGCCCATGATGCTACATTCTTTAGAGCTATACCTGTAGCATTCTGCCTATTAGCTTAGCATAACAACAACAGGCGCTCTCTCACCCAGGAAACACGCAGAGAGAGAGCGTCACCCTGTAACCATGGCAACCGTAACGCTGCACCTGGAACAACAGAACGTAGCTGTCAAACAAAACCCAAACAGTCCTGACCCGCCACAATATGAAACAGGGAAGTACCGCCGTGTAATCCATTTATTTCAACAAAGTAACTGTATTCTAAATACCACCTTTTTAAACGGTAACTGTAACGGAATACAGTTACTCATATTTTGTATTTTAAATACGTAACGGCGGTACATGTATTCCGTTACTCCCCAACACTGCTGACAGGTAATGTCATGACATCATAATCCTTGTTTTCTGAGTAGTTTATTAAACTTGTTTATTAATCTGCAGGTGTCAGACCAGAGTCTATGGCCAAATCTGTCCTTATGATCATTCGCTAAGATGGGAAATATTGAGAAAGTGTAGGTGTGACACTCAAACGTTGGACTGCTACATTAAACACTCTGATTTCGAAGAGCTGAAGCGTAAATTCAGTCTGAATCGCCGTAAATAAAGATGAGAATGTCACAGCTTCTCAAAAGTGAAGCTAAAGCATCGTCATCTCCCTTTGGTGTCTGGCTGCAGTTTAGAAAACGCTGCTTTGTGCTCCAGCCACACTATAAAAATAAGATGGGAGCATTGCTGGGTGATTGATTTCTTTTTTCTTTTTTGAAAATAATTTTGGTAATCACTGCACACGCAGAGGCTGACCGAGGTAGCTGCTTCTGATCGCAAGCCGATTGTGCGCATTGCCTGGTGGGAGCCAACCTGTCTCTGAACAGAGATCCCTGTCGGACAGATCACTAAGTGCAGACTCACTGCTAACAATCCTGCTCTTTCACTCTGTGACCAGTTGCAAACTATTGCATAAGTGGTGGGCAGCGATCATGAAAGCACCTCTGAAGAGACAAAAAGGTTTTTATCCTTGTACTTTTATTAATCTAAAAAAACAAAAGACACAAACAGTTATGTTAGACAGAGGAGGATTCCTGATAGTTTCTTTTTTTAGTTAGCAGACATAATATCATTGACCATATTAATAAAGCTTATGTTTATTGTTGCATTGCTCTTTTTTTCTGTCCTGTTTGGTGCCGAGAGGCCTGTGATTGCTGTACATGGAGGTGTTAGAAGTAGATGAGCATCAGATGGCCACCATAGACTGGTATTAAGAGGGAAATCATTGTTTCTATACCTTCACTGGTCACAATTTGCTACTGGGTACTGGCTTGGATCCCCTTTTGCCTTCAGAACGGCCTCACAGATTGAACATTCTTCCATACGGTGGTGTCATGACGTCGATTACTGTAACTAAAGGTCCCACATTTAAATCTGACCTGTCCCCTGCCATCCAGCAGATCATGGCGGAGTCCAGCCCTCTGACTACTCACGTGCTGAACGCTACCGACGGCATCCCGGCAGCCAGGATGGCCCTCAGCCTGCACCGACTGGACTCCAAGCTGATGATCTGGGCCATGCTGAGTGTCGGGTAGGCTTTCATACATTCTTACACGTAGCTTAATCTCCTGTTAATGTGTTTATTATTCAAAGCCTGAAGCCTGATAAAATCAAAAACTGAAAAGGCCAAAAATGGGGGGCTTTTCTTCCAGGTGAGCTGACGAAAACCTGCACTCAGAACTAATTAATAATTTATTAATTATTAATTTTTAGGACAACTAACCAAGATGGCCGCTGCCCAGGACTCATCAACCAAGAAACTTTCACTCCTGGCATGTACAAGCTCCGCTTTGAGACGGGTTCATACTGGGAGGGCCTTGGTCAGCCCTCTTTCTACCCCTATGTGGAGGTGAGTCATGAGGTGTCACTATCCTAGATCTGAAAGAAATAAACTGGTCTGATTTAGGTATATAGTAACCCACACATGTGAAAAGATCCTTATAAGTATCACGGGTAGGACAAGATGTAGAGACAACACATTTATTTGGGAACAGAAACAGTTTGGTAGCAGTTAGTTTGTTCACCACAAGGGGTCGCCAGATCTCCTAAAACACACAAATGTCCTTATCGACAAATGAGCAACAGGAAAATTTAAATGAAGTTTTAAAAACATTCTTACTTACTTATACTTACTTCAACAAAGTGTTTGTAATAATGTCACAGCATTATTCACATCTTCATGTCCAATAAAAACTGTGACATCAAAGACAGTGGGGTTTACAACAACCAACGTTTTTGTTGAAATCGGTTTTGTATCAAACATTAAAAGGCATTTTTCATCCTGCTGTAATCATTTGTGTGTGCGTTTGTGTGTTTCCAGGTTGTGTTCACCATCAGTGAGCCGGAGCAGAGGTTTCACATCCCTCTACTGATGAGTCGCTTCTCCTACAGCACTTACAGAGGAAGCTGAAAGCTGCAGAGAGATGCTGTTTTATAGATTCATGACTTAGGTTTAGGTATATTTTACTCAGGTGTTATTGTGTGCTACATTTGTTATTTGTTGAGTTTCACCTCATGAGTGTATTTACACCAATCCAAAACAACATTAAAACCTCCATTACAGTCTGCATTATAGGTCACTTGCCACTCTGTACAAATACCTGATGATTCTCTGCGGGTGTCCCACTTCTTCTTATTGTGTGAATTGAATGAATTTAATTTTTCTTTATCTTTAATATCTCCATGAATTATGTTTAAAGCAATAGTACACACACACTTGCTCTATTTATTATTATTCTTTAAGTGTTCCTTAAGTATAGCGAAAAGTCCATTTCTATTAGGCAATAATTTAAAATTATTTTAAAAGAAGGCAAACAAAACATTTGCTGGTTTTAGTTTTTTCTTTGTATTTGCTGCTTTTCTTAAAATCAGTGGCTAAAGAGCAATATGTGTCCCTTTTTCTAATATTTAATATACCGAACAGTAACTTATTAACACTTTGAATAACAAGATCAATTAATAGTTAGTTGCAACTGAAACTTAACACTTTTTTCAAATTAACAGAAGCACAGCTTTTTGCTTAAAGTGACCAAACATTTTATTTAGATTGATTTCAAATTAAACAAAACAAAAGTCTAAGACAACTTGAAAAATGGCAAATAAATCTTATTTTGCATGGCTGGCTCTTAACAAGGTTCCAAGTAGAGCTTCAACATGCAATAAGAAGAAATGGAGAGAGACCAAACATTTTTTGAGCCTGCAATTTATTGAAAAAAATGCTTAAACTGAAACAGGCTGTTTTACAGCTGATCAAAGGTTTAGGACCACACCATCAAAAAACCCTGTAAACGGGTTCCAAACATGAACTCAGTAATAAGTAGCTCCACTGTTGTTGTTGATCACTTCAATAATTCATTGCGGCATGCTTGTTGCAAGCATTTCCATGAGGTGATTGGGAACATTTTTCCAAGTGGTGATGACGGCCGCACGAAGGGCATCTACTGTCTGGAACTGTTGTCCATCTTTGTGAACTTCCCTTGCCATCCTTCCCCAAACGTTCTCAGCTGGATTTAGATCAGGGGAACAAGCAGGATGGTCCAAAACTGTGATGTTATTCTCCTGGAAGTGTCCCTTGTTCTGCAGGCATTGTGTACTGGCGCATTGTCATGTTGAAAAACCCAATCGTTACCACACAGACGAGGGCCCTCAGTCATGAGGGATGGTCTCTGCAACATCTGGACATACCCAGCGGCCGTTTGACGCCCCTGCATCTCCTGAAGCTCCATTGTTCTACTGAAAGTAAAAGCACCCCAGACCACTATGGTGCCCCCTCCACCGCTGCGCGTAGAAAACATCTGCCATCAGGACCATCAAGGTTAAATGTCTTCTTATCAGTGAATAAAACTTTCTTCCACTTTTCAGTGTCCCATATTTGGTGCTCTCTTGCAAAGTCCAAACGTGGCGTTCAAGGAGACGACACCTTTGAAGACGTTTTTGTTTTTGAAGCCCTTCAGTCTCAGATGCCGTCTGATGGTTATGGGGATGCAGTCAGCATCAGTAACGGCCTTAATTTGGATCGAGGATCGTCCACTGTCTTCACGGACAGCCAATTGCATCCTCCGGCTCAGGGCTGGTGAAATTTTGGGTCTTCCACTTGATTTTTTTTGTTCCATAACCCTCAGGATCATTTAAGAAATTGCAAATGACTGTCTTACTGCGTCCCACCTCAGCAGCTAAAGCACGCTGCAAAAGACCCCGCTTATGCAGTTCAACAAGCCGACCACATTCAAAAAGGGAACGTTTCTTTCTCCTTTGCCATCAGTCATGACTCATGACAGTGTGACTACCTGACACAAAATGACAATGAATCCACATTTTGGCTTTTTAAAGACATGTGGTCCTAAACCTTTGATTGGGACTGTATTAATGAATGTCACGAGGAAAGAAGCAAAGTCATTTTTTTTTTAAACTTTATTTAACAAACAATGAGTATACAACATACGAACATATGAAGTATCATGCAACACGTTCTCACTCCCAAAGCGTAACATTTTACGCTAGGTGACAAATCGTCAACATATTACGTTTTCGGCTACCCACCACGTTCCTAAATGACGACCTCGGAAAAATGAGGAAATATGAGAACCGTATGGACTCAATCTACACATGTTCGCTCTTTTTCTTCAAATCGCTTAGAAACACGCTATTTAACATCATTAAAGTCCTGGTTAAGGTCAGGAAAAAGGTTATGGTTAGGGCTGGAATACAGGGCTGGAACGTCTATTACCGCGGGAGCATCATTGCACTGGATTTCGGCCATAACCCGCCGCGTACCATAAGAACGCCGAAGGTCTCCTTTCGTGTTCCTCAGGAACGCCGCGGGACGTGACAAAACGTCAGCATGTTAGCAAAAATTCACATACATATATTGTTTTGAGAGCCTTTTTGTTGGTGGAGTCTGATATTGATTGAATGTACATTTCCACATCCTTAAAAAAATGACAGTTTTGTTAGTAAACTTACATTTATGGATAAAAAATTTAGCTAAAAGTATTAACAAATTTATCATAAAAAAACCATTTATCATTCTTTCTGGAAAACTTATAGAAACAGAATAAAACATTTTCCCATCGTAAAGAAAACTCCCTTAAAATATGGACAATAACAAACCTGCTAAATTCCTTCCAGAATCTCTGTGTAAAAGAACAGTACCAAAAAAGATGTGTCACAGTTTCTGGATGATCCCCACAGAAAGTACAATTAGTATTTATGTCCCTTTTAAATTTTACCATGTAGTGACTGGCTGGATAACATTTATGTAGAATTTTAAAGGAGACTTCTTTCACCTTATTTACAATCAAATATTTATGGGGGATCATCCAGACTGTCTTCCACTTGATATCTGGAACATATCAGTTCCAATAAGATATTATATATGGGAGAGAGACGATATCTTCTTGGAATAAACTACGTATTCTCTTATTGCTGTTACCAAGTTCCTGTGAAAAGCAGATTTTTCCTATTGGTGACTCAGCTGGATCAGGGAGAGTGACTGAGGTAGATATTGAGCTGTCAGTGTTTTTATATAACATTAAAGTCCCTGAGGGTATGGCACCAAGCACCATTGAGAATTCCTGAACACTGATTGGAAAATTATATAGTGCAATAAAGTCGTTGTAAGTAAGTAGTTGTCCCTCTTTATTAACCAGCTGAGCCACCAATAGGATCCCATTTTGGACCCATGTTTCCAGGAAAAGTGATTTATTTTTATATAAAATATCTCTGTTGTTCCAGATAAGGTATTTGTGAGGTGAGAAGTTGTGTTTATAAATGAGGGTCCACGCTAAGAGGACCTGCTTATGGAAGGATGAAAGCTTTACAG
This sequence comes from Neolamprologus multifasciatus, assembly GCF_963576455.1. NCBI lineage: Eukaryota > Metazoa > Chordata > Actinopteri > Cichliformes > Cichlidae > Neolamprologus > Neolamprologus multifasciatus. The sequence continues at coordinate 3,675,022 of NC_140445.1, read as the reverse complement.
GGAGTTTCTCAACATTGTAATTACAATTTAAAATAAAATTAAAGCCACCAAAACGAGAGAAAATATGATATGGTATAAAGTTCCAGATAGAGGTAGGGTTTTTAAGAAAATGTTTAGCCCAATTAATTTTGAAAGTGTTATTTAAAGTAGAAAAGTCTAAGACGTTAAGCCCACCTGATTCGTACTTATTCATCACAACAGTTTTTCTAATATAATGCGTACGGTTTTTCCATATAAAATCAAAGAGCATACGGTCAATATCGTTACTAATTTTCTTATCCAGATGTAAGGAGAGAGCAGCATATGTTAATCGGAATATCCCTTCAGCTTTAGCAATTAACACTCTACCTTTCAACGACAAGTCCCTTTGCAGCCACTGGTTGAACTTTTTTAGGGTTTTCTGTATAATTGGAGTGAAGTTTGAAGAGCATCTTGATTTTTGGTCTTTGGATATTAACAGTCCCAAGTATGTGACTTCTTGTTTAACAGAAATATTACAGATAGTATTTGCAGGGCAGTCTTTAATTGCTAGTAACTCACACTTTTTTAGATTTAGGCATAAACCAGAGGCCTCAGAGAAATCCCTAATCACAGTAAGAGCTGGAGGGATTTGGTTTGCATTCTTCAAGAAGAGTGTGGTGTCATCGGCTAACTGGCTGATGACAAGCTCCTTATCAGCTATGGTGATTCCTTGTACAACACTGTTTGAAATATTAGTTGCAAGAATTTGTGTACAAAGTAAAAATAAATATGGTGAAATAGGACATCCTTGGCGAATACCACGTTTCAGGTCAAATCTCGGGGTGGAGCCGTTAATCATTTTAATAGAACTATTGCCATTTGTGTATAAGGTTTTGACAGCTTTACAGAAAAACTCTCCAAAGCCAAATTTTTCCAAAGAGTGGAAAATAAATTGATGTTCAATTGTATCAAAAGCCTTATAAAAATCCAGGAAGAGAATGAAGCTATTGTCAAGTACCAAATCAGAGTAATCAAGTAAATCCAAAACCAGTCTAATGTTATTAGAAATGTGCCTGTTTCTCATAAAGCCTGATTGTGTCTCATCAATAATTGTTTCCAAGACCTCTTTAATTCTGTTAGCAAGTATTATAGCCATAATCTTATAGTCATTATTGAGCAGGGAGATGGGTCTCCAATTATCAATAAAGAGTAAGTATTTGTTTGGTTTTGGAATAAGTGTTATGAGACCTTGAGTAAGAGAAGGAGGGAGGGTGTTATTCTCTATACTTTCTGTAAAAACCTGCAGTAAAAACGGAGCCAGGAGATTAGAAAATGATTTATAAAACTCTGCAGTCAAACCATCTGTGCCGGGAGATTTATTGGCCTTAAGTGCAGAAATGGAATTACAAACTTCCTCCACAGTCAGAGGGCTCGGAAAGAAGCGAAGTCATTGCATGTTTTGGTAACAGCACTCGAGCCAGGCTTTCTCTCTAAGCCAATAAGTGACAGGCTGTGCTTTGAGGACCTGTATGATGCCTGATTGTAATAAATTTATATTTAACACAAATAAATGTGATTTTGTTGAATAAATTCAAAATAGTAATATTGCTGTAATACATTTGAAAATGAGGAATATGACTATTTCATTATTGCTAAATATATTTCCTTCAGTAACAATTTTTGACAGGCATTTTATGGGACGCCTCAAGGGCCTTTACATCATCCTCCCGTTGACATCTCACGCTGTTACTCAATAAAACTTGCAGGCGTTACATGAAGGATTCCAGGGACAGAACTAAATAAAAAAGTTTTGTTTTGTGGCCTGAAAATCTGGGCACGCGGCACAGCGGGAATGTCTCAGCTACTGAGGCTTCTCTCGGCGGCCGCTCTGCCTCTCTGCCGTGCTGGGGGAGCCCGGGCCAGGCTCTCAGCTGTGACCGCAGGACAGCTCTTCAGATCCGGATACAGAAACTCCATCGGCCCGGTAAGTGACGGCAGGTGTCTGCGAAAGAGTTTTTAAAATTATCATTTTTTTTTTTACAGAAATATAAAAATCCACCAGAAACCTAGTCAACGCAAGTTTCCTTTCTGTGTGTTTTAGAAATTTAATTAACTAAATAAACACGAGACATGAGTAGCTACTAGCGAGGACGACTGCCTGCCAAGTTTAGTTGAAACAATTGTTTAAAGTTTTTTTTTCTTTTTTTGCTTAAAAGCAAATTAGTTCAAGCTTTGATCGTGAAGTCATATTTATCTTATACTTGTACATTTTTTGTTAGTCCCTGAGAAAAGCCATTTCAGCAGCTAAACGTCATATGAGCTCACTGTCTTCTAATTGGCCAACTTCTGGAAGCCTGTGCAGGGGCAAAAGTTAGCGCTTGTGAGCTCAATAGCCTTACTATGCAGGAGAGAGTAAAGAAAAGAAAAACCTCATGAGTTTAACATTTATTCGCTCACGGGCACTTCATTCGGTACATCTTGCTGCCACTGGGTTAGACCTGCCGGGTGAACTTAAGAAATTAGCATGAGATGGTTTGAGTTTCGTGACGTGGTGCTTGGAAACAGCCGTGAGAAGATGAGTACACGGTGGTCATAAAGCGATGATATGGTCAGCAGCAATACTCAGGCAAAGTTGTAGTCAGTTGGTACCCAAAGTCTGCCAACAACATATTCTCCACTCTGTTACTCCACCAGCAGCCTGAGTCATTGATACAAGCGAGGATAGATCCAAGTTTTCATGTTGTTTGAATTAGATTCTGGCCCTACCGTCTGAATGTCACAGCAGAAACCGTGGCTCATCAGCCAACATTTTTGTAGTCTTCTGTTATCCAGTTTTGGTGAGCCTGTGTGAATTAAATGGTCTGATTCTTATATGCTTGTATACTCCTGGAGTACTCAAAGTAACTATATATACAACATGTCTCATTCACACAAGCACTTCTAAACTCAAGTGCAAACTAATAAACATTCACTCACATTCACAGTCTGATGAACGAATCTGAGGGCAACTTGGGGTTAGTATCTTTCCCAAGGATATTTGGCAAGCAGACTGAAGCCAAGGATCGAACCACCAACCTTCCAATCAGAAGGTGATCTGCTCTACCACTTAAGCTACAGCCACCCCGTAAATCCCGAATTAAAGCCTTAGTTTCCTATTGTTAGATGACAGGAGTGGCACCTGGTGTGGTCTTCTGTTGCTGCGGCTTCAACATGTTGTGCGTTCAGAGATACCCTTCTGCATACTGAATGTTGGTTGTAAAGAGTGGTTATTTGAGTTACTGTTACATTTTCTCACCAAGAACCAGGAATGTATTAGTTAGCTATAATATATAATACAAATATATATATATAGTATTTGTCCTTGACTCATTCCCTAATGAGTCAGGGATGGACCCACTGAATGAATGTGACCTCAACTGATTAGAGGTTTATAGTAGGGCTGCCACGATTAGTTGACTAGTCACGATTACATCGACTATCAAAATCGTTGACAACTGATTTAATAGTCGACACGTCGTTTGAAGCTTTGTAAGATCCCAAAAGACGCAGGAATAAGTAGTAGAATTTAAGAGTGTAATAACGGACTGAAACAGAAGATGGCAGCATTGCATGTTCAAGGATGCCAGCTGCCGTTAAACCCCGAAGAAGAAGAAGCTCTGTCCCAGAACTCATAGCGCAGCCCAGCTCAGTTTCCAACAATGGAGCAGCTAGTTAGTTTTAATATTACTCTTATTATTCTTTCTGGGTCACAAAATAAACGTTTAACATATTTTCAGGCGAGAATGTAGCTGTGTAAACCTCAAATACCGGCTCAGTTTATCAAGACGCCACATATTTTCAAAAGCGCTCTGACGTTTTCGGAGATGTCTGTTACCAACTAGCTCAATAGCTAGCCGGGGGCTAGGCTAACTAGAGCCGTGAGAACACCGGACTCCCGGCTAATCATTTTCAAACCCACCGCCGTCTTTCGCTACTCAGGTTAAACATATATAAGTGACTTAGATAACTTAAAAATGTTATTGTTTGGCTCTTTTTTTTTAGTATTTTATTTGTTCCTGAGTAAATCGGTTTGGCTGAGATTAAAGTTATAGTTTTTACACAGCTGAATAAACGTCAAGCAGACAACTGATTATCAGAAGTGTGAGATGCTCGAGAATATACTCCGGTGTCCTGTTATATTTTAGATAGCAAGGAGTTTATTAAACTTCACCGAAACAATCTGCAAATTTCATTAAAATTTAATAAACTATCATCTTGTCTTTATTTTTAGTTAGCACATACCTTAAACACTTAAAGCTGTAAGCTAATGATAGTTATATAAGAGCAGATACTGCTGGTGCAATAAGCTGTACGTTTTACGTCCAGTGGATGATGATCTGATTAGTCGACTAATCGCAAAAATAATCGGTGACTAGTCGACTATCAAAATAATCGTTTGTGGCAGCCCTAGTTTATAGTTGCTAAAAGCCATTCTTCAGCAGGTTGTTGTTTGTAGATGGTGTCCAGTGAACCAGCGGTGACTGTGTGGTCTTTTTCAGAACATAACTCAGACTCCAGCTAACTTCCTGTCCTGTCGCAGATTCCAGTTAGCTCAGCGACGACTCTACGCCACAGAGCCCAAAGGTGAGATCTGTTTTTCTCAAACATCAATAACTATTTAAAAAACTCACAGTTTATTTCATTTGATATTATTGTGAATAGTTATTCACAAATGTTTTTTTACCAAGAATGTGAAAAACTAAACTAAATGGCTAAATACACTAGCGGTATAACGCATTTTAAATTAGACATTTCAAATGCTGATGTTCAGTATGAGGAATCAGCTTCTCGAGACTCACGCAAACCTGTGACAGGTTGATGACCTGTACAGTAGGGGTGCAACAATACACAAAATTCACTGTTCGGTTCGATACTTTGGTGTCACGGTTCGATATTTTTTCGATACAAAAAATGTTCATGCCTTTTTAATTTGTCATTTATTAAAATTATAAATATATATTTTAACTCAAAAGTACAGTTTTTAAATTTAATGTTGCTGAAACAACAAAGTAATAAAAAATAAATCTATCTGATCGAGGAATCCCTCATCTTTGGAAAAGAGAGTTTATTACAGAGAAATGTCTTTCCAAAATAAAAGCTATACTATACGCTTCTTCTGGGCTATATTCTCAGCAGCATATTAAACATATCAGGTCCCCATAAGGAGAATCATGTGCTAACGGCTGTCTAAATGACTCGGGTAAAGTTTGTAGCATGCGTGCTTGTTGTTTTTGTCTGCTTCCACTTGTCTTTGCACTAGGATGATGTCGGAGTAAATGTGCAGTCATATTCGTTGTGTTCCCACTAGAGCTGTCAGCGTTAATCTGAAATGACGTTAACGCCACAACACGGCAAATCTCTGTTAACGAGCTACGGCGGATCGCCCTGTGCGTGGGGCTGGACGGCCAACACGTTAACGAGCTAACTGCACTAACACACTAGTTCCCACCCATGTAATTGAGCATTGCGTGGCACATCCAACATACTGTTTTACTTTAGTCCATGACGCGCTTACCTTCAGGGTCATACGTCACATGAAAACCAAAATAGTTCCAAACGCCAGATCTGAATGAGGGTGGAGGAGGTTCAATTTGCCATGTTGCAACGAGAGCTTAGCTTCTATCTTGCTAGCTTGTCCTGCGCTCAGTGAATCTGTGTTCCACTACTCCGCCTAGGCTGCACTGTCGAGCGCAGATCCACTGAGCGCTCAACACAGACAGCACCGTCAGAAGGAAAGTTGATCAAATAAATTAAAAATGTTGTATTGTTCGATACATATGCGTACCGAACCGAAAGCACTGTATCGAACGGTTCGATATCGATACGAGTATCGTTGCACCCCTACTGTACAGGTGTACCCTGCCTCTTGCCTTGTGACAGCTAGAATCAACTTCAGCACCCCCTGCTGGTCATCCTTCTTTGCAAGGCCAAAATGTGTTTGGTGGCCATCAGAATTTTTGTTTTTGATATGAAAAGACCCTAAAAATTAACCTGAGTAGCGTCCTCAACTTGAGCCAGTGAGCGTGGATCACAGGAGCAGGGATGGAGCTGCAACTTCAGATCAAATGCATGTCAAACTGAAATAATTAATCCAGTTTAGAAATATAATAATATAATAATATCCTGATATTTCATGGATAAAAACTGAGAAACTAGAAAAGGAACTGTAGCTAAAATGACATTTCTGAATTTCAGATGGAAAAAACGGACCAACCGGAGGAGGAGGAGGGAAGAGAGGAGGAGGAGGAAAGGACTGGTGGAGGCGAATGCAGAAGGTATGTTGTATGTAAACGTTGAAACAACCATTCAGTTTTTATTTTACAACATAAGTGTAACAGAATTATGAATACAGCCTCAATTTTTCAATATATTTATTTTACGTAAGGGGTGAGCAGCCCAACGCTGTTCTTACTCATCTCTTATTTCTTGCAGCTGACCAATTTTTCCTCAAATCAGCATCATCCTTTCCTGTCATTAGCATGCCATCGCATTAACAGATAATAACCTGCAGGTAACTTTCCTCCTGTGCCTGTGTTGGTCTGCAGGGCGACATCCCCTGGGATGAGAAGGATTTCCGTTACGTGGCGATCACGGTGGCCGGAGTGAGCTCGGCTCTGCTGTATTTCTTCTTCAGAGACACCGGCAGAGAGATCAGCTGGAAGGACTTTGTCCACCGCTACCTGGGCAGAGGCAAGGTGAGGATGTTTGCTCCCAGACTGCAGGGATATTTAGTCCTGATTGTAGTGGTTGCTGACAGATGACATGGTACCAGTCAGTCACAGAGTGGCTCTGACCAGCCATTAACATGAAGGAAGCTGTTTTTACTCGCGTCCCTTTAACCAAGTGTTCACACAGACAACATTACATTTCAGTAAACACTGGCCTGTTCAATCCAAAGCAGAGAGTTTAAGTTAAGTTTGAGAGTCAAGTTGAATTTGGTGAACCCCTATTATCAGAGTGCATCTTTGTAAGGTGACTCGGCGCTCAAACTCAAACATTGCCTCCAGTCCTCTGTCTGTGTGATGAAATGAAAAGGTGGCTTAATATCAGAAATATTATAATTCTGATCATTTATCAGTACTGACACTTGTGAGACTTCATCAGAGGTGTCAGCATCACAGCAGATGCCTTTGTGACAAAGTAACTGAGAATAAAACAGAAAAACATGAAGGAGATTTTCCTGGCTGGGCTTTTTATAGCAGATGACCTTAAAAATATTCTGCAATTTTGCATAATTTTAAAAAGTTTAAATTTCTTTAGTGTTGAACAGGGTTTTAATAGTTTTGCAATTTTCATTAGTTTTTATTTTTATTTAGTTTTGACTTCAGATTTTCAATTTTATATCATTTTAATTAGTTTTTACCAATTGTTTGCTAGTTTAGTTTAGTTTTTAATTTTTTGAAAATCCTTAGTTTCAGTTTAGTTTTGATTAGTTTCAGTTATAGTTTTAGTTGTGTTTGCAATAATTAAGTGTAACAAAATCCCAGTTTCATCATATCAGTCATTCTGCTCATCCTTGGGTATGTTGCTATTCCAGCTACCATACTGCACCCTGGACAGGTCGCCTGTCTGTCGCAGGGCTAACACGCAGAGACAGACAACTCACATTCCCACCTATGGGTTCTTTAAATAAATAAATAAAGGCAGATGAACAACCATTGATACCAGGCAACTATAAAATGTATATCTTGGCCCCAATGAGACTATTAACTCTCGCAGCACCGGGTGTTCGTAATTTTGGTTCAAGTGAATTGATAAACTTTTTGAAGGTAATTGACTCACACAGTTGTGTAGATATCCCCGTCCTGTTGTCTCGGGATGCATCACGCTGCCTTGCCTGGGGTTAGCTTCTGTTTTCTGGGGATGAGGGTTGAGTGTGCTCCCTTACCTTCTCAAGGTAAGCTAGGTTAGCCTTCTTGTGTGAGCTTTTCAAGTGCACTTTAAGGTTTGTGGGATTTTTTTCCCTTTAGAAATGTCCCTCATAATTTGTCTGTTTCCACTACAAGACACTTGCTTTATCCAAAACACAGTCATATTCAAAGTAATCCCAAATTGGACTCTGGCGCTTTCTTCTGACTTTTCTTGACATGATTCTGCGCGTGGACGGAGCAGCAACACAGACGACTCGACTAACGTGCTGCCACCTGCTGGCATAATGAGACACAGCAAGAAAAAAATCTGTAAACTAAACTTCATTTTCACCCTTGACTATTGTATGACACGCACACATCAATGAAAACTAAACACATTTTTGCTATAAATTCAGTTAATTTTAGTTAGTTTTGTGAACACTCATTATAGTTTTAGTTAGTTTTCCTTTTTTTGTGTTTATTTTTATTTCCGTTAACGAAAATGTTTTTTCACTTCTAGTTTTCGTTATTTCGTTAGTTTTCGTTAACGATAATAACCTTGGTGTTGAACAGCAGAAATTAGGCTTTCTTGTCTGAGGTCATTTAAGTAAAAAAGAAAAGAAAGAAAGACATTGGCCGACAGCGCTGTAAACAACGGTAGACTGGTGGGTAATAAGCAAGTGAATATTGCAGAAAACAGAGATTTGAGACGGGAAACTGTTCTTGAAGTACAGAGAGAGAGAGAGCTGTGCATGAAGTGTGATTTTTATCATGGTGGGAGCAAAACAGCAAAGTAAGAGGGGAAGTAATGATGACATTTATCAAATGTGAAGCGTAGTTTTGATCTTCTTTTGCTGCTGGTTCTGTGAATTTTGGTTGGAGAGAGACAAACCCTGCAGCTCCGAATCGAGCGCAAAAAAGACGTAAACACAAAGCGCGGACCCGACGTATCAGAATCAGTGAGCTGTCGGCTTTCAGCCACGACGGCGTGTCCGTGTTCGGGCCGTCGGGTGAGAAAGCCGAGAAAAAGAAAGCTGATTCTGATGCGTCGGTCCGCTCTGTGTTTACGTCTTTGTGTGGAATCCGTTAGCTGCTCTCATTTACTGTTTGGTAGTTGTTGAAATAGTTTTGTGAGCTTTAACCTGAGATTCTGGCAAAATACATTTATATTTAATGAATCGATATCGCTTTATTCAAGCTACTCGCCTCCCTCTATCTGCCTGCACTTTCAAACGTACACACGAAGGACCACAGTAATATCTGGACCACGGCCAATCAGACAGGTCCCGCCCCTGACTATCTCTGATTGGTTTAGACCACGATATGGGCATAATGTGTGTCTGTTGTTGACCACGGAGACTTTTCAGAGTTTCAGAGTTCTTATTTTGGTCGCACCATTGAAAAATGTGGTCAAATTGGTCGCAGTCTAGAGCCCCGTACTAATGTTTCTGCAGGTTAACAGTTTCATGCTCTTTCCAGGTGGATCGACTGGAGGTCGTCAACAAGCAGTACGTCAGAGTCATTCTGGTGCCGGGAGCCGACACCGATGCGGTAAGGCAAAGCAAAGCAATGCTCAAACTGATTTTTATCCAGCTGTCACAACCCCTAGTGGCTCTTCAAAGTATTGCTTGTGGTCAGTTAATTAATTTGTTTAATTAACCAAATTCAGTTAAATTTCTTTCCATGTTTACATTAAAAAACTAAAAGTTTCTTGTTTAAGGATTTTTTTTTTTTTTTTTTAAAGGCACAATCTGGGTGTTATGTACGTTTAGAGAAAGCCTGACAGAGTTTGGGCAGCTAGAGAAGTTTAAAAAGTAAAACAAATGTAACCAGAGTAACCATTGACCACTAGTAGTCATGTGAAAACAACCATCAAATTCGCCCCATCATCCGACCGTCCAGTGTAGACTAAAGTGGAGATGTTTAAAGTGTCACAGTGAGGTGCTGTTACATACAGTACAAGTTAATATTAATTACTCTGTCAGACATTCCCTGAGGTTTTTTACTCAAAGTTGCACAAAGACTATTTTTATTTTGCATAGATTAAAAACACAAATGGCCTAGGAACAGGTAAGTCGCACAGTTCAGGCTACCTTTCTCTAGTTGAATGATGCATGATGTTTTTTGTCCCTCAGAGTTACGTCTGGTTCAACATCGGCAGCGTCGACTCATTTGAGAGAAACCTCGAGACGGCAGTTCTGGAACTCGGAATGGAGTCGACGCACCGACCTGCCGTCATCTACAGCTCTGAGAGTGATGGGTGGGTTCGGACACACAAACGCAGCATGCATTATGTCAGACAGAGGCTTTAATCAGGGGTAAAATCTTTATTAACCACTTAAGCCCCACGCCCCCGGTACCGGGGGCAAAAAGGAGGCGATCACGTTTAATCGGTTATAACGCGGGTTGAGAAATATAAGTCCAGACATGTGTGGTATCCACAGAAACCTCAGAATCTCAGCTAAAATGTCATATAAACCATTTCTACAACCACCAAACACACCGAAAACAAGCCGTGATTAAACGAGCAGTTACGTAAATGCGCAGAAGTCCGCACAAACAAAACCGAACCAGAAATTCTTCAGACTTCGTGTAACCGGCTAAAGATGGGCTGGTTAGCTTCCAGAGCTATCACTGACTCCACACACCAAGTTTCACCACGATCAGACCAAAATTCACTGAATGAGCCGCAAAAGAAGATCACAAAAACACACAGCGGCGCAAATGCGCTAAGACAGAAATTGTCTTACCGTCCCGATTTCCTCCGTTATTTTCGCCGGTAGCCACGTGACTAACAGTAGTTACCATGCCTACCTAGCCGCATCAGAGCCGTTTTCCGTCAACAACCTCCATTTTAGACCCACCTACAGACACGTGACTGAACAGACGCCACATGCAGTAAATTTGGGCCCACGTGGGTTTTGGCATCACAACGTCTGATTGGTTGAAGTGCTGTGAACGTGGCATCGTCACTGTGAATCTATTGGCTCAAACGATTAAAAAGAGGTGTCAATCACGCAAATTGACCAAAAGAAACCAAAGTTACAGCCCCTCGGAGTTTAAAGGGCCAGAGGCCAATCAAATGCTCTGCATGGCAGAAAAGGGCCGTTACCATGTAAATGTGTGGTTAATTCTTCAAACATATATTTAAAAAAAAAAAGCATGTTTAGGCCTGTTAATAAAATTTATTAATTTCTGCTCTTTAATACCTAAAAAATCAACTGGCATGGTGTCCAATTGTGTGCCAAAATTGGACATTTTTGTACAATGTCTGGATATTCATGTATAGACAGCGCTGTAATTTTTCACTGTTTCACTTTAGAAACATAAATCTTTGCACAGATGATGTTTATATGTTGGTTACTGACTTTCTGGAACCAAATGTGATCTGAGGCATATTTTTCAAAGGGTTATATGCTAAAAATTAAAAAAAATAATTAGGCGAGGATAAAATCTACTTACTTTTTCTGTGTTCCACTCTCAGTAACTTTGACACAGTAATATCTGATTGAATATTTACACCTCTGATGAAATTTCCCAAGTGTTAGCTTTATTTTGATACCAAGATTGTAAGGACAGAGTTTGTAATTGCAGAGAAATAATCAATTAAATTTGGGCATTACATTTTCGAGCAGGAAGCTCAGAAACCCCCTTGGGGCTTAAGAGGTTAAAAAGGGCCTAACAACATCAGTTTCTATAATAACATTTGTGAAAAAGTAGCTTTCCTAACGCTGCTTTTTCTTCCTTCAGCTCTTTCCTGTTGAGCATGATCCCGACCCTGCTGCTGATTGGCTTCCTGCTCGTCACGCTGCGGCGGGGACCAATGGGAGGAGGCGCCGGAGGTGGTAGGAATCCATTTAGCATGAGCGAGTCAACAGCCAAGATGATGAAGGACAACATCGAGGTGAAGTTCAAGGATGTGGCTGGTTGTGAGGAGGCCAAGCTGGAGATAATGGAGTTTGTGAACTTCCTGAAGAACCCGCAGCAGTACCAGGACCTCGGAGCTAAGATCCCCAAGGTAAAAATCCGAGTTTTGCAGACGAGGACTTTTCATCTGGTGGAATAATTTTGTGGTACTGCTGCCTTTTGCAGAGTTTTACAGCATGTTTTGGAAAATATTCACAGACATCCTCCCTGTGAAACTCCCACTATCACCATATTTTCCCCTATCTTGTAATATATAAACATGCATGCTCAGCGCAGTGTGCTGGGTAGGAAATTTTCCGGTTGGGAGGGGCGATTAATGATGCATTTGCAGCGTAACAACGTACAACTTAATGTTTCCATGGCAGCCTTTATTTGATGGTTACAATAAAGTCGTTTTAACCTCTCGATACATCAAGTATATGCAATAGATCTCCCCCCCTAGTTTCTGTGATACCAATAACTTACTTCGACTGCATTTGATCATCTGTTTTATTTATCTTTGCTTACAATCTTGTTTGTGTGCATTGCTTTGCTCAGATACGTGTAGAAATGCTTATGAGGAGTTTATTTCACATTGATGAGTCCCTGCTGCACGTTTTATTAATAAAGCTTTTACTGTAGCCAATTTTTCAGAGTTTTGTTCCATTCTGAAGATAAAGTACTTTTTATTTGAGCACATTAGTGTAAAAACACTGAGCTGTTTTTCCTGCTGTGTGTTGGAAATTCTGGACTAACAGTTTTAATCCTGTAGTAGGATCCAAAAACAAAACCTGAAATGAAATCAGTCATTATTCGTAAAGATACAGGCTAAAGACGTGAACTATGTGAACTGCTCTCAATCACTTTTATCTCAGGGAGCCGTGCTGTCCGGACCTCCTGGTACAGGAAAGACTCTGCTGGCCAAAGCTACAGCTGGAGAGGCCAACGTTCCCTTCATCACTGTCAACGGCTCCGAGTTCCTCGAGATGTTTGTGGGCGTCGGTCCGGCCCGAGTAAGCGAACGAACCCAGAGCAGAGTCATCTGAGATGACTGTTCAGACACTGACTGTTCTCTCTCCTCATGAAGGTGAGGGACATGTTTGCCATGGCGAGGAAGAACGCCCCCTGCATCCTCTTCATTGATGAGATCGACGCAGTGGGGAGGAAGAGAGGAGGGGGGAACTTTGGGGGTCAGAGTGAGCAGGAGAACACCCTGAACCAGCTGCTGGTGGAGATGGATGGTAGGCAAGCTGCATTTTTGCAGTGGAACATACTATCCCCCCAGCTCCCCATTAGATTTAAGTGTCTTCATCTTTGTGTACAGGTTTTAACACCGCCACGAACGTGGTGGTCCTGGCTGGAACTAACAGACCGGACATCCTGGATCCTGCGCTGCTGAGGCCAGGACGCTTCGACAGACAGATCTACATAGGTAAGCAGAGTCTTTACTGCCACTAACCACAGCGCTGCCAGTTGGTGTGAGGTGTTGATTTGCTGTTTGCATTCTCCAAACGTGCCATTTAGAAACCTGATTAAGTGTAAACATGGCAGCGAAATGTACCTGCTGGAGGACGCATGCTGTGCCGTGTAAAATCATGCTCATGTTGAAGCTTCATTGTAATGCAGAGGAAGAATTCTCTCCTGTCTCCTGTCAGGTCCGCCAGACATCAAAGGCAGGGCGTCCATCTTTAAAGTCCACCTGCGACCAATCAAACTGGATCCCAATCTGGACAAAGACGCTCTTTCAAGGAAGATGGCAGCTTCCACACCGGGATTCACTGGTTTGTAACAGTTGGATCGAATAACAACAATGTAACGCCCCTAAAGCAAAAAACATTATATTTGATGTAGAGCTGGGCGATAGAACGATAAGGATATGTATTGCGAAATAACTTTTTCTCGATAGTAAAGTTAAACTATTTCAATAGGCCTCGCCGCTCTTGTCCTCTTTAAAAAAGAAAAAGAAGAACAGCCAATCCAAATGAAGTAGCGCAGAGCCGAACCAATCACAGCCGCAGCGTCGCGTCACGTGACTTGTTACGTACAGCAGAAGTGCCAAGTCGCACATGTGTATTTGTTTGGGAAGCAGCCAGCCGCCGTGCCGCCGAGTAATGGAGGAAATGAGTGATAGCAAATATGTGAGAAAAAAGTGAGAGCAATAATGTGAGAGGTGGAATTGTTTGCTTGTTTATTAAAGTGTTTACAGAGTAATGTCATCTCGCGATTTGGACTCTTACAACGTCACAGGCTCTAATGTAACAAGACGAAACATGTTGTGCAGCGGTCGACAAAAACTCCGGCTACCCAGCCCTCCTCTCTGTCAAAATCAAAACCAGTGAATGACAGACTGACAGCGCCCTCTTAATGTCACCGCTAGCACCCACGTGACTCCCGTTACACATCACCATAGCAACCAATACAAATGAAAACCCAGTGATCATCAAAAAATTCAATACATTCAATTATGGCTCCTACAGTATTTGTTTGGGAAGCAGCCAGCTGCCATGCTGCCCGGGTAATGGAGGAAATGAGTGTGGCGACTAGAGAAAAATCAACCGAGAGCGCGAGCGAAGGTTACCGAAGAGAAAACAGATGATGGTTCCAATGCCGGAGAGATTGTCGAACGGAAGAGCCACAGAAGTTCTGTAGTGTGAGGGTATTTCGGCTATTTCAAGTCTGACAAAAACAGAGTAGCGCGCACTGTAAATGTGCCAAAAGCAAGTCTGGAAATACAATAAAGCGGTGCATGCTCAGTCTCTGACTGGAAGCGCTAATTTGTCATTCGGCTTCTGTCAGACTAAAGTAACTGTTAAAACTGTTTGCAAAGCTCAGCTATACAACAAGGAGAGATCGAGAATTTCCTTTTAGTTCTCAGTTTATTTGATATTGACAAAAGTTAGTCAATTTTGTCTGTTCTTCTGTAAAACAAACTAAGATTTATTTTTAGAATTAATATTTTGTTTCTAAGTGGAATTGACAATTTAGTCTGTTTTGTTTGTTCTATTTTGAAACTTAAACGCTTTAGCGGCTGCCTTTTGTGTAGTTTGCAATATTTGCCTTTATTTATCTGAAACAGTCTCATGTTCCTTAACCCTTTAAAGCCGGTCAGAGCAGCACGCTCTGTTTTGCGTAACTACTTTTAAATCCCGGTAGCTCTGCAACCACGTGAGCTAGCGCAATAAATTTTTTTTGCATATGAAACCGGAGGAGTTGTACTTACATCTTATGCCATCAGCTTGTCCTCGGTCACAGTTTCCTTCCACATATAACTTTGCAAAAACTGCATAAAAAGCACTTGCAGCAACAACAACATAATATTCCAGAAACACGCTTTGCCGATCTGATCAGCTGTTCATAACACTTCCTACGTTGAAATAGACATCAGCGCAAACCTTTGCATGTCCGCCATGACCTGCCCGAAACTGGAAGTGACGTCATTTTCGCGGAAATGTAGGGTTTTTTTTTTTTACCATATAGCCTCATGAGCCTATACTGGTGTTTTTAAAAGTTATCTTTGACTTTATGACTTTCTGTGTGGTTTCTGGGATGCTTAGGACTCATATTGCACTGCTGGAAATAGTTTATTTTGATGCACATGCTGCTTTTTTGCAAATTTGCATTATAATATTTATTTTTGTTTTTCCTGCAGTATATGAAAATTGGTGTATTTCAAAAATAAAACTATGAAGACACTCAAAATAAATTTCCTGTGGTGGGAAGCTATTTTGTGCAACTTTTTTGTATTTACAGTTTTGAGGGATAAGCCTCTTAAATTTCTCTAACTAGAAATATATGTTAAAAAAACAAAAACGATTTTCAATTTTTTTTTGTAGTTTATTGCACTTTTTTGCAATTTATGTAATTACTATGCACTTAATGCAGACATATTATTAAAATTTGGGCTATAATGGTTGTATTGATGTATATCAACTTGAAATGTTCCCACAAATGGCTCCACAGCATGTAAAAATATAATATAAGCTCTGGCGGACTTGGTTCTATGGTAGGTCTTAAAGGGTTAAGTACATCTACCCTGTTGAACTTATTATAGGAAATAAATATTTAAATCAAAACAAGCTGCTGATTATTTCACATTTTACTTGTGAGTAACGGCACATTTAAATCTTACAAATATAGTTATTTGGCTTATATCGTGATATATATCGTTATCGCCTGAAATGAAAAAAACATATCGTGATATGAAAAAATCTCATATCGCTCTAATTTGATGACTGTTTTTTCCCGTCTGAACGAATCAGGAGCTGACATCGCTAATGTCTGCAACGAAGCAGCTCTGATCGCAGCCAGGCACCTGAACCCATCCGTCAACAGCAAACACTTTGAACAAGCCATCGACCGGGTCATTGGAGGCGAGTGTGACATCACCTAGAACGTGGCGGCTGCGTACGGTTGTTTCTTGTGATGGTCTTTGTGTGGTAAACAGGACAGTTTGTATCGGACGTTTGTTTTCAGGTCTGGAGAAGAAGACTCAAGTCCTGCAGCCCACGGAAAAGAAGACCGTCGCCTATCACGAGGCCGGTCACGCCATCGTCGGGTGGTTCCTGCAGCACGCTGACCCTCTGCTCAAGGTAGGAGCTCTGTCCGTGCTCGGGCTGTGTCGTTTCTGTTATGACTCCATCTCCACCTGTTACAGGTGTAGATGGAAGCTGTGGGTTAACCACACGTGGTTTGTATCCAGGTGTCGATCATCCCGCGGGGGAAGGGTCTGGGTTACGCTCAGTACCTGCCCAGAGAGCAGTACCTGTACACCAAAGAGCAGCTGTTCGACAGGATGTGCATGATGCTGGGGGGGCGTGTGGCTGAGCAGGTTTTCTTCGGACGGATCACCACCGGAGCTCAGGACGACCTGAAGAAGGTCACGCAGTCTGCCTACGCTCAGGTACGCACACGTGACTAAAAGCACACTTCCTGTTTGATTCCCACCAGCAGAAGAGTGCTGTTTTATGATGCATCGCTCTGCACCCTGATTTGCAGGTGGTGCAGTTTGGGATGAGCGAGAAGGTGGGACAGGTGTCGTTTGACCTCCCCCGACAGGGCGAGGTAGTCATGGAGAAGCCGTACAGCGAGGCGACAGCGGAGATCATTGACGAGGAGGTCAGAGAGCTGGTAAATCGAGCGTACGAGCGCACCCTGCAGCTCATCCAGGACAAGAAGGACCTGGTGGAGCTGGTGAGACGGTCTAATACGCAAAAACACAACCTCAGATAAACGCTGGATGAACTGAAGCTCCACATCTGGGCTTCAGTTCATCCTCTGTCTGAAACAAACCAGTTCAGCTCCACCTCTGCTGTGATCCTCAGGTGGGGAAGCGCCTGCTAGAAAGGGAGGTGTTGAACAAGGCTGACATGTTGGAGCTGCTGGGCCCTCGGCCGTTTGAGGAGAAGTCGACGTATGAGGAGTTTGTGGAGGGAACAGGCAGCTTCGAGGAGGACACGAGCCTGCCGCAGGGCCTCCGAGACTGGAACCAGGAGAGAGGAGGGGAGGCGGAGGACAAAAATTCAACTCAGGACAAACGGCAGGCCATGTAGAGTCCAAAAAACACCCAACACGTACCAGCTGCAAAAACAAAAGGTCTGACAGAGTCTGGAGGTCTGGGGGAGGTGCTGGGTTTAGGAAGAGCACGCGGCCATTCACCCCGATTTGTTCTACCTTCAAGAATCTTTCTAGTTTAACACGTTTAAGATAAGGTGAAATTAGCACGTGCACGTTCATGAACTTAAACATAAAAAGATTTCACCAGGTGATCTCACAGATTTCAATAAAATTATACTTTTTATTCAGTCAACTTTAACTTTACGTGTCCGTCCTGCAGAGGATCAATACGCACAATCTGAGACAGCTGCACTGCTCGTTAGTGCTCTGTCTTTAAAATGTAAATAGTTGGTGACCTGTATAACTGCTATGAAGAAAAATGAAGGTTGGTGGTTATAATTTCCTACTACGTATTAAAAATTGTATTTTAATATATAACTGCATTGATATTCTGCTCTGGCATCACGTCCACGTGCATTTGATTTTAATTCGATGTAAAATAAAGTGAGGAAGTGGGCAAACGGGCAATGTTGGGAGCACCTCGGATACCTCCTCCTCAGATCCACCGGTCTCTGGTCAGTCGCTGCTTGTAGAATTTGTCCAGAGGTTTCTTCTTTCCAACATCTGGGCAGGAATTTGCTCCAGAATGCCTTTAAGACTCAAACAGGCAGCTCGAATGTAGAAGATGCGCATTTAAACGGTGCATACAGACTGACTCTTCCTTTATTTATTCTTCTAAAGGGGAGACCCCTCCCTGACTGATGCCTTGCTGATAATGAGGAAGATTATTTTGTGTGTCCAGACTAAAAACACTGGATCGTTTTTAAATATTCTTTTTGTGGACAGCAGTTACTCTTCATACTGACACGAAGAGTCGGACCGAAACACCTCAGCAGCATCCGTCGCTTCGGATTTCTTTTTGTACAAACGTTTTGATCATGTTGATTTTTGTGTGATGTTAACAGAAAATAAAAAATGAAACATTTCGCGTAAGTTCTGCTGATTTAAAGTAAAAATCCCCCTAAAACACTGAAACAGACCGTCAGTGATGGCTGCAGGCGTCGCATTTCAGCCCCAACGCGAGCCGTTCCCCTCAGAGTTAAAGGCTCGTCTTATTTTATGTTTTAAATTTTCATCAGCAGCATCCCTGAAGGGACTGAAACTAATTAAACTTATCTCGCTAACGAATACTTTGAAGCCTGTTAGCATCCAAATGAGACGAGCGCCTCCTGGAAGTCTCCCAGCACAGGAGATACTTCATGTCCTGATTTGTGTAAACTGATTTTTCATTTTTAAGATGGATTTTCAGGTTATTAATAAGCTTTATATTGGAATTTGGAGCCCCTACAACGTTAGAGGGGGAACTCATACAGCTCCAGCGAGGAAGAACTCGCCGGTGTCGGGCAAACGGAAAGGCAGCCTTGTATATAAACACATGGGGAGTGGATAAGAAGTACTGAGCCTATTGCAATGAGCCTAGAGTAGTAACGAGAATCATAACTTTATAGAGTACGGAGCCCCGCAGGGGACATGGGAGAAAAAAAAAATTAAGACGGACTTTTGCGAGATCTCGCAAAACAAACTCGGGATCTCGCAAAACTTTTGCGAGATCTCGCAAACGTTTTATCCGCATTCTTCGGACGCTGGCTCGAAGCCGACCGGGCGGTCGAGGCACGATGTGCCGGGAAAGCGGTGTTCCTCCCGGCTGTAGTGGGTCTCGACCTCCCGTTAGCTCGAAGCTAACGGGAGGTCTCGACCTCCCGTTAGCTTTGAGCTAATGGGAAGAATGCGGCTAAAACTTTTGCGAGATCTCGCAAAAGTCCGTCTTAATTTTTTTTTCTCCCATGTCCCCTGCGGGGCTCCGTAATAGAGCACCCGTCAAAGTACCCGAGGTTTCTTTAGACACAGAAGAAAGGCTTCAGTGAGCATGTGACAGTTCAGCTGCTTTCTGAGATGGAGGATCACAGATCTCAGAGGGGAGCATGTGTCAGAGTGAAAGCCCTGCTCCCAAAGGACCGCTGTCTGGAGTGCTTGATGGAGAGTGAGCATTTGTACTGAGGAAGGTAGAGTCCAGCGTGGGGAGAAGAAGAATGTCTGATGAGTCCTGGAGAGCAAGAGCATGAAGGGATTTGCATGCGAGGAGGATTTTATAGGACATACGGGCTTTCACTGGGAGCCAGTGGAAGTGTGTAGCTAGGAGATGATTCAGGGTCACCTGATCAGCCCTAACTACTCTCTGTCACAGATGAATATTGTAAGTCTAATCTTAAAAGTAGAGTTGAGTGTCTGTCATCCAAACCCAAAGTGGGACAGCTGAAGGCTCTGCCTCCCATCCTACTTTTAAAAACTTGAAGAGTGTAGTAGCAACGCGCTCTGTCCTGATAACGAGGCGCTCTGAGGTCTTTAAGATGTGAGTCTGATCAGTCAGGACTTTGTGTTTGAGAAGGATGTGAAATCCAGAATTTAACAGGGAACCAATGAAGAGAAGCTAACATGAGCGTAACATGATCTCTTGCAGCGCTGTTGTGCATTTACACCTGCTTCACATAGCAGCGGTGCAGAGGTAACAGAGCAGTGAAGCCCATGAGCTCCGGTTTCCATTTCACCAGTGTTGTTTTAATCAGTTACACCAGTTTTGGGAAGAAGATCAAGGTTGGAATTTCCTGTTAATGACAGAAAATATACAACGACGGTGACTCTTGTACGAGCTCAGACAGTCGAGCCCCTGAAGATGAAAACACAAGTTCAATTTTATTTTATTTATAGAGCCAAATCACAACAACAGTCGCCTCGAGGCGCTTTCGTTTTCTTTGTAAATGTGAAAAAAACACAAATATGCTGCTGTGTAAAGTGAAAAATGTTTTTTTTTATTGTGTTGACATTCCGAACAGTCCCAGCACATCTTTATAAAAACGAATCCCTGAATGCTGTCGCTTCATTTCCACCTAAAGCCGCGACACCGCTTCTATCTCAGCCAACAAAATCAGCGAGACTTTCTCTCCATCTTCATCTTTAACAGGCTGGCGTCACGCTCCTCAGTGAGTCACAGCGTTTCCTTGCATATGGCGTGCGGCATCTTCTGTTAACATTTGACCCTTAAAGCTGCTGAGAAAGTCTTTGAGTGTTTAAAGTTCAGCTTTTTTTGTCCGAATTTGAGAGTTTTGGTAAATCGAGGCTGTAAAACTCTACATGTACACATCAGTTCTGTATCAAAAAGCTACAAAGTTGCTACATTCTTGTTCCGGTGTAATGGCAACGCGTCTCCACGCACAGGCTGCGCTGTCCAGGAGGGGGTCCCCCCCCAGGAGTCTCCTCCAGCTGCAGAGCCAGAGTCAGTTTAGTCTATTACAGGTTTTAAAGAAAACCTTGTGTAGCCCTTTATTTGTGCTGCAAAGTGAGGCCGATCAGCAGCTGAGACAGTTTCTCTGTCCACGTTTCTCTTATTCAAGTTAAAAAAAAAAAAAAAAATCCTTTGGCTACCTGCTGGATGTTTAAGTCTCCGCCTCACTGTCGTGTTCATCTTGATTGGTGGGTTCGTTTTGGTTTAGAACTCAGCGACCAATGAGACGAGCAGAGAGGCAGAGAAGAGAGAGAGCGACAGGGAGATGGCTGCCGCCCCGCCGCAGTCCTTAGCGTTCTCCTGTAGGACGAAACAAATGTGATGCTCAGTCCTGTCATAGCAGTTTCCCTGAGTACATCAGCCTGTTTCACCACACAATCATTAGTTAGCTTTACAGAGTGAACAGCAGATCATGGATGACCTGATGTATGAACGGTCCAGACTCTGGACTCATTTTAGCATAAATTATATTCTAACTCGTGCATACTTAAAGCGAGTAGACCTACAGTATCACAGTTTCTCTCTGCTTTTCTTAGATGCACTCAAACCTTCTATTTACATGGGGCAGCCAATCAAACGACAGCTGGGTTAAAGGGAGGAGGAGCTAAAAAAAAGCTTACTTCAGACTTGAGTGCTAGAAAATAAGGCGACATATTTTTGGTTTGGCTTCTTTAGTTCTGAACCAACTGATGATATGAGATATTTAACCCACAGTCTGAGTGTTCCTTTGGAAATCATCCTGATAAATGATGCACCACAGTCCAGTGTAAGCCAAATGTAGATTATTACAAGCTATGACCCATCATGCAAAGCTCTTCTAGGGGAGTCCAAGAATAAAAATAAGGAGCTGGAAATGTGCCCAATACATCTGCTTTGAACAGTGTGACGGGACTGATGTTAGAGATTATACACGAGCTGCAACAACAACTGTTAAATGATTAGTGGAACGTTTAAAGTGAAGAATTTGAATCCCTTAAAAAAATCACTCATAACAAAAGAGGTGATGTTCTGCTTTTCAGCTGACTGCAATGTGCTGCAGGACAGCGGTGCATCCAGAGACCTGCTTCGCCTTTATTTATTTCACAGACACACACACCTTATGTGTTGTTGCTAGTTTTCTGTGTGAGATTCTTTATTTGCCTTTAAAATCACCATGTTTGTGTTTGTTAAATAGTCTCGCAGTTCTTTTGCGTTCACAGTCAGCAGCGGGGCTCAGCACTGACCTTCGGGTGGTAGGCGTGGCATGACTCAGGACGCCGCCGTACCTTCTGGGATTTCATCCTGTTGCACTTCACTGTGGCGTTATGTTCACAGACATTAAGGAAAACTGGAAGCTCGCTGTGGAATAAATATATAATGGGGACGAAATTTTGTAGAAACAAAGCATGACGTAAATCTGAAGTTTCAAAGCCTCAGCTAAGAGCAAACAGATGCTGCGAGACTGCTCAGATAATCTATTAATGTTCTCATCATTGGCTGTGGAGTGCATCACTGATCTGAGGGAAAATGAGGAGATTACAGCACAAATGTGATTTTCCAGGCTGAACGCAGTCTTGCCCTCCCTGCAGTATTTGTGGCTGTAAGCATCCAGCAGGGGGCAGCGTTTTGCTGCTGAGTATGCGAAGGATATATTTGATCTCTTTGGGCTCCAGCAGAATGGCTCCATACTGATGGGAGCAGTCACAGTAGGCCTGAGTCACGACCAGAACCAGGTTAGTGTCAGGAATCTGCTGCACCACAAACATCCTGAAACGCAAAGGAGGCCGCAGTCAGTCGCTGCCAATCATTCAATTATGCTTAAGTCGAAACTTCCTCGATTTAAGACCAGATTAACAAACTATGACTGAAGCTTGTTTTGATTTTTAAAGTGTGTGTTGTCATACTTCTGGCAGCGTCCACACTTGTTGAGGCTGTTGGCCTCTCTGACAGACGGGTCGTACATGAAGCCTGGGTACGCTGTGTCGCAGGGCTGCATCGCCTCCACCTTCTTCTGCTTATGAGCTGTGGAAACCACACACACACACGCGTTACACAACATCGCTACACCTGATGAGCACAAGATGCCCACAGATGTGCTGTACTCACATGTGTGATAGCCAGCTTTGGCTGAACAGATGAAGATGGATCACAGTGACGACACAGACGGCACACGGAGGTGAGGATGGTGATGGAGAGATGATGATGAAGATGAGTAATTTATTAATGAGACCAAAAGAAAACAAAACTTGTCTAATCGTTTTCCTTTCATACTTAGGAAAATAATAATCAGGCCCCATCTTATCTTAATGACCTTGTAGTACCATATCACCCTATTAGAGCACTTCGCTCTCGCTCTGCAGGCCTACTTGTTGTTCCTAGAGTATTTAAAAGTAGAATGGGAGGCAGAGCCTTCAGTTTTCAGGCCCCTCTTCTGTGGAACCAGCTTCCAGTTTGGATTCAGGAGACAGACACTATCTCTACTTTTAAGATTAGGCTTCAAACTTTCCTTTTTGCTAAAGCATATAGTTAGGGCTGGACCAGGTGACCCTGAATCCTCCCTTAGTGATGCTGCAATAGACGTAGGCTGCTGGGGGATTCCCATGATGCATTGAGTTTTTCCTTTCCAGTCACCTTTCTCACTCACTATGTGTTAACAGACCTCTCTGTGTTGAATCATATCTGTTATTAATCTCTGTCTCTCTTCCACAGCATGTCTTTTATCCTGTCTTCCTTCTCTCACCCCAACCAATCACAGCAGATGGCCCCGCCCCTCCCTGAGCCTGGTTCTGCCGGAGGTTTCTTCCTGTTAAAAGGGAGTTTTTCCTTCCCACTGTCGCCAAAGTGCTGCTCATAGGGGGTCATATGATTGTTGGGTTTTTCTCTGTATCTATGAAGAGCCTTGAGGCGACTTTTGTTGTGATTTGGCGCTATATAAATAAAATTGAATTGAATAATTTTGTTCTGTAAAGTTTCAGCCTCTGGAGACACGACACTGACACCTGTGCTCACTGATGTGATAACGATGGATCACCAAAGATACCGAGTTCATCCTGAGAGGAGCACGAAAACCTCTTGAATTGCTCTACATATTTATCCAGACAGCTACAGCATGCTGCCACCTACAAATATTCCTCCACTAATATGAGGTGCAATGATAAAGTTACGCACATAACGCTATAGAAACAACAGAAAATGTATCCAGCCACCTCCTGTAGCTTTTTGGGGTAAATGCTGAGGTGCTGCTGAGCCAGCTGAGAGACATAGTTCCTCCACTTAGCTGGACACGCTTCCTCAGCCACGAGGCATCCAGGAAAATCCTGGTCAGAGGCTGAACCACCTGAATGGACTCGGGTTAATTGAGAGGAGACAGAGCTCCAGAGCCCAGACACCCATCACATGGATTACTCTTTTGGTCAGGTCATGGTCCCTAGTAAGGTCCAAACTATCGATTGAGCAGGAGGTCAGGATGTGATTCCCTATGAGGAGAATAACAAGGGTCTGTTCTAACCAAGCAGACTGTATCCGGCCTAACCCAAATGGCCCTGCCTTCCTTTGGCTCCCATGGTCTGCCGTTACTTTCAGGCAGCAGTCAGAGGTGGAGCTCATGGTGCTGTGATCCCCAGTTACCAGTACTGGTTGTAGGGATACATCGAGAGTGGTTGTTGTTCCCCTTCACGGGGTTGTGCCATGTTAGAGCCACTGTAATCAGACTGATCTCTACTGTAATGTCCTGAGCAAGCATCGACCTGTGGGACTGAAAACCAATATGCTAAAACGTGCAGCTCCACTAATGACCTCTTGAAAAAAGAGGCGATCCCAAACCAGCGCTCCTCATAAGATTTAACTTCCCGAGATGCAAAGACTTCCCAGGTTTGATGGTGATTAAGTGCACTGTCAGAGAACTTGACCAGTCAGGTCAGTCTGAGCTTACCATCCACAAAATAATCAGAGTGCCAGAGACCACAGAGGTTAAAGTCCAGCAGGAACCTGACGGAGACACAAAAACACCTCGTTAAAGACAAAAAAAAGCACCTGACATCCAGCAGCAGTGCTGTGAGGTAAACTGTGAAACAACTGAGGCACAAAGCAAAACTTAACTCTGCAGGTTTCAGTCAGTAAAAGTCTTTTGGTTCGGTGATTTAAAAGTTTGAGTCCAGCAGTCTTTATGATTTATCTTTAAGCTTTAAAAATCTCTCAGTGGTGGAGAGGTTCAGTTTGCAGTTAAAATGATTTATGCATATTAAAAATGTGAACCACGCACACTGGCTCATTATCCACACGTTGTATTTCACACCCTGAAGACATGAAGCGGACAGAAGTCTCCCTGGACTTGCAGTGTGTTTGCTGTTAACATCATTATGAAGACGTTTCTAATATAAGAAGAACAGAAGCACATTAATAGTGACTGAGAGATGTCGATTTTATCCTATGTTATACCTTTACAACTACAATGAAGTTGGAAACTGCATACAGTACAAAATATACGATAATATATTTTTTTGTCTTGTTACGGCCCTACGAGGGCCTCCTCCTGAAGGTGCCTGTGTGGGCGTGTCCCACCACCTCTTCTGCCTGAGGTGTCACCTTTCCCTTTTGTGCAGCTGACTCTCGTCAGTAATCAAGGAGATTTAACCCTTTAAGAATTACCATAGAATCAAGTCCGCCAGAGCTTATATTATATTTTTACATGTTGTGGAGCCATTTTTGGGAGCATTTCAAGTTGCTATACATCAATACAACCATTATAGCCCAAATTTTAATAATATGTCTGCATTAAGTGCATAGTAATTACATAAATTGCAAAAAAGTGCAATAAACTACTAAGAAATTGAAAATCGTTTTTGTTTTTTTACATATATTTCTAGTTAGAGAAATTTAAGAGGCTTATCCCTCAAAACTGTAAATACAAAAAAGTTGCACAAAATAGTTTCCCACCACAGGAAATTTATTTTGAGTGTCTTCATAGTTTTATTTTTGAAATACACCAATTTTTATATACTGCAGGAAAAGCGAAATTAAATATTATTTGCAAAAAAGCAGCATATGCATCAAAATAAACTATTTCCAGCAGTGCAATATGAGTCCTAAGCATCCCAGAAACCACACAGAAAGTCATAAAGTCAAACATAACTTTTAAAAACACCAGTATAGGCTCATGAGGCCCTGATAGTAAAAAAAACTACATTTCCGCGAAAATGACGTCACTTCCGGTTTCGGGCAGGTCATGGAGGACATGCAAAAGTTCACGCTGACGTCTATTCCAACGTAGGAAGTGTTATGAACAGCTGATCGGATCGGCAAAGTGTGTTTCTGGAATATTATGTTTTTGTTGCTGCAAGCGCTTTTTATGCAGTTTTTGCAAAGCTATATGTGGAAGGAAACTGTGACCGAGGACAAGCTGATGGCATAAGATGTAAGTACAACTCCTCCGGTTTCATATGCAAAAAAAATTATTGCGCTAGCTGACGTGGTTGCAGAGCTACCGGGATTTAAAAATAGTTACGCAAAACAGAGCGTGCCCGCTCCCACCGGTTTTAAAGGGTTAAGCCCAGGGAAAGGTGAGCTCTGGGCCAGAGTGCCATTAGTGTGTTTGCAGCTAGTGAGCTGCTCTCTTTCTTTTTGACTTACTTTTTACTTTATTGACCACCGCTTGAGTTGTGTTTGTTTTCTTTAAATGGTGATAGCGGCTTGTCTGTCTCTTTTAGTTAGTATTAATAGAAACTTTAATAAAACTCTTTAATTTAACCCTTTTGCCTCCTTGACTCCTTTTTCTGACCCGGACACTTTTTGTTACTTCCCCCCTCATCGCCTGGACCCTTTTAGGGGACCGTAACAATTGGGGGCTTGTCCGGGATCTGGAAAGGGAGTTTGAAATTAGTGGTGTTTGGGTTTTTTTGGCTTTTGTGTGACGGTTGTGTTGCTTTTTGAGAAGAGTAGAAATACACCTTCCCAGTTAAGTCAGGTGAGTATCCAGCTGAGCTTTTAGGGGAACGTAACAAGTGGGGGCTCGTCCGGGATCTGAAAAGGGAGTTTGAAATTAGTGGTGTTTGGGTTTTTTTGGCTTTTGTGTGACGGTTGTGTTGCTTTTTGAGAAGAGTAGAAATACACCTTCCCAGTTAAGTTAGGTGAGTGTCCAGCTGAGCTTTTAGGGGAACGTAACACTGTCACAGATTGAGTGACGCCACTGATTTGTGTGCCTATTCTGTCCGTTTCCAGCTCCTTCTTTTATTCTTGTACTCTACCAGAGCAGCTTTGCATGATCAAAAGTTCAAAATAATCCTTTCTTTGATTCTAAGCATTGATTTACATTTGTTTGCACAATCCCGTCAGCGTAGGACATTGTGATAATGTGATGTTGCTCTTTAGCACTTACATCAGCGCGTTGGAGAAGAACCATCTCATCAAAGCCATGATGACGTAGAATGGCTGCAAAAGGGAAAACAAGAAATGAGAACTTTGGTAGAATAAAATCTTAAAAAACATCCGAAGATTTCTTTAATCTTCTGATGTTACCCATGTGTTGGTATAGAAATGTACAACAGATAATATCAATAATATAAGAAGCAAGCCTCTGTTGTCATCAGTAGCTAAATAGTAATGAGACTCACGCTGAGCAGAGGTCGCGCGCTGCTGGCGTGATGGTGGCCGGTCTTGCACATTGCCTGGTAGTCGAACAACGACACTCTGGAAAAAAGAAAGCTCAGTTTGAATTGTGACAGGAGAAAAGCGTGTTCTATTCTTCATAGTTACCAACATATTTCAAAATAAAAAGAAACATGAGTGGAAAATATGTCTTGAGTCAGTCATACTTTTTAAACATTCCCATCTTGAGCAATGAAGCCATGATGGACCCGTCTACCTCGCCAAAGAAGCGACCAATCTGTGAAAGACAACATGAAGCCAGCAGGCTTTTGTTATTAGAATTCAGCAACATGAAAATTAAGGATCATTTACGGTGTGGAGGACTTTTACAGAGCTGTAAAACTAACAGCAAACTGGAATGGGGTGTTCATGGACTAAAACTGGATGGTAATAAAACTGTCACCCCTCTGCTGAGCGCCAGTGATACCTGTGAGGCATCTCTGCAGGACCCAAAGGACGCTAAAAGGTAAAACCCACAGCAGCCAGAGCCTGCTCCTCTTGCTGCCATTGGTCAAGAAATACAGTTTCTGCTTTATTGCAAAACTTCAGAACAGTTTCTTTCCTCAGGCCGTGAGACCACTGAATCATCTTTCACACTTTGTTTTAATGTTGAGATTCAGTTTTGATTATTTTATTTTGGTTTTTTTTTGTTAGTTTCATTTGGTGAAACAACACTACCATGTCTATGTGCAAGCTGCTGTTTCATAATAATAAGTGATCGTGAATCTCAAACAGCTACATTGGTTTGAAAGAGGAAATGAGGGAACTACAGTCTCTTGACAAGCACCTTTTAAATGACTTTAACTCCATGACAGTTTTTGCTGAAATTCTAGCTATTCTGGTAAGAATAGAAATTAAACGTTATGTATATTTTTATCTTTTTTGTATCCCTGTAGCACAAAACATTCACTGGGTACTGCTGTTTGAACACAGGTAGAAAAATATAGTACCATAACTCCCAGACCACTGTGGGCTGGACAGAAAATAAAAATGGTTCCTAAAAATGAGAATTATTTTTGTAATCTTGCAGCCAAAATTACACAATAACTTACTTGGGTTAAATGGTAAAGTTATCATGCTGACCCATCCATCCACCCTTCCCTCCTCTGTTACTCCTGTTATTATTACTATAGTCACCAGAGGGCGCTGTTGCCATAAAATGAAATTCTTGGTCATAATCATGTGCTCAGGCCAAATGACTCTACATAAATGTCGACCAGTAGCCATTTAGCTGGTAATCTAAGTGCATGCACATCCTTAAAAAGTAGCCTCAAATTAAATTTCCTACACTTCTTTTTCCTGGGTTTGTGGAAAACATTACTCTCTTAGCAGTCGCATCTATTCTAAGATAGCATGCAAATAGAACATGATCAGTCAGCAGGTTTACATGAAGATAAGGAATGTTTCAGACAGATTTAAAGTCACCGCTGCGTTCAGCCTGAGAGTCTGCAGTGTGTCGGCTCTTTCCGGCCCTCAGCAGCAGCAGCAGGACCAGAGTCTCTGAATTATTCAGAGCATTTTGTCTCAGCGGCTCTGTTCACGTTTACAAGCTGCTCTCTGCCCACACTTCATCTCTGTCTGGACGGATTCTCCCAGCAGCCTCGGAGGATTCACAGGTTGCTGAGTGTTAGCAGTTGGATGCTGCTTACACACCAAAGTTGACCCTCTGTTTTCCTGGCAGCAGCAGTTGCAGCAGAGTGTAAACACACTGAACTAAACAAAAGCACAACGAGTGCCAGGAGCTCAGCGGGCGTGCAGCAGCAAAGGCAACCAGGCAGGTTCAGGTTTCCATGCTGCCTCTGAAGGGTTTCAACCAAAACTGGCTCATTATATTTAACAGGCTGAGAAAACATCCACCAGTAAAGATCAGGATTCATGAAATCATTGTCTAAACAAAAAAGCAGAAACTTTGATTTAAAGCAAAATGAAATGTTTTTCAGACAATACATATACATATATATATATGTATATATATGTATATATATGTATGTATATGTATATATATATATACATACACATACATATATATACACACACACACACACACATATATATATATACATACATACATATACATATATATATATATATATATATATATATGAAAAAAGTCAGATAAGAACATGGTATTAAATTTGAAAATGTGTGAAAACTAAGGAACAACCTACATGACGAAAAAATGAACCCAATGTGAAAAGTGTCAAAACTACAGTTCCTTTAATGTCCACTAGAGGCTGGAACCTAAACTGAGTCAGTCCCCACAGACTCCCATGTTAAACGGTCCAACTTTATAGCATTAAAAATCAACACATAAAAACAGTTTAGTTCAAGTACGGAACCCCGCAAGGGACATGGGAGAAAAAACATTAAGACGGACTAACGAAACTAACTCGGGATCTCGCAAAAGTTTTAGCCGCATTCTTCGAACGCCGGCTCGAAGCCGACCGGGAGGTCGAGGCACGATGTGCCGGGAAAGCGGTGTTCCTCCCGGCTGTAGTAGGTCTCGACCTCCTGTTAGCTTCGAGCTAACGGGAGGTCGAAGGCCGAAGAATGTGGCTAAAACTTTTGCGAGATCTCGCAAAACTTTTGCAAGATCTCGCAAAAGTCCATCTTAATTTTTTTTTCTCCCATGTCCCCTGCGGGGCTCCGTAAAAAAGAGAAACACAGTATAATCTCAAATGTATGCTTGGCCTCAGATATTTGGAAGAAAATGTACGGATATATGAGAAGCTTCCAAACAGAGGAAAACACAGGAAGCAGTTAGGAATACTAAAACCTGCCAAAATGAAACAACAGGTGTATGACTTGGCCTCCAAATTCCTTAATCGAATTCTTTATTCAATGCAATCCAGCTTGAGATGAGCTGTAAAAACAAGCCTAGTATCCAATATCTCATATGTCATGTCTCGGTGACCTAATAGGATGATCTGATATCCTCGTGTCGGTGTTGTTCCCACATCATCATAATAAATGTTGTTCCAGGTTCAACATTGCAAGTGACCAATCACATTGTTGTGACATCATACTTTTGCAAGCCAAGCGATTCATTCATTTATGAAATTCCAATGTTGTAAGTTTATTAAAGAACAGTATCCTGAAATGCAAAGAACTCAAATTGCTGGATTGGCGGACAGAGGTGGTTTCTCGCAATTTATGTAGATTTTTTAAGGCGTTTTTTTCTGAAGTCGCAAAAGTATGACATCACAACAATGTGATTGATGATGTGTGAACAACACCGACACGAGGATATCAGATCGTGCGTGACTAATATCCCAGGACCTTTGAGGTCTTCTGAGGTCCTGAGGTATTTGGGCTGTTTTGGTGTCATAAAGTTTAATTCTGAGAGACTAATGTTCTAAAATGTCCAAAGTATGTGCAGTCCAACAGTTTCATTCAGTCAGTTTCTACTTTTTTAGTTGTAAGTAGTTTCCAGTAATTATGTTTCCCCTTACAGGGTCGCTAGCAGGCTACGGACTCCAAGACGTGTTCATTTCATCATATTACACAGGAAGTGTAATGTGATGACCTTATAGTTGTACTTTTCAGTCTAACCTGCTTGCAGCCCCGAGGTTGAACACTGTACTCTCACAGCAGGTTCTCAGACAGGATCATTGATCATCACTCGGACGTTTCCTCCACACACGGCCAGCACCACCCAAAACAAGCCTTCTGTTTTGCTTTGTCACCCTGCTCACTACACCTTCTCTTGCTGACCCATTTCTTATAGTCAGCACTGACTTAATTTCTCTGCTGATTAAATATTTACCATGCCCTGCACAGCGGCTTCGGCATCGGGGTGGATTCGGGGCGTTTCCGCAAACTTCCTGCAAATCCCAGAGCTCAGCAAAACATCGAGGAAGTGCTTCATCATAATATCTGCTTAGTAAGACCACTGGGAATGCAGGAGGCATGCAAATAATGAAGAATGAGCTGATTCTGGCTTTAGGGTTACAGAATATTTTGCTGCTGCATGTAGCTGATGTTTCTCCTTTTAATCATACTTGAACGTCTAGTTTTCATTTAGCAGCAAATATCTCACTGCTGCTCATCAGATATTGCACCAGTTGAACAAAAACATCCAGTGGCATTGCATTTGCAACAGTTCAACCTGAAAGCTTCTCACCTCCATGGGCACTTGTTCATTATGTGTTTTAGTTCCGTTCTTTTTGTGAGGGACAATCCACAAAAACATTAATCTCATGTTTAGCTAGTAGTCAGCTTCCATCTGCACTTCCTGGACAGGAATGTAGAACAGTATAATACAAATACACACATATACATATACAGAGGGCATTAAACACAAATAGAATGATGTAATAATTAGCCTAACAGCACCCTTTAATAAACATAACAAGACAATTTCTCCATCACTGTCCTATCTGAATCCAAACATCACAGGCTGTGTGATATAACCATTTTTAGAGGTTTAGAATTAAACAACAAGGCACATGCTTCTGCCCTCACACTCGCTCTGCATCTCCATTTTGCTTTCAAAGATCTCCTGCAGCATGACCGAGATACCACCTTTATTCTTTGTGCAGGCTTTATAAAGATAGTATAAGGGAGTGACACACCTTTCAGGTCTGAAAAGTGCAGCCAAGGTGGAAAAGGCATGAAATCTGCATTCTTTCTAATGACCAGCAGTGGCCGACTACTCTGGCTGCAACAAGACTTACGTCTGTGAGATTACAGGCTCGATTTGTAGACATCTTGCTTCATTAAGAGACTTCACTGACCAATCGTGATCACACAGATTTTAAATAGTGTCCCAAGGCTTAATTTTAGGCCCCATTTAATTTTTTTTATTAATAAAATAGGAAATAATATGCCTACAGATAAAAAGAGCACCTTTATGCTGATGACACCATACGTTGCTTAGTTGGCTCTTCTCTGAATGAAACTGCTGAGGAGCTACAAGTTGCCTTTCAGCAGCTGAGGGTATTATTTTGAAATTTAAAATGGGTTCTTAATGGTAATCTTAAGAGCTTGAAAAAAGTAGATGTCTGGACTTGTGAAGCCTTTTAAATGAGAAATCTTTCCAAACCTAAAGACATCCAGTCGCCTTCTTTTTTCAAGCCTTTCCAGGAGTGTCGAAGTCCAGGCCTCGAGGGCCGGTGTCCTGCAGGTTTTAGATCTCACCCTGGGTCAACACACCTGAATGAAATGATTAGTTCATTACCAGGCCTCTGGAGAACTACGGCTGTATCCCAATTCAGGGTCTGCAGCCTTAAAGGCCGCATTTTAAGGCCGATTACGTCACAGCGACGCGATGAAGGCTGTCCCAATCCAAAGGCTGCTCGAAATGCGGCCCTCAAATGCGTCCTTCATTTCCCTGAATTTTAAGGATGTGGCGGTGTAGACTTCGTGGCCCAACATATCCCAGAATGCATAGCGCGGCGGTGGGTGTGGATAATTTTGCCGAAACAAAAACAGTGGATGAGGGGCGCCCGAAGAGTAAACTTTAAGTAAGAACTGAATATTATGTCACTTATTTATGTGCAAATGTTTAATAACGAAGAACATTAAAACATTACTGTTGGCCACATGTCAGCAAAGTCATGTGACATTAGTGACGTTTGTACTAACTTGGTTTTAAAGCCTTTACTTTAAAATATACGCCGTTCAATAGCTGAGCTTAATCTTACAGAGAATGATCAAAGCTCATGTAGAAACAAACAAACAAATGAACAAAAGATTTTCTCCTTCATTTCTGTCAAACAAAGCTGTATGAAACGTTTCCAGCTGTTAGTATCATGGTTGCTAGGCAACCTGGGCAGCGACAGAGGCTAGACCGTCCCATTTCACAAGCTTCGCACTTCCGGCCTTAATGGTCTTTGAGTACGTGGCCCTTGTGGACCGTTAAGGCTGCGTACTTTAAGGCTGCAGACCCTGAATTGGGATACAGCCGACAAGACATGTTGAGGAGGTAATTTAGCCATTTAAATCAGCTGTGTTGGATCAAGGACACATCTAAAACCTGCAGGACACCAGCCCTCGAGGCCTGGAGTTCGACACCTGTGCTTTAGACTAACATGATCAGGATGACTGAGAACCTACACAGACATATCTACGCAATGCTGACTAAACCAAATTTATGTTGTTTTCCACAAATCACTCCCAGATCTTAGATCTCAGGTTTTCATACCCTTTAAATAGATGTTATGTTCAAGAGTATAATCTTACAAATATTTGGGTATTTTGAGTGAATATTGAGAAATTAGGGGAAAAGCTGAAGGCTGGATTGGGTTTTTATTATTGAAATATGGTTCGTTTGAATTTATCAGTAGGGAATGTCTTGCAGCAGGGACTCACAGGGTCTGGTGATTACTTAAAGTGTCACCTTTCAGTTTGACTAATGTTTCTAAAGAGGGAGCTAGGGTGAAGCTTGTTTGGAGTAGAGACTAAATAAACATAGGTTATGAAATCCTTTTAACATCAGTTGGACTGCTGACTAAGTTACTGAAGTGATCCAAACACACTGCAAGCTGACTGATCTCATTTAAGTCAAGGCGCTAAAGGTAACCTTAAATTATTTCTCTTATTGCAGCACACATAGAAAATTTTGTCCCCTGTAACCTCAAACTCAAAGTGCTTCTGGCAGCCAGAAGGTCAGCATACATTAAGTACGGATCATCTGGCCTTAAGGTCACTAAGACTGTCATGTAACACAAACATCAGGCGTGCCAAGCTGTATTGGAGGCAAGTTAAAAAGCTGAAATACTTTAAGCGAAGCAGCAGATGTGGGATTGGAACATGGCCGCTCTGTACCAGAGTGTGTATATGTTGAGTTTGTGCATGTATGGAGGTTTGGTAGGTTCAGGATTAATCCAGTAATGTGGCTCTTAACAGGCTGGGTTAATCCAGAGTTAACGAGCAGCTGTCAGATGGACAGCAACCTCGCAGTCCTCACATTTCTTTACTGGATGACATCACCTTATGGTGACATGCACTATATTGCCAAAAGTATTGACTCACTCCAAATAATTAAATTCAGGTGTTCCAATATCTTCCATGGCCACAGGTTTTTAAAATCAAGTACCTAGGCAGACTACAAACATTCATGAAAGGTGCTGAAGTGTATCCGGTTGTTAAGTGATGACGTGACGAATCCTACTTCCGGGCCTAAAGTAGTCTGCCTTTAATATGGCTTTTGTGTTGTTAACATGTTTAATGTTTTGTATTTTCTTCTATTTAATCTCAAAAAGCTCCTAAAACAGTCAGTGATCACTGTTGACCTCCCTCGGCTTTTATTACCGCTAATCATTTATTTAAGCTCAGTTTTTAAAACCTTAGGATGTAACTACAGCCCAGCCCATGCAGCAGTATATGAATGACTAACCTCATATTGTGGATGGATTATCTCAGTTGTTCTCCTGGCTGAAGTTTAGTCCTTTTACAGCATCCTGCCATGCGATTACATTTGTTCCTGACCACCAAGAACACTCACGTTAACTTTTATCGAGTGGAAAAAAAGTTAGCTTGTTTATATTATGCTAACATAGCTGTGTCGCTAGCGGTCACGTAGCACATCATTATATACCAGCTAGCCAAACTTCAGTAAGCCTACAAACGTCACTGCTGTTTAGTTTTCTGTCTTTATTTGTGTTGGAAGTGATAACAGAGCTGTACGTTTGAATTTGTTTCCAAAGCCCGCAGTCAGGACATGCTATATTGTATTAAGATAGAAGCTAGCTAGCGAGCTAGCTAGCTAGCGAGCTAACTTCCTGCTAACTTCTAACTCCGTTAAATGTCATAAATTCAGTTTTCATGGATGCCTGGATGTTAAACTCAATTGTTACACCTGGTAGAGCAAAACACTGATCATTTTATTAAAGATGAAAGACTTTAGACAGTTTTTCAACTCTCAGTAATGCCATAGTGATCGTTTGGACCTGCAGCGGAGTTTAGGCCCAGACACGGCTAGTGACGTCAGACTTAACGACCGGATAGTGCTCAGCGGTCGCCAACTTTCTGCAGAGCCAGTCACTACAACCCTCCAAACTTCATGAGATTAGTTTAAGAATAGTGTGGATAGAGCTTTATGGAATACCTTTCCATGGCTGAGCAGCTGCATCCAAGCCATTCATCACCAAGTGCAATGCAAAGTGTTGGAGGTGGTCAGAGGGCCTCGCCTCTGTCAGTGCGCCCCAGGGCAGCTGTGGCTACAATGTAGCTTGCCATCGCCAGTGTGTGAATGTGAGTGTGAATGGGTGAATGACTGAATGTAGTGTAAAGCGCTTTGGGGTCCTTAAGGACTAGAAAAGCGCTATACAAATGCAGGCCATTTACCATTTACCAAAGTGTTGGATGCAGTGATGTAAAACAGTGTTCTCTGGAGTGAAGACTCATGCTTCTCCATTTGGCAATCCGATGGACGGTTGCTAGGAGAACGAAACTTATCTAACTGCACTGTGCCAAGTGTACATTTTCATGGAGAGGAGATTATGATGTGGGGTTGTTTTTCAGGAGTGAGGCTCAGCTGCCTTGTCCTTTCTAAACAAGTTTTAAAACTTCACTTTCACATAGCAATACAGTACTGTGCAAAAGTCTTGCCCCTCATTTCTTTATATTTTGCTTCCAAGGAGCCAGACTTCTTGGTACATTTTTGAAATGGTCTTAAGCAATAACTCTCCGAGGAGGAAGCAGGAGTACCCAGAGAGAACCAACACGTGGAGAACATGCAAACTCCAAACAGAAAGGCTTCAGCCAGGTGATGGATTTGCACCCAGGACCTTCCTACTGTGAGATAACAGGGCTACCAGCCATGCTGCCCAAACTGGTCACCATTCCAGGGAGCAATAAACCTAATTCCACATCCCATTTTCCCAGCAAAATATAAAGAAATGAGGAGTGGCTTAACAGTAACGCCCACTCACATCTTGGGCCATTTGACCTCAGGAAATGGCCCAGTGGGCTCACCTGAAACCTTGGCTGATTGTGACCCACACCCGTTTTCACACCTTGGCTCGTGTGATTAGGTAGAGGATCAATAGGGAGTCCATGACCCCCTTGGAGGACACTCCCATGGGGCTTAAAAATCTGGGACTTGCCACCATTTGCTCTTAGACCTGAAGCTTCTCGGATGAAACGCCTTCAAGAAAAAAAGAGTCCAGACGCTTTTCTTTCCAAGCTCCTTAGACTACGATGACCTGGATGACTGAGAACCTTCGCAGACATACGTTTCACACAATACTGTATAACCAAAATACAACCAGAGTGAAATCCCCAGTTGCAAAGAGACACAACACAAACAAGTCATGTCAATATGATTGCATTTATAATGAAGACAGCAATTATTTGTTGCCAATCTATCTGAGACTGATTGCAGTCAGTTCGAGCTGGACTGTGATTGTCTGAAGAAAGGTTATTGCCCTCAACCTGTGAAATTGCTGATTGATTAAAAGTGATCACCCAGAGGTTGAGGCTGCTGCACATTCAACTGCTGGGCATTGCAACTACTTGCAATCAGTTTATAACAACAACAAAAATTCATTGCAATCAACGAGCAACCACCAGATTTTCCAACCTGTAATGAAGTTGCACCAAGATGAGGTCTGCAAATGACCACATCACATCATTATGTAACAGTTCTAATGTTTTGGTTCTGTTATATAAATAAATATTACTGCTACAGATTTTAAAACTGAAACACAACCAAAAACTATATAAAAATATAATAAATGTCTGCTGCCATCAATCTGTGGAGTAATTTTGAAAAAGCTAAAAAAAAAGGCAGCTGTGCTGATGCAGTAACACTGCAGAGGTCCATGAGACTTTCAGCTGTGTGGTTGCAGACGAATCTACTCTTTATTTTTTGCATTTCTTAATTTGCTGCAATCTTTGTGTGAATTAGCAGAGCGACTGTTATGTTCTTGTGGGATTAGTAGAGATGCCGATTGCATTAGCACTCTGGGTTGTACCATTAATGCCGCCATGATGCCACCAAGTCTTGTGGCTTGTGGAAAAAAAAAAAACTTTTAAAACTTATTTTAGGACAAACTCAAAAGTCTTGATGCAGTTTAAAAAATATCAGATTTGAAAAGCAATTCCATACATAAGTTAACCACTAATTTAGACAGAGATATTAAAACGACTGGCCATAGGCCTGTCGAGTGGTAAAACTTCCTTTTAAAACTAAACTGTCAACATTAAAAAAAATCCTTTGTGTTAAATAAAGTGTTGTCCTTAAAACACAACTGGAGCTGAAATATCTGCAGCACAATCACTCAAGGCAAAGATTGCAGTCATTCTCATTTGAGAAACATGAAGTACAATTTCCACCCCTCCCTTTTCCTCTAATGTTTTTCATCAATACTGTAAATATGTGTGATTGTCTTACTGTTCCTCTTCTGCAAGTTTGTGATGATGCAAGTGTGCACTCATGGTGCAACCATAAAGGGCTGATCCAAGAGTTTTTCCCACCTACTTTAACACTGGCCTTGATGGAAGTGGAAGTTTGAGTTTTAATGACTTATGACAGAGAAAACACAGCGAGGGGAAGTTTTCAGGGAAGTTTTCCTTGTTTGCAAGAAAATTCTACTTGCAGGGCTTTTCTCTGAGAAGAGATGTGATGGACTTAAACCGACTCGTAAACACAAGTGTGATCTCAACCTGGTGAAGTCAGATCTATCCTGCTTCACAGTCGGTCAGATGAAGGAGGCAGGCGCAGCAGCTGTGATGTTTACTGTTAATGCATCACACACGCACACAGATTAAGACCCAAACTGTCCTCAAATCCTGTGAGGCGTCCAGATGTTGTTTATGAGCACATTAAATGGTCCAGAGAGCTGCCACAAAACTGAGAAATCACCTCTTGACTCTGACTGCAGGCCTGACAGACGGACAACACATCCACGACATCCACGATCGCATTTTTTAATTAAAGAATAAAAAATAAACACAACTTTTTGACTCCAAACAGGTTAAACAGAGGATTCAAAACCCAGTTTTTCTTGATCAGTTCAATTCAACTCCAAATCTATAATAATGGTCACCTCAAGGTGCTTTGTATTGTAAAATAAAGACACTACAAAAATAGAGAGAAACTCCAACAATCAAACGACTCAATATTAGCACTTGGTGACAGTGGGAAGGAAGAACTCCCATTTAACAGCAAGAAACCCCTTGAAGAGCCACAACAACAGGATTTAAAGTCAACATTAGAAAAACAAGATAGGAAACAAGGTTTAGAACAAACAAACAAACAAAAATCTGTTTCAAAAAATGTCCTTGGGGATTATTTCAAATACTCTTATAGCAAACACACTACATATTTACAGCCTCGATAAATTCGGCGTAAAGATACTTTTTGATACTTTTTTCACATACTCATCTTCCTCCTCAAACCTTCAAGCTGTCTGCTGGAGTTTCCTTCCTGTTAAAAAGGAGTTTTTCCTTCCCACTGTTGCCAAGCACTCGCTCACAGGGGGAGGGGGCATTATTGGGGTTTTCTCTGTATTACTGTAGGGTCTTTACCTTAAAGTATAAAGTGCCTTGGAGCAAATGTTG
The DNA here is from genome assembly GCF_963576455.1 of Neolamprologus multifasciatus. NCBI lineage: Eukaryota > Metazoa > Chordata > Actinopteri > Cichliformes > Cichlidae > Neolamprologus > Neolamprologus multifasciatus. The sequence goes on along the minus strand of NC_140445.1, from coordinate 3,636,244 downwards.
TGATTTGGTGGTATTTTACCTCCTAGGACCTTGTGTCTACATATGTGGACATCACATTTTTCTCAAAAACAAAAATTAAATCTCGTAATTCTTTGTTTTTACATTCTTTAGGTCCCAATCAGCCCAAATAGCAAAGAAAAATGAAAAATGCATGCCATGAAAGAGCTTGGGTCTTAGGAGGTTAAAAAACTGCTTTAACTGGTTCAGAACTCTGCTGCTCGCATTATCACCAGAAGCCCTCCTACCAGCACCTCACCTGTTCTCCAGGAACTTCACTGGCTCCCTGTGAAATTCCGGATAATTTTCAAACTTCTTCTGCTCACCTTCAAGGCCCTTCATAACCTCGCTCCTCCTTACCTTTCTGACCTGTTAACCACCACCTGTTCTGCCCATTCACTTCGTTCTTCTTCTTCTATCCAGCTTGCTGTACCTTCCTTCCGCCTCACCACCATGGGAAGCAGAGCTTTCAGCTGCTCTGCTCCCAGAAATAAGAAACATTGGTTCTCTCCCACAGTTTAAATCCCAACTCAAAACTCATCTGTTCAAATCTGCATATTCACTGTGAATCCACTGTTTGTTCATTTTATCTTGTGCTTTTGTTTTATTGTTCTTATTCTGCCATTGTTTTACTAAGTGTTTTATCCTATTGTAAAGTGTCCTTGGGCGACTTGAAAGGTGCTCATAAATAAAATGTATTATTATTATTATTATTATTTTTATTATTATTATTATTAAAACAAACAAACCAACACTATACTATACTGAATATCGTACACGACTCAGGCTTCTCAGGCAATGCAGCATTTAGCTGCCCCCAGCGTCCTGTCTTTCACCCTCCCTTTAACTGTCTGTTGAGAAGCAGGTAGGCACTATTACTGAGAGAGAGACAGAGAGAGAGAGAGAGAGAGAGAGAGAGAGTACTCGTGCTCCAAACGTCATTGTGAAAGCATACAGTCTATAGGAGAGAGTGACAGTGCATCCTCAGATGTCATCCCTGCTATTATAAAGTCACTGCTCGAAATCATCGCAGGCCAAAACGACTCTGCAGTGCAGATCTAAAACTGTAGGCAAGGGCACAGATACAGTTGCTGAGTATATTTAAATTTTAAGCAGACACAATTCTGACTTCAAAATACCCACCAACAATTTTTATATATCCAAACAATGTCATTTAGATTCATTTAGAAAACAGGGAACTCCATCCATCCATCCATCTTCATCCGCTTTATCCGGGGCCGGGTCGCAGGGGCAGCAGCCTAAGCAGAGAGGCCCAGACCTCCCTCTCCCCAGCCACCTCCTCCAGCTCGTCCGGGGGAACACCAAGGCGTTCCCAGGCCAGCCGAGAGATATAATCTCTCCAGCGTGTCCTGGGTCTGCCCCGGGGCCTCCTCCCGGTGGGACATGCCTGGAACACCTCACCCAGGAGGCGCCCAGGGGGCATCCTTGTCAGATGCCCGAACCACCTCAGCTGGCTCCTTTCGATGTGGAGCAGCAGCGGCTCTACTCTGAGCCCCTCCCGGATGGCCGAACTTCTCACCCTATCTCTAAGGGAGAGGCCAGCCACCCTTCGGAGGAAGCTCATTTCCGCCGCTTGTATCCGCGATCTCGTTCTTTCGGTCACTACCCACAGCTCGTGGCCATAGGTGAGGGTAGGGACGTAGATCGACCGGTAAATTGAGAGCTTCGCTTTTACACTCAGCTCCCTCTTCACCACGACGGACCGGTGCAGCGTCCGCATTACTGCAGCTGCAGCCCCAATCCGTCTGTCGATCTCCGGCTCCCTTCTCCCATCACTCGCGAACAAGACCCCGAGATACTTGAACTCCTCCACTTGGGGCAGGAACTCATCCCCGACCCGGAACAGGGAAACAGGGAACTGATGCGGTCATTTGATATTTTCCATCTTTTTCTGCTGAAGTAAACTGAAGTGTGGATGTGACTTTGTGAAAGGATGTAAAGTTTGGTTGACAGAGCAATCAGAGAAAAGTTTGATCCATGAAATTCATCACAAGAAGGTTTATTTTATTTGGATTATAGTTTCTGCTGCTGACGTTTTAGTCTGTGTACTTCTTTGGTGGACTTTGAGCATCACAAAGCAGACTGATGGCTCCAGAACAAAATGATCCAGATGGATAAATAGAGATTTGATTCAGAGGTGAATGAACTGCCCCACAAGCATAGTGGTAAAGACTGGTGGATCTTACCTCTCTCCTCTCTTTGGACAGCACGACAAAGCCGTTGTTGTCGACCAGGTAACAGCTCAGATCCTGAACAGGAAGAAGCAGAAAGATCTCTTTAGGCTCTTCTAACACAGAGGATGATTTTTGGTGATGAGCAACAAACAAGAAACAACTGCTGTGTACTTACAGCACTGTCACAGCTGAGAGGACACACACCTTCAATGTCTGAACACTGGAGGAAGGGAAAGGAAAGTGTGGAGATTTGAGAGAATTTAGTCTGAATGCTTCTTTTTATGAAAAGTAATAAAACAGTAAAAACAACATAATTCATATAATTAATGTTTACTTACATCTGTGTCGTTGGGCTGCAAGATGAAACAGACAGTGAAAAGAGTGATGCATGAATTAAAATGTAATTATTATAACAAATCAGAGATAATAAGAAACATTAAGCAACATTTATGTTGGCATCCTGCAGAAAACTAAAGCTCGGCTGTGAATCAGTTTCTGCGATAAACACAGAAAATGTATAAGATGCAGGTGAGGATGGATGACAGCAGTTTTCACCCTCACGCTGCTGCAGTTTTTAAATTCAGATTTTTGAATCGAGCTTCCTTAAATGATCCCTTTAATCTGCTTAAACTGTCACAAAGAGCATCTATTTGCATAAAATGTGGTTTTATTTTGGGTCGCACACCATCATTTGGTTTAAGAGCACCGACAGCTTCAGTTTCCACTCGCCAGGATCACTTTTCTGCTATAAAAATGCAAGAAGGCATACTTTTACATCCTGTTTTGAAGGCGAGAACCTCTAATCCCCAAACTTTAAAGTCCACCGAGGCTGAGAGGTTTTTACTGTAAGGGAATGACACGTTACGAAGCTCAGAAACTGTAAATCAGCTGCAAGAGAATGTAAATGTGTTGAGTCGGTCGGATGAGTTAGTGTCGGCACTGAAGCTATCCTGTAAATACATTAATCCAGCCCGTCACAGCTGTCAGCTCCTATTAATAACATTATCTACACCATCAACCTCCACGGGACATCTGCAGCTCTGCTTCTGCTTCAATTAACTGCAGGGGGGGGACGTTTGCAAGGTCAAAGACCTGCGGAGAGAGTGTAACACCAGCCGGCCTTCTGGGGACAACTTTTTCAACAGGATCAAAAGTTTGTAGCCAATTTTCAGCTTATTACACAGCAGGAAGGAAAACTGCAGAGCTCAGTTTGCTTCTATTAGATCTTCACCATCAGGGGGGAAAAAATAAAGTCTGTTTCCTAAATTATACGGGCTCTTCTTGTGCTCTGCAGTCGTTCCAGTCCATGACAAAGATACCTCTGCTTGGAGTCACTAGGTAGAAATACAGCAGCAATCGTTCCTTCTCTTTATCAGATGGGGAAAAAGGTTTTGTAATTAGCACCTTCTTACATCTATTACAGAGACGATCAAGATCAAAACCATTAACTATTAGATAATGTGTGGCTGGGATTAGGGCTGCCACGATTAGTCGACTAGTCACGATTATGTCGACTATCAAAATCGTCGACGACTGATTTAATAGTCGACGCGTCGTTTGAAGCTTTGTAAGATCACAAAAGACGCAGGAATAAGTAGTAGGATTTAAGAGTGTAATAACGGACTGAAACAGAAGATGGCAGCACTGCATGTACAAGGATGCCAGCTGCCGTTAAACCCCGAAGAAGAAGAAGCAGCGCAGCCCAGCTCAGTTTCCAACAATGGCGGCAGCTAGTTAGTTTTAATATTACTCTTATTATTCTTTCTGGGTCACAAAATAAACGTTTAACATATTTTCAGGCGAGAATGTATCTGTGTAAACCTCAAATATCTGCTCAGTTTATCAAGACACCACATATTTTCAAAAGCGCTCCGAAGTTTTCGGAGACGTCTGTTACCCACTAGCTCGATAGCTAGCCGGGGGCTAGGCTAACTAGAGCCGAACAGTGTTGCCAACTTAGCGACTTTGTCGCTATATTTAGCAAGTTTTCAGACCCCCTAGCGACTTTTTTTCTAAAAAAAGTCGCTAAAAAAAGACGTGAAAGCGCATATCGCTTTTACTCTCAACAAGCAGTGGATGCTGTAATGCAGTCAGTTCTTCTTTTACTCTTATGCTGTTTTGTGGATCACAAGGTTTAAAACTACTTATAACCACACACACACAAAGTAACTCCACCAGAGTGCCTATTTCGGGTCACTTTTGCCGGTCCAAGCCCGGGTAAAGGAGCAGGGTTGGAATTGTGACATTAAAAAAACAATAATTGCTAAAATAAATTTAATTTGTAGTTCTAAATAAATTCTAAATGCATTTAGGACGTTTTTTACTCACTTTATGTCTCTTCCACGATGTTATTTCTCTCTCCAACAACATAGATTACAATTACATTAGCATGACCAATTATGCAAATTAGGTGATGACATCATTTAGCGACTTCTAGCGACTTTTAGGACAGCCAATAGCGATTTTCCTTACTGAGGAGTTGGCAACACTGAGCCCAGCTCAGTTTCCAACAATGGCGGCAGCTAGTTAGTTTTAATATTACTCTTATTATTCTTTCTGGGTCACAAAATAAACGTTTAACATATTTTCAGGCGAGAATGTAGCTGTGTAAACCTCAAATATCTGCTCAGTTTATCAAGACACCACATATTTTCAAAAGCGCTCCGACGTTTTCGGAGACGTCTGTTACCCACTAGCTCGATAGCTAGCCGGGGGCTAGGCTCACTAGAGCCGTGAGAACACCGGACTCCCGGCAAATCGTTTTCAAACCCACCGCCGTCTTTCACTACTCAGGTTAAACATGATATATAAGTCACTTAGATAACTTAAAAATGTTATTGTTTGGTTTTGTTCCGTGTTTTATTTGTTTCTGAGTAAATCGGCTGAGTTTATTAAACTCCACCGAAACAATCTGCACATTAAAATTTAATAAACGACCATCTTGTCTTTATTTTTAGTTAGCACATACCTTAAACACTTCAAGCTGTAAGCTAATGATAGTTATATAAGAGCAGATGCTGCTGGGGCAATAAGCTGTAGTTTTATGTACAATGGATGATCTGATTAGTCGAAATAATCGGTGACTAGTCGACTATCAAAATAATCGTTTGTGGCAGCCCTAGCTGGGATTTGGTCCTGTTATCTCATGTAGCTCCTGTTCCTCTGATTGGAGACACTATTCCTCACCAGGTGCTGTCAGGTCAATTTTTTGTGGGGATTTTCTCAAAGCTACAGGATAAATAAAGTCAGAAACCAGATGAATAATCAAGTTGAAAAGAAAGCCACTTTTATTTACTTCTGTCACAATCCTGAACTAATCACACCTTGATATTTTACATGAAAAGGCTGCAGCACCTTCAGACTTGGTGTTGGAGCGCTTTACAGCTCATTTCCACAATGCTGGTTGCTTTGAAACATTTAATGTTCAGTCCTTTTCACAGCTCAGGGAGAGGTTGGAGGGCCAGACTGTTTGGTTCAACCATCTGAGGGATCATCTGCACCACAGTTCATTACAACCAAAGCTCATTGTTATAATTTACTTAAAAGAAATCAACACTCTGTTTTGTGTTGGGATAAACAGACGTGATTTACGATGGTGGTCTGCTGTCGTACCAACATCACCCACTTTCTGATATTTCTGTGCAAAAGCTTAATAAGTCCAAGAAGAGACACATAGAGAAGGAAATGTCAAAAATGGGACCTCTTTAGACTAAATGACCCAACAGGACAAACTAAAGAGCACAATCCATTTCTGATGTATTATTAAGAATGAAATCCACTTGCTTCTGACCTTATTGACTTTATTCTATATGCACATTTTGCTTTAATCTTAATGAAAGGTCTGAGAGAATAATCGCCTACACTTAATGATTTCTGCTCTCTAATGAACAAAAAGGAAAATTGAGAAAATGACCTCTGAATCTGGAGGATTATAACTGAACAGTCACAAGCAAGAATCTCTTCTGTGTCCTTGGAAACTTGGTGACATTTGGTGCTGCTTGTTAACTACCTGGAAGACTCTGGCCCAACTGCAGACGAAGCTGCATCTCCACCACGAAGACGTTTATGATCCCACAGGGAGCGGAGATATAAAACTTGGATGGCTTGAAAGCTTGTTTACATTTTAGCACCTCTAGCTTAAGATATTCTCAAAAGTCTGCACTGTTTCAGATCAAACCTGCAACAGCAGACAGTTTGTACAAGGTCACAGCCAGAATACAGTTCAGCAGGGAATTAGGATGCTAAAAACAAGCCTCTGTTTGTCCTCTGATACTGTATATTCAGTCAGATCTTAGTTTTTATATCGGAGGACATAGAAAAGTAACACAACTGTGAATCGGTTACTCTTCAATTCTGTTCTGCAATGAAGTTATCAGTGCTGTAACATCAATATCCGATCAATGCCAGACTCCCACCAGGTGCATGTTGAGGAAGTCTCTGTGTTCAGGGTCAATTTAGCAGAATTTGACAGAAAACTAGTGCCGTGGTCTTTGAAATCCCAGCTCCATCCATTGAAAATGATGGTGTGAATGAGAGTTCTGTAACAGGAAGTGCATGTTTCATTTCACCAAATCAGGGCAGGAAATAAGAAAGAATCAAAGAAATTAAAATACATCCGCATATTTTATCCATTTTAGAAAAAAGGCCATTAAAGCCTTTGAGATAATGGCAACGTCAGCTTGAGTTGAGCTAATGCTAACGTCAGCTTGAGTTGAGCTAATGCTAACGTCAGCTTGAGTTGAGCTAATGCTAACGTCAGCTTGAGTTGAGCTAATGCTAACGTCAGCTTGAGTTGAGCTAATGCCAACGTCAGCTTGAGTTGAGCTAATGCCAACGTCAGCTTGAGTTGAGCTAATGCCAACGTCAGCTTGAGTTGAGCTGCTGGGCCCTCAGTCTTGACTGGCAGGTGTTTGTCTTTGCAGTTTGTTGCTCCAGTTCATCTTTCTCATACACACACATTTACAAATACCAGTTTCATAAGCCAACTGTTTTCTTTTTTTAGAGATATTTAATTAATTAATAAAAGTCAAATACAAAGCCCATTCGAAGTCAGAATGCTATGTTAAATATAAATTAAAAACAGAGCTAGAGCACTTAACCCTTTATTTAGAAGCTGCACAAAAGGAAAAAGTGGGTTGCAAAGAGGGTTGCACATGTGCAACAAATAAAGCAGCTAACTATACCATATACTGGTATATCAGATATACCAGTTAAATGTGTGGTAGGATGTGGGCTGGCATGAAACTCAAATATATTTAGCAACTGATTTTAGTGTCTTTTTTCTTTGTCTTTTTCACTCCTCCAATACGCTCTGCTGTCCTCCATGCTCTTATTTTGAAAGTTCCATCTCTGATATTAAGAAATCCTCAGCCCCGGTGTGGCATTTGTCATCCTGCAGTCTGACAGACATCAAATCCAGTATCTTGAACTGTTGCAGTTTCTATTTCTGCTCAGAAGAACCACTGCAAGGTGGATGGCCTCTCTAAGCGGACCCTGCATTTGGTTTGAAATTAACTCGTAACTTAAAGTGCTTGATTTGAACAGATGCTGCTGCCTGTCACATTATTCTGACAAATTCATATGGTGATCCCTAACTGAGAGATTATGAGAGAAAATCTCTACATGCAAACAGCAACGGTTACAAAATAAGGAATTAGAAACATTTCAAAGGTTTTGGGAAGTAAGCAAATGCCTGGCTGTGATGGCCCATAAAGGTACACTTAAAACACAATCTCCACCTTTAACTGGTTTGTGTTTCTGTAGTCAGCTTCAGGCCACCTTTTAAGGGAAAAGTCACTTAAACTTCCTGTCAACCTCTAGACAATAAACACAGGTCAATGAAATGACCCCAAAAATGAAAGAAATCAGACAATGTGTGTTTGTGTGAAAGTGAGTCCTGCGGTCACCTGCTTGGCGATGGCCCAGAACCGCTTTTCCAGCCAATCCAAGGACATCTGCAGCCCGACAGCTAAAAATAGAAAACACACAGAGACACGCGCAGCATTAAGACAGACACAGGGTAAGATGGACTCTGCAGAGGCGGCGCTGAACATTTTGCTGTGTTTGTGGAGGAAAGGGAGGTGGACAGGAAATCGATTCGACCCTCGGTTCACCTCTGTCGTGTCCTGACGCCAATGAAGGGATGTAAACACTGATGAGCCTGATGGTGTGTGTGCTCCCTGCAGGCTGGGTAATGACACGTCTCTCGGTAATGCTCTGTAGCAGCTTCATTACTGTGAGCATCAGACTGTAGTACACAGCAAGCATTTAGGAGCAAGTTGAATGGGGAACAGTTTATACTCCGCTGAGAATCCGTGTCGAGTTAAATCTGGGCTGATGTGTCTAAAGACTTCACTAAAACCCAGTTGACCACTTGCTGAAACCTTCGCCTGAATAACATTGGTTCAATTAGTGTGTACGAACTGTAACTCAAAGCAGATTCATCGAGTGTTTTTCTAGAGTAGCTCTACATGATTCATAGTTTAAATGAATCCTTTATCTTTCAACATGTATATTAAACAAATATGCGGGACTGCTTTCTTTAATTTTTGCAGTATTGCTAAAGTCAGAGTGATGCTGAAAAATAATTTCATTTATTTATTACTTCCAGGCTGGACGACTGTAATTCATTATTATCAGGAAGTCCTAAAAACTCCCTGAAAAGCAGCAAGAGTCCTGACAGGGACTAGAAAGAAAGAGCAGATTTCTCCTGTTTTGGCTTCCCTTCATTGGCTTCCTGTTAAATCCAGAATTCAAAATCCTGCTCCTCACATACAAGGTCTTAAATAATCAGGCCCCATCTTATCTTAATGACCTTGTAGTACCATATCACCCTATCAGAGCACTTCGCTCTCGCTCTGCAGGCCTACTTGTTGTTCCTAGAGTATTTAAAAGTAGAATGGGAGGCAGAGCCTTCAGTTTTCAGGCCCCTCTTCTGTGGAACCAGCTTCCAGTTTGGATTCGGGAGACAGACACTATCTCTACTTTTAAGATTAGGCTTCAAACTTTCCTTTTTGCTAAAGCATATAGTTAGGGCTGGACCAGGTGACCCTGAATCCTCCCTTAGTTATGCTGCAATAGACGTAGGCTGCCGGGGGATTCCCATGATGCATTGAGTTTTTCCTTTCCAGTCACCTTTCTCACTCACTATGTGTTAACAGACCTCTCTGCACTGAATCATATCTGTTATTAACCTCTGTCTCTCTTCCACAGCATGTCTTTTATCCTGTCTTCCTTCTCTCACCCCAACCAATCACAGCAGATGGCCCCGCCCCTCCCTGAGCCTGGTTCTGCTGGAGGTTTCTTCCTGTTAAAAGGGAGTTTTTCCTTCCCACTGTCGCCAAAGTGCTGCTCATAGGGGGTCATATGATTGTTGGGTTTTTCTCTGTATCTATGAAGCGCCTTGAGGTGACTTTTGTTGTGATTTGGCGCTATATGAATAAAATTGAATTGAATTGAAGTGTGAGTGAGTTAAAAATGTGCCAACCTGACAGCCAATCACTGATCTTGGTTTGACAAGATCAGGACACTGTAGCCATCCCTGTAAGTACATATAAGTACAGTAGTCATATAATGCACTGTAATTTAGTTTGTGTTTGTTTGCTTTTGAGCTGGTTTAAGCTGATGTTTCTTCATTTCTGTCACACTGTAGAAACAAACCAAAGCATCTAAAGCAGGTAAAGCCTTACATGGTGTATGTAAGGCTAAATTGTAGGTAGTCTGAGGTAATTTGTTCTTTGGCATCGGTAAAACATCCCTCTAAGACCTTCAGCTAATCTAAAAGTATGAGGCAATGAATGCATTTTGCACTGATTGTTTGTTCCCTGCAGAATTGATTTCAAATATTATTAATTAAGCCCAGAGATTTCTAACCCAAAGTTATTAATCAGATCTGCCTCCTCTCTCAGCACGAGTCTCCAGGGTGACTCGTTCCTTTTTGTTTTGAGGTTAAAACTGGTACAAACTGATCTGAAAGAGTTCCTTTGTTATGACTGAAGAGATGAAAGTTTCAAACCCTGCCATCACTGAAAACACTTTTAAACCCTTCTTTTGAAAAATTACTTTTTGTGAGTCATGACATTTCATATCGCTTTACCCGTCATCTTTTCAGTGCTTTAACTATAGGTTATTTTTAAAAAATACTTTTCCAGGAATCGTCATTTTTATGGTGAAAGTTAAAGCTGATAACTAATTAAAAAGCTGCTTTCATCTGTCTTAAACTCTTGGTCTATGTTTTAATTACCACCATCCATTTCAAAGGTAAAAGTGCTGTGTGAGAAGAAAAAGCTTGATGGATGAGAACAATTACACAGCTAATGGACAAGGAAAGTGAGAATAAGACTTGAACAAAAACACTATCAACCTGCAAAATATTCTTCTTAGTGCTCTATAACTAACAACAAGGACACTTGAAGATGTTACCGTCACCGTAAATGAGAGTCAGTAAGTGTGGACAGATCTGAATGGATTTAAGCTCACATGCTGGGTTATTGTGAAGATATTTCAAACAAAGTCTAACATTGCAACAAAAAAGGTGATCGGAAGTTCACCGGAGGCGCCGAGAGAGGCACTGCTGAAGGCCTTTAACCCTTTAAGACCTACCATAGAACCAAGTCCGCCAGAGCTTATATTATATTTTTACATGCTGTGGAGCCATTTTTGGGAGCACTTCAAGTTGCTATACATCAATACAACCATTAAAGTCTAAATTTTAATAATATGTCTTACATAAATTGCAAAAAAGTGCAATAAACTACAAAAAAATTGAAAATCGTTTTTGTTTTTTTAACATATATTTCTAGTTAGAGAAATTTAAGACGCTTAACCCTCAAAACTGTAAATACAAAAAAGTTGCACAAAATAGTTTCCCACCACAGGAAATTTATTTTGAGTGTCTTCATAGTTTTATTTTTGAAATACACCAATTTTTATATACTGCAGGAAAAACGAAAATAAATATTATAATGCAAATTTGCAAAAAAGCAGCATATGCATCAAAATAAACTATTTCCAGCAGTGCAATATGAGTCCTAAGCATCCCAGAAACCACACAGAAAGTCATAAAGTCAAAGATAACTTTTAAAAACACCAGTATAGGCTCATGAGGCCCTGATGGTAAAAAACGACATTTCCGCAAAATGACGTCACTTCCGGTTTCGGGCAGGTCATGGCGGACATGCGATAGTTCGCGCTGATGGACTAGGAAGTGTTACAAACAGCTGATCGGATCGGCAAAGCGTGTTTCTGGAATATTATGTTTTTGTTGCTGCAAGTGCTTTTTATGCAGTTTTTACAAAGCTATATGTGGAAGGAAACTGTGACCGAGGACAAGCTGATGGCATAAGATGTAAGTACAATTCCTCCGGTTTCATATGCAAAAAAAATTATTGCGCTAGCTCACGTGGTTGCAGAGCTACCGGGATTTAAAAATAGTTACGCAAAACAGAGCGTGCCCGCTCTGACCAGCTTTAAAGGGTTAATGAGCAGTAATGAATGAGTGTCTACAAGGTGGACAGGAGGAACACGTTATAGTGGACGGGAACAGATGGACACGGGAAACAAAGGAAATCAATCGAAACAACAACATCGAAAATTAGGAAAAGAAAACTGGATCAACTTCTGCTTTGTCGTCAGAGTGAATGATCTCGTTACCATTCGTGCCACCACGGGGCATTTCAAAGTAGAATGGGAGGCCAGCTCCCAGCTTGCTTTCAGGAGACACACACCCTCTCTACTCTTAAGATCAAAGTTTTCCTTTTTGATACATTTAGGGCTGGATAGGTGGTCCTGAACCCTCCCTTATTTATTCTGATAAATAAACCCAGTCAATACTGGATTTGACAAAAATTGAAGCAAGCATCTCCGCCCTCCGTATATTACTTGGTAACCTCCCCGTTACAGGACCTGTGGGAGTCGTTTCACCTCGCAGCAACTTAATATCTGAAACTGTGTTTGTCACTTTCATAATGAAAACTCTTCTTCACGCAGGCAGCTGGTCTGCACCCTACAGATGAGAGATACGAGGCGGCACGTCGAGCCTCTTGTGTTCTGGTATTATTGGAAAAGCCGAGCAGCCGTAAAACCTTTTATTTGTGGTCATTGCTTGTTATCGAGCTGCTAGTTATTGAGCCTTCCACTGGCTGCAGACTCTGCTCTGATGCTGCAGTACGAAGAGAAAATAATACACTTTTGTCCGTTTGGTTGCTGCAGAGAGTTTCATCTCCATTCCTACACATTAGTCTAGTTTCTGAAGAACAGAGAATACTCAGTCTAATTGGCTGTGCAGAGGCAATGAGGCACCTCGCCGCGCTTTTAATACCGAACCGCAACTCATCATTAACGATCTCTGACACACTGACCTCCAACGTTTTACTTTGAGCCACATTTTTGCTCCTGGTTCTGCTGTGCTGCTGAGAACTGTGCAGTTTGTGATCCAGAGACTCTCTCCGTTTTGTTCGGGTTGATTAAAGATCTTTCGACTTTGAGCTTTTGATGTCTTCAAGCTGAAAGATGCTAGTCCATCCTGTGGGAAGAAATGCATTTGCCTCCCTCACAGGAACTGATTGTTTGTTCATTCATTCTCACCTCGTTCAATACAAATACCCAGCATAAAGTACTCTAAGAGCTTCCTAACAATTCAAGAAATATCTGTATAAACCTAAGTGGAAACTGTCTCTGGCAGCATTGGACCTGACGAAGTGTTTTCAGCTCATTTGGTGGTTCTGCTCAGTTTTAAGGCGTGCTATAGTGAGCACATTGATTAGCTGTCTGGACACCATTTTACCCTCATTTTTGCTCTTATTAGTTTCCAGAGTAAGAGGCATAAAAAGCCCCTTTACACTCTCTTGGCAGCCAGAAATGGAAAGACTAGAATGAAACTAGTATTTTGCAGATAAAAAGCTGATTTAGATATTCCCCACAGAGAGTGGTGGAGACTGAAAACAGAGCTCAAAGAAGTCATGTGCAGGAAGGCTGTTTGGTTTTTCATGTTACAGGTAATGTTGCCAGTGGACTTGCTAAGTATCTTAACTAGGGATGCACTGATACCGATACTGGTATCGGGTATCGGGGCCGATACCGATACTGGTATCGGTATCGGGGCCGATACTGGTATCGGGTATCGGGGCCGATACTGTAAAATGTGTGTGTACTCATACTCGTAAAAGTTAACCGATACCATGAACCGATACTAACTTATTTCATTAATCAGAGGGTGGCTTGTCATTTTTGTTGTAGTTTTTTAGATTGGCCACTAGGGGGACATCCCGCGCTAAACAGGCACAGGGTTAGACGATTGAGACTGGCGGCTCCAGATAAAAAAGAGAAACTGGAGGGTGCTGTAGCTAGGCTAAACAAAATGTCAGCAGTGTGGAACAGCCAACTTTAACTCAGGTTTTGGAAAAGCGATGAAAAATGTCAAGAGAAAATCCACGTGCAGTTAAAATAACAGAGGCTCTGACTCATTTTATCGCTCTGGATGACCAGCCAATGCCGGTCGTGGAAAACATAGGATTGCACCGTCTTCTCAGTACACTCGAGCTGCGATATGACCAACCGCCCACACATCAGGGAGATAATGGTGCCAAAACTTTCTGAAGAGGTAAATACAAGCAGTGTGTGCGCGATGTCAGTCCTTGGTTTAACGGCACAGTGGACTGATGATCCACGGGCAGATGAGGAGTTCGTTTGTCAATGCCAAATACTTTCGTTATTTTGTTTACAATATGGACACTCTGCAACAATTTAAAAGTTTATTTTATTCTCAAACCTAATTTGTATTTATTTTATTCCAAACAGAAGTGTTTATTTATTATTCTGAAAGCTCGAGACAGTGCCAATAGTTCAGTGATATTTTGTAAAATTACAAAGTGGAGACTCTGCAATAATTTAACAGAAGTGCTTATTTTTCACTTGAAATTTTTTTGTGGTCATTTTTATTAAGATTTTATTTTTTATCGGCAGAGAATAAAATAAAACCTGTCTTCCAATTCATTACATTTGTGTGTGTGTGTGTGTGTGTGTGTGTGGTAGAAGTATCGGTTTTTGTACTCTGTATCGGCAAGTACTCAGATCCAAGTATCGGTATCGTATCGGTTTGAAAAAATTGGTATCATTGCATCCCTAATCTTAACTCCAGACTCTGCAGCTGCTGGCAAATGAATCATTGACCTCTTCAGAATAATCTGACTGACAGAAGTATCTTTGGTAGTGTGTCTGTGAAGATTCTCAGTCATCCAGGTCATCGTAGTCTAAAGAGCAGTGTTGGGTAAGTTACTTTAAATTAGTAACTTAGTTACATTACTAGTTACTTCTATCAAAAGTAACTCAGTTACTTCAAGTTACTCGTTACTTTCAAAGTAACTAGTTACTAGGGAAAGTAACTTTGGTTTTACTCAGAATTCTCTTGTTAATGTGTTGCTTCCATAACTTTGCCAGTCTTCTAGCTTGCTTACTTGCCACAAGTGCACTGTGCCACCTACCAATAGAAAGGAAAAAGTAATGTGCATATTTCCACGAGAGAAATCCCACGCCTGGACCGTCGTCGACCGCCGCCATGATTCTAGCCTACGTCACAGCGTCATGTGCGCTTTTTACATCCAACACAAAAACTGCAGTCGTGGTGCTTTGATTGTACTCAGAACTCGGAAATTCTGCCTTCTGAATAGGAAGATGTAGGTAACACCAGACTGCAGATGAGCTGCATACAGGGCTGGACTGGGACAAAAAATAGTCCCGGGCATTTTGCCCACCATTATAGGAAAAATCATAAAGCCTTTGAATCAAAACAAACGCTGTTTTGATGGTATATATGCATCAATCTATCAATCGTTTGTTGTAAGATTCAGATAATTATTTTTTAAAAGCTAGACATTTTAAATGAGAATAAGAAAGAAAAGTATTTCTTTGTGCCCCCCTCTCCCTGTTAATGCCCTACCTGGCCCCCCTGGCAAAACTTTGCTAGATCCGCCCCTGCACAGTTACCAGCTGTCAGCTACTTAGAAAAGGATCCTGGTGTTATCTGTCTCTCAGAAACAGTTCATAACTTCCCTTCAACTCATTCATGTCTCCTAAAAGGTAAACCTGTTTCTCCATCACCTGCTCAGCTCTGATGATTCAGTAAGGACATCTCCTGGTTTCATCTTCATGTTTCCCTCTCACCACATATCCAAACCGATATCATGACCAGCAAAAGTGTCTGGACTTCTTTAAGTTGCTTGAAGACGTTTCACCTCTCATCCTAGAAGCTTCTTCAGTTCTAGGGTCAAATGGTGGAGAGTCCCAGATTTTAAGCCCTATGGGAGTGTCCCCAAGAGGGTCACGAACCCCCTATTGATCCTCTCTTAATCAAACAAGCCAAGGTGTGAAAACGGGTGTAGGTCACAATCAGTCAAGGTTTCGGGTGCCCTCCTCTATCACGTGACTTACTGAGGTCAGATAGCCCAGGATCTGAGTGGGCGGATTATAGATGGCAGAGAGTTGGTGTCGTAAACCACCGCCTCTGTTCAAAGATGGTCGCTCACAGTGGACATAGATGCTTCTTTCACTCCTCTTTCAAACCATCTGTCCTCTCTGTCCAAAATGTGAACATCCGTCCAAAAACAGCAGCAAAAGAGAAGAATTATTGGACGGATGAAGTTGATCTGTCACTGTTGGATGGGGAAACAGGCACCAGCAAGCTAATAATGAACAGAGCCCTGCTGATAAAGAGAAAATTGCAGATAGGCGTAACGTTAGACTTCATTTAGCCACAGGCTAAACAACAACAGCTCCTAATAGGGATAAGATGATATTTCTTACATGCATTTTACACTAAAATGTCACATTTGGCTAGATAAATATGTGAAAGTATCCATATAAAGGCACAGATGTGAACATAACTGTAATCTTAAGGGATTAAAAGATGATGTCACATCAATATTGTGCCTAAAATTTGTTTCTGCTAGTCCCAAAAACAATCAGCTTCTGCCAGTTCAAAGGTTGCTGGCTGCAGGTTGATGATGCAGCCTTTGGACAGCGAGGAAATTCTGTCTGTACTTTAAGAGAGTACAGTACTGGGACGCCCCCCCGAGCTCAGTGTGTAATAGCAGGCTCGTAGCAGAAGGGGGAAATGTGACACTGCATTTGTGTTTGGGGAGTGTCCTGACCTTTGGGTCTTTTAAACCTCTTAAGGCATCACTCTCAGTCATTCCTCTAAAATAACCTCTCTGCAGACTCAGTGGTCTGCGGCTTTGCTCGGCCGTTTGATTTCATTTCTCCGGTTTTTTCTCCTTTCCTGTCAGCAGCGTCCTTATCGCCGCCCTTCAGAGCTGCAGCTGAACTGTTTCTGCTGCAGTCTGCAAGGACGGGACAAAACAAGCACCACATTTATTCATGCTTCTTGACGTAAAGTAAAAATACACACAAATACCGAGGGATTCAGGTAACAGTTATTCTCCATTTGTCTCGGAGTATTTTAATCTGTAGCTGAAGCCTGCATTTTATTTTAATAGACCACCAACATTTGTGTTGAGTGTGCTGAAAAAGTGAGAGCTCCACTCGCATAAAATTTTTATGATCCAATTTATTGTCAGCTCTGTTTATAGTGTTAATCTTATTCTTTAATATTCCATATACTTATGCATACCTTTACTGGCCTGTATATATAAATTTCTACCTACAGTAGCAATCTTTGAAAATTCCTCTTATTGTTTTTGATAACTGCATTTGTAGTTTCTGGATCGTGCTACAGTGTTGCTGAGGTAAGATGATTTCACCACGGTGATCAATATAGTTTATCTAACCCGTTTTTATGAATGTGAAATGCAAATCTGACGATGCAGTAAGAGCCCCGAGTGGCCTGCTCTGTTTTCTTTATCTTTACTTAGAAAATATGTGTTTTATTTTCCTGGCCGATGCTTGTGTAGTTCAGCCTCTGTGCATCTGCTATTTCATCTTTCACTGTGCTTCAGTAAGACTCATTATTTTTAGTTCAGTCAGGACTACGTTAGTACAAAGAGGGGGGTTATTTCCTTCTCTTTCCATTTCACTAATTTATACTTGTCAGCATGTCTCTGTTCAGAGACCTCCCTGCTCGTCCACAGAGAGGCAAACCCCGCTACACAGACCACAGCAGGCACTGATAGCAGCAGCAGATATAACACTGATGAAGTCACACAGCTTGAAAAGGGGGAGCTGGGTTGCAAAGCAGGCTGCAGAGCCCCAGTAACAGTCAGGCTATGGCCCGAGACAAACAGAGACAACCAATCAGAGGTGAGACCTGAGTGCCTGCTCCTTGTGATTGCTTTTATTGCTAACAGGTTGCTGTGGTTGATTGTAGTTTGTATTAAAGACTCCATTTAAAATGCACTAGTTTCAGCTTAAAATTTTATATTAAAAGGTGAACATTCTCAATTTTTGGTTGGTATCACTGTTTTTAAAGTTAATCCTTGGTGGTTAGTTAGCAAGTGCATTTAGACAAGTGCAATCAGCCAGCACCAACTGGTCGGGTCATACATATTTTCCCTCGCAGAGGTTGGAGATTAACAGAAAACTGACATGTTTTTAGAAATGCATATTTCAGCATCTGGCATCGGAGAGCTAACGTAGCACGGAGGATGCTAAGTGCAAGGATCAACAGTTTGGAGGTATTGCACATCGTCACATACACCAAGAGCTTCTCTCTGAATGTGTACGAAAGGTTTTGACTTAGCTCGTTAACTCATTATGTCCCATGTAACCACAAAACTTTAATTAAGCTGATGTAACAAGTTGTCATCGACACATTATTTTATGCCACCTGTGTATGATTGTCTAATTATTAAGTAATTTTCCTTTCTTTTCTTTTTTCTTTTACTAACAAAGAGAAATTCAGTACATTTATATTCTTGAATGTGATACACGTTTGGTATGCTTTGTTGCTAAGTGAGGAGAGAAGTGTTTAAGTCGAGCCTAACGTTGCCTCAAACATAAAAGGATGAGTCCCAGCATTTTCCAGGTTTATTCCAGGGACGTCAAACTCACTGCACAGTAAATCCCTGATATATTTAAATTGAAGGGAAAAAAGTGCAATTTCAATAATAAATCTAATTTTTTTCCCCTACATGACAAAGAAATGCTGCTGTAGTACATTAAAAGTCTGTCAAGCATGACTCTTTGGGCATAAATTGTAATAAATGAATGTGTAAAATTACAGACAAGGTCCTGTTAGCTCATTGCACAGACTTTCTTGTAATTATAAAATGGAACATTTTGCTTTTTTTCACAGCCCATTGTCCATTTTTTACTGAAACCACACTGTTAAAATCAGAAATTTAATAGTTTAATAGTTTAATCATTTATATAGCACATTTAATTACAACAGGAGCGTTGACCAAAGTGCTGTACAACAATACAACCTAATAAAACAACAAACACCAAATATGAATTAACAAATAACTCTCATGCTGTATTAAAAGCCAATAAATAAAAATGCGTTTTAAGATAAGATTTAAAAAGATTGACAGTGGGAGCCTGTCTGATGTGTAGGGGTAAATTATTCCACAGCTTGGGCGCTACGACTGCAAATGCTCGATCACCTCTATG
Organism: Neolamprologus multifasciatus; assembly: GCF_963576455.1. Lineage (NCBI taxonomy): Eukaryota > Metazoa > Chordata > Actinopteri > Cichliformes > Cichlidae > Neolamprologus > Neolamprologus multifasciatus. The sequence continues at coordinate 3,617,492 of NC_140445.1, read as the reverse complement.
AACCAGCCTCGACCTTGGTACACTTAAAAGCAAAAGATCACATCATCTAAGAAATCTATCTTGTAGATTGTGAAACACAAGAATTTTCTGTCATTTAATTATTCATCTAGTTCTTATTTACTTCCTTATCAGCAGGAATTGCCATAAAACAGTTAAAAGTTGATGCCCTCACACACATTTCCAAAGCCGTCCAGTGGACCAGATTGGGGTCTGCCTTATTAATTTAACACTGATATGGGATCAGTGCTCTGCATCAGCAGTTACCTGAAGTCAAAGTTTTTGTATCGTCTCCATAAATCCATCTCATGATGTCTCATATAAACACTAATACTTCTGACAAATTCGATTGTTTCAGTCTCTCTAGCACGTTGTAAATTTGCCGCCCTGGCACACGCAGCAGTTAAGGCACTGTGAAGAAATACTACCGATTACTTTCTCTCCGACTCGCTTCATTCAGAGCTCAGCCTGCAGCTGCAACGCACTCTGCTGTTACTATTTCTGTCAAACAGCTTTAATGCACGTTACACACTCGATGCAGAGAGGACGGGTGCTCCAGCGCACCGACACACACCCACGCGCGCACACGCAGCATTAGCAGCAGCATGTGGCTTCCCTAGCCCTCTCTCTCTCCCCCTCTTTTTTTACACACAGAGGCTCGCCCGTCCTCAGTCGGTGGGCTGGGTGTGTGCCGGACAGAGCGCACAACGATCAGAGGAAGCCGAGACAGCGAGCGACGTGAACGAAGATGAGAACAAATGTGAGCCGCGTTTGATCCGGAATAAAACTCCAGATTCTGGTTTGAACAAAGACTCGAGCTTCTGGCTTTTAAAGCGAAACCACTTTGTGCCCTTGAAGAGAGAAAGCTGGTTCAATCAGAATCCAGAAATCGCTGCCTTGACCGAATGCTGCAGATGAAGGAGAAGAAGAACAGTTCCTCTCCTCTTTCTCTCTTTGGAGGCTGAAACTGCAGCAGATGGTGAGCGGCTATTGTGTGTGTGTGTGTGTGGGGGGGGGTGCATGCTCAATAACATGCCTTTGAAAGTGTGTGTTTTTGTCTATACACCTGTGCATGAGGGTGAACAATAGGTGAGCAGAAATAAGTGGACACTCATCCACTGTAACTTTAACTTAGTGTTTGTTTCAGCCTGTTTCATCTCTCTGCCACACCTGCAACTTTTCATTTCATTCATGACGATTATTTGCATTTTTAATCCATTGTGAAACTGGACAAACGTGTCCCGTAGATTCAAATAGCATATTGACTTACTGTTGCAGCTGTAGGGCATGCAATGAGTACTTTGGGTTTCCACAGTTTGCCCCTATTCCTGTTTCAACATGACATCTCCCCCCACGCCCCGGGAAATTGCCATAAAGGAAAGATTTTTCCAGTGTGGTGTGGAGATCTGCACAGAATCCTGCCTGTGAGCCAGACCTCATCGCCATGCATCAGTGTTCGACTGAACCCGGGCTGTTAGTGACGCCCGTTAATGTCCAGACTTTGGAGTCTCCCGTTCATCCAACACACACGGCTGAAATCGTTGGGTGTCCACATACTTCAGGCCATGCAGAGTACAAGCTGATGCTTTTAATAGAAAGAGAGTCTAAAAGCGTGTGGGAGTGAGCTTGTGTGTGTGTGTTTGGCTTGTATTCAGTGTGTATGTGTGTGTTGTTTACTTGCTCCCTGTTGTCTCCCTGCCCGCCTCAGTGTGGATGCTGCAGTGTGTTTGTGCTCTCGGCCTTTTGGACCCAACGCTCGGATGCCTCATTCTCAGGCTGTTTGGAGGAAAAGTGCAGCCACGGGGGGGGGGGGGGAGACTGCCTGTCAGAGGCCATTAAGCAGCTCGCCGGATGCCAAGTTAGAGCCCAGAAAAGCACGGCGATGCACTGCAGATGAAGCGGGGAACGTCACACGGCAGCACTTCAATGACAAAATCCGAACAGTGGAGTTTTAAATTGAGATAATAACCCTCCACTTTTCCACATAAGTGGAAAGCTGTTTGCTGATTTGTCTTACGCCATTTCAGCCTGAGCAGATAATGAAAGGCTTAAAGAGAGAACTTTAAGTGAGAAGGCTGTTGTTAGAATCACCGCACAGTCAATAAAAAGATGATATAAAGAAATAAGAGCGGCATTAACGATCGAGAGGTTTTTGAGGAAATGTTTTTGAAGCCTCGAGGTCTGATTTAATGACCAGAACCACTGCTGGCAGTTACAGCGGGACAAAAACCTAATTTGATCAGAGAGACGTGGAGCTGAGGGGGAAACTCCAGTTCGCCTCAATTCAACAACAGATTTTTGGAGTGTGTAAGAAACACTGTGGCGTTACAGCTTGGGGATGAGTTAATAACTAAAGGTAAAATGTCACAGAGCCCTGCAGCCTTTTACCTTCAGCAGATGTGAGGAAGGATAACTGAAACATCAATTTCACCCAGTAATTTAGCACATGCATATAACATAATGCTTTCAGTCACTCATTCAAGTGACTTTCATTCAGTAATGGTTGAAACAAAGCAAAATCCTCTGAATTATCCCCAATAATTCACAGACGTCACCTAATTCAAACCTCACTGACGCTCGCTTCTTGAACCCCACTAACCTCAGAGTCAGGGGGAATGGTTTTAAGGTCGGTCCATTAATACAAATGTAACCTGCTAAATGAGAAGGATTTATTTTGACACACTGGAATTAACCTATTAAAGCCCAGGTAGAACTCCAGGGTGTTTACTAGTCACTATTTGTCTGTTTCTTGTTTAAACTAGTGATAAAAAGCAGTTAATTAACCCTCATAATGTCCTCCCGATTGCCATACACCTGTTGTCCTCAGGGTTCAAAAATGACCCTAGGACAGCACATGAATGTGTTAGCGAGCAGCGATTCACAGCAAAAGACCGGCAGAGGCTACAGTGCTTGTTGCTAATCTACCCCAGGAGCTAACCATGGTGCTGAAATAAAGACAATTACACTGTTATTCACAAACATTAAGTAAATATTTGGATTTTTGTGTCACTTTATACAAATAAATGGGTATAAAACTGGTTGTATTACAGCTACCAATCGCCAGTATGTCTGATTAAATTAACCCGACTACAAAGCAACCATTTAATATTATAATAACTGAGCTCGTGCATCAACGTAAATAAACCAAGGAACTCACTTCCTTGATATACACATAGGAAGACCCACTCAGCGTGGAACTTAGACTGCTGCAGAGCAACAACCAACAAGGTGACATTCTCCAAAAGAAAATCATGGCTGCATGATGCTAGCTCTTACCAGAGTGGCTCAGTGTGTATGAGGAGATCGGCTCTATATTGTTTACAACTGACAGGCCAAACAAAACAGCAGATGTGTGTGTGGTAACAGTACGATAAAAAAAAACGAGACAGCGCGGGTCAGAGGCTGATCGGGTCGGGGGGCGGGGCGGGAGGAGGTGTTTTCTGGGATCAGATGTTTAAACGACATCTGGACTCCTGCACAGGCATCTGCCCTGCTCAGGGATTGAAACTGGGGTTTTAATCTGCGACCCGTCGCATCTGCGTGGGTGGCGTCTAATCTGGCTGATGGTGCATTTGACAAGCTGCTTCGACTCAACAGCCGTTTGCTCACAAAACCTCCATAAAGTTGAAACACAGGAGGAACATTTTGCTTCAGTTTTTGTAACTGGGAAAGCTTTTACTGGGACGTCACTGTGGGAGGATCCATGCTGTGCCCTGCAGAATGAGGAGGAATATGGGCTTCTGGAGTGGGAAACGTTTGAACGTTGAAGAGACATAAAACCCACAAAGAATATTACAGTATAGCTCAAACCACAGGAAGGCAATTATTTCAAAGAGTTCTACAACCCAATACTGTGTGATTAGTAGAGCTGGATATTAAACTTTAGTACTTTATGGCCCCAGAAAATATATACACATATATATCAAAAACATGCTCGTGTAGAAGAGCATGCAAAGTGCACTTTTACACTTCTAACCTATCAGAACGTAGGAAAGCACAGGATAGGATGAAATACTTTCTCTGCAGATCCTCAGAGGCCATACTGGCACTGCAAGTCTCGGTCTCTGGGGCGTCTCCAGGATTTTTTAAATGGTTAAAGAGAAGGAGACCAAGAACAAGGCAGAGATGTCCCACAGGAAATCAGAATATTTGCTCTGAAAGAAATAGCACTAGTAGCACTACACCGGAGACTAAAGATTGTAAAATATGGTTTCAAAGTCAAACAAAGTGGGGAAACAAATATTTACTCTGTACTTAAGAAAAAGTCATAATAAGGAAGATGTTTTAGCATCCTGATAGAATCAGTAGTAGTCATGTGAAAAGGAGGATTTCACAGGACAGAAACTGTTTTCTGGACGACTTTATCAATCTCTCACATCACTGTGGAGGAATTTGGTCCACTCTTCAGTTCACTGAGGTTTGCCACATTTATTTATGCACAGCTCTCTGAAGGGCCCACCTCAGCATCCGAGATGATCCATTTTGGACAAAGCTTTAGCTGTTGGGCAGTTGGCCTCACGTTTAGCTTGAGAACACCTGACTCAAGGTGCCTGGATCCTGTGGCTGCACAACAAACCCAAATCATCAGGCCCTTATCACCACGTGGACAGTTAGTATAAGCCGTTTGTGCATTACTGCCAAACAGCTCCACTTTGGTCCAAAGAACATCTTTCCCAAAGTCTTTTCGTTTGTTGAGATGCAGCTTTGCAAACCTAAGCTGTGCTGTCCTTTTTAGAGAGAAGAGGTTTTCTCCTGGCAACCTTTCCAAACAAGCCATGCTTGTTTACTACATATGCTCCCTGAGCTAACCTGTAGAGTCTGAGATGGAGCTTTTGGGTTGTTCTCTACGGAGGCCCGCAGGGGACATGGGAGAAAAAAAAATTAAGACGGACTTTTGCGAGATCTCGCAAAACTAACTCGGGATCTCGCAAAACTTTTGCGAGATCTCGCAAAACAAACTCGGGATCTCGCAAAACTTTTGCGAGATTTCGCAAAACAAACTCGGGATCTCGCAAAACTTTTGCGAGATCTCGCAAACGTTTTAGCCGCATTCTTCGGACGCTGGCTCGAAGCCGACCGGGAGGTCGAGGCACGATGTGCCGGGAAAGCGGTGTTCCTCCCGGCTGTAGCAGGTCTCGACCTCCCGTTAGCTTCAAGCTAATGGGAAGAATGCGGCTAAAACTTTTGCGAGATCTCACAAAAGTTTTGCGAGATCCCGAGTTTGTTTTGCGAGATCTTGCAAAAGTCCGTCTTAATTTTTTTTTCTCCCATGTCCCCTGCGGGGCTCCGTAGTTCTCTGACCATTGCACCGGGTGAATTTGCTGAGAATGTGTTAACACAGAATACTTAAATACTTTAAATCAGGTGACAAAGTGACAAAACTTGTGCTGCTCACACTTGCTGATGATCAGTTAATCAAGTAATTTGATTAGCAGCACCTTGCTGCTACTTACCCTCTCACTTCCCATGGAAGAAATAAGCGTAGACTTTATTACACATCAATTTTGATCCATTAATATATAATATAATAATATATTCATCGGTTTAACATGACTCTAACTCATTGTACACTGCTGATTAGTATTTATTTATTTATTTTTTAATTTAGAGCAGCAGTCTCCAACCCCTGGGCCATGGACCAGTACTGGACCATGAGTCGTTTGGTACCGGGCTGCAAGATTTGAGGCTCGGTGTGAAGTTTTTATTGTTATTTTTTAATCTTTTATATCGTTAACTCGGTTTCCCTGGGTCTTTTCCCGTGTGTTATGAATAAATCTTCCTTTTTTGGTACCAATACTGGTTTCATTTGTTGTATTTATCTGTGACACCTTAAAGGCCGGTCCGTGAATATATCGTCCGACATAAACCGGCCCGTGGCGCAAAAAAGGTTGGGGACCGCTGATTTGGAGTTTAAAATCTGCAAAATAACATGCAACTAAAGCTTTATCCTATTTATATTTTAAATATTTGCTTCCATTTTGAGTCATACAATAGACTAACTCAGGTATTTACCAGAGCTAGCATCAAAAGCCTCCATCAGAAAAAACCCAGCAGTCTTTCCTTGACTGTATTCTTTTATGAATAAACCCACTGGGAAAATTTGATTTTGGACCTAGCGTCCTCGACCTACACCCAGCAGCCTCTGCGCTCTCGGGGGTGTCCTTAAAAGTCCAAAGAAGGAGACGCCAAGTAGGGCAGAGAGGAGGGCGAGCTACAAGGAGCGAACGACTGAGGATAGAAAGCCAGGAGCAACTTCACAGATTGATAAACAGAAGATGACACACCAGCCCCTACGTTTGTTTTTGGTCCTCGGCTCGCGGCTGCGCATGTGTTTGAGTGTGCAGCGGCGGGCGGGTGTAGAGCACCGAGGGTGCTCACTGGTACTTTAATCCCAAAGTAAAGGGATCTGGATAAGGACATCGAGTTCAGCTCTGCCTGAAGGATTTATACAATGTGAGATTTTGTTCTTTCTACAAATACTTCGGATCCAGCACCAACATCAGAAAGCATCAGAGGTGATTCTGCATGCTCATCCTCTTAAGGGCAACTCTGAAGATCAAATGCAAACGACAGCTGTCCCTCAAAGTCTCGTTGCAGGATTCAGTGTGCAGAACACAAAAGCCAAAGGGGTTACTCTGCCTCTGCTTTGGTTCTGTTGAGGTGACGGCTTCTGATGAGGACGGTCTAATCCTGCAGACACTCTGAGCACCAGTACTTACAGTACATTATCTTCTATTCATACACAGAGGATGTGCCTGTCAATATCATCCAGGGATGAAGGCCCTGATTTTTTTCCCCTGGTCTCTTGATGCTGTAAAGTGACGTCAAATATTCTTTGAGGGAGCCATTATCTCGCTTCTATACCTGCATTGTAATTTCCCCTGTTTTCTAATGTCAGTTGTGCCCCGAAGGCGACTTTCTGCCTCGCACAGTTCGCAGCAGAGTGACGGACATCTTTGTGCCAAGTTAACAAAAGAAGGACCTGCAACAAAAGAAAGACCTTGAGGCAGCGTTTCTCCAGCTCTTTACAGCAGTTAAAGATGGATGGTGGAGTGACAGCACTTTTCTTTTTCCACTGCAGCTTCATCTCCCCCTGCACGCTTTCCTCTGCATATCAGAAGTGCCCCAAACATCCAAAGATATCAAGAGAAGTAAAGTCAGCGATTTTTTTTTATATAAAAAAGAGAGAATCGTCAAAAAATTTAAACAGTTTTCTCGATTGCATGTGTGAAACAATGCTGTACTGTATCCACAGCGTACAGGAACTGCGAGTGGGCGTTAAGAAGACAAAAGTTGGCAATGACTTTTCCTCTGATGTTGGTGGATGAAAACACAGAGGATTATTCCACTTCAGCATGAAGCGCATTGTGCGTTTTCTCTGAGCAAGAAAGGAGAAGAATGAAAAGGATTGAGGGCGTGCAAAAAAGCTGCCCATTACAGCACAAGTCTGTAGTTTTTAATCTGACATACTCCACTTAATCTTCCATACTGAGCTGCACTCTTTGTGATTTAAATTAAAAACAGGCTTGTAGAAAGGAAACAATCAGTTTGAAGCCCTGGACCAGAAGGAAAAGACAGCAGTGAGTGGATAAATGTGAACCTGAATAAAGATAAAGCATCACAAAGATGACCTGTTATTCTAAAAGGGAGGCTTTTTTCCCCAGTCGTCCAAAATCCCCAAATTAAAGTCCAGTTCACCTTCTCGTCTTACCTAACAGACATGGCTAGGACGGTCACTGGACGCTATGAGTATGTCTGTATGTAGTTTCATATATTTTGGTTTATAGTAACCATTGTCCTTAATGTAAATATGTAAGAAAAACTGTGTATGTTTCTGTTCCGTGTCCTGTGTACTGTTTGTAGTATATTTGTCTTTTTGGCTGCTGTTACAACCAAATTTCCCCTTGTGGGACAATTAAAGGATTATTCTATTCTATATTTTCTTTATCTAGTTCCAAAAACATTCATCAATCCTCTTCAAACTATCTGTGTGTGCAGCTGGGAGCCCGAGTAAGTGGAGTGCCGAGTTTGAAGTCGTTTGAATGAGTGATTTTGTCATGTTCCTTGGTCTTTTGACCCAGCGTTTGAAGTTTTAGTTTTTTTGGATGTTGTTTATGTTTAAGTTCATTAGATTAGCGAAGTTCATTTGGTTATTAGACTCCTTGTGTTTTCTTCCCCTGTATTTAAGTTTGTATTATCATGTCTGTCTCATGTTTCCTGTTTTATTTTGAAGGAGTCGTGTGTTCTTTGTTCATTGTATTTAGTTTCACTTCCCTTGTCTTGTCATTAGGCTCATGTCAGTCAGCTGTTCCTCGTGTTCCCACTTCCCCTAATCACCTCCTGTGTATTTATGTCCTCTGTTTTCAGTGTGTCATGGTCAGGTCGTCTGTTGTCCACGCCATGTTTCCTATGCTATGCCATGCTTCCAAGTTTCTTGTCTAGGTTTTTCTTATTGTTTGTTTAGATTTCCCAGTTTAGGTTTGTGTTAATTTTGCTTCAGTTTGCCCTTTGTTTGTACCTTTTTTACCAGCCATATTAAACGGCTCGCTTTTTGTTAACATTTCAACAGTTCCCTGTTCCCTGGAGTCTGCGTTTTGGGTCCTTTTGTCAACCCCTACAGTCTGCCCTCGCCAGACTGTGACAGAACAACCTGACAATGACACACTGAAAACAGAGGACTTAAATACACAGGAAGTGATTAGGGGAAGTGGGAACACATGGAGGAACAGCTGACTGACATGAGCCTAATGACAGGACAAGGGAAGTGAAACTAAATACAATGAACAAAGAACACACGACTCCTTCAAAATAAAACAGGAAACATGAGACGAACATGATAATACAAACTTGATAACATAAGACACGCAGCATGAAACACAAAGGGTGAGGGAAACTTAAATACAGGGGAAGAAAACACAAGGAGTCTAATAACCAAATGAACTTCGCTAATCTAATGAACTTAAACATAAATAACATTCAAATAAACTAAAACTTAAAACGCTGGGTCAAAAGACCCAGGAACATGACAGATTTTCATATTTTGGATAAAATTTGTTCGTTAGGGGGAGGGGCGCATACACACAGTATACATGAACCTTTTCCTTTCCCTCTGAACCCTACATTCGTTTCAGTAGCCTTAGGCTACGTCCACACGTACACGGGTATTTTTGAAAACTGAGATTTTCCGTTTTCGTTTTAAAAAAATAATCCCGTCCACACGTAAAGGCAGAAATGAAGGAAAACGCTGCTAGGAACATGCTAAAGCAGCAGGTGGCGATATATTCCTAACTGTGCAGAAATGTTGGCCAATCAGAAGTCTAGAAGCCTCGGTGGGAAAAAGTAAACAAAGCTGGGGCATAGAAGCAGAACCGAGTCGTATGTGTGGAGGGACAGTAACTGTGTGTGTATATGTAAGCATTTAAACACTGCAGAGAGAACAATTAACAGTAACAGTATTGTAGAAATTCATTTCACCGAAACAATAACGTGGCGCACAGTGTGACGTCAAAAAAGGCGGACATCTTTGACGCTGCGTTTTCTGCGTTTTTCTTGTTTTAGAAAGTTTTAGAAAATATCCACCCTGGCCTTGAGTTTTTAAAAATCTCAGTTTTCAGTGACCAAAAACGCCGTTTACGTGTGGACGAAAGGTGCAAACGCATAGAAAAATCTGCGTTTTCAAAAATACCCGGGTACGTGTGGACGTAGCCTTAGTAATGGTACTATTACAATGCCCATATACTATATACATACAATACTTATACTCCAGTATTTCTTTGCACTTTTACTTTACTTTTGGATGGAAATATCAGACTTGTTAAACTATTTATTGTAAAGATTTAGTTCATCTTCATGTTTCAGCATTAAAGAAATTCTTATGAACTTAAGTTACATGAAGTTCTTTAAGTACATTTTGAAACTAAACATTATACAGTATTAATGGTAGTATTATAACTTTTACTTATACTCTTTTACTCATATCATAAAATATATTTTTTGTGTTTATGAAACTAATTAAGTACCTTATCCTTTAGGCTACAGTCTTGTGCTGATTAATAATATTTGCAACTATTTTTTGTAAAAGATCTCAATAGTAGTTCACATTGGGGAACAATTTGCAACTCAGCGTTTGACAAATTCATGTTTAGCTCTGCATGTACATTTTTTTTCAGGACACTCTCCAAAGCTGAAAGTTTGCGTGCCGAGAGAAAGAACAGCTGGATGGCAGCCTGAGGTTTCAGTGGATTTGATGTGGCAGACATGAAGAACCAGCACCAGTATGGACGAAGTCATCTGGAGAGACTGGGTGAGTCCAATTCATATACTATACAAAACCTATATCTTCACCTAAATATAATGTATAGTTTACCTACCAGTAAGCTAAAATTAAGTGTGCCGACAAACCTGAGAGACTCCAGCGCTGGTGACTGAGACGTCAACATGAGTCGCTGCAGGAATTAATCTGCAGTGATCTGCTTATAACAGAGGAAAATCTACCATGATTCATTAAAAAGCAAATTTAGGTAAACTGAGGGAAGTAGGCTTGCAAGTTTACAACATTAAACTGAATATAGCTTCACAGAGTTAATGCATGAGGTTTAAATGTTTCTAAAATATGTACTGATAGTTTATTCTGTTTGTTTCTCGTGTCTTCCAGTCTGCGTGGCTCTGTCCGCTCTGGCGTTGGTTCTGCTGGGACTTCTGGGTTCGGTCACAGGCTGTCCTGGTGTCTGCACCTGCTACGGCAATACGACTGACTGCACCGCTGTTGGACTCCTCTCTCTGACGCCTATCCTTGGGCTGCTCGCCCAGGACTCTCTGGCACTCCACCTACCCCAGAACAATCTCACCTTCCTGGGCAAAGCTGAGCTGTCCAACCTCAGCAGCCTGGAGGTACTGGATCTTTCCAAGAACCACTTTTCAACCGTGCAGCCAGGAGCTTTCCTAGGCCTGAACAGCCTGCGCCGCTTAAACCTGTCCACCAACTACCTCAGTAAACTCAATAGCGGCACAGTGACAGTCGAGGCCTTCAATGGAAGTCAGGGGAGTAATGGATTGAGCAAGGAGGTTTTCAAGGGGCTGTGGCGGCTGCAGGAACTCGATCTGTCCTCCAACGGCCTCCTGTGGCTGCCCAAGGGCCTGCTGGATGGGCTTCAGAGACTCACCTGGCTGTCTCTGGCCAGCAACCGGCTTGTCACCCTGGACAGAGTCACATTTGAACCCCTGGTGGGGCTACAGCACCTCCTGCTGGTAGGAAACCCTTGGAAATGCGATTGCAAGCTGAGAGACTTCAAGCACTGGATGGAGTGGTTGATTTACAGGGGTGAGCAGGGCTATTAGCAGGCCTCTCCATATCTCAAATACTTTAAGACTGTACCGGAGCGAGTCTGGGCTGTATAATCTAAGCAATTAATCTCCGCTCTGCAGGATGGATGTATGCTGAGCACAGACATCTAAGAGTACAATGACCTCTATATCTTTCAATCCTTCCCTGTCTCTCCTGGTTCCCTTCTTTCTCCCTTCCTCCTTCTCTCCCCTTGTTTTTGTGTCCCCTCTCCATCTGTTTTATAGATGGGCAGGTAGATGTGATGCAGTGCAGCCTCCCGGAGGATTTGAAGGGCAGGGACATCCGCAGCGTGCCAGCAGAGATGTTCAGCTACTGCCTCCAGACTTCAACCAAGGAAGGCGCCACCCGGCCTCTTTGCCCGCCCGGCCGGGTCGGAAGCGCCGACGATTGCATCCGTCAGCGCTACAGACCCGCGAGCGTCCGCCGGGCGCAGGGCACGCAGGTAGTTGCGGCCGTTGTGTGCGGCACAGTGTGCGTCATGATGGTTGTGGCAGCGACTTACGGGTGCGTGTACGCCTCGCTGGTAGCACGCTACCAGAAAGAGATGAAGAGCCGCGGGCAGCCCCTGATGGCTGAGTCTGGAGCCGACACCGACCTGGAGGATGGGCAGACGTCATCCCCGACCTCACTGGAGGAAACGCCGCCCAAAGAGGCCTGCGGCTTCGTGCACAGTTATCGAATCAGCAGTTTCTAACACGCTGATTTCTGCCTCTGTACTTCAGCTCTCATCGCTGATGAGACGAGGTCTGCAGAGAGAAAGCCTGCAGCTCACTGGGCGAAACTCTCCGGGTGGGGACTGATCGTGCAGCTTAATGGAGCGGACTAAATCCAGTGAAGCTGTGATTCTGCAGTACTTCTTTTAATGTATGGATGCTCTGTGAATTGTTATTCCCTGCGCTGCATCCCTCAGCCAGCTTTGAAACTTCTCTCGAGCTGCTGTTTGGCACTTCCGCACCTTGACTTTCCCTTCATGTGTGTTTCTTCTTTAGAAATATGAATCTACGTTTAGTTCCCGTCTTTGGATCTGAGCCCAAGAAGCACAAAGTCAAAAAGTACAAACGTCTGTGAATGTGTGACATTTCTGTTGATGCGTCCTGCAAAAAATTACTTTTCTCTTAATCAGCTGTGCGTGTTTTACAGTCCCCGTTCTGCAGAGTAATTCTTTGTACCTGTGTTAGGTGGATGCCCCCGCTGAATCTCCTCAGAATAACAAACACTTTGAACCACATCAGAGTTCTGCCGCTGTCAGGTAAATGCTGCTTTAAGCTTCATCACAGGTTAACTGCATTCAAACAATACTAGAGCTGTACTGCCACCTAGAGGGCGAGCTTAGAGCTGCAACAGCTTCTAATCCAGCACAACGAAACAGCGATGACTATTATCTCCAACATTGTGAAGTAAAGAAAGAGCGTGAGGAGATCAGCTCACATGTGTAATTGAACTCAAGGACTGTTAATCATGCTGAAGGTAATAAACTCTTTATTTATCTAAACTGGGTATTTTTTCTTTTTAAATTACCTTGCAACCACAAAACAAGACCAGTAACCAAAGTTAACCAGTGACAAACAGCCTCATCACATTCATTATTACACACCTGAGTGTTATGATACTTGAATCAGTCAGTTTTCTTGTTTCATCTGAAAATATTTAAGAAATGTGGCGTCTAGTGTAGGTTCTACCGTCAAACTTGCAAACATGATGGAGTGTTTTTGGTCCATTTCACAACCTCTAAATCGCTGTTCTTAAATGTGAGTGAGAGGACTACTTCCTTACAGAGTTCTGAGAGTCGTGTTCTCCTTTGCTTTTGACCGGGGAGGAGAAGTTACCTTGAACTTCATTTCCACTGCATGTTACAGTTTAATTCGACGATAGCCGCTGCTGTTGCAGGCAGCTTCACCACATGCTTCATGTCACGTGGTGTAAAAATCCCACACGAAGCGATTTGAGTGAGGATTCTTGCTGACCACTGTATGACCTTCAATATCTTCATTATCTTTTGCTCTTGCCCGACTCAAGAAGAACAACTGAAAATGGTCAGCATATGGCCACTGCTGTTCCTCAAAGTGCCACTCAGAGCTGACTTCTAAAGTGACTCCACCCACATAGACTCCCATGTTAAAATGTCTTATTTTCCAACAGAAATAAACATGTTTGGTAGAGGTGCAACGATACTCGTATTTATATTGAACCGTTCAATACAGTGCTTTCGGTTTGGTACGCATATGTATGAACAATACAAAATTATTAATTTATTTGATCAACTTTCCTTCTGACGATGCTGTCTGTGTTGAGCGCTCAGTGGATCTGCGCTCAACAGTGCAGCCTAGGCGGAGTAGACGAACGCAGATTCACTGAGCGCAGGGCAAGCTAGCAAGACAGAAGCTAAGCTCTCGTTGCAACATGGCAAATTGAACCTCCCCCTCCCTCATTCAGATCTGGCGTTTGGAACTATATTGGTTTTCATGTGACGTATGACCCTGAAGGTAAGCGCGTCAGGGACTAAAGTAAAACAGTATGTTGGATTTGCCACGCAATGCTCAATTACATTGGTGGGAACTAGCGTGTTAGCGCAGTTAGCGCCGTCCAGCCCCACGCACAGGGCGATCTGCGGTAGCTCGTTAACGTCATTTCAACGAGATTAACGCTGACAGCACTAGTGGGAACACAACGAATATGACTGCACATTTACTCCGACATCATCCTCGTGCAAAGACAAGTGGAAGCAGACAAAAACAACAAGCACGCATGCTACAAACTTTACCCGAGTCATTTAGACAGCCGTTAGCACATGATTCTCCTTATGGGGACCTGATATGTTTAATATGCTGCTGAGAATATAGCCCAGAAGAAGCGTATAGTAGAGCTTTTATTTTGGAAAGAGACATTTCTCTGTAATAAACTCTCTTTTCCAAAGATGAGGGATTTCTCAATCAGATAGATTTATTTTATTACTTTGTTGTTTCAGCAACATTAAATTTAAAAACTGTACTTTTGAGTTAAATATATATTTATAATTTTAATAAATGACAAATTAAAAAGGCATGAACATTTTTTTTGTATTGAAAAAATATCGAACCGTGACACCAAAGTATCGAACGTGAATTTTGTGTATCGTTGCACCCCTAATGTTTGGTCTCCACAGCTAACTCCAGCTCCCTTTTAGATGCTGATTTGCTTTGGCTGTCACGGATTAATAAAGGAAACAGTAAGCAACTAAAGCAAGAGGAAAACGCGATAATGACAGTGCATGCTGTGTTTTTGTGATGAAGATGAAGAAGGTGAACATCATAGCTCTTCCACCACTTGTTTGAAACTCACCTCCAGCCACGGCCGTCTTTCCTTCAGTTGACACGGTCACCGATGTCGTCGCTATGATGTACTTCACTCCTGAGGGGCAAAACATTTCGCCCAACATTAACTACAGATCACCTTATCAGTTATTCAATGATAACGAGTTACTTTTTGTTCTGCAGATTAGGGCTGCCACAAACGATTATTTTGATAGTCGACTAGTCACCGATTATTTTTGCGATTAGTCGACTAATCAGATCATCATCCATTGAACGTAAAACGTACAACTTATTGCACCAGCAGCATCTGCTCTTATATAACTATCATTAGCTTACAGCTTTAAGTGTTTAAGGTATGTGCTAACTAAAAATAAAGACAAAATGATAGTTTATTAAATTTTAATGAAATCTGCAGATTGTTTCGGTTTAATAAACTCCTTGCTATCTAAAATATAACAGGACACTGGAGTATATTCTCGAGCATCTCACACTTCTGATAATCAGTTGTCTGCTTGACGTTTATTCAGCTGTGTAAAAACTATAACTTAGCTAACTTAGCCAAACCGATTTACTCAGAAACAAATAAAACACGGAACAAAGCCAAACAATAACATTTTAAAGTTATCTAAGTGACTTATATATCATGTTTAACCTGAGTAGCGAAAGACAGGTGTTCTCACGGGCTCTAGTGAGCCTAGCCCCCGGCTAGCTATCCAGCTAGTGGCTAACAGACGTCTCCGAAAGCGTCGGAGCGCTTTTGAAAATATGTGGTGTCTTGATAAACTGAGCAGATATTTGAGGTTTACACAGCTACATTCTCGCCTGAAAATATGTTTAACGTTTATTTTGTGACCCAGAAAGAATAATAAGAGTAACATTAAAACTAACTAGCTGCCGCCATTGTTGGAAACTGAGCTGGGCCGCGCTATGAATTCTGGGACACAGCTTCTTATTCTTTGGGGTTTAACGGCAGCTGGCATCCTTGTACATGCAGTGCTGCCATCTCCTGTTTCAGTCCGTTATTACACTCTTAAATCCTACTACTTATTCCTGCGGCTTTTGTGATCTTACAAAGCTTCAAACGAGGCGTCAACTATTAAATCAGTCGTCGACGATTTTGATAGTCGACGTAATCGTGACTAGTCGACTAATCGTGGCAGCCCTACTGCAGATGTGTTCAGGGGTTCGTCACAAACAAACCTTTGTCATTCACTGGGTAGTAGTAGAATTTTCCAGGAGTGTTTTCTACAGCCAGGCGGTACCACAGCGGGAAGTGATCGATGGTGAACAGATTATGTTTATCACCTGGAGTCAGGAACTTCCTGCAAAGTGAGCAATCATCCTCAGACAACATTTTACTTTGAAATTCACTCCTAGGCTCGTTGACTGAACTGGTCAGTGTGCAACTGGAAGCTCTAATTTTACTATTTATTTCTAATCATCTACTGTTTCAAACACAAACCTGTTCTTTGTGCTACTGATGAACATTTTTTTACTTCACTCACTTCAAAGAACTCACAAAGGTTACAAACTCTGATAGTCCACAGCAGGAAGCAGCTATAACAACAATTCTTAAACCAGCTGGATTGTATCAGCTGGGATCGTGCTGATTATTATGTGACATTATTATTTTTAAAGAAAGAAGGAGGGAGGGAGAAGATATGGTTCCAGCAGTTAGTGTTATAACACAATTTTCTTTATGCTAATAGTACAGAGGAATTGTCTAGCTAATAATGAGCACAAACAGTGTTGAAAAGCTGCAGCTAGGAGAGCAACACAAAAGGTGCTGTTCTGAAAGCAGAAAGTATTTCGCCACATAAACCTGAACTCTTTGCAGAAGCACATAAGATATATTTGCTGTCAGGTCCAGACCACCTGTTGGAGTTACACCATAACTGTGTCACGTGAGTAAATGTGCACATTGCCAGTCATTTTGTTATTATTTACACCATGTAAAAGGTAAATGGACTGATTTTTATATTGGATTTTTCTTCTCTAGATGAGCACTCAAGGATTTACACAACTTGCCTCATTCATCCATTGCACAAGCACTAGAGCAGACAGGAATCGAACCCCAACCTTATGACCTGCTAGGACCTGTTAGGTTTTAATCAGGTGACTCTGAATGCTCCCTTAGTTACACTACAACAGGTCTGGGCTTCTAGATTTTTCTTCTTCAGTCCCCTTTTCCTCTCATGTATCTGAACTGCTGCACTGTTTTCAGAGAGAAGCACGAGTCAAACCTACACTGGAATATTTTTGTTAGGATATCAATCACTCCCTCAACAATCTGAGTCCCTCAACAATCTGAGTCCCTCACTGCGTTGTGCTAATTATTGAAATGAACGACTGCATCTTCGTATATGAATGAGCATGCATCAGGCGTCTGTTTGTCGTGGGCTATCAGTTCCAAAACTGCCCCTGAGCCTCTTTGGTAAACCCAACAGCAGCTTTTTGACACCAGGAGAAGGTTTGATGACGTAGACGTTAATAATCCGGTCCACTCAGTTTATCTTTATTAACTTTCTTGCATGAAATACTCTTAATGTGACAAATGAATTTTAATAGATTTAAATAATTAATAGCAAATATTGGAAATGTGGAGATGTTGGCTGTTTCTCAAAAGGCACCGATGCAGCACACCTGCAGAAAAGCAGTATCACCTTGAAGATGTTATAATGCTTTGTTTTGTTTTTATTTATTTTACTTTTGTTTCTCTCATTGGAGATAACTGTGATCATTACAGAGCTTGTAAAAAAGGCTCTGATTAACCTTACAGTTATTATCATTCGAGTTATTGCAGAGAAAGTCGATCAATATACGTTCTAACAAACTGCGCAAACGTGCAGGTTAATGATAGCAGCTGTGCAGTGAGATGAGCTATACGACCAATTTAAAATGAGTGATGGCGCAGGAGGTTAGATGCAGGTTTGAGTGCAGCTATAAAGCATCCGAATGAGCCACAAGTGCGTGCTCAGGCCAGTGTAAAACTGCAGATGCAAGATAAGTTTGAACTGTAATACAAACACGGCTGCTTAAAACAGGAAAATCGCTGGAATATCTGCACGAACAGAACCATGCAGACAGAAGGGAAGAGTCCACATAGCGGCCTAACAGTAAAAGACGCTGATAATGTGAGATATTAGTTTCATGTCTGCTGTCTGAGTTAGGATAAAAGTGCTCTAAAAACCTAAAAACGTCCCACTGTGGAAAAGGAGAGAAATATACAGTTATAACCTGCATGGGAACATCTGAAGCTGTGGACTGCAGCACTGCGGTGACATAATCCGTGTTTATGAAGCTCAGGCCCTGCCTGAACACAGAGCTTGACTGATTGTCTAATCCTTTAATATCACGCAGAAGATTGCATCAGCTAAGGAAACACTTCTAGCAGAGTTTGTGTGTTTGATGGTGACACGGGTCACATCCACCTCTTTCCTCTCTTCACCCCTATCTGCACCCAACAATCAGCCAGCATCAAGTTTCCTGTTTAAACTGCGAGTTTGGAGGAAATGGACTGAGTGGAAATCAGAACTGGAGTTTGTAGATGCTGGAATCAGGCTTCTATATAGCTGTGAGACACTTGTAAATATTCTGTAAATAGTAAATTAAACCAGTGATTATGCACTGTAAATAAGAGCACTTAGTGTCAGGTTAGTGGGAGTGAGATTTGCTGAACACCTTTTTCTCATATTCTTGGTCACAGAAATCTCAATATTTTGCTTTTTCCTTTCTGGTAGGGCAAATGGGGAGACATTAGTATTCTGTTCATGATTTTGGGAACGGCTCATCTCTGCAGCAAATAATCTGTTGCTCAAAACTCCTGGGAGCAGGAAAAGTAGGGAATCTGTGTTTAGGTAAACCCTATGCTTTAGTGATGTGTCGGTCGCGAACGAAATGGCTCTTAGAGCCGGGGCGGTAGTTACACTCAGTAGCACAGGAACAGAGCGGGAGGGAGAGAGAGAGAAAGAGAGCCAGGGACAACAACGTCACATTAGAAAGGTATAGCAATCATCCACAACTATTTTCAGTTGCAGATGATAAAGGATACAGAAAGTTTATTCATGCAGGCCCATATGACAAAGAATATGCATCTTCTTTTTGTTTTCATATTATAATTTATATTTAATTGTGTTGTGGTTTGCAGTGTTTTGTGTTGTTTCACTTTAAATTTGTTTAAAAGAAAAAAGCTGAAAATTTAAATAGTTAAAATTTGAAATGTGAATAGTTGGTTTTTGTATTATATATTTTATTTATTACATTTTATGTGGAGTGAATAAATAAAAGTATATTTACGGTGGCCCCTACAGACAAAGCACATACAAACTCCAAAACACGTACAAACTCCAAAACACGTAAAAACACGTACAAACTCCAAAACACGTAAAAACTCCAAAACACGTAAAAACACGTACAAACTCCAAAACACGTAAAAACTCCAAAACAGGTAAAAACACGTACAAACTCCAAAACACATACAAACTCCAAAACACGTAAAAACACGTAAAAACTCCAAAACACGTAAAAACTACAAAACACGTTAAAACTCCAAAACACGTAAAAACAACAAAACACGTAAAAACATGTAAAAACTCCAAAACACGTACAAACTCCAAAACACGTAAAAACACGTAAAAACTCCAAAACACGTAAAAACTCCAAAACACGTAAAAACTCCAAAACACGTAAAAACATGTACAAACTCCAAAACACGTAAAAACTCCAAAACACGTAAAAACACGTGCAAACTCCAAAACACATACAAACTTCAAAACACGTACAAAACACAACAGAAGTGCTCCAGGATGCTAGGGGGCAGTGTTGAGCTTTTGTTACCTCGTGGCTACACAAGCCAGCAAGTACCAACGACCAGATTTGGTGTGTGGTAGTAACAGGTAAATGAACTTTTTTTAAATTATTTGAATATATATGAGTGCTTGTGTATAAATACACAAACAATACACACATGCTTTCAATTGTGTAATTTAAGTGATCTAGGTAGCTGTTTTGGAAGTTCAGTTAAAGCTAGAAATGTGTTTTGGAGTTTGTACGTGCTTTGTCTCTAAGGGCCACCGCATATATTTATATATAAACATATATAAATAAAACCACTTTTGTTTTTTACATTAGTAATTCCTTTTGTGCATAATTTTATATTATTGTTAATAATAAATTAATTAAAGCAACAAAACAACCTGAAGAGCCGGTTCTCTAAAAATAGCCGGAAATCCCATCACTACTATGCTTGCACATTACAGAACCGAGTTGCTGCCATTAAAAAATAAAGTAAATTGCCATCATGTTTTCCAGTATTCAGGTATTTTTTGTGCTTCTGTTCATTTTGGGTCTTACTTTGCCACTCTGGTCTCCACTCCTGCATATCTCACAACCCTCATCAGGCCGGTTCGAGTACCGAGGAAAGCCGTCTCAACCCCTGGCTCCACCCTGCATGCAAACAACAGTAACACAAGATTGAAAGGGAAATCAGCTCTTTATCAGGAGCAAAAATCGGACGAACGTCACACGTTCCAAGAAAAGCCCCAAAAGTTTTTACAAGTAAAACACCTCAATTGATCTTCTAGATATTTTTGGTTTTATCTGTTTAGGTTTTAGGACATCTCATAACCAATAAAACGTCAGGGCATGTCATGTCTCCTGCCTGACCTGTCGCTCAGCATCAGGGTGTTCCAGTAGGCCTCAAGCGGAGCTGTGACCACGGCGTCGAACAGCGTCTGCGACAGCAGCACCTCGTCACCTGGTTAATGGGAAAGCTTCAGTTGAATGAAAGCAGATTCAAGGTCAACCTGGACCAAAGCTTCTAACTGAACGCAGAAAAGGGGAACAAACTAAAGCTTGAGTGTCAAAAACCTACACTCGAGGTCAGGCTCCTTCCCCAGCAGGTAGCGGATGGCGGCCTGCAGCTGTGAGTACTTTCGGTGAGCAGGGTCGATGTCCGTCTCACAGTAAGTCCTGAGGAAAACAGATCTATTAAACCAGGTATTCTGCAGGACGTTTGACACGGTTTCAGGCCAATAACATTAATATATTTGTGTCAGTGTCAGAACAGATAAATGAATTGGCTGAAAACGTTTGTCTTAAATCATCATCAAGGACGGTTTTTACCACTCAGAGGCGATGGTGAGATCTGGTGAGGTCAGATCATGCAGCCCTGAGAAGGAAGGTAGAAAAAGTTCAGTCGGTTCAAATGAAAACACAGAAGTTTACTTCACGTTAGTTTAAGAAATGAGTTGCAGAGCATGTAGTTAACAGTCCACACAGCACACGATTTCAAGTCTGTGCTGAGGGCAGTTGTGGGAAACCTCACCTTCTTCCACAGATACATTTCCCATA
Organism: Neolamprologus multifasciatus; assembly: GCF_963576455.1. Classification (NCBI taxonomy): domain Eukaryota; kingdom Metazoa; phylum Chordata; class Actinopteri; order Cichliformes; family Cichlidae; genus Neolamprologus; species Neolamprologus multifasciatus. The sequence continues at coordinate 3,596,510 of NC_140445.1, read as the reverse complement.
AACATGAGCTTCCCGTGACCTTTGGTGAGCGCCATGCCGAAGCTGCGGAGACAGGCGGGGAGACGGTGACACTAATTTGATTTCTGCACCGTACAGCGTGCCATGCTGCCCTCTAGAGGCCTCCTGGATGAAGCTCAAACATTACAGGACATTATATTTTCTGTACTAATATACAATAAAAAACGTTTTGATCCATTCCTCTGTATTTTTGATGATCTCTTCTTTTCTTTAAAGACCATAAGCACATACTACAGGCTTGTGAGATGAATTTATGCTGCTATCTTCTTCGTTGGTCCTTGAGGAAGCGCCTTGAGGCGACTTTTGTTGTGATTTGGAGCTATATAAATAAAATTGAATTGAATTGAATTCCCACGACCTAAATTTTATGTTGTGTAAATTATGTGATACATTATGATAAGTTTTCCTTTTTTTACCCTGACTAAACATTAAGTCAGGATGCATGAACAGCGTACAGCTAGACCCTACATGCTTTCACAGCTGACTGACAAGTTTGACTGAAAATCCAGCGAGCGATGATGTCACCGTGCTACTCGTGAACAACCGGAAGAACAAACTGTCAGACGGGGCACAAGAGGACTGACGGACCGCGCGTTTACCTGAAAGGCGTGTCGTCAATGTTGGTGTAGAAGTATTCGTTGGTGAGGTACAGCGGCCTTTTCTGTGGCACAAAGAATCATTTTCTCAGTGATGCTGCAGTTTATCGGCACGTTTAATAAACAAACTCTACGATCGACTGACTGAGACTTCAGTATTACCCCTTTATCCACCGACGCTCTGATGTTCAGGCTGAGAGTGCCCGTCTCTCCTTTCACCATGGCCGTCCTCAGCTGAAAGTAGAGAAAGAATAAACTCTGAGATATATTTTAAATGTTTTTCTGTCTGAAGAAAAAAAAGACACTGATGCTACTGAACCAATCTAGAAATTCTCTCATGCAGAGAGAAATCAGGGATTACTAAATGCGAAGGGATTTAATAATAATAATAATAATAACACATTTTATTTAAAAATAGCGCCTTTCAGAGCACCCAAGGACACTGTACAATAGAGGTGGGAATCACCATACATCCCACGATATGATATTATTGCAATTTTTAAATATATTTTGCGATATTCAGATTCTGTACATAAAGGTAAACTTTATCAATATTCATTTTATCTAATATCAAAGTCTCACACTCAGTCTTTCTCTCATTTCTGTTTCGAGATGTTCTGTTTAGCATCCTTTTGAGTCTCACCAAGTGTTTTGGGTGCATTTGGATTGCATTATTTTGAGTCTTTGCAGGTGTTCAGAGTTTATTTGCAGCTCTTTGAATCTCTTTATAGTTGTTTAGAGTCACTTTGTAGCGATTTTTTTCTTTTTGCAATTGATCAGAGTTTGTAGTTGTTCAGTCTTTGTTTCTTTGTTGTTGTTTTGTGTATTTGTTTTGTAATAATTTGCTTTAAAGTCTATTCTCTTGGCTGTGCAACAACCTGAACCTCTTGGTAACCACTTTTTATTGCAACTACTGATTTGTGTTTTTTGATATACAGTAGAGGTGGGAATCACCGTACATCCCACGATACGATATTATCACGATACTTAACGCACGATACGATATTATTGCAATTTTTAAAAAATATTTTGCGATATTCAGATTCTGTACATAAAGGTAAACTTTATCAATATTCATTTTATCTAATATCAAAGTCTCACACTCAGTCTTTCTCTCATTTCAGTTTTATTGTTGACAAACTGAATGGTTTGTATTACAGTCTAGTCCAACTTAACTGAATCAACCATCTGGTACAATTATAGCTATTCTGAACTATGCAGTTTATGAAAACTATGCAGCCCCTTCAGCAACTGAAGAATTTGAAAGCAAATTAAAACAAAATATAATTTTACATTAAATAAAAAAGTTTTAAACTTAATTAAAATAAAACATGTCTTAAATTAAAATAAGTAAACTGTCATGTTTATTGCTGCCATAAAAAAAGTTAAACACATTTGGACAGTGAAGGAATGTCAGGATTCTTGCTCAGAAAAAGGATCAACATGCTCTGAAGTCAGAGCACAAAAACCTTTTTGTAACAAAATATCGATTTCTGCTGTCCCTGTATCGATACATTATTAGCAAACAAAATATCACCATGCTACACAGTATCGATTTTTTCCCCCACCCCTACTGTACAACAAATACACAATATACACAATAATAAGAGTAACAGATAAAAGTTAAAAGCATGCAGAGGTTTAAACATAAGCAATTTTAAACAGGTGAGTTTTGAGGCTGGACTTAAAAAGAGGGAATGAAGTAATGTTTCTGAGGTCGGGGGGTAAAATATTCCAGAGTCGAGGGGCAGGGCAACTAAAAGCCCCGCCCCCCACTGTAATCAGACGAGCCAGCCCGTTCTCACTCCCGAGGCGTAACATGCCGACGTTTTGTCACGTCCCGCGGCGTTCCTGAGGAACGCGAAAGGAGACCTTCGGCGTTGTTATGGTACGCGGCGGGTTATGGGCGAAATCCAGTGCAATGATGCTCCCGCGGTAATAGACGTTCCAGCCCTGTATTCCAGCCCTAAACCTAACCTTATCCCTAGCCCTAACCATAACCTTTTTCCTGATCTTAACCAAGACTTTAATGATGTTAAATAGCGTGTTTCTAAGCGATTTGAAGAAAAAGAGCGAACATGTGTAGATTGAGTCCATACGGTTCTCATTTTTCCTCATTTTTCTGAGGTCGTCATTTAGGAACGTGGTTGGGTAGCCGAAAACGTAATATGTTGACGATTTGTCACCTAGCCTAAAATATTACGCTTTGGGAGTGAGAACGTGTTGCACGAGCAGAAGGAACAGAGAGAGAAAGAGAAGATCTGAGGCACCGGGATGGGAAGTTCATCTGTACTAAATCAGAAAGGTAAGGTGGGGAGAGAGAATGAATAGCCTTAAATGTATAAAGAATTATTTTAAAATGAATGTGAAATCTAACCGGGAGCCAGTGAAGCTGCTTCAGGATTGGGGAGATGTGGTGGGTAGAGGAAGTCCTAGTAATAATACGGGCAGCAGAGTTTGGAGCTTGTTAATGGATTTTTGTGTAAGGCCAAATAATAGTGAGTTACAGCAGCGGTCTCCAACCTTTTTTGCGCCACGGATCGGTTTATGCCCGACAATATTTTCACGGACCGGCCTTTAAGGTGTCACGGATAAATACAACAAAATAAAACTAGTACTGGTACCGAAAAAAAGAAGATTTATTCATAACATACGTGAAAAGACCCAGGAAAACCGAGTTAACGATAAAAACGATAACAAAATAACGCTGAAAACCGATAAAAACCCTGAAAACTATACATTTCACACCTGAGCCTCAACTCTCGCGGCCCGGTACCAAACGACTCACGGACCGGTACCGGTCCGAGGCCCAGGGGTTGGGGACCGCTGAGTTACAGTAATCAATTCGAGAGATAACGAGATTATGGATGAGAATGGCAGTGGCATGAGGAGTGAGGAAGGGGTGGAGGCGATTGATGTTACGGAGTTGACAATATGCTGCACGTGTGACATTATTGATGTTTCCCTTTTCCTGCTTTTGGAAGTTTTGACGTTCACATGATGATATCCGAACAAACCCATCAATAATTGTGTCCTGAAATAGTCTGTTTGTGTTTACCAGCTCGTCTGTGTCCTCCCACTCCACCTCTGACAGATCCACACTGTTGTAGTTTGGCTTCGGCTTCAGTTTCTTTCCGTCTTTGTACTGCAGGACAGAAGAGGCCCTGTTACTGAATGTGTGTTCCCTCTTAACGCAGCCTTCAGGAGATTTGCTAAACTTTCATTACTTTAAATTTAGCTCAAGTAAATCAGAGCAGCTGCCACGGAGCCCGTGAGCTAAATGTGTTTTGCAAAGTGACCTTGAAGCACAGCTCACCAGAGGTCGAAGGTCGGGGTGAGACAGGATGTAGCCGTTGTTGTTGATGAGGAAGGCGTAGCCGTGAGCTCCCAGCTGAGAGGAGAGCAGAAAATATTTAAACTGTTTATTTTGGAAATAAAATAAAGCAGAAACAGAGTAAACCGCCCAGAGCTCACCATGTATCGGGGTGCCAGCTTCATCACCTCCACCAGCGGGATGTCGGAGCCGACCACGCCGAGCAGGATGCCATGTGACAGCTGGAGACAGACGCACAGTCAAACGTTATAATCAAGCACCAGCCTTTTGGTTTGTGCTTCTTTCAGAGCAAGGATGAAGCTCTTTTTACATTCAGTCCCAGTGAAACTTCCTTTTCTGTCACTGTGAAGAAGTTTAACTACACTTTTAATGCCTGTGCAATTTTAATATAACAAAAGATATGCAGTTTCAACAGCAGGCTATTTCTGCAGCAGTTTTTAGTGTTCAAAAGTACAAAATATTTGCTCTCTTTCACATTTTCCATAGTAAATGCACGGCATGACAAGTCATCTGAACTATTTATCGATTTATTTCTGTTTTCATTGACTGTACAGTTCGTCAGGCTGACGTGTATCAGAGCTGACACTGACCGTCTCCTTCTTCTTGCTGAAGACCGGCATGGCCACTGAGGTCATGAGCAGCAGACTCTGAGCCTTGGTGGCGAAAAGCTGAGAGACGGGAGAACATTGGGCACAAAGTGTGATTATCTGACGTACACAGACAAACACTCAATATAATGAACAACAAATCTGTAACAGGTGCACACAGTATTACTGTCCACATTACACAACGCGTCGCTGGATAGACTATGACAGACGGGACCGTACAGGTTTTAAATTTTTGTTTTTATATAATATGCTGGCATTTTGGGTCATTTCTTAATTTTAAAGGTGTTTTGCAGACAATGTTATTTGTCGGTGTGTTGATTTCACATTATGTGCACATCTGAGGTTGAACTCCAGGTGGTGGTGTGGTCCTGATGCGGACCTGCCATGATGATATGAGCACTACAATCAGTTTGAGACACTTCAGGGAGTCATCAAGCAACTTTCAGGAAACTATGAGAAAAAGTCGCCTTTTTAAAAGTCAACCCATATATCTATTTATTTGAATGTGGGAATATGGGATGGATTAGGGATGCACCGATACCGATACTGGTATCGGGTATCGGGGCCGATACTGTAAAATGTGTGTGTACTCATACTCGTAAAAGTTAACCGATACCATGAACCGATACTAACTTATTTCATTAATCAGAGGGTGGCTTGTCATTTCTGTTGTAGTTTTTTAGATTGGCCACTAGGGGGACATCCCGCGCTAAACAGGCACAGGGTTAGACGAGTGAGACTGGCGGCTCCAGATAAAAAAGAGAAACTGGAGGCTGCTGTAGCTAGGCTAAACAAAATGTCAGCAGTGTGGACCGGAACAGCCAACTTTAACTCAGGTTTTGGAAAAGCGAAGAAATTTTTTTTGTTTTTTTGTGGTCATTTTTATTAAGATTTTATTTTTTATCGGCAGAGAATATAATAAAACCTGTCTTCCAATTCATTGCATTTGTGTGTGTGTGGTAGAAGTATCGGTTTTTGTACTCTGTATCGGCAAGTACTCAGATCCAAGTATCGGTATCGTATCGGTTTGAAAAAATTGGTATCGTTGCATCCCTAGGATGGATGGATGGATGATCTTCTACATTAACAAAATAAAGATAAAAGAATCTAAAAAGTCTAATTTTCTGAAGCTCAGAGCTGATAAGACAGAGGTTCTAGTTTCGTCCTGATCTAGAATAATCTAGGCCTTTGCCCTCAACTGTTCCTGTTAGTGGACCTAATCTAAGACTTCGTGTTGATCAGTCCTTGTCCTTCAACACCCAGAGTTCTCCAAACAGCCCGTTCTCACTCCCGAGGCGTAACATGCCGACGTTTTGTCACGTCCCGCTGCGTTCCTGAGGAACGCATAAGGAGACCTTCGGCGTTCTTATGGTACGCGGCGGGTTATGGCTGAAATCCAGTGCAATGACGCTCCCGCGGGAATAGACGTTCCAGCCCTGTATTCCAGCCCTAACCATAACCTTATCCCCAGCCCTAACCATAACCTTATTCGTGACCTTAACCAGGACTTTAATGATGTTAAATAGCGTGTTTCTAAGCGATTTGAAGAAAAAGAGCGCACATGTGTAGATTGAGTCCAGACAGTTCTCATATTTCCTCATTTTTCCGAGGACGTCATTTAGGAACGTGGTGGGTAGCCGAAAACGTAATATGTTGACGATTTGTCACCTAGCGTAAAATGTTACGCTTTGGGAGTGAGAACGTGTTGCTCCAAATGCTGTTTTTTCCGACTCACTAAAATCATCAAGGAAAGGTGCTTGTTTGTGTTTTGTCTAGACTTTTGTAACTCTCTTTTTCTGCACTCAGTAAGTCTACACCTTGGGTTGCCTGCACGCAATTTTAAAAATGCTAATTTACTACATCAAACAGACCGTCTCATATAACTCCACTTTGATGCCACTTCACAAGCTCCCTGTAGCACTTACAATGCTGTTTAAAATCCTCACCCTTACCTACAGCGCATTTCATGCTCAGGCATGGCAGCTAATGGCTATTTGAAAGGCTTCTCCTGTTGCACAGGAGGAAGAACATGGCCTAAAACCTGAGATCCAAACATGTCCATGCATTTCTCAGATATCTTCACACAGGTGTGTCGTAGTATTTGTAAGCTGTGTTTCTGCAGCTCTGAACCATTGCAGCTTAAAAAGCTGAACTTTGCGCTGCTTCCTTTGGATCTTCTGATAAAAGAAATGCCAAAAATAAAATAAGGTGAAAAGTTTTTTTACTTTTACTAAGGCATTTAATTTGATAAGTAAGGCTACGTTCACACTGCAGGCGAAAGCGCATCAAATCTGATTTTTTTGACCCTTTACGACCCATCTATCCGATCATGGTATGACAGTGTGAACGGCACAAAGCCGATATTTTCAAATCCGATCTGGGTCACTTTCGTATGTGGTACTGAATCCGATACATATCCAATGTTTTAGAAAGCGACTTCTGTTTGATGGTCATGTCGCATTAAATCCGTCTTTTATGTCACCGACACAAGACAGACGCCAATTATCAGCGCCGGAGAAGACATCGCGATCGCTTCCTGGCCATCCCGTGTAGATGTTAGTGAAACTGCTGGGAAGACAACGTTGGAGAAATGTGAACATTTTATTTGTTCTGTATAATCTGCAGATTCTGACAGAAATCTGCAACTATCCTTTGAAGCAGCGCTCCTCTAAAACAGCAATAAGGATCATTATTAGGTTATTTACATTATTATGTAAATAACAAAATAACTTAAAGCAAAAATTGGGAAACGTGAAGTCCGAAGTCTTTATATTAAGGTCCATCAGTCAAACAATACTGTTGCTCTGGGTCTAAACAGAGCGCGTTGTGTGTGACGTCTTCTTTTGCACATGCGGGCGCTTTGAGCGTTCACACTAGAGCGCGTTTGCTGTCGCATTTTATTTGTAGTGTGAACGAGCAGAAAAAAAAAAATCGAATTTGATCAAAAAATCGGAATTGAGCATCAAGACCTGCAGAGTGGACGTAGCCTAATTCTGCTTTTAAGCTGCCAAATTAAACTCCATGTTATCTACTGATGGTAGAACCTGTAGGAGCTTCACACAAGTCCAACAGATGAAGAACTAACTATTAATCTAAAACTGCAACTTCTTTTTTACCTCCTCTGTGTTTGGAAGCTGTTGGGGTGATGGAGATGAAGGCCCAGAGGATCATGGGATAATGGGTTCATGGAGACGAGGAGAAAAAACACACATGACAATAATGACATTGTTCTGATTTAAATGAGACCTTCACAACAGATTTAAATAGAATGGCTGGTGTATACTGTAAATATGTTGAATGGCTTCTTTAAGCCCTTTGATTGGCCAGGCAGACTCACCACAGTGTCCATGTAGGCCTCTGTCCAGATGATGTCGTGGTCATGGTTGATGACCATTGGCCGACTGAGCACGTGCAGGTACTCCATGACGTTCTCCTGCACATCTGCCAGTGTGGAGATGTGTGTGTAATAACCTGGAAAAAGCACACGTGAGCATATTAGTGTCTGCATGAAGAAAAAGCAGGAAAGTATCACACACAGGACCGACCTTTGTTGTTGCAGGCGATCCACTTGGTGTTTTGAGCAAAGGTCATCTCTCTGCCAATCAGGTAGGTGAAGACTCGCACCTGAACACAGTGGCACACCTGTTTATGTCCGTGTTTACAAAAATTCAGCTTCTGATTGGCTTTTCAATGTTTTTGTGCAGGCAACTGTAGCTAAACACAGGAAGTCGGGTGGTTTACCTCACTTTTACTCAGTTTGAGTAAGAATGAGGTGATACTTTGACAATAAAGAGGTAATAATCAATAAATGACCAAAGTAATACACAAGTAATACGCTGATATAACAATTGTATATAGAACTGTCTAACAACAGACAAAATACATTCAAAGGTTACAGTATATAGTGACATTTAAGTGACGTTACTATAAAATACATTCATATATTTACATATTATTGTAACAGTAACTTTTTAAAAAACAAATATGGTGATATTAATGGTGTAATAATAGTAAGTAATGAGGTGAATTAATTGAGTTAATTCATTTCTAATATGGAAAAAGCTCTCAGCTCGCGGTCCTCACCCTGCGCTCAGGCCAGTTGAACTCCTCAAAGACGGACTCAAAGTCCTCCATGGCGCCGTCTGTGATCAGCATGATGGCCTGGTTACACATGCTGCCCTGACCGTTCGCCCTCACCTGCACACAAATGCACAACTTAGACACAGCAACAACTCCATCATCGATCTCTACTCTTTGAAAAGAGAATAAAAAAGCACTTTGTGATGCTAGATTTTTTAGATTTAAGCCCCTTTTAAGCCAAGGAAACAACAACTTTACTGTAAAAAAAATCTTTTTGAGTCTTTCCGCTCTCCAGGAAGCTTGTTGTGAACATTAAACCAGCTTAAAATTGTTTTAAACCATGAGTATCCAAACAACAAAGTATTGTGCAGAGCAGCAAAAACACCCAACAGAGAAAACATTAAGTGCATTACAGTAGTCCAAACATCTTGTCATAAAAGCATGGACAAGATGTTAAAAAAATTAAAAAGATAAAGTAAACTCACTAAAAGCCTCAACTATAGGGATGGCACCGGTTCTGACATAAACGGTAGTAACCAGACCGAAGAGCAGCGCACATTTCGGTGCTTTTTTCCCTGAGATGTCATACACTTTGGATTCTAGCCAATCATTTTACGTTTCCGAGGATAGTAGGCGGGTCCAGGTACGTACGTTCTTTTAGAGCAGAGCTACAGATTAAAAATGCCCAAGGCGAAGCGGTCAAAAGTCTGGCTGTACTTCACAGCAAAAGATGCAAACTCAGCAGCTGCAACAAGTGCTTTAAGCTGATACTGTGATACTGTCAAAGGAGGTAACACCTCAAATCCGATGAAACACCTGGCGACGCATAGCGTTTTTTTAAAAGCCGAGAAATGCGCCGTATTTGATAGCTTGCTGCGAGACCTCACACCGAGCACATCTACTGCGGGTGTGGTGCCTGTTATCGGACCCGGAGTTAGCAACATCCTCCAAAAACCCGAAGAGTAGAGTCCTGGCCCCTAGCCCTGCCAGTGTAGCAGAAATGATGAGGATGATGCAGCAGCAGCTGTTCTTCTCTGCGTGAGTAGCTTAATGTTGTTCGTGTGTAATTTACGTTGAGTAGGCTAACCACGTTATTACATTAATGCATGTAAGGTGAACTAGCAAACATCATCATAGATACATGTGGCTGTCTTCTTGTTTGATGGCAGATACTCCCTTCACCCTGGACAAAAAGGCTAAAATGACCAAAGAAAAAGTGGAAAACAGTTAAACATGAGAGGTTTTTGGACAAAGTTTGTGTTTTTTCCATTGTTTAAGCTGCTTCCAGCCCAGAGTGATGCCATATATGCCCCATAGCTGCAGAAAAGGCTAACATTGTTATCTTTTTACAAAAAAACAGCTGAACATGAGAGGTTTTTGGACCAATTTTGTGTTCTCCATTCTTTAAGCACCGTTTAAGCACCGTTTAAGCACCGGCACCGTTTCAAAAGTACCGGTTTGGCACCGGTATCGGATAAAACCTAAACAATACCCATCCCTACTCAACTATTAAAAAACTAGTTTTAATAAGAGAATTTATCTCCTTATCTTAGATTCACAGTCCAGTTTGGCACCACAGTTTTCTGCTGGGTCTGAACACCTCAGGTTACTCTCAGTGAAATAATAAAAAACAAACAGCAGCAGGCAGCAGTGTCACTCAATGCACCAAAGGTAAAAATGTGAAAAATCCAAGGTGATTGTCAGAAGACTTGACCTCTGACCTCAGAATTACTCGGCGGGGTGACAAAAATACCCCACGAGCCTTTGACGAATGTTTACTTTGATGTTCTTTAGAAACTCCACCTGTGGTTTAGGGGAGTTGATATTTTCATTGGTAGGTAAATGTAAGTGTTGTAAAGAAATGGTAGACACGGCCATGCTATTTAGAAATCAGGCCAAGATGGAGCAGATAAAATCAATATAAGTTAGGAGAGGCGGGCTGAGCGGACACTAACCTCGTTCAGGATTTTGAAGGACTCCTTCATGGCATTCTTGAGCTTTGCTTCGCCTTTGACATGCAGCTCCTCCACCAACACCTTAAAGTGCTGAGACAGGAAACGAATACAAAGAGGCTTTGTATACAGACAGACATTCATTTTTATTGCCCAGATTCTTTCTAGCTCCAGCTTGACCTGCTGTGGTTTCTGATGCCACTTTAAGAAGTAGGCTAAGAGGCTGATCTGATAATGACACTCGGGTTTTTCCTCTGTGTTTGCGTATGTGTGATGGCTGCTAAGATGCCTCCTGGGCTCTTTAGGCTTCCACGAAGCAGATAATGGTCTCACCTCTCTGTTGTCCAAGTCGGCCTGGACCAGAGTTCCCCTGAAACACGGCTCCACGTAGCGAACGTAGTCTGTGTACTGCAGACAGGGAAAGAAACACAGACGAGGCAGGCTCATGAGCGAAAAAAGGCAGTCAGTGGTTCCATTAACTAATCCAGTAATTGAACCTTTATTGTTTTAGTGATAAAGCTGTGAATTCACAATGATGTTGATGTTACCCAGACTTAAAAAGTACTCACACCAGCACAACACATGCTTTTCATAATGAAACTGAGAAGTTTCATTAACGTGTTGGTTCCAACACGTTAATTTGATGATCTTATAGTTATTTGGTTATAACTTGTGACATTTCTATGTTAGCAGTTCTTCCTTGTTCTTGTTTAGTTCCTTTCCATTTCATTTGGATTGTGTTTGTCTCTCGTACTTTGTATTTAGTTTTCTGAGTAATAATAATAATAATAATGGATTGCATTTATATAGCGCTTTTCAAGGCACCCAAAGCGCTTTACAATGCCACTATTCATTCACTCTCGCATTCACACACTGGTGGAGGCAAGCTACAGTTGTAGCCACAGCTGCCCTGGGCAGATTGACAGAAGCGAGGCTGCCATATCGCGCCATCGGCCCCTCTGGCCAACACCAGTAGGTAGGGTAGGGTAAAGTGTCTTGCCCAAGGACACAACCGGGGATCAAACTGGCGACCTTCCGGTTACAGATACGCTTCCCAACCCCCTGAGCCACGGTCGCCCCGAAGTACTGGCTCTGAATCCTTTCGGGGCTTCAGGATATGCACGATATGATAACTTATGAGCTTGTAGCGCTAATGAAGCAGGCATGGATTTGCATAAATGTGATTTATTATCCAATAAGTCTTAAAAAGAAAGGAAATAATTATGGTTATTTTTTAACTCTAGATACCAGTAAAAATAATTTAAATTGAAAAAAATGTATGAAACTCCAAATTTATGCCACTTCTGAAATTTTTGGTCATGACTGTTGTCAAAGGATCTCGCAAAGAAAAGCGTCTGGACTTCTTTAAGTTGCTTGAAGACGTTTCACCTCTCATCCGAGAAGCTTCTTCAGTTCTAAGGTCAAATGGTGGAGAGTCCCAGATTTAAACCTAGTGGGAGTTTCCCCCCACAGAGGGTGTGGGTCCCAATCAGACAGAGTTTCGGGTGAGTTCATTGTGAAACCTGGCCCCACCTTATCATGTGATTTCCTGAGGTCAGATGGCCCAGGATGTGAGTGGGCGTTAAGGCGTCTGGGGAGGGAACTCAAAACTGGATTATAGATGGCAGAGAGTTGGTGTCGTAAACCACTGCCTCTGTTCAAAGATGGTCGCTCACAGTGGACATAGATGGCTTCTTTCACTCCTCTCTCTGACAGAGAGGACAGATGGATGACTGGAGACGACTGGATGACTGACCTGGATGACTGAGAACCTTCACAGACGTCATGACTGTTGTTTTCCTGCCATTTTTCACTTAAACACTGCTCAGAGTCACAACACTGTAATAGTTTTAAGTAGATGTGCGCATGTCTCACAGCAATGACGTTGACAAAGTCGTTCTCTCCCAGTGTATCCAGAATGGTGTTGATGGTGTGTTTGGCAATGGTCATCTTCAGGCCCTTCATGCTGCCGCTAACGTCCACCATGATGATGATGTCTTTGGGAGACGTGGCAGCCTGGATGTACCTGTACACAGGAAGTGGAGACAGCCAATGGCTGTTGGGATCAATAACATTGGTCCAAACTCCACAGAGTAGTGGAGCAGTGCCATTGACATTATACCTGTATACATATATTATATATTATTAGCATACACTCAAAAAAATGAAATTGGTTGGTTGTTACATGTACAAGATTCAAACTTGTAATTTGAACTAAATAATTTCATGTTTCTATGGTGAACGTAATTAAATCATGTAGCACCTGCATGAAATTCAGCAACTTAATTTGTTCTTGTCGAGATGACAGGATACAATCTAGTAAGAGTGGTTAGTTGTCTGGAATCATGAAATTCACAAGATCATGTTAGAAGTCAAACTGCAGGAGTTTTAAGAGGCAGACAGCTACACCCACACCATGTGTATGCTATCGCTATTTATTGTGGTTTAACCTGTCAAGGACAAAAACGTACAGAAAATTCTGCATCAAGCCTTGTAATCATAGCTTTCCTACTTTTGTTAAGCCTGGCGCGACAGCTTGGTGGTGTGATGGTTAGTGCTGTTGCCTCACAGCAAGAAGGGCCTGGGTTCGAATCCACAATCTGGCTGGTTTGCAGTGTGTAAGTAGAGTTCGGTTAATTGGTGATTCTAAATGATCCATGAATGTAAGTGCAAATGGTTGTTTGTCTCTATGAAATCATCAACCCCCATATTGGTTCGTTAAGCAAGACTAGCAGTAATTGCCTTGATTAACAAAGTTGTTGTTCAAACAACAAGATTTCAATGTGTTCTCCTAAAGTTTTTAACTTGTGTCGAACGAATTAAAACAAATTTCACTTTAAATACTTCAATAAATCACTTCAAGTCAATGTAAGTATACTACGTTGATCCAACGTAATCTGATTACATTAAACCACCAAATGCCAAATGTGTTGGTTTGACATGGTCAAAAATGGGTTATTGTACTTGGTTAAATGTGGAAAAAGGTGCCACGATTAAATTGTGTTCATCCAACACAGATTTTTTTGAGCGTACATTACCATTGCTATGCAGATGATACCTAGCTTTATCTATCCACCAAGCCAGATGACACACACCAATTACTTAAACCACAAGAATGTCTTAAAGACAAAGGAGTGGTTGACCTCGAATTTCCTGCTTCTAAATTCAGACAAAATTGAAATGATTGCAGTCGGCCCATAAATCTTGGAGACATGATGTCTAACCCGATACTTACTCTGGATTACACTGGCCTCCAATAACACTGTGAGGAATCTTGGAGTGTCCTTCAACATCCATTAAAACAATCTAACTGCAACAGTTCCAGCAGCCAAACGTCAAATGTGAAAAGGAGCATCAGGCAACCTCCGAGCCTGCAAAGTACAGCCAATATAGAAGAACCGAAAACTGCACTTCCCCTAATGGCCACTTTAAGCTGTCTGCAAAATGTCCAACTTAACTAATTATGATAACACATAACAATTACAGACTAGAAAGAGAGAGCATATTTCTCCTGTTTTGGCTTCCCTTCATTGGCGTCCTGTTAAATCCAGAATTGAATTCAAAATCCTGCTCCTCACATACAAGGTCTTAAATAATCAGGCCCCATCTTATCTTAATGACCTTGTGGTACCATATCACCCTATTAGAGCACTTCGCTCTCGCTCTGCAGGCCTACTTGTTGTTCCTAGAGTATTTAAAAGTAGAATGGGAGGCAGAGCCTTCAGTTTTCAGGCCCCTCTTCTGTGGAACCAGCTTCCAGTTTGGATTCAGGAGACAGACACTATCTCTACTTTTAAGATTAGGCTTCAAACTTTCCTTTTTGCTAAAGCATATAGTTAGGGCTGGACCAGGTGACCCTGAATCCTCCCTTAGTTATGCTGCAATAGACGTAGGCTGCCGGGGGATTCCCATGATGCATTGAGTTTTTCCTTTCCAGTCACCTTTCTCACTCACTATGTGTTAACAGACCTCTCTGCATTGAATCATATCTGTTATTAACCTCTGTCTCTCTTCCACAGCATGTCTTTATCCTGTCTTCCTTCTCTCACCCCAACCGGTTGCAGCAGATGGCCCCGCCCCTCCCTGAGCCTGGTTCTGCCGGAGGTTTCTTCCTGTTAAAAGGGAGTTTTTCCTTCCCACTGTCGCCAAAGTGCTGCTCATAGGGGGTCATATGATTGTTGGGTTTTTCTCTGTATCTATGAAGCGCCTTGAGGCGACTTTTGTTGTGATTTGGCGCTATATAAATAAAATTGAATTGAATTGAATTGAATTAAAAGCTGAGCAGTAAATCATACTTTAAGCTGTCACTCTCAAACATGGACAGAAATATTAGAGGGAACAATGAACTGCAGATCTTCTCTTCTCTGTGTGGATGCTCCTGGGCCAATTTTTGAAAAAAAGAAAGAAAGAAAAGAAAAGTGGACCCATCATATAACTCACAGAAATCTGGTTCTCCTGTACTCCTTTACTTTGCAAAGGTGAATTTAAACCTTTAGACTGTGACTGTCCAGCACTGAACAGAATAAAATATGTTTATGGTTAACAGATTGTTAGCTTCAGACAGGGAAACTGGGGATTTGTAAAAATCAAATCTTCATAGTTTGGTGAATTCTAATCAACGTAAGTAGTTTGTTATGAATTTCTGGCAGAAATGTCTGATTTCCAGCGAACATTCTCAACAGGTTCTTTATGAGCTGCTTTTAGAAAATCCAGGAATTGCCCCTGCAGATAAAAACGTATCATCTATCATCACGAACTCAATCTGCATGTTTCACAGTCTCTCTCAATGTAAGTCCCTGCAGATGTATGGCAGCTCAGCTGCAGTAATGTGGAGTGATGAGGCACATATGCAGTTCTCTGGTATTATTTAGAAATGCATGAGCAGTCACATATGGTGCCATGTGGGCTGCAGTGACCCGGCTAAGGAGCAGCTTATCGTCTTTTCTAGAGGATCAGTGTCTGGCTGGCCTCTGCTCAACCAATGCAAAGCCAGCGGAGTGGCCACTTAGACTGACTCGAATTCAGCCTCATGGAGGGATTTATTCCATTTTTGCATTGTACTAATTCCTGCTGTTATATAGATAAGTCTATACACAGTAGCACAGTTGGTACATCCCTGATAATGAGGTTTTACTCTTAAAGATGATGATTCTACAAGTGTTCTGAATTTTGGAAGCTTACTGGAAGAGTAAGCACCATGTTTGGCTGGTTTACTTTCAGGCAGAAGCATTTATGTCTTTAACTGAAGCAGCTTTATTTGTGTGGGGAGCTGAAGGCAGTGAAATATAATGAAGTCTTCTTCTTCTTGCATCTGTAAAAAGATTAAATTCACACTTTGACTGAGGTGCTTCCAGCCTCCCTCATTAGTGGATTCTGTGTTTCTCTTTCTCTGCTGCTGGTGAGTTGACACCTTTAAAATTAACATGCTAAACTTAGCAATCCAGCTGCCTCAGTGTTTGCCTGCAGGACATTTAAGTATTTAATATCATTCGAGTGAGACACAACCCTAATCAAGCAGGCTTCAGTGGGTCATCAAACCAAACAGCCAAGGTGAAATATAGCCCTTGTTATGCTTAAGCACATAACTCAGAAATGATTATTTTACTGTTCCAAAAATAGCAGTGCCCCGGTGAGTAGTGTGACTTTGTCACTTCAAAGCCTCTCAGAGATAAAAAGCAGGGAAACCTGAGCCCATTAAGCTTTTGAGGTTCTCGGGTTCTGGAGTAATGTGTCCCCCACATGATTATCACCACTGAACTTCACCATTTACCATAAATATAAAAACATTTAAATGAGCTGTACCTCAGAAGGCAATGACTAATGATTGGTAGAACAAACTCACCAGTTTCTGTTCCTGCAGTCGAAGGCTACAACACCGTTGGAGTCTGGAGTCCATTTAATACCTGAGCAAAAGACAAGGAGGCAGTTCACAGAGCTGTGATATCAGTAAGAAAAAACGAACATGGATACAAGGATATAAGAAATATTGAAAGACAAACAGGGAAGTTTGTAGAGGTGGGAATCACCATACATCCCACGATACGATATTATCACAATACTTAACGCACGATACGATATTATTGCAATTTTTAAAAATATTTTGCGATATTCAGATTCTGTACATAAAGGTAAACTTTATCAATATTCATTTTCTCTAATATCAAAGTCTCACACTCAGTCTTTCTCTCATTTCAGTTTTATTGTTGACAAACTGAACGGTTTGTATTACAGTCTAGTCCAACTTAACTATGCAGCCCCTTCAGCAACTGAAGAATTTGAAAGTAAATTAAAACAAAATATAATTTGACATTAAATAAAAAAGTTTTAAACTTAATTAAAATAAAACGTCTTAAATTAAAATAAGTAAACTGTCATGTTTATTGCTGCCATAAAAAAGTTAAACACATTTGGACAGTGAAGGAATGTCAGGATTCTTGCTCAGAAAAAGGATCAACATGCTCTGAAGTCAGAGCACAAAAACCTTTTTTGTAACAAAATATCGATTTCTGCTGTCCCTGTATTGATACATTATTAGCAAACAAAATATCACGATGCTACACAGTATCGATTTTTTCCCCCACCCCTAGAAGTTTGTGTGCTGGAGTAGCTCAGGGCCGCAGAGAACGTACATGTTTTTAAGAACAGGCTCAAGACCCACCTTTTTAATTTAGCTTTTACTTAACGTTTATTTATTTTATGCTTATTTATTCTATCCTGTTATTCTATTTATTAATTTAGGTTTTACCTAATATTTATTGATTTTATTCTTATTCATTTTTTATCTTCTTACTCTATTTATATTTATATTTATATTGTATCCCGTTCTTATTTATTTTATCTTTTTACCCTGTATATATCCTATTGGGTCATATCTCCCGGTGCAGACGGCTCCCTGTGATAGTGTTTCCTCACTTGGCTCATGCGTACCCAGCCCAATTTTACTCTTTACGTGTGTGTGTGTGTGTGAGGGGGGGGGAGATGTGTGTATTCATGATCGTTTATGTTAATGAGAGTGTGGGGAGTGAGTTGGAGGGCGGGGTGGGGTGGGCTGCTTTTAACCATGTAAAGCACTTTGTGCTACATTTTTTGTATGAAAAGTGCTTTATAAATAAAGATTGATTGATTGATTGATTGATTATATGGAATTGTATTATATGATCATTCCAAAATGATGTCAAACTGTCTAATTTCACTTGTTTTATTTCAGTCAGGACCATTAGGGTCAAACAAAGATTGTTTTTTTTTCTACAGCAAGAGCCCAGAACAGAACAGAGGCGCCATCAGTGGCAACAGATGCATGAAAAAGAGTAAATTATAGCATAAGGATTATTTCAAATTGTGAAATAATGCAAAGCTACTCGATTAGAGCCAAAAATAAAATCATGGAGCTGGAAACGAGCAGGACAGACCCACTTTATGGCTGAACTCACCAGGGTAGATCCTGAAGAAACCCGTGGAGCTGCCAAAGTACTGCCAGGTGAGTGTCGGATCCTTCTGGAAGTTACCGATGAAGATGTCGTTTAAAGCCTCTGTGTTGTAGATGGCATTGAGGATGTTAGGATCTGCACACAGAGGAAAAACATGCTGATTTAGAGCTTTCTTTTAAAGAGCCATGGCCTATGTTGAGGGAGTGAGCCATGAAGCACCTCTGACCTTTGTTGTACACATTGGTGGGAACCTGGATGTTGCTCATCTGAGTGTTGACAGACAGTTTATTAAAATGTTCATTCTCCTCGAGGGGAAATTCTCCACCCAGATCCACATAGTTCCCATCCTCATCCGCAGTGTTGATCATCATCGAATTGTAGTAATCAAACTGGGAGAGGCAGCAACAGGAAATTCAGTTTGTTTTGTTTTTCACACAGAAATTCTGATTTTCAGCTCATTCTGATTATTGAGGAGTTAGAATCTGGTCTAATCTATCAGGTAAGTTTTCTTAGTCTGCAGTGTTTTTGACCCCTCAGGGCCACCATAAGCATGCAGAGCTTGAAAACTGTCAGGTTTTTGGCAACAAAGGCTGAGAAAACGTTTTTGATGTTGACAGTAGCTATAAAAACATGTTGCATCTCACATTTCCTTTTTAATAAGGTTTGACTGGATCAGGGAGCCTCTGCCGCTATGGGCTCATTAAGGTCCTAAACGTCCCATAATGCATGAGTGCCTCTTGTGTACTCTCTCACCAATATTGTATATCATTAAGCTTTTATCTCATGGTTTTTCTTTCTGCCCTCTCTCTCCTGGTACAGGACCTTCCTGCATCTCTTCCTGTCAAAAATGAGTTTTTCCCCTCTTCTGTCACCAATTGATGGTAATGGTATTGTTGGGTTATTATTTGGACCTTATGATATAAGGTGGTCTGGTATAACTTTTATTTAGTGTTGCTTAAATGAAGCTGAATTGACTTAGGACTTCTACCATGTACAACATCACAAACTCTATCATTAGGTGCTTGTGTTTGAATATACTGTTTAACCCTTTAAGACCTACCATAGAACCAAGTCCGCCAGAGCTTATATTATATTTTTACATGCTGTGGAGCCATTTTTGGGAGCATTTCAAGTTGCTATACATCAAAACAACCATTATAGTCCAAATTTTAATAATATGTCTGCATTAAGTGCATAGCAATTACATAAATTGCAAAAAAGTGCAATAAACTACAAAAAAAATTGAAAATCGTTTTTGTTTTTTTAACATATATTTCTAGTTAGAGAAATTTAAGAGGCTTATCCCTCAAAACTGTAAATACAAAAAAGTTGCACAAAATAGTTTCCCACCA
The DNA here is from genome assembly GCF_963576455.1 of Neolamprologus multifasciatus. Lineage (NCBI taxonomy): Eukaryota > Metazoa > Chordata > Actinopteri > Cichliformes > Cichlidae > Neolamprologus > Neolamprologus multifasciatus. The sequence continues at coordinate 3,577,143 of NC_140445.1, read as the reverse complement.
CAGGAATTTATTTTGAGTGTCTTCATAGTTTTATTTTTGAAATACACCAATTTTTATATACTGCAGGAAAAACTAAAATATATATTATAGTGCAAATTATAAAAAAAAGAAACACCAGTATAGGCTCATAAGGCCCTGATGGGAAAAAAAACCCCCCACTACATTTCTGCAAAATGACGTCACTTCCAGTTTCGGGCAGGTCATGGCGGACATGCGATAGGAAGTGTTACAAACAGCTCATCGGATCGGCAAAGCGTGTTTCTGGAATATTATGTTTTTGTTGCTGCAAGCGCTTTTTATGCAGTTTTTGTAAAGCTGTATGTGGAAGGAAACTGTGACCGAGGACAAGCTGATGGCATAAGATGTAGGGCTGGGCTATATCATACCGTTCACGGTAATACCGGTGTCATTTGGGCAACGATAGGAAAATGAAATATCGCGATAGAATATGGGTAAAACGCGCATGCGCAGTGCCTTTGTTTACATACGCACATGGCGGCAACGCAGAATGAGAAGAGCGAAAGTGGATCGTTAAATGAAACGATGAACCAGAACTGGTTTGTAAAAATGCTGCAACTTCAGTGGTGGAACTGGTTTAGCTTTCGTCCGTCAGATACACAACAAAGCACTATTTTTGGTAGAGCATGCTAGCGGGCCGTCGTTATTACCGTGTTGTTTGGAAAATACGGCGCACTTAAAATCAATCCTTTGATTTTTCTGAAAATCGACAGTGTCCCTTATAATTCCGTGTGCCTTATGTATGAACTCTGGTTGTGTTTACTGACCTCGAGACGATTTTATGTACACGGCGCTCAAAAATCTGTCAGATGTTTTTTGTTTACGACTTTGCTAAGCTACGAAGCCGCACCGCTTGATGGATTGTCGGAGCATTACGGCTATCGTAGGCGGCGCCTCGAGGAGTGATACGTACTGTGCTTCAACATAATATTACCGTATTGTGTGTGTATAAGCTCTTTTTAAGTTTTGTGGATATTATACATGGTTATGCTGAGGATATGTCGGTCAATTTCCACTGGAAATGCCTTTTGGTTAAACTGTTAGCAAGAAATTAGCATTTGCACTGTTACATTTTTATATAACTTTAATGCACATTAAAAAACAGCTGTTTGTTTAAGTGAAAATACATTGATGGGGTTTTTGCACTAATAAAGTTGTGGAGTTGTAAAGTATTTTGTCTCGTGTCAATTATATCGTCAGTTATATCGTTATCGCAAATTTTCAAATGTATATCGTGATAAATATTTTTGGTCATATCGCCCTGCTCTAATTAGATGTAAGTACAACTCTTCCAGTTTCATATGCAAAAAAAATTATTGCGCTAGCTTACGTGGTTGCAGTGTTACCGGGATTTAAAAATAGTTACGCAAAACGGAGCGTGCCCGCTCCGACCGGCAGAACAAATTATATTTGTTTCATTCACACACGTTTACGGCAAAATATCAGAAATACAAACCCACAGATGGAAGAATCCAGAAATACTTAACTTCCCTGATGCTTATTGTGGGTTTCTTTGCGACCCAGTTTCCTATAGGATCAGTGAAGTTTGACCTAATCTAATTTCAGGTGTCAGCTGAGGTTTAATCCGGCCTCACAACCCGCTGTCAACTCTGGTCCACACACAGTCAGCTAATGATAGCATTCAGCTAAAGACAAGGAAAGTACAAATGCACCCGACACTGACACATGACACACTTGGAGGTTTTATCGTCCATCAGCATTAATTTAAACATGCAGAATACAGAATACGTCCTGGGTGATTCCAAACCAGCCAGTGAATCAGTTATCATCAAAACCAAAGAGTTGCACTGACCTTTAATGTTGCATTGAATTCATGGTACAAATCTGAGTCTTCTGCAGATTCTGCTAACCTCTGGCACAAGAAAAAGAGGAGAGAAATAAAACGGAGACTAAAAGACTGCACTGCACATGCACAGAAAAGCAAACCAGTGAAAAATTATGAAACGTGCAAAATCCACATTTTAAAGGTTCATTAGCTACAATGAGCTAAGAAATTATTATTAGTATTAGTAATATTATTATAATACAGTCTTAAAAGAGTATAGAAAGAAAAGCAGATTCTTTTCATTTTTATTATCAATATTATCAGGACTCCTTAGAGCCACAACAATATGAGAAGCACTTCCTTTAAGAAAAATTCAGATGTGAATGGCTTTAAAGGAATATGCACATCTGGATTTAGCTGTGTTGGGGAAAAAGTGAATTAGTTACTGTAGCGCAGAGTTCAACACAAAGGAATTCATCAACAAAGGCAACATTTAAGCACTTATCAAGGCTAGTGTCACAGTTCTGGGTCATTTTGACCCAGCTTTTTCTGTTTCTTATGTTTTGGTGTTTTTCTAGATTATGATTTATGTTCTGATTCTTGAGTTGCGCTGGTTTGATTTTGTATTACGGGTTATATTTTCTGTCAAGTCTGCGTCTTTGTAAATTGTTTCCTGTTTTATTTTGATAGTTCCAGTCCTACGTCAGTGTATTCAGTTTTACTCCCCCCTGTCTCGTTAGCCCTAATTTCTCCCAGCTGTGTCTCCCTCCTGTTTTCCATTCCCTGATTACTCCACTGCATATTTAAGCCCTGTGTTGGCCTTTGGCCTTTGTTGCGTCATACGTTCTACATGCTGTGTGTTTGTAGCGTTCCAGTGGTGCAATTCCTCTGTTCTGAGTTTTGTTTTGTTTTTGTGGGAGTTATTTATAAGGAGATTTTTCCAGCGTTTAAGCTGTGTTTTCAGTTCCAGTCCCGTCTCTGAGAGTCCTGCATTTTGGGTCCTTCTTCCTTCCTGCCTGCCACACAGCCTATCATGACAGTTAGAAACAGATCATGATTTGAATGCATAAATAACAGAGGCTTTTTTAAAGCTCGGTTTTCTGAGCTTCCAGCTTGATGCACAGCCATGAAACATTCTTCCAGTTGAAATACATTTAGGACCATCACACATTTTTCCATGAGACCAGTCAGACCCAACTACTTCTACTTCAACTGCTCCAGCTGCACACTTTGTATAAAGTGTGCAGCACTTTATACAAACAGTGATATTGTTCATCCCACAAAGAAAACTGTCTAACGGATCATTCTGCTGTATTTTGTCAGGCAGCAAACTAATGACACAAATTATAACAGCATGTACTAAAAAACACAATCTTGTAATGAAGACGCAAAAGCAGGAATCACATTATTTAAAAAATCATGGGTTCAAATTAGTTCGGTCTCCCAGGAATAGTCCTGAAAAACCTCCTTTTAATGATCCTCACCTTCACCGACTTCATCTTACTTCCCAACATTCGTTCGATTTCATCAGAGTAGTCCTTCACCAGGTCTTGTCCATCCACCTCTACGATCTTAATGATTGGCTCCACATCCTTCAATTTCTGAGAGAAAAACAAAGACAGAGTCAAAAACACCAGAAGTTTTTTTTTAAAATATACAATAACAACACATATAACATATTTAATATCCCCCATTCACCCATGCACACACATTCCTACAAGCACTTTCTTCAACATCTAACTGCTTTTCTATCTAACATTTAAACTCATCCACACTTAGATGAATGCATCAGAGAGCACCTTGGAGCAGCCAAGGCTCCAGCTCCTGAGCTGCAGTTAGAGCTGTTAGATATAACGATATATATCGGATGACGATATAAAAACGTCTATCGTTTCATTTTACGCTATCGTTTGTTTCGTGGTGTCGCAAAATAAACTGTTGCAATATTTTTTCATGGTTTTGATGGTCACTGTAGTGGCTATATTAATGTCTTAAAGTTCTCTCTTTCTCTTATATTTAATATAACCACACTACGGACGGACAAGCGCATGTTTTTATGCGTTGTCGTTAGCAACAACAACGGTAACACCATCGCGTGTCCGCTTGTTTATGTTCCACATAAACCTTTCACAATAAAGCTCAAGATCCTGTTGAGACTTTTTAAAATAAACTGAATCACGTGAAAGAGCAAATTATTGATGGATGAGAAGTAAAAAAAGAGCCGCCAGGTGCTAAAAAATAAACCTTAGACTCAAACGTTAGAACAGGCTTTTCCCCGCAGCACGCCGTGTAATAAATACAGGAAACGGCGGCTGTTACAACTTATGTCTAAAAATGTATCGTTTCATGCATCGATTAAAACACTCGACTCCAGCTACATGACGCGCAGCTGGAAACACTTCCCAGTCGAGCTGCCCGAGATTCACAGAATTTACAGAAAATGCTACATTTTTGTGATTTATATCGTTATCGGGACGATAGATGTCTTATATCAGGATATGAGATTTTGGTCATATCGCACAGCCCTAGCTGCAGCCACCAAAATACCCATACCGTTCTGGTAACAACAAAGAAAAACATTGAATCTGTATATTAAATAAACATTAACTCTAGAAAGACAAACTTGCGGAGTGTCATCAGTTATTACGACATTTCAGCATATTCCCAACAAGGTCTGATGTCTTATCCTGTGTTTACAGTATAAATAAAGTGCAGCTGCCTTTTTTATGAGATAATTCAGATTAAATCAACTGCAATGGAGGCGTCTCTCTCTGTATGTGTGTGTGCTTGTGTGTATTCTTATACTGAGGGGATATCTGAGGTTATTGGGTCACTTTCTTTGGATCAAGAAGCTCGAGGTGGATCAACCAGCTGAGTGTGCGGAGGGTCAGCCCAGTCTGGGTATTTACACTCTGAATCTCTTCATTAAGTCACTCCCTAATTCGTTTAGTAAATTAGTTCAAGCTGCCCAAACTGAAGCAAATACACAAGCAGAGCCAAACATTGAGTCCAACCTCTGTGAAAATCTTCTATCTCAGTCCTGCACACTTGCTGTACAGGGTGGGCAATTTATATGGATACACCGTGATAACATGGGAATGGTTGGTGATATTAAAGTCCTGTTTGTGGCACATTAGTATATGTGAGGGGGCAAACTCCTCAAGATGGGTGGTGACCATGGTGGCCATTTAGAAGTCTGCCATCTTGGATACAACTTTTGTTTTTTCAATAGGAAGAGGGCCATGTGACACATCGAACTGATTGGTAATGTCACAAGAACAACAATGGTGTGCTTGGTTTCAACGTAACTTTATTCTTTCATGAGTTATTTACAAGTTTCTCTTTGTTCACAGCCATTGACATGTTGAAGAGGTTAACACATGAGGAGCGGATCGAAATTGTGTTGATATCTGGTGAACGCAGTAACCGGGTCATTGCAGCACATTTCAATGCAAGACCCCCTACGAGACCACCCATCTCCCATGCTACAGTTAGCAAACTGCTTGCTAAGTTTCGTGTAACTGGTTCAGTGTTGGATTTGCCAAAATGTGGACGCAAGAAAACTGTCAGTAATGAAGAAACATCAGTGGCTGTCCTAGCTTCATTCAGCAAGAGCCCACAGCGTAGCACTCGCCGCATGTCACTGGAGAGTGGCATTAGTCGAACATCCCCTCGGAGGATATTAGCTACTCACAAATGGCACCCTTACAAACTCCAGCTACTGCAGCATCTCAACGAGGATGACCCAGATCGGCGCACAGAATTTGCAGAATGGGCAAAACTAAAACTGGAACAAGGACCCTCAGTTAACAGCAGAAGATTTTGTTCAGTGATGAGGCAAACTTTTATGTGAAGTGGTGAAGTTAACTAAACAAAACCACGGCTATTGGTCTGACACTAACCCACATTGGATGGATCTCTCCAAGACTGTTGGAACAACAAAAGTGATGGTTTGGTGTGGTATATGGGGTACAACGATAGTGGGTCCATTCTTCATCAATGGAAACCTCAAGGCCACTGGATATTTGAAATTGCTGTGATGATGTGTTTCCCTCTTTGTGCACTGAAGCTGGCACGTTCCCTGAGTTTTTCCAGCAAGATGGTGCACCAACACATTATGTGTGCCAGGCCTGAGCATTCCTAGATGAACAGTTTCCTGGAAAGTGGATTGGTCATCCTGTGGACCAGTTGAATGGGCCCCAAGGTCTCCCGATCTGACCCCCTTAGACTTTTATCTTTGGGATCATCTGAAGGCAATTGTCTATGGTGTGAAGATACGAGATGTGCAGCACCTGAAACTACGGATACTGGATGCCTGTGCTGGCATTTCTCCTGCGGTGTTGCTATCAGTGTGTGAAGAGTGGGAGAAGAGGGTTGCATTGACAATCCAACACAATGGGCAGCACATTAAACACATTTTATAAGTGGTCAGAAGCTTGTAAATAACTCATGAAAGAATAAAGTTACGTTGAAACCAAGCACACCATTGTTTTTCTTGTGACATTACCAATAAGTTTGATGTGTCACATGGCCCTCTTGCTATTGAAAAAGCAAAAGTTGTATCCAAGATGGCCGACTCCACACAGAAAGACCCTGGCCTGATGGTTGGATTGAACTCAGGACCTTCTTGCTGTACAGCAACAGTACTTTCCTTTGGTGTGATACGGTACTATGAGGTCTTTAACCTCCTAGGACCTGGTGTCCACATATGTGGACATCCCATTTTGGGTTGTCTAGACCAAAATACTAAATCTTGCTCTACAAGGGCCTGATATCCACTTACGAGGACATTATACTGCCACATGTATGCTATGCCTTCTGAAGATCCTGCCAAGGGAAACCATGTATAACATGGGTGGGCAACTCCAGGCCTCGAGAGCCGGTGTCCTGCAAGTTTTAGCTGTGTCCTTGATCCAACACAGCTGATTCAAACAGCTAAATGACATCCTCAACATGTCTTGAAGTTCTCCAGAGGCCTGGTATTGAATTAATCATTTGATTCAGGTGTACTGACCCAGGGTGAGATCTAAAACCTGCGGGACACAGGCCCTTGAGGCCTGGAGTTGCCCACCCCTAATGTATAATGTTAACAGAACTGGTCCTAGCACCGAGCTTTACAAAACAGGGATCCAACACAAAAATTAAAACGATGTTGAAAAGTAGAAGCATTCAGAGAGTGCAAACCAAATGTACTTTAAGAAGTTTGTAGTGCAGTAAAAACCAGTGCAAAGTCCAGGCTTTATTAAAATTTGCCTTCTTATAAAACAAATTAAATATACTTGACGACATTTTAAGTGCAATTATTTTCTATCATTTATGTGGATATATTACATGTATGACATTTATTGCAGTTTTGTAAATTGGTTTTGTTAAATTGTGACCAATAAATCATTAAGTTGACTTCGAAAACCTCGATGGATGTAAGCCAGATTTGAATGGACTGCTAACATGACCCCACTCTACACCCCTACAGTTTTATCACAAGATCATTCAAACCTTTTTAAGCTGTGATGTTTACAGAATGATGACACATGGATGCAAACACTACCAAAAACATCCTTGTAATTACCCGTAGCATCACTCTTCTCCTAATAAATCTGTGCTAGGGCACTGAGCTGCATGTGCTCTTAGTTTTAAATGCTAGTTTCCAAAACTGGATTTATTTCAGGATATTCTGGCTTCCTGTCTTCCCCCCACACTGCTGAAATGCACAGAGTGATGCTGATGATGTAATGTGGGCTTAAACTCCCTGAAAAAAAGTTTTCTTGATCAGCCAGTTGGGGATGTTTCAATCATTTTTTGGTCCCAGTCGTGGCCTGAATCCTTTCAAGTAGCTCTACCCTACTCGTCTCTGCGAGTGAACCAGACTTTAAGTGTGAACAACACACAAACACAACTCACCATTATTAATGTGCTTAGCACTACTATTGCTGAAACTGGCATTTCATTGGTTTTTTTTAAATTTATGGTGGATAAAATGTGGTTTGAATCTTTGTTTAATTATTTTTATTTCTTTGTGTTACCTTTCAAATATCACTGAGGTGAGAAGGATAAAGAGGCACATAAAGTAATGCCATAGAGTTTATGGGATGGTTATTATACAGGATGATCTTGAAGGTCTGATACATTCATAGATTTGCTCATATAGCTATCCTCCAACGATTGCTGTATTTGATCTCTCATTCATGGCCAGAGAAAACGTACATGAAAACAACATGAAACCCGCAAGACAGAAAACAATGTTATCTGGAGGTTATTTTGGTTCCTATACATGCATGTTGTTTATTCTGCAGGAGGTGGATGTGTGTTTAAAAGCATACAAACTGCTGACTGCCTCTGACGGCTTTAAATCTGACAGATAAATGGATGAATGTCTAAAATCAGAACAGGCCGCAAATCCTGACGCTGGTAAAGAGGGCTCAGTCCTCAATCTGGGCATTATCATGATCCCTGGGTGTGTGTTTGTCCTGGCAAACAAGCATAAATGTGCACACAGACTCACACACACACACAATGATAGGCACACTCACCAACATACACGAATGCACATCCAAACTCTTCCGATTGCTCTTTGTTTCCAGTTCAAACAGTCAGAAGCCTCAGGACCAGTTTGATGGTAAGAAACTCATATCTAAAGTAGACTTTGGCCATGTTTTAATTATTAAAAGAAAATTCAACCCAAATGAATACAACACCAGAAAAGTCCGAGGCTTGTCGAAATGACAAATCCTAGAACATTTTTTTTTAGGACGACTTTTGAATTTGAAATTTGCTTTTACCAGTTTTGGCTTCATTTACCTTCTGCAGCAGCAGAGATCCAGAGTATTTGGTTGCAAACTCTTGAAGTTCTGCAGAGAATGTCAACGCCCACTGTTGCACCCTGCAAGACAGAAAGACAACAGACAATATCAAGGACTCACATTACAGACTGTTAGAAAACCACAAGAAGAGACGCAAACAAAAGATATGGAAACAAAATAAAACAAACAAGCAAAAAGAAAAGAAAATCTCACCAATAGATATCAGTAGATTGCAGTTAAATGAACTTCATGTATTATCCTAACTCAGATGGCTGCTGTAAGACAAACGCACGATCTGATATCCTCGTGTTGGTGTTGTTCCCAGATAATCATACTAAAGGTTGTTCCAGGATCAACATTGCAAGTGACCAATCACAATGTTGTGATGTCATACTTTTGCGACTTTGGGAAAAACCGGCGTAAAACAAAAAACTGTACTTAAGTTGCGAGAAACCGCCTTTGTCCGCCGATCAACGGACCCTAACCCTTTAATAAACGCTAAGCAGAATTGATATTGTCCTTGCAACATTGGAATTTCATAAATGCACGAATGGGTTGGTGCGCAAAAGAATAACGTCACAATAATGCGATTGGTCACTTGCAATGTTGAACCTGGAACAACATTTTCATGATGATCTGGGAACAACACCAACACGACAATATCAGATCATCCAAGACAAACAGCTCTGGCTGTAAAGTGAGTGTAGGCTCTTAGGCTGTTGCTTACCTCAGCTGTCAATGTGTCCATGTCTATTTGGACTGTAAAACATTGTGAAACGAGTTTGATACAAGCCGATGACTCCGAGGAGCTCATTTCTGTCTGATGACAGCCATCGGTGAGTTGTTGAGGATATCCGCGATTTCTCCTGCTAAGTTCTGCTGTTTTTGCTATTAGCCACTGTTACATCCACTTCAAAGAAAGTTTCACCAACGTTGTTGGACTCTGAAACTTTCAAACAATGTGAGAATGTAATCAAACTGTTTATCAAGGGAAAGCGTGAATTTTAGAACAATTAAGCCAAACATTAGCTGGAAACAAGAACACTGCAGGCAACAAGGACACGGACCAGCCGGCTCATTATCGGCATTCAGCTCAGTCCGCCTCTCTGATGGTACGGAGGTGCGTTAGTGTCTGGAACTGGCAGCTCAACAATCTAGAAAGGTGAAATCAATGCTGACAGAAATATACACTTTTTTACAGATGATGTCTTTGTCAGAGATGTATGGAGCCCCTCAGGGGACATGGGAGAAAAAAAAATTAAGACGGACTTTTGCGAGATCTCGCAAAACTTTTGCGAGATCTCGCAAAAGTTTTGCGAGATCCCGAGTTTGTTTTGCGAGATCTCGCAAAAGTCCGTCTTAATTTTTTTTCCTCCCATGTCCCCTGCGGGGCTCCGTAGAGATGCCTTGTATATTTCAGAAAGATAATCTTATACCGCATACTTCATCTACTCGAACAGCATGGCTTCATCGTAGAAGAGTTTGGTTGCTGAACTTTCCTGCCTGCAGTCCAGACCTTTCACTGTGTGAGAACATTTGGAGCATCAAGAAAGCAAAAATAGAACAAAGAAAGAGCGAACATGTGTAGATTGAGTCCATACGGTTCTCATATTTCCTCATTTTTCCGAGGTCGTCATTTAGGAACGTGGTGGGTAGCCGAAAAACGTAATATGTTGACGATTTGTCACCTAGCCTAAAATGTTACGCTTTGGGAGTGAGAACGTGTTGCTATCAGACAAGAATGGGAAAACTGTCCTCTCCCAGAAGTAGAGTTAAAAGTAGTGTGGATACTACACAGTGGGAAACATGGCCCTATTCCAACTTTTTGAGACGTGTGGCTGCCATCAAAATGAGGGAGGAGATCCTCTAGGACATAGGTGTCAAACTCTGGCCCGCGGGCCAAATTTGGCCCGCAAGCCATACAAAATTACTATTAGAGCTGGCCTGCCAGTGTTATAAAGTGCATGTACTGCTAATACTACAATTCCCAGAATGCTCTGTTGGTGTTTTGTCAGTCACGACAGGACCCATTAGCACCCTCTCCTCTGTTGACCATAGTCATAGCAACCATGCAAATACTGCCATGCTACCTATAACAAAATGGCAAAAAGAAAGGCAGGCAAAACTTTTGCGAGATCTCGCAAAACTTTTGCGAGATCTCGCAAAACTAACTCGGGATCTCGCAAAACTTTTGCGAGATCTCGCAAAACAAACTCGGGATCTCGCAAAACTTTTGCAAGATCTCGCAAAACAAACTCGGGATCTCGCAAAAGTTTTAGCCGCATTCTTCCCATTAGCTCGAAGCTACCGGGAGGTCTCGACCTCCCATTAACTTCGAGCTAATGGGAGGTCGAGACCTACTACAGCCGGGAGGAACACCGCTTTCCCGGCACATCGTGCCTCGACCTCCCGGTCGGCTTCGAGCCAGCGTCCAAAGAATGCGGCTAAAACGTTTGCGAGATCTCGCAAAAGTTTTGCGAGATCTCGCAAAAGTTTTGCGAGATCCCGAGTTTGTTTTGCGAGATCTCGCAAAAGTTTTGCGAGATCCCGAGTTTGTTTTGCGAGATCTTGCAAAAGTTTTGCGAGATCCCGAGTTAGTTTTGCGAGATCTCGCAAAACTTTTGCGAAAGTCCGTCTTAATTTTTTTTTCTCCCATGTCCCTGCGGGGCTCCGTACTTTCTGGACAGGTGGGAGAATATGATGAAAATTTGATAAATGATCAAATTTAATTCACAAGGCTGCAAATACAATTTTTATTTAAGAAATGAATTCCACTGATGTGTTGTTTAATTGGAATTTTGATTTTGTGTGTGTGCAATATTAAGTTATATATACGTTTATATAAGTTATATATATTGTTTAGTATTAAGCTTTGCTTGTTCCATATTCAGTTTTTCAGCAAAACTTGTTTGAGTCCATAAAAAAGATTCCTTGTAATATTTGGAGGAAGACTTTTTTCAATGAATATTAATGTTAGCCCACGACTTTGATCCAGTTTTAAATTTTGGCCCACTGTGTATTTGAGTTTGACACCATCCATCATCTCAATACGAGCACGGCCCGGGTCAGACATGCACACAAGCATGCAGGCCGCATGATTTTTTTTTTTTTCCAGTGTTCTTTCAATTTGTCGGAGCAGTGTGTATATATTGTCATGCCACATATTATTTTGTGTTAAGCTTCACTGTGTACTTACCGATTTGAATATATGAGGTTTATCAGTTTTTATTCCTTTATAATATGATTCATCCTGCTTGGTTTCCTGATTCATGTGGATCGCGTTTGACCACCTGGGTTGGCTGGCCTGATTTGTAGCACCTGTCTGAGCTGCTATCGATGCCAGCTGGGTTTGAATAACGCAGTGTGCTGGACTTTTTGATCTCCATCTGTTACATACACGCTCTCCTCTAACTTCTTTGATTAAACATTTAAATATTAGATGAGGAAAGCATCGCAGCAAAATGGTCATGAAAGAAGCCCATGTTTAAAATTTGCTGTTAGCCACTGCATGCGAAAAATCATCGGTGCACTCAGACAAACTGGACTCGTACTGAGCTTGGAGCGTTCTCATCAACGGTCTTTATAACAGAAAGGCAGGGACCCTTTGTTGATACTATACCACCACTTAACAACAGAACTTTTCATTCTCAGGTAAAGTTCTTGCGCTGTCAGGTGTTTAGCGTAAGCTTTCCCGTGTGTTTCCATGACAACGCTTGGCTCAGCAGCGGTGCGTTACAGCAGAAAAAGGCCCTTAAATATGACAGTGATGAAAGAGATTTAGATAATCTGCTCCTCATCTGGGTCACAGCAGAGAGCTGCAGGGGTCCACTCGGCACAGACTCACAGCAATGCAACGAGGCAACGCAACAAAGATGCAAGTTAAAGTTTTGGTTTGTGTCGCAACAGCAAAACGCACAATTAACACAACAGACACTATAATGTTTCTATCATATGATATAGAAATATAATATAATAAAATATGTACAGAGGAGGTCAGGAGACATGTAGACGAGTGAAGTACTATAACCATCTGTAAAAACCAGTGAAAGCTTTGTCGTGGTTTCTGCATTTCAGCCATGTCTCAAAGCTGATGATCACTGATTGTGAACTAAGACCATGCACACAGGCTGGTTAAAGCTCCATCATGTCATAGATGCACATGATCCAGAAACACAGCCTAAACAGTTTGTTTCAGACACCGGATGACCTGAAGGCCCGTTTTGAACTATGAATTATTCAAAGTTACCCCTGGAATTGGAAAGCAAAAATATCAATCTGGAGATTAGGAGAACAACGTTCACTTTCACTGGGTCCAGTCTTATTCTCCTTATACATGCTCCCATTAGGCTCCATTTTTCAGAAACACCAGATCTCTTACCACTCTTATGCAGACGATACACAGTTCTACCTTTCTCTAAAACCAGGTGCTGATAGTATGCTGCAGAAAGTCTCAGCGTGTCTTAGCGACATACATTGCTGGATGTCTCTGAACCTTCTCAAACTAAATCATGACAAAACCGACATTATAATCTTCGGTAAGCAGGACTCTATTAGACAATCTGGGCCCATTATCAGCTAATGTACATCCCCATGTAAAAAATCTTGGTTTCATTTTGATTCCACTCTCAAGCTGGACAAGCAACTAAATTCAGTTGTTCGTGGGAGTTTTTTCCAACTCAGGAGCATTTCTAAACTCAAAAATATCCTGTCATCTAAAGACCTGGAAACTGTTATCCATGCTTTCATATCGTCACGTCTTGACTATTGTAACTCTCTCTATTTAGGCATTTGTCACTCAAGCCTGTCGCGCCTGCAACTTGTTCAAAATGCAGCTGCAAGGCTCCTGACGGGGACTAGAAAGAGAGAGAATATTACCCCGGTACTCGCATCTCTACATTGGCTACCAGTTAAACATAGAATTGATTTTAAGATTTATTATTTGTTTTTATAGCCCTCCATGGTTTGGCTCCAGGTTACATTTCAGATCTTCTTAGCCTGCACTTACCCACTCGATCTCTGCGCTCCTCCAGTCAGATGGTTTTATCAGTTCCACGCTCCCAGCTCAAATCTAGAGGTGACAGAGATTTCTCCATTGCCGCCCCGAGACTCTGGAATAGTCTCCCCCCCCTTCATAAAATTCTCTTCATCCTTGGAAGTCTTTAAATCGAATCTCAAGACCTACTTATTTTCCAAGGCTTTCGGATCTCTTTGACATTACATGTCTTACAATTCTTTTTTTTTTTTTTTAAATGTTTTCTTTCTATTTTAACTCTTTTATTATATTATCCCTCTGTTCAGCACTTTGGCCGACACTTGATGTCTTTTAAATGTGCTATATAAATAAAGATGACTTGACTTGACTTGACTTTAACCATTCTGAGAGAAAAAATCATCAGAATATTCCAGGTCCAGGTGATGAATAATTACACATAACGAAGACAGCGTGAAGTGCTTCAGTCACAGCACTTCACACAGACAGACAGAGGAGAGAGAGAGTTTACCCAGCATGTGTTGAAAAGGAGGGTAACGCTCCATCTGTTCTGGATATTAATCCTCTAAGTTCAGTGCAGACACACACACACACAGTAAATACACTGTGGGCTTGTAACAGGTTTGACAATAACCCATGTAAGACACACTGCTCTGCTACAGATGTAACTAATTACTGTTCATTTAAATTCTGGGTGCTGGATTCCTTTGATGAATCATTTAAACTATGAAATGCTATGTACCATCATGCACACGTCTTATTATATATGAGCAACTCTCAGTGGCAAAGAGCTGCCAAAACTGTAGTTTGTTAAAACTCCCGATATCATCAGTGATCATGTGATTTAACCCTTTAAGACCTACCATAGAACCAAGTCCGCCAGAGCTTATATCATATTTTTACATGCTATGGAGCCATTTTTGGGAGCATTTCAAGTTGCTATACATCAATACAACCATTACAGCCTAAATTTTAATAATATGTCTGCATTAAGTACATAGTAATTACATAAATTGCAAAAAAGTGCAATAAACTACAAAAAAATTGAAAATCGTTTTTGTTTTTTTAACATATATTTCTAGTTAGAGAAATTTAAGAGGCTTATCCCTCAAAACTGTAAATACAAAAAAGTTGCACAAAATAGTTTCCCATCACAGGAAATTTATTTTGAGTGTCTTCATAGTTTTATTTTTGAAATACACCAATTTTTATATACTGCAGGAAAAACGAAAATAAAGATTATAGTGCAAATTTGCAAAAAAGCAGCATATGCATCAAAATAAACTATTTCCAGCAGTGCAATATGAGTCCTAAGCATCCCAGAAACAACACAGAAAGTCATAAAGTCAAACATAACTTTTAAAAACACCAGTCTAGGCTCATATGGCCCTGATAGTAAAAAAACTACATTTCCGCGAAATGACGTCACTTCCGGTTTCGGGCAGGTCATGGCGGACATGCGATAGTTCGTGCTGATGGATGTAGGAAGTGTTATGAACAGCTGATCGGATCGGCAAAGCGTGTTTCTGGAATATTATGTTTTTGTTGCTGCAAGTGCTTTTTATGCAGTTTTTGCAAAGCTATATGTGGAAGGAAACTGTGACCGAGGACAAGCTGATGGCATAAGATGTAAGTACAACTCCTCCGGTTTCATATGCAAAAAAATTTATTGCGCTAGCTTAAGTGGTTGCAGAGCTACCGGGATTTAAAAATAGTTACACAAAACGGAGCGTGCAGCTCCGACCGGTTTTACAGGGTTAAGTGCTCGATGCTTTGCCCTTTTTTCTTAGATTTTTATCTGTTTTTTCTTTAATCCTGGAACTCTTGACAGTATAACATTTTAAAAATAACAATAATTTTGTTTGAATCATGTTTACCCGTGTAAGGAACTCTTCTCTCCATTTTCTCTTTACTTTTTTACGCATCACAAATGGCAGATTTTGACCATCATGAATAGAATAAAAATGTGACCCCGGAACATGTTATCAGTAGGCTGGCTGGACAACATCTTATAGTTACGTATTTTAAAACGTAACAGTCAGCAAAACAACCCAAATCATTCAATCTGAGCTCAGAGAGATGATGAACACTGCTGGAAGACTGAGCTGGAGTCATGGTAGGCACTGGTTTGCTTGTGTTTCTGTCTCGCTCCTGTTGTCTTTCTCAGGCCTTGGCTGGGTTGGGCAGGTGGAGCTCTACCTTTGGGTGGAGTTGCCACCATCTCCTGCACACCAGCATCCACACCTGTTGCTTATTTTCCTGTCTCCAAGTATTTCAAAACCAGCTCACACATCCAGTCTTTGCCCAATTGTCTGTTTTTCAGTGTGGTATTCAAACCCTTCCTTGTGACCTTCCCTGGGTGTTTGGCACCCCTCCTGGACCTTACCAACAACCCTCACGTGTAAGCCTGCACCTTCAGTCCTTACTTCTCCCGAACCCAGCTGTCTCCCAGTGAACCTTCGTCTAACTGCAAACTCAGGAATTCCGCTTTTGCCAGTGTCCTCTATCCCAGAGAAATTTCCCCATGGAAGTTATTCTGTGTTTTAAAATCAGTGCTTCTTGTAATCAATAAAGGTCTTGAGTTTGATCAGTTCAGCCTCTTTCTGGTTGTGCATCAGAGTCCACTATGCCTTTGGTGTTCATGCCTTGATAAGCATCTGCCTTTAGTTTTCCAAACGGTTTAACTCACAGGTGTCGAACTCCAGGCCTCGAGGGCCGGTGTCCTGCAGGTTTTAGATGTGTCCTTGAACCAACACAGCTGATTGAAATGGCTAAATGACCTCCTCAACATGTCTTGAAGTTCTCCAGAGGCTGGGAATGAACTAATCATTTGATTCAGGTGTGTTGACCCAGGGTGAGATCTAAAACCTGCAGGACACCGGCCCTCGAGGCCTGGAGTTTGACACCCCTGGTTTAACTTAAAGCAACAATCCTTGATGAATCTCTCTGTCCTTCAGCTCTCTGCAGATTTACGTTTGACTTTAGTTGCTGCCTTTGAAACACTTCAGTCGCTCATCCTGTCCTCCTTCAACACCCTTTTCTTCCTGCCTGGCAGCGTTATCTACATCACCCTTTTTCCACCGTATCCACTATCCCTCCTCTGCACATATCCAAACCATCTCAGCCCCAACTCTTCAACTTTGTCTCTAACCTGAGCTGTCCCGCAGATATACTCATTTCTAAGCCTGTCCATCCAAGTGACTCCCAAGAAAAATCTTACCATTTCATCTCTACCCCCTCTATCTCCACCTTCTGTGTTTTTGTCAGCACCCTTGTGTTCCAAATCATTTGACTGATATCATTGATCGAAACTAGGGATGCAACGATACCAATTTTTTCAAACCGATACGATACCGATACTTGGATCTGAGTACTTGCCGATACAGAGTACAAAAAACGATACTTCTACCACACACACACACAAATACAATTAATTGGGAGACAGGTTTTATTTTATTCCCTGCCAATAAAAAATAAAATCTTAATAAAAATGACCACAAAAAAATTTCAAGTGAAAAATAAGCACTTCTGTTAAATTATTGCAGAGTCTCCACATTGTAATTTTACAAAATATCACTGAACTATTGTCTCGAGCTTTCAGAATAATAAACAAACTTCTGTTTGGAATAAAATAAATACAAATTAGGTTTGAGAATAAAATAAACTTTTAAATTATTGCAGAGTGTCCATATTGTAAACAAACAAAATAATTATTATTATATAAATAATAAAATATAAAAAATTATAAAATAAATAATAAATAAAATAATTGGCCCCCTAGTGGCCAATCTAAAAAACTACAACAGAAATGACAAGCCACCCTCTGATTAATGAAATAAGTTAGTATCGGTTCATGGTATCGGTTAACTTTTACGAGTATGAGTACACACACATTTTACAGTATCGGCCCCGATACCCGATACCAGTATCAGTATCGGTGCATCCCTAATCGAAACTATAAACTTCATTTATTCAACACTCCTACCAGAGCTTCGCACTGAACAGGTAGCAATGATTACTCTGACATTTTTCTACCTGTTATAACATAAAAATGTTTTCATTTTCAATACAAATTGTGCCAGTTCTGAAAAAATAAATAATAAATGAATCACCTACACTGCCTGTAAACGTAAAATGTCAAACATCTGGGAGTTGTCAATAACAAAGAATGGGTAGTGCTCATTATATCCCTGTAAACTCGTCTGCTCCGAGTTTCCTTGTTTTTCTGACACATTGTTTAAAACGTCATAATTTTACTTACTAGCCTTTTCCAAAATAAATAAATAAATAAATAAAAATGTAAAAATACATTAACATAAGTACTGCCAGGCATGGGAGCCTTTAAAATAGAAATAAGAATGTTAAAGTGTATTTCATGTGTGCAGAGGTATGAATGGAAGCAACTGAGATACTGGGTTAGTATTCCTGCTACTGAAAGTCTGATTGTATGGTTCATGAACTCCAGGCAATGTTGGCAAAACCAGGTCAGTCCAAAAAAGAACCAGAAGCACGCTCTTCGGTTCAGGTGAGTCCACGCCATACTGTGCAGTTACTGGACAGTTACTTGCTCTCGCCTGCGTCGATGTTGGGTAACGTGTAGAAATGTTCTGGGCTGCAGTCCACCTGTGAAAACAGCTTCCAGTATAAGTCTGAGGGGGCAGAGCCCTATAGAGCAATTTATTTTCTCACATTTCTAACAGTACCAGCTGATCACTTTATATTCACTGTTAGGTTTAACAGTCCTAAAATGCCGCAGCATGTATGAAAGCAACGCTCTCCCATCCGTCTCCAATTCAATCTAAAAATGCTCCCAAAATAAATCCTCCATCAAGATCACCTCTGAAGTCTATTCAGCTAATCCCCTGTGCCGAGGGTGATCTGCCCAGCAGACTGACTGACAGAAAACACACAGCCATCATTTCATTTCACAACCAGGTCAAAGGTCAGCAGTCCAGACAGCGACCTGGAGCGATGTCAAAGGTTTTTTTTAACTGCTTATCTAACTCATTGTGGTGATGTATGGCAAAAAATCGGGTTAATGTACTGTCTAATACAGCCGATAAGACAGCTTTATGATTAAGCCTGGAGACAAGCTACAGTTAACTGTGCACTATGCAGTAGGGCTGGGCGATATGACCCAAAATTCATATCTCGATATTTTTTTAAAGCCATAAGTTAAGAACAAAAAGAGAGTTCTTAGTCACACTGTGTCCCAGATGTCACACAGGCATTTTTATTTACATACAGCATAGATTTACATGAAGAAATTACTCAAAAAGAAATTATCAGCATTTATTAAATAATAATGCTCCATAAATAAAAGAAAACAATGTTGTTTTTGTGCATAACAAAGAGCTCATAATTGTGCAGTCAAAATGTAAACTAAAAGACGCTGAGCATAGTAACAAAGACAGATTTCACAGCTGCTCTGTTCCCAACTTCTACTGCGTGACTGACAGCCTGGAGTTTGAAATCCTCTTTGTAACACTGTCTCTTAACAGGTGCCATTTATGGCCCTTATACACACACAATACGGTAATATTACGTTGAAGCACAGTACGTATCACTCCGCGAGGCTCCAGACTACGGTAGCCGTAATGCTCCGACAATCCATCAAGCGCTGCAGCTCCGTAGCTTAGCAAAGTCGTACTAAAACATTTTTTGACAGATTGCTGAGCGCCGTGTACCACCTAAAATCGGTTCGCGGTCAGTAAGCACAACCAGAATTCATACGTAAGGCGCGCTGTCAACTTTTGAGAAAATGAAGGGATTTTAGGCCGTGCAGCCCCTGTGGGCTGTCGTTAGCATGGTTAGCTCGTTAGCGTGGTTAGCTCGTTAGCGCAGTTAGCTCGCTAACACGTTGACGCCGTCCAGCCCCACAACTCGCTAACGGAGATTTGCCGTGTCCATCTTGTCGCTGCTTGCAGGTGAAGCTATGGGGGAGGAGGGGGAGTTGTGTTCAGTGAAGGAGAGGCGAGGCCGAGTAATGTTGCGCAGAGACAAAAGCGGACGAAAGAGGCAAACTTGTGGCTCCACAAGTATAATTATAACGTAACATAGACTATATCGATATAAAGGATATTGTCACATCTTATATCTCGTATGAAAATATATCGATATTTTTTAAAAACTCGATATATCACCCAGCCCTACTATGCAGCACTTGCATTAAATATTTGTTTTATTGCTTTATATTAAGTGTTTATAACACAACCAAAAAATAAGACTTTCCTCTAGTTTCTTGGCTGCTTCTAGCAGCCTGTAGACTGTGTGCAGGTTGGGTTCAAGACTTTTCTCCTCGCTCCTGCCTCTGTGAACCTCATCTGCCATCTTATAGAATCACAGTTAGCAACACTAGCTCATATCAGCCAACAGACACCATTAATCACCAACATCAACAAACGACGAAACACAAACTTTACAAAAGGGGCAAAAAACCAGTCAGTTTAATCGAGTGAAGCACTTTTGGTCAAGTGGTAATGTGACCAGTAATGAGGCAGAACTGGTCACTACATCAGCACAGCATCTTCCTACTTTGATCCATGCATGGGTGCATGAGCACGCAACCAAGCAGCAGCAGGCTGGATGAAAAACAAAACATTCAATAGATCGATACTTAATTTATTTTGCAAGGTTCATGTAAAGTAAATCCTAGAAATATTAATATTGTGTGTGAAATACACGCCTGATCTTCTACATCAGAACTGCCAGTGAAGGTGCAGAGTGAACTCTGCAGCTTCTTATTTCATTTCGTTGGTGCTGCCATCTGTGACGGCCTGCCAGAAAGTCTGACAGTATCGCGTTACCTCGGTTACCGCTCACTGAGTGTCACTGGTACAAAGTCCTGCCTCTTTAGCTCTGCATGTCACAGCAGCTGAGGTGGATTTGCAGGGGTTTAGGTGCATTTGTAGCCAGGTGACGTGGCCCTGTTTGTCCAGGCCTATGGCGGTTTGGTGAAGAATGTGGGTCAGGCTTGGAAAGGTGACCGTGGCCAGCGAGCCATGCTGGCCCACAGATGGTGATGCGGAGGGAACTGCCTCACAGTTCATGATAATGAGCTTCAAACAGACAACGCAAAACCACAAACATGTTGGGTAGATAAACACACTGCAAGAGCTTTGCATGTCACAAACAGTACATGAGAGAAAAGCAAAGTTGCTACAATTTTAATGAGCTTGAAAATCAATATTTGGTACGACCAGCTTTATTCTTCAACAGCCTGAACTCTCTTAGGCAGCTTTCTTATGTATTTCCTTAAGTAGTCTTCAGGAATTGTTCTCTGAAGGGTGTTCAAAGCTCTTTGGATGTTGGCTGCCTTTTTTCAGGCTCTCTTGAGGTCCAGACCCTGCGGAGGCCAATCCATGGCTTAAAGTATTCCAGTGTGTTTTTCTATCCCGGTGTTTTTATTGCGCTGGCAGTGTTTGGAATAATTGTCACAATAAAAAATGAAGCCACTGTCAATCAGACACTTTCCAGATTGTGTTGGTCGATCAAAATCTGTGTTCTTAACTCCATAAATTCTGGAAAGATCTCAGACACCACTGACTGAAACGCGGCCCAAACCAAACAAAGCCTCCAGCATGTTTTACACATGTAGACTCAGTCTTGCAGTTCTCTCCTGACCTCCTCTGCACATATTAACAATCATTTAAACCAGAAAGTCAAAATCAGAAAAAAATCAGGGGATAGAAGTCTACCATAGTGGAGATTATTCGTATGATGAAAACTATAGAAATGTACTGGAAACCCTCGATTCATCCATATTGTCCTGCTTGCCTGGGTTGCAGGGGCAACAATCAATGCAGAAATTCCCAAACCTTTTCAAGCTGCTGAAACATCAGCTGAAAGGCCTGGTTCTGCCCTGGATATGTCTGAAACTTCTCACCTAGGACTAGAGATGGCACGATACCACTTTTTTATGTCCGATACCGATATCATAAATTTGGATATCTGCCGATACCGATATGAATCCGATATAGTGTTTTTTTTAATCAATAAAACGTTTTTTTAATATCTTGCTGCATTTTGTATAAGTTTATACTCAAGTTTAAATAAATAACAACACTAAAGCTATTCTGTTACACCTGTATGTAAAAAATACACTGCGGCCAAAATATTTCATAGTTCAGCAAAACTGATCAATCTAATAAAGTTAAACCTGCTCCATCCTCCCTATTCTGGTATTTTAAAGAGTACTTAGCAGAAATATTAAGCAACCTAACTAATAGGGTTGCAAACTCCCAGCAAAAGAAAATAGGGAACCACCCTCTTCCTCATGATGCTTAATCAATGTAATCAACTTTAATTTGATGCAGGGAGGAAAATGTACAGAAATAAATTATTTTTCAAGAATAATTAAATAGATTCAACATCTTTCTTCAACAGAATTGCAGACTGCACAGATGGTACCTTCCCAAAGGAAAAAGTACTACTACTAAAAAGTACTAGGGTATATTAGACTTAACAGTTACTATATACAGTAATGGACTTCTATATATTTTACATCAGATTAAAACTTTGGGTGTAAGAGTCAGATAATTATTTATTAAAAGCTCGACATTTTAAATGAGAATAAGAAAGAAAAGTATGTCTTTGTGCCCCCTTTTCCCTGTTCATGGCCTATCGGCCCCCCTGGCTAAACTTTGCTAGATCCGCCCCTGCACAGTTACGTCAGCTGTAGAAAAAGATCCTGGTGTAGAAATAATATTAAATAAATTCTAACAACAGCTGATCAAGCTTAAACGTGCTGCTGTTGTTCAGCCGCTGGTTTCCTCTTTCTGGTGAGAAGTGGGCCAAAAACTAAGAAGAGAGACGGACTCGCGACAGAAAAGCCGATCAGCTGATCATTGATCAGTTTCACATTGAAGTAGCAGCAGGAGAGAGAGAGAGAGAGAGGCAGTCGCTCCATATATCGGTTGTTAAGCTTAACGTGGGAATGCTTTACAGACATTCAGAGATGAACTTGCACACTTGCTTTACTTCTCTCTGGGAAAACTTCCTCGGAGATGAAATGCTGGTTTGAGGCTACAAATACACACAGCCGCTCTATCACGTGATGCACACTGCTGCGATGTTCTAAGGTTATGAGCCGAGTTACGCTGTGTAGCAAGTTTTGTGCGGTGCTTTTTTGATGTTTAATGGATCGGATTACATTTTTTATTTCTCTCCGATATCCGATCCAGTAATTTGGGTCAGTATCGGACCAATACCGATACGTAATATTGGATCGGTCCATCTCTACCTAGGACCCACCCAATTAGCATCCTAGTCAGATGTCTGAACCTTCTCCACTCACTTCTTTCAAAGTAGTTCTATTATGAGCTCCTCAACCTCTCTCCAAGAGTGAGACCAGGCATTTTCCAAAGAAGGTTATTTCTGCTCCTTGCTCATTTTTCCAGTTGCCTCCCACAGGTCCCACACATACAGGAGAGCAGGAACATGTAGTCAAAAATGTGCAATGCAATGTATTTCTTATTTTAACAAAATAAACCACACAAAAAACCTACACAGCTAAGAACCTAATTGCAAAGTAACTGTTTTTTTGGCCAAACTGGATGCTGTACTCCAGTTTGTGTGACCCATGTTGAACAGCTGAGTTAAAATAAGCTTTTGAGTTTCCTAAATCTGAGTTTTTATAAGTGTTACATCACGTTTAACTGTCACACCTGCAAATATCAAAGACAGTGGAGCACAGATTTCAGGGAGTCCTGAGGGAAAACAGCCTGCTGAAACACAGTTATTCTCTCGGGACCTCCATGAAAGCGCAGTGCATTCTGGGAGTTGACTATCAGAAGCTGGAATAAGCCCATTCAGGACTATTTTCTACAAGCTACACGCTTACTATATTCTATATGTGTTCATATTAACATGTCATGTTACCATAACTGCGAATGACATTCAACTTTCCCATCCATGGGTTTCTAACGATATCTACAGTCTTACAATAATGCAGGCCTTTAAAAAAACATATTTAACCCTCTGCAGATTATGAGACGTAAACATTGTGCACTTACGTCTCAGGTGGGATCTTCATCTGAGCCTCAGCTGTGATCAAAAGGCAAAAAATTCCCATTAGCCTCAAGAGGGTCCTCATTCCCAAAACATTAATGCTGTCCATCCTGTATCCCTGAAGTCCGGACATGGAGCTCCTTTAAAGAGACTTTAAAGGAAGATTCTCAAACTGGGAGAAGCTCTGAATGTTCAAGAAGATGATAAAGAGTTTGGAAACGGTTTCCTCATGTTGGCTAAAGATAGGAAACGGTGACATTTACAGTTACAGACTTTTGACCCTGAACTCTTTCCATCACGTCTGAATAAACTGGTCCTGCTGCCAGCATCTTGTCTGTTTGCTTCAGCCTCTCATCTTCATCAGAGCAACTTCTAAGAGATCCAGAGAGACTCAAAATCATTGCACACCCGGACAAAGAGTTAAAAATCCATCCTACTGTCCACAGGAAAGACCTCTGTAGCAAGTTCCTCCAGGTTACTCCTTATGGAACCAGGAACAGTGAGTGGGCTCATTTCACCACCTTGCAGATATTAAAGAAAACATAAAGCTTGGTTGTCTGCAGTAGACACTGCGGCCACTTGCCTTTCCTGTCGCCCAATTTGTGGTGTAATCCACTTGGATTAAAAACTCCTCTTCCTCGTGGAAGAGAGCGTCACAGAGAGAGAGAGAGATGAGTGGGGAGGGATTGGAGCAGGGGATTGGATGCAGGCTCTGTTTTATCAGAGAGGATTAGAGCAATTTCTGGAGACAGACTCCCCAGCAGCCAATCACAGCTGCTGTAGAGAGAAAAAAAGAAGAAGAAAAAAAAGCACAGGCTCAGTTTGGCTGCTCAAAGAGAGAAAGAGAGAGAGAGCAGCTAACAAGGCATAATGCCCCAACACACACTCAGATAATCAGCTGATTGACAAAAACCCCCCACACTCAAGCATTCACATAAATTACATTTTATTGACACTCTTTAAAGTCATGAAGCTAAACCAGACACACACACAGAGACACACAGTCCAAGGTTTCACTCTACTGTCTGATCCAGATCCAACCAAGACTTTAAACCTTCAGTAAGCTGATAAAAACCCACTTAGAGGTAAAGCTGCTGACCAATTACGGCTCACCATCGTCATCCCAACCCATCAACAA
Organism: Neolamprologus multifasciatus; assembly: GCF_963576455.1. Lineage (NCBI taxonomy): Eukaryota > Metazoa > Chordata > Actinopteri > Cichliformes > Cichlidae > Neolamprologus > Neolamprologus multifasciatus. The sequence goes on along the minus strand of NC_140445.1, from coordinate 3,552,403 downwards.
CATTATCTCCACAACTGGAAAAGGCAAAAAGAGGTGCAAATGTTACACCCCTGAAAACAGGGGGGAAAGAATCACGAGAGTGATTATGACTAGCGTCTCTCATGCAGTCGTTTAGAGGAGGAGAACGCGCGAAAGCCCCCTAGTGGAGAATAGAGACACTACTAATCGATCCCAGAAAAGGCTTACTAGCCGATCAGTGATGTATAGATTGCAGTTCTCTTAAATAACATGAAATCCATTAATATAACATGAAAAATAATAACCTCTTAACCATTTTCTTACCATAATAACGTTATTTTTGTCCTTATATCAACTGATATGAATTAGTATTGTGACAGTAACCTGTCACACTCTCCCCCACCAAGGTTATTATCATTAACGAAAACTAACGAAATAACGAAAACTAGAAGTGAAAAAACATTTTCGTTAACGGAAATAAAAATAAAAACAAAAAAAGGAAAACTAACTAAAACTAGAATGAGTGTTCACAAAACTAACTAAAATTAACTGAATTTATAGCAAAAATATGTTTAGTTTTCATTGATGTGTGCGTGTCATACAATAGTCAAGGGTGAAAATGAAGTTTAGTTTCCAGATTTTTTTCTTGCTGTGTCTCATTATGCCAGCAGGTGGCAGCACGTTAGTCGAGTCATCTGTGTTGCTGCTCCGTCCACGCGCAGAATCATGTCAGGAAAAGTCGGGAGCCAGAGTCCAATTTGGGATTACTTTGAATATGACTGTGTTTTGGATAAAGCAAGTGTCTTGTAGTGGAAACAGACAAATTATGAGGGACATTTCTAAAGGGAAAAAAATCCCACAAACCTTAAAGTGCACTTGAAAAGCTCACACAAGAAGGCTAACCTAGCTTAGCTTGAGAAGGTAAGGGAGCACACTCAACCCTCATCCCCAGAAACAGAAGCTAACCCCAGGCAAGGCAGCGTGATGCATCCCGAGACAACAGGACGGGGATATCTACACAACTGTGTGAGTCAATTACCTTCAAAAAGTTTATCAATTCACTTGAACCAAAATTACGAACACCCGGTGCTGCGAGAGTTAATAGTCTCATTGGGGCCAAGATATACATTTTATAGTTGCCTGGTATCAATGGTTGTTCATCTGCCTTTATTTATTTATTTAAAGAACCCATAGGTGGGAATGTGAGTTGTCTGTCTCTGCGTGTTAGCCCTGCGACAGACAGGCGACCTGTCCAGGGTGCAGTATGGTAGCTGGAATAGCAACACACCCAAGGATGAGCAGAATGACTGATATGATGAAACTGGGATTTTGTTACACTTAATTATTGCAAACACAACTAAAACTATAACTGAAACTAATCAAAACTAAACTGAAACTAAGGATTTTCAAAAAAATAAAAACTAAACTAAACTAGCAAACAATTGGTAAAAACTAATTAAAACTGATATAAAATTGAAAATCTGAAGTCAAAACTAAATAAACTAATGAAAATTGCAAAACTATTAAAATCCTGTCCCCCACTCAAAAAATGTCGTCCCGACATTATACCAACAAATTGCTTTTCAGTCTATATTCTCTTGTAGTCAGGGTATCAACAGTAGAGTGAACCATTGTCCTCAATTCTATGGGTTTAACACCACAGTCTATCACTGGTGACTGAAGACAAAGTCTATAACCAGTCCATATGTGAGTCTTCACAAAGTCTTTTGTCTATGGTTATAATCCACAGATGGGAAAAGTTAATGTCTTTTTCTTGATGACAGTCCGTAGGTACAGTCTTCAAGTCATAAGTGAAAAAGTGTCAACTTACATTTGCTGAAGTCCAGCAAATGTCCATGTGCCACCACATCAAGACCCATCTTGATGTGGTTGCATTCAGTTCGGCTGTTGACAAAATGTACGTTAGTGGGTTGTTGTCACTATAGACAGTAAAAGTTGGGGCATAGTACAAATAGTCTCTGAATTTGTCCGTGATGGCCCACTTTAAAGCTAAAATTCCAGTTTGCCTGCATGGAAGTGGTAGTTTTCTTCAGCTGCTGTTAGAGTACGGGAGCCATAAGCAATAACTCGCAGCTTACCATCTTGTCTCTGGTAAAACACGGCGCCTAGCCCTTTGTGTGAGGCGTCTGTGTGTACGATCGACGGCTGTGTGAAATCTGGGAATCCCAGCACTGGTGGGTGGAGCAAACAGTCTATTAGTTCCTCAAGTGCACTTTGATGCTGGTCAGTCCACACGATTTGTTTTGAGGAGGGCACAACTTGACTGGCTCTCTTTGGTCTTGCCCTTGTCCCTTTTGTGGTGTTTGAGTTCTCTGTGGTTTTGTCAGCTTTTAACAGTTCATACAAACAACCTGCTTTTCTGGAGAAGTCTTTTATGTATTGTCTGTAGTAGGAGAGAAGGCCTAACATTTTTCTGAGCTGACCAACATTTTGTGGTTTTATACCTTTGAGTGCTTTGACTGCTTCAAAGTCTGCAGGATCCACTTTACTACCCTCTGCAGACACTATTCTGCCCAAATAGCGCACCTCAGACTTAAACATGTCACACTTACTTGGCTTAAGCTTTATACCAAAGCCTCTCAATCTCTGGAGCACTTTTCTCACGTCCTCCAAGTGATCTTTGAATGTTTTGCTGTAAACTAATGTGTCATCCAGATAGGGGATGCAGATGTTGTCGCGCAGCCCATCCACGCACTCTTCCATACAGTGCTGAAATGCTGCAGGGGCATTCATAAGTCCAAAGGGGATGCAAATTCACTCATATAATCCCCAGGGGGTCACAATCAATCAATCAATCAAAGCTTTATTCGCCACATGCAGGTTGCCCTGCAGTGAAATGGGACCCCCCCCCCCCCCCCGACCTTACACACACAACACAGACATTACATGGGGATACAAGTCGGAGATCGGTAGCGTTACAGAAAAACACTGAAATATACACTACAGTGGGAAAGTACAAGAGGAAAAAGAGAGACCTCTACTCATGCTGTGCTTCAATGGTAGGACAGCATGAGAACAGGAAACAAAAAAACTCCTCTGCACAAAAAGCACATAAATGTGGAAGGAAAAGCTAAATAATAAACCAAAATAATAAAGTGCTTAATATACATATACCTGAACAGGTTTTCCGACAAAATGGCTGACAATAGCGGCGTTTTTAGCTCCTGACGTTAACCAGGCGAGAAATTTGGGTGTAGTGATGGATGCAGACCTAAACTTAGAAAAACACATTAAGACAATAACAAAATCAGCTTACTATCACCTCAAGAATATTTCAAGGATAAAAGATCTGATGTCTCACCAGGACCTGGAAAAACTAGTCCATGCATTCATCTTTAGTAGGCTTGATTACTGTAACAGCATCTTTACAGGTCGACCTAAAAAATCAGTCAGACAACTACACCCTGAACAATGTAAATGAAATAAATGAATGTAATGAATGAATGAATGAAATGTAAATGAATAAAGAGCGCTAAAGACCTGATGAAAAACATGTTAGTTTGATTTTAGGGCAACAGTCAGACACCAGCTCCAGACGGTTTCCATGTAAGATTTGTTATTTTCAAGTGAAGCTCATTTAGTTTGGCTTTCTCAGGAAACTCTTCAGCCTGAACCTTATTTTTTAAAAACAGACTACATCAAACACCCTTAATGCTTAAGGATATTTAAACTAAAATATTATCTATGTTACACACACACTATTAAACACTGGTAAACTATTTTAAGAATAAAACTCCTGACTCATTTTGTGCCCCTGCCTGTGAAAGGTGACATGAAGTAAAAATAACTTTTCGGGGAGGCAAAAAATATCACATCATGTTGGCTCTCTAAATAGTTTGTCTGCCTCGTATCAATCTGAAATTTGAGTCAGTCTGAAGTCGCAGTTCATCCTGCTGCACACGTCTGTCCCATCCTGACTTTCACATTAAGAGTCCTGCAACTTGTTTTTACTTCCCTTCTGGGCGAGTGTCTCCACTTCGAAAGTTTTATGCTCCTGAAAACATTGAGACGTCATCTCGGATCATCTAAAAACCCCTCAGGAGCAGAATTGTCAGGTGCTCAGGTGGAGAAATCAAAGTGAACTGTAAGTGCAGGTCTGTTGGCAGCAGTTTGGTGGTTTCACAGTTTCCAGACGCCCATTAATTATTGATCAGCGTCACAAGAATAACCACAGAGTGATCAATAGATCAGAGTGTCAGAGAAGAGCTAAACCTTCACTGCTGTGACCGCATCACATCCACTCTGTGTTGAGGGCGACTGTGGTTCAGGTGGTTGGGAAGCTCATCTGTAACCGCAAGGTTCGATCCCCCAGCTCGCTCTGTCCTGGTCGTTGTGTCCTTGGTAAGACACTTCACCTACCGCCTACTGGTGTTGGCCAGAGGGGCCGATGGCGCGATATGGCAGCCTCGCTTCTGTCAGTCTGCCCCAGGGCAGCTGTGGCTACAACTGTAGCTGCCTCCACCAGTGTGTGAATGTGAGAGTGAATGAATAGTGGAATTGTAAAGCGCTTTGGGTGCCTTGAAAAGCGCTTTAGAAATGCAATCCATTATTGTTGATTGATCATACTTTATTCATCCCGAGGGAAATTGGGTTAAGGCTGCCAGCCGTGCCAGCGCCGTCTTACCCTTTTAACCCATTAAGAAACGACACTGATCGTATCTCTAAAGCATCCGTCATGACTCAACTTACTGTAGGTAAAAACTTTTCAGAGGCAAGATAAAAATAATGAAGGGTAATTCTGTTAAAACAACTTCACAATCCACATTTTGCTGTCTCCACACAATTAAAATTAATTAACTATTAAAAATAGTTGCCGGTTCCATCCATTCGCTTCCACCTATCCCAGCTGTCATAGGGTGAGAGGCGGGGTACACCCTGGACTAATTAACCTATCCCCACAAGCTGCATGTCTTTACTCACTTTGGACGGTGGGAGGAAGCCGGTGTACCCGGAGGGAACCCACGCAAACACAGGGAGAACATGCAAACTCCACACAGTGGCAGCCTGATGGTGGAATTGAACTCAGGACCTGCTGTGCAGCAACAGTGCTGACCACCATGCTGCCTAGTTGCCGGTTATTGGATGTAATTTTTTCCCCAGCACAGTCTCATGTTTAAATAAGCTCAGGGCAACCACTACAAAAAGTCCTACAGATAAACACATAAACACAAGCAGGTATTTAAATACAGAAACGATGGAAATGTAACTAGATGGAAAAAAATCAAGAATCTGGCTGACGGATTGAAGTGCGTTTACCTGAAGAGTTTTTAAAGGGGTCACTGAGACTGTGTTTTGGATTTGCTCAGGCAGGTAATTTCATAGTTTTGGGGCTCACCTCAGGAACAGATCACACAGGCTGGCTCATAAAAGCCTTAAAGTTGATATTAAGTCTTAAATTCAATTCTGAAAAATGCTGTGAGCCAGCACAGGAGGCTAAAAGAGGTCACAAGGTCACTTCTCAAACCCTGGTGGCAGAGTCTGAACAAAATGAAGCAAAAGAAGGAAATTTTGGTTGTGGCAGTGGGAGAGACGGCTGAAATAATCAACCTGAAAGACGGTCAAGGCATGCAAAATGGCCTCAGCATTTTCAAGAGATAGTTTTTCTTCTTATGCACGTAAGACCCTAAGAAGAAGAAGAAATAATAATGAGCCAGCAGCTCCCTCTAGTGTAGGAACTGCAGCACTAGAAAGATAGAAGTGTTGTCATCTGCTGGACAGTTTACACTGGTGTTAAAAGAAAGTGCTTCTCCTGGGAAGTGACAGCAAATTCTGACAGAATATTCATCGTATTATATTTTAATGGCTAAAACAAACTCCAAAACTGAAAGAAATACCTTTATTATGTATTAAGATAAAGGAAATGTATATTTTACAAGGTAAAACCTCTTCAATGCTAAAGACAGAACTCCAACAATCAAATGATCCACTATGAGAAAGTATGGTGAAAGTGAGGAGGAAGTCCTTTCTAAAAGGAAGAGATCTGCTGCACCAAGCTCAGGGAGGTCCAGCTTCTTGTTGGGCTCAGCTGGAGCGTGAGGGGACAGAGAGGAAAGTAAAGAGGACGACTGAGTTTCAACCAAAGTGATGACGTGGAGCCTCCAGAAAGGAAAACAGCATGATCAGCTGTATGATACCCTGTTTGCATTGCAATCATCCTCAGGACCTTCATCATAAGCTTGTTAAAGTAAAGTAGTAAAGTAAAGATGAAGATTGAGAGACCAAGCACAACAAACAGAAACACAACTGTGTGATTATTTAAGAAGCATGTGTAACCAGCATGAGGGGAAGTGTAACCTAGCTCGTAATCGATATGTATGAATGCTGGTGATCGCCTCTGAGCATATCTGAATTCATTTTGTGGAGGATTTTCTGATCAAAATATTAAGAGTATGAAGGTGTCGTGGAGATGTGGATCAGGTTTTAAAACACAAACTGCCTTCGTCATTTTTTATGGCTAACAACTGATTCCTCACATAAGCACATTCTTCACTGGGACTTGCCTCAGCACTCTGCAAGTGTGTGTGTGTGTAAAGGTGCTGATGAGGTGGGTTTCGGCTCCTCCGGGTGGCGTTGAGGATCTGGTAACAGTGTGTTCTCAGTGTCAGAGCAGAGAGTAAATCACAGCCCCCTGCTGGTCGTTAAAAAGAATGCACGTTAAATTTACTTCAGCACATTCCGTGTCAGTTCATCAGATGCCCTCCACTCGGCCATCTCAGAGTTGAAAAGATTCACTTCAGAACAAGAGAAAATGCACAAGATCAGGTTCTCGCTACCGTTAGCTTTGTCATAAATGCTTTAAGTGATAAATGTAGAGACTTTGAACCCATCTGTCACTCGTACCACTGTCCCGCTGTGCTCACTTACACCGTCTTCACATAATTCTCTTCCTCACGCAGTGCCACTGTTGCTCGCTTGGTACTGTCACATGCTTTTTCTCGAGCCGCAAACAGGAAGTGAAGTTTCGGCATAAAGATATACTGCTCACTGATCATCACCTCTCTCCTTAACCTAGTTTCAACAACTCTTTCCTGTATCTCGATGCTTTGGCTCATTCAGTGTAACCCTTTACTGTTATTAAAGCTCTGCACATTAACCTTTTCCTTGAAAATCAGTGCCAATTCCCCAGACTTCCTCTCACGTTCCAAGACTGTGCTAAACAGCCTAGTAAAGTAAGTGATCTGGACCAACGACCTCTACACTCTTTCCTGTCTTCGTGGCATTGAATAATTGACAGTGAGACCTACATTTTCATCATGCCTGATGAATTTAAACACATCATAAAGGATCCAGTGAAGGAAACCTGTAGACATATTTCAGAGATCTGCACATGCTCAGAGTAACCGTGCTCCCCCCAGCAGCAGTTGGACATGTGATACCTGAGATATGTGACACATAGTGTGACATGCCACAGCGTCACTGGGCTCATCAAATCCTATCCTGGGGTCAAAGGTCAGGTGGTGTCTTCAGGAAGAGGGCAGTTGCGTAACAACCTTCCCACATACTTAAGATCAGTGCTGATCAGTCAAGATTCTTTGTGTGAGTTTCATTCACTTAACCCTTTAAGACCTACCATAGAACCAAGTCCGCCAGAGCTTATATTATATGTTTACATGCTGTGGAGCCATTTTTGGGAGCATTTCAAGTTGCTATACATCAATACAACCATTATAGCCAAAATTTTAATAATATGCATGCAATAAGTGCATAGTAATTACATAAATTGCAAAAAAGTGCAATAAACTACAAAAAAATTGAAAATTGTTTTTGTTTTTTTAACATATATTTCTAGTTAGAGAAATTTAAGAGGCTTATCCCTCAAAACTGTAAATACAAAAAAGTTGCACAAAATAGTTTCCCACCACAGGAAATTTATTTTGAGTGTCTTCATAGTTTTATTTTTGAAATACACCAATTTTTATACACTGCAGGAAAAACGAAAATAAATATTATACTGCAAATTTGCAAAAAAGCAGCATATGCATCAAAATAAACTATTTCCAGCAGAGCAATATGAGTCCTAAGCATCCCAGAAACGACACAGAAAGTCATAAAGTCAAACATAACTTTTAAAAACACCAGTATAGGCTCATGAGGCCCTGATGGTAAAAAAAACTACATTTCCGCGAAAATGACGTCACTTCCGGTTTCGGGCAGGTCATGGCGGACATGCAAAAGTTCGCGCTGACGTCTATTCCAAGGTAGGAAGTGTTACAAACAGCTGATCGGATCGGCAAAGCCTGTTTCTGGAATATTATGTTTTTGTTGCTGCAAGTGCTTTTTATGCAGTTTTTGCAAAGCTATACGTGGAAGGAAACTGTGACCGAGGACAAGCTGATGGCATAAGATGTAAGTACAACTCCTCCGGTTTCATATGCAAAAAAAAATTATTGCGCTAGCTTACGTGGTTGCAGAGCTACCGGGATTTAAAAAATAGTTACGCAAAACGGCGTGCCCGCTCTGACCGGCTTTAAAGGGTTAAAGAAACAGCAGTTTGCTCCAAACGTCTGTAGAGGATTACTGACCGAACATGGAACATAACCACTCTGAATGAATGAAAGACAACATAGACAACATAGACATCACATGGGAATACAGGTTGGAGATCGGCAGCATTACAGAAAAACACTGAAAAATTACACAACGATGGGAAAGTACAAGAGGAAAAAAAGAGACCTCTACTCATGCTGGGCACCTATGGGAGGACAGCATGAGAACAGGAAACAAAAAAACTCCTCTGCACAGAGAGCACATAAATGTCCACAATACAACATTGGAGCACGTGACAAGCCACAGGGTTGGGTAGGGGGTGAGGAGTAATCCGAACATCATCCGCTGGTTTGTGGAAGTCCGTTCTGAACCAGTGAGGAGGAAGTCTTCCTGTGTTGGAAAGGCTCATGGCTCATAGTTATGTTAACATTAAGCCACAATCATTTGTCATATAATTATTTTAAAATGCTCCAGAGTGCAACAATAGACCCCCCCTCCCCCACAATAAAACAAAAAAAACAAGGGACAGGTTGGTGGATATTAGAGGAACTGTAGTTTTTCCCACTTAACGAAGTTACGGGTTCATGTTTCTCTCCCCAGCCAACATATTCCTCAAAAATGTTGGCTGGGGCACGAGGAAAGCACATCCTGTGCCGAGATGAAGTCCCATCCATCCATTTATTTTATTCCGCTTTGGTAAAATCCCTTTTTAAAAAGTAAAAAAATTAGATATAGTACCAAAGCTTTATTAAAAACGTTCGTAAAATTCAGCCTACTTCTCCGTGCAGAAAATGCACAGGTGCTATAATTAAAAGCTCTGTTTATCCCTGTAACATAAGCTGGTCGCTGGTTCTGCCCAGCATGCTGCGCGAACCCATCCCCATACACACTCGTGTTTTCATATCTTTGTGGGAACATCTAATTGACATAATGCTTTCCCTAGCCGCTTACCTTAACCCTAACCATCAAAAATGAATACCTAACCTAATACCCTGACACCAAAAGCACATTTTGAGCCTCAAAACTGTCTTCAAACTCGTGGGGATGGGGAGTTTGTCCCCATAAGGGCTGTTGGTCCCCACAGGTATAGTAAACTTCCAATTTTTGGTCCCCAAAAAGATTTGTAAACATGGTACACACACGCAGTGGTTCAGAGTTCGGTTATTTGTGCTTTTGCCTTTTCAGGCCGTTGTTGCTGGCTGGCTTTCTCCACACGCAGCTGTCCAACTATATCCTGGCCAGTATACAGTATAATGTGGATACAAAAGCTGTCTTATTGTCCGATTCTTCAAGGGCAGAAGCTGTATTATTAAAAAGCAGCCTTCTCAAGTATATTACAAGCTATGATCATTAGCTAATGGATTTTCAAGTGACAAAGCTTGAAAATGAAATAAAACGCCAAACGATACGAACTATCAGATGATCTATTATGAGCAAACACTTGGTGAAAGTTGGGAAGAAGAACTCCTTTTTAACAGGAAAAGAGCATCAGAACCAGGTTTAGGGATGGGTAACCATAAACCTCTACCAGGTGGGGGTAGAGATGATGAGCTGTGATGAGTCATTATAGAGCGCATTCTACTTTATGTAAGACTTCCACGTGTAAACGTCTGCACTTTAAAGTCAACGTATTATCGTTCTGCACAATTTTGTGTATTTTGAATAGTGAATTGCCTGCCCCCCCACCCCGGCAGCTGTTGAGCTATCAAAGTGCAGTCCATCATCTTTGGCCTCGTGTTAACACACCAGCACACTCATGACCAACACTATGTGTGTGTGCATGTGAGGAGGGGGTTTCATCCCTGTGATACGGAGGGCTTAGCCAGCCCCGAGCACAACAATGGCTGCATTGAGGAGGACATTGCCCCACGTGGCCTGGCATGGATGGAGTGTTATGGAGGAGTTTGGGGGGATGGCGGGGATGTTTTTTGGTCGAGGGGGTTGTTATGCACTGAGACCCTGAGCCCTGCAGCTGTCGCCTGGCACGCTCCGGTCTCGGGGAGAACCGACAACTCACATCAATGCCAAGTGTCCTGGTGCGGCCGATGGCGGGGGCTTCTGTCATCGCAGGGCATCTGGAGGAAGGGGGGTAAAGTGGAAGGTGGTGTGGGGGTAACAACCTCTATAACACCAACAGAGCTGCCCGAACCCCCACGCTCCCCTGTAACCCCTGGGCTCCACGTCACCCAGCTGCTTCAATGGAACGTGTCACAATTTGAGCGTCAAGCCTTTTATATCACCAACACGTGATCGGCCGTCAAATCAAAGCTTCAAAAGCAGCAGCTGTCAATCTCTCTTGCAAATGAGGTGACTCATGCCTGCCAGCTTATAGGGAATACTTTGTATATTTCAGGGATATAATAATAAACTGTCTTTGTAACAGCAGGTAAATAAACAGGACAAATCAATAAAAATGAAGCCTAGATTCACAGCTCCTTCTCTGAGCCACAAAGAAAGAGAAAATATGACACGCTTCTTTAGTTGATGACTCTCGTTTTTATAGAAGGTTGTTTTTCTCAGCGTATTACTTCAAAAATATATACACACTATATTTCCTGAACTAAAACAAAGCAGTCAGTTAAAAAAAGCCTCATCTCATGCCAGCCCGTTCTCACTCCCGAGGCGTAACATGCCGACGTTTTGTCACGTCCCGCGGCGTTCCTGAGGAACGCAAAAGGAGACATTCGGCGTTCTTATAGTACGTGGCGGGTTATGGCCGAAATCCAGTGCAATGACGCTTCCGCGGTAATAGATGTTCCAGCCCTGTATTCCAGCCATAAACCTAACCTTATCCCTAGCCCTAACCATAACCTTTTTCCTGATCTTAACCAGGACTTTAATGATGTTAAATAGCGTGTTTCTGAGCGATTTGAAGAAAAAGGGCGAACATGTGTAGATTGAGTCCATACGGTTCTCATATTTCCTCATTTTTCCGAGGTCGTCATTTAGGAACGTGGTGGGTAGCCGAAAACGTAATATGTTGACGATTTGTCACCTAGCGTAAAATGTTACGCTTTGGGAGTGAGAACGTGTTGCTCATGCAGTGGATGCCCCCCCCCAAAAAAAAGAATATTCATATAATGACAAATCACAACAACAGTCATCTCAAGGTGATTCATATTGTAAGGTAATGACTAACAATCAGACAACCCCCTTCAAGTAAGAACTTGGTGACAGTGGGAAGGAAAAACTCCCTTTTAACAGGAAAAGACCTCCAGCAGAACTGGGCTCAGGGAGGGGCGGGGCCATCTGCTGTGAACTTTCGGGGGTGAGGAAAGGGTAGTCGAGCAGTTTGCTAATGTTTCACAGTAAAAGCCTTGTGAACTAATGCTAGGGCTATTAATTTGAACGTTATGGGGAGTAGGACAGATATCGTAAATGGCAGGTTTCCCAGGGAAAATTCCAGGTTTTCTTTAGGAACGTGTTCTGTTTGTTCCATAGTAACCACAGTCTGCTGTACAATGTGAGCGTCTACTGAAGCTGTGACAGCGTGGGTGTAGTAGATGCTGACAATCTTAAGTTATTCACTTCCTGCTAAATAAAAGTAAACGCTTTAACTAAAAAAACATGTGCTGCATTTAATGTGTGCAACAAGAGACGACAAGATACATGAGCAAATATGCCTGATGAATAAAACATGATCTCTGTGGGGACACCGTCCTGTCCAGACTGGTTCCTGACTGGATTTGTCCAGCTGACACACACACATGCACCTTTGATGATGTTCTGAATAAAAATAACTGGAAATCCAAGTTGTATATTTATAGGATGCGTCTCACACAGTGACACAGCAGAGCAGAGATCATTTAACAAACACAAAACTGAATTATAACCCTACCATTCGAATGTCACAGATTTCCCAGAGATTTCTTTTTTCTTATTTTCTGGCATTTTCTCTTTTTTGGAACACTCTCTGTAAACAGAGATGGCTGCGAGGGAAAATCCTAGAAGATCAGCAGTTTCTGAAACACTCAGATCTGCAAACAACCGCACCATGTTCAAAGTCACTTAAATCACCTTTCTTCCCCATTCTGATGCTTGATTTAAACCTCAGCAGGTCAACCTTGACATCTAAATGCATTGAGTTGCTGCCATGTGATTGGTTGACTGAATATTTGCCTTGATTCGCAGTTGAAGAGATGGTCAGCAAGTGTGTAACCTCTGCAGACGGTTTTCCTACTACTTGAGGTCTCCTCTAAGCTGACCGTGGCCCAGAAATCCTCTAAACGAAGGCCAAGGATGCATCCTGATGCCCAAAACAACTTAAACCTTCTCCTTTTTACTAGAGCAGCACATCTGCTCCAGTGGATCTCTAAGTTCTTCCCTTTCTCTGACAATGAGCTCAGCTAAACTATGAATTAAACTCCTGTTCTGCCCTCAGTGTAATTGTTTTGGTCTCTAAAAAGAGGCCAGAAAACGTTTCAACCAGTAAACCAGAAGCTTGGCCTTCCTGGTCATCTCTCTCTGAGCAAAGGTTCTGCATAAAGCCCCCATTTATTAAAAGTTTATGATATTACCACTATTTCTGTTTTCATCATTATGTTTTGTCCTTTTTGCACAGTAGATCTATGTAAAACTGAAAGTACTCACGAGTCATGACACTGACACCATGGGAGCTCTAAAGTTTCTGGCACGGTCCCCAGGTCTGCTTGGTCCTAGCACCTGCGCCTATTGTTCCACACACATCAGCCATCACTCTGTGACGGCAGGCTGGTCGTCAGTAGAGGTTCCAGCACCTCGTTGCATTGGTAACGCACCCAGTCTATGTCAGTCGATCCTTTGATCCAGTCGATCGCTGATAAGATGCACCTTTTCTTGTTGGCTGTTGCTAAATGTCATTCTTACTACATCTCACTCCATCACTGTGTCTCTTGCTCATTTGGCACACTGCTGTATAAGAGAAGGTCCCAGTTTTCCTATAAGGACAGAGCTCATCTGGATTAGACTGCATCTTATCGCTTTGAATCTCAAAGAAACAGATTTTATTTTTCCATCTTCTGTACTAATGAAACACTTAGTTTGTTTTTTATACTGTTTAAAGTCACAGACAGTGTTGGTCAAGTTACTTGAAAAAAGTAATCAGTAACTAATTACTGATTACTTCCCCCCAAAAAAGTAATCCCGTTACTTTACTGATTACTTATTTTCAAAAGTAATTAATTACTTAGTTACTTAGTTACTTTTTAAAAACACGATTTACAACCTGAATAGGTGATAAAGTGATAGATCTTTCAGCCCAATTCTACTTTTTCTGCATAATCATCATACAAAATGTAATCAAATGGAAAAGTCTCTTTTTAAAACTTGTTTTATTAGTTTTGATCTTTTAACTTTATGCATCAAGCAAAAATATAATTATATGCAACATTCTCTGCCTGGAAGAAATTTGTTTAATATTTAAACTTATTTTCTGCACATTCCAGCACATAAAATAAAATATTTTTTGTGTTTACACTCAGTCTTTCAAATAGATGCAAGTAAAACACAGCAGAAAATAAATAAAGTCAAAGACTAGCGGTCCTGTTGCTCTATTTTCACCTGTAAAGCAGGAGTGAGGCAGGCGGAGGTTTACCCTGGTGCAGGTGTGCCGCGGTCAGTGGAAGAATCCGCGAGTTTCTCTGTGAGTTTCCCATTACGTCGTAGCTACTCGGTGCTTGCTCGGAAGTTTAGGGGTTTTTTTCGCTGTAAAAAGAAGTTTTCTTCCCACGCACAACGGACACTAATGTTTTTGTCACTTTTTATGGAATCAAACTCAAAGTAAGGTCAGTACTTCCACGCTTTAAACGCTGCACGCTCATACTCTCTCTGCACTCGATATATGATCCATTGTTGATCTGCAGGCAGCTGTTGTCACGAACGTCGCACTCGCTTACGTCACTGTCATGAGACATTCTCGCAAAAAAATCACGGTTTTAGTAACGCAGTAACGCAGCGTTCCTACGGGAAAGTAACGGTAATCTAATTACCGTTTTTGCAATAGTAATCCCTTACTTTACTCGTTACTTGAAAAAAGTAATTGGATTACAGTAACGCATTACTGCCCATCTCTGGTCACAGAAATGGTCTAACTCTAGTCACATGATATTGTCCACTGGAGAAAGCAAACCTTGAGGGCAAATTGAATTGGTGCACCAAATGCACCACCAAAGGGAAAGATCTCTCTATGTGTAGAATTTCTGCAGTAGTGTGACTGTGGCTGATCCAAAGATTACACCACCAACATCCATATCGTGTTACTCAAAAGTTGATATATTCATGGTGACATCTGTTTAATCAAAAATCCCGGCCTGATCAATCTGTGCCAAACCGCAAGTGCAGAGGTTTAAGCTGCTGCCCTCCTCCTCCGTCTGCGTCGCTTCTTGTTCTCTGTTCGTCTTGACAAGCAACACTCAGCTCACAGTTGGTTTATTATTTATCTGCCGGCCTTGGGCCAACAGTTGCTGTTCTGCCTCTTGTCCTCTCTGTAGCCCCCCATGACCACCTGGAGCTGTCACTTCACTTCTGCTGCTGCTTCTGCTGTTCAGAGATAGTCTGCAGAGAACCAAAAACACCATGAATTTGATTCAAACTTGATGCAGGTTTTGAAGTTTAGCCACTGATTTTACATTAAAAGTCAAAATCCAAAGCCTGGCGCAAACTATCTTCAGCAATACGAATGGAATTCAAATGTTTAGGAGTATATATGCAGTCTCATGTCACATGCTCCCAAACACAATCTTTAAAATTCTGGTAATCTTAATTTCTAAGGTCTTGGTCTCAACTGACACGACTTCAGGCTTGGAAATGGAGCAGAAGTTGGTTTGCTCTCTGCATGAGTTTGGGATCTGTGCTGAAACCACAGAGTAAATGTTAGACTTCCACAAAGCAGTGTTGCCAACTCCTCAGTAAGGAAAATCGCTATTGGTTGTCCTAAAAGTCGCTAAATGACGTCATCACCTAATTTGCATAATTGGTCATGCTAATGTAATTGTAACCTACGTTGTTGGAGAGAGAAATAACATCGTGGAAGAGACATAAAGTGAGCAAAAAACGTCCTAAATGCATTTAGAGTTTATTTAGAACTACAAATTAAATTTATTTTAGCAATTATTGTTTTTTTTAATGTCACAATTTCAACCCTGCTCCTTTACCCGGGCTTGGACCGGCAAAAGTGACCCGAAATAGGCACTCTGGTGGAGTTACTTTGTGTGTGTGTGTGTTTATAAGTAGTTTTAAACCTTGTGATCCACAAAACAGCATAAGAGTAAAAGCAGAACTGACTGCGTTACAGCACCCGCTGCTTGTTGAGAGTAAAAGCGATATGCGCTTTCACGTCTTTTTTTAGCGACTTTTTTTAGAAAAAAAGTTGCTAGGGGGTCTGAAAACTCGCTAAATATAGCGACAAAGTCGCTAAGTTGGCAACACTGCCACAAAGGGATCTGAATATAGCAGCCACACTGGAAGCTGCCTGGGCATGCCCAAGAAGACAACCTTGAGTAGGAGTTCAGACAAATTTAAACCAGGCAAGGTTTTTTATAAACTTGCTCCAGTTATTTTGTAATTGCTCCTCCTATCATGCTAATGTATAAGTTACAGCTGGAACTCCCTCAGATGCTGGCTATCCCCGTTTCAAATCCACAGAGGCTTTATTAATATTAAATGGTAAATGGCCTGTATTTATATAGCGCTTTACTAGTCCCTAAGGATCCCAAAGCACTTTACATATCCAGTCATCCACACATTCACACACTGGTGATGGTAAGCTACATTGTAGCCACAAGCTACATTGTAGCCACAGCCACCCTGGGGCGCACTGACAGAGGCGAGGCTGCCATATCGCGCCATCGGCCCTCTGACCACCACCAGTAGGCAACAGGTGAAGTGTCTTGCCCAAGGACACAACGACCGAGACTGTCCAAGCCGGGGCTCAAACCGGCAACCTTCTGATTACAAGGCGAACTCCCAACTCTTGAGCCACGATCGATTAAACATTTTTCTTTAAACATTCAAGGATTTTCGAATAAAAAGCTCCAGTCGCCAGTGGTAGACATGATTTTGGTGTGCAATGCAAATGCCTGGTTTGAAGTATTGTCTGGTCTTGAGGCCGTGTTTCTCCATAGATAACCCTCAGAGGGTTATTTGAGTGTTGGGATTTTCTCTGTATTGTTGCAGGGCCTTTACCGTACAATGTAAATTACCTTGAGGCGACAGGTGTTGTTATTTGGCACTTTACAAATAAATAAACCTGAAATAATTTTAATAAACTGACATATTATATTAGCATATACACTGCTACTGATACCCTGCTATATTCACAATGGGTTATGACTGTGGTGAAATACTGGAGTCATATGGGGTATTCAATTTTAAGCCGATTGAAACTGATTATGCAACAAGTTAACCTTTGCAGTTTTATTATATAAACCTTTGTGTGCGGCACACTTATTTTTGTAGGTTTTGACAATTTGAAATAGATATTTATCAGAAAACATTTACGCTGGTCTACGCTGGAAAAAGGGTCACATATACTTCTCTCAACAGAGGAGGAAAGGTCATTACAGCAATGATGATCTGCTGAGTTTAAACATGTAAAATTGTGGCATCTGTTAAACTTTAACCTTTACCTAAAGGCACCAACACTACTCCACCTGGTCTACTTAATCCTCGTATCTACCTATCCTCTCTGTGTTTTCAGAGGCCGTATAAAGGCCCCCCAAGAGGCTTTCAGTAACGACTGGGGCCCCTCCGTGGCTTGCTTGTGTGGTCACTTGTAAACTCAGCCTCGTGGCGGCACCACTTGCCCAATGCATAAAAACACCTTGTTAAAGAGTGTGTTATCATTGGACATGTGTGTGTGTTGGTGACACACAGAGATGGTTTTGAACTTCGAAAGACAAATTAGCCCCAAGACAAAGCTTTCACTGCTGATCAATACCATTTTTCTCACCTGTTAAAGGAAACAAACAGTCATACTGTGTCTCAGCCAGGCTAAACATTTCTTTTATAGTGTCACTTAAGATGGATGGTATTATTTTCAGTGGGGGCCAGGTTAGAGAAGAGGATTGATAAAAGTGCTGTGGGCCCAATGCAGTTATTCTCCACAAGGAAACAAACTGCTTTAAGAAAACTGCAACATTTGTGCCATTTTACTGTAAAAGTGATGTTAGAATCAGGGCAGAGAAGCTTTGCCTCTTCAGTATGTTAAAGTATTTTTAGAGGTGACAGCTGACGCTAACTCTGGACTTTCTCTTTTTTTTATCCATCTGAACGCGGCACTTTATCAGCAAACTTGTCATGCTATGAGCGAAAAATATGGCTGTAAATTAAGCATCACATTAGTTCTTCTGGCCATGAGGTCAGGCTGGTATTGGATCATCCTGCTGCTTGTCTCATATGTGCCATACTTCTTAATTAAACTGCTTCAATCTGCATTTGGTGGCTGCTACTTGTGCAAGCTATTTTGTAACCCACTTCATTTATTCCATGCAGTTTCTGATATGTCAGGCTCTGTCCTCTGCTTCGCTGCTGCTGCCACCTGCACCTTTTTTACCTTTTTATTCTACATGTATGTGCACTTTTGGATGGGAAGGTCCCAAAACAGCCACAGACACAATAAAAATACTGCAGATGGAATAACATTTCTCTTTAACTAACGTATTTCAAACAGAGCCATGTAACAGTTGATGCTTTAGTCAGCTTTTTGTGAGCAGGACATATCACCACCATGTTAACATTAATGTTTTCAATGCAGTAGAGCCTGTTTGATGCCAGTTTGTTGAAGGTTTTTGGGGGGAGAATTATCAATGCTATTTCAAAGTATAATTTGTATCTTTGTACACACCTGAAAAAACCCCAAGATGTCTTTTCTCATACATGCATTTTGACCTTTAACCCTTTAAGACCTACCATAGAACCAAGTCCGCCAGAGCTTATATTATATTTTTACATGCTGTGGAGCCATTTTTGGGAGCATTTCAAGTTGCTATACATCAATACAACCATTATAGCCCAAATTTTAATAATATGTCTGCATTAAGTGCATAGTAATTACATAAATTGCAAAAAAGTGCAATAAACTACAAAGAAATTGAAACTTGTTTTTGTTTTTTTAACATATATTTCTAGTTAGAGAAATTTAAGAGGCTTATCCCTCAAAACTGTAAATACAAAAAAGTTGCACAAAATAGTTTCCCACCACAGGAAATTTATTTTGAGTGTCTTAATAGTTATATTTTTGAAACACACCAATTTTTATATACTGCAGGAAAAACGAAAATAAATATTATAATGCAAATTTGCAAAAAAGCAGCATATGCATCAAAATAAACTATTTCCAGCAGTGCAATATGAGTCCTAAGCATCCCAGAAACGACACAGAAAGTCATAAAGTCAAAGATAACTTTTAAAAACACCAGTATAGGCTCATGAGGCCCTGATGGTAAAAAAAACTACATTTCCGCGAAAAATGACGTCACTTCCGGGTTCGGGCAGGTCATGGTGGACAGGCAAGTTTGCGCTGACGTCTATTCCAACGTGGGAAGTGTTATGAACAGCTGATCGGATCGGCAAAGCGTGTTTCTGGAATATTATGTTTTTGTTGCTGCAAGTGCTTTTTATGCAGTTTTTGCAAAGAAACTGTGACCTCAACCCGATGATGGCGAAGAGTTGCCTCATTCCAAGAACCTGCTTCGGTGGGATGTTCTGTACGCGCCTTGCTTATGATGTTACTACTTGACTTAATAAACTTGTTGTTCAACAGTAACAAATAAGATGAAAGATTTGTGATGAAAACAACTATACACAAAGCAGTTCACAGATAAATATACACAAACTCAGGAAAGTCCGATTCAACCCTACATCGTCCCCCTCAGAGGTCAGAGGTCTTTTCCAGTACAGCAATCTTGGCTTCAGACCAAGCTTGAACTTTAAACCTCTGGCACAGGCATGGCCTCCCGCTCTGCCTCTTCAAACTATCAATAAAAGGATTCCAACTTGGCACAACACTTAGATTCTACAGATCGAGCAGACCATTAACGCACAAGAGGCTCTCAGAGTGGCAGAAATCCCCTCTCTGCTGCACAGTGTCCTGTTACCCAGCACGATTTTCAGGGGGTTTAGAGTCTTCCTGTGGAGATCAATATATTCTCTGAAGCAAAAAAAAAGAAGATGCATAGTGAACGTCCGACCAAAGCGAATTCGGAGCTCAGCGGCAGCCCGCTGCTGCTGCTGAAAGGCCGTACTTCAAAGTCGTCATCCACAGACTTTCATATTAGACTGAAACACTCAACCAGCAGGCAGCCAGCTTCCACCATCTATTTGCATAGCCGTGACATTATCTGTGATTTGTCACAATGTATCAAACTAATCCCAAAGAGGAAGCAACATGATTGCATTTTGAAAAAATGAAAAGAAAATGATAAAAGTAAGAGTAAACACAGCGACCCTGGGCCTGGTCCTGGCCTGGAGAAGCTCCGACTACACAGAGTTAACACGTCCCAGGAGACACACACACACACACGCACAAACACACACAGTGTGCACAACCTAATCCCTCCCAAAGCAGCAGCTTTAGTGTAATTCATGCTGCAGCTGTCCACTGCTGGAAGAATCGAGAAATTGTCCTGCACATGTTCAGCTGCAGGAACAAATGTTGGAGATCAGGGCAAATGAAAAAAACCCAAGACGCCCGTCCACCTCCACAGAGACACACTTCTACCTCCACACACTCACAGACGCACAACAAAAGCATGTCAGTGGTGGCATAATGTGTAACTGATGTGGAGAAAAGTTGGGATCTAAGAGAGAATTTAAAGCCAAAACAAAGACGCATCTATCAGTGCTCGTGACATTTAATTAGATCAAAACATTAGAAATGATTACTGTTAATATTTTATGGGTGATTTTATGCTCATTTGCTTCATTTTGGTTGGTTACTGATCCCAAGATGCACTGAATCTTAAATCACTGTCACCTCTGTATTAGAGTTAAACAATTTAAAGCAAAGGTGGCTGTTGTTGTGATTTGGCGCTGTGACCTCAGTCCACCTTGGTGACTCTGCATCTCCCTCAGTCCTTCTGTCAAGCGGAATCCCACGAGGATCAATTCTTTGGCCAATCCTGTTTTACCTTCAGCTATAAGCTATCAGCAAGAGTCCTGACAGGGACTAGAAAGAGAGAGCAGATTTCTCCTGTTTTGGCTTCCTGTTAAATCCAGAATTCAAAATCCTGCTCCTCACATACAAGGTCTTAAATAATCAGGCCCCATCTTATCTTAATGACCTTGTAGTACCATATCACCCTATTAGAGCACTTCGCTCTCGCTCTGCAGGCCTACTTGTTGTTCCTAGAGTATTTAAAAGTAGAATGGGAGGCAGAGCCTTCAGTTTTCAGGCCCCTCTTCTGTGGAACCAGCTTCCAGTTTGGATTCAGGAGACAGACACTATCTCTACTTTTAAGATTAGGCTTCAAACTTTCCTTTTTGCTAAAGCATATAGTTAGGGCTGGACCAGGTGACCCTGAATCCTCCCTTAGTTATGCTGCAATAGATGTAGGCTGCCGGGGGATTCCCATGATGCATTGAGTTTTTCCTTTCCAGTCACCTTTCTCACTCACTATGTATTAACAGACCTCTCTGTATTGAATCATATCTGTTATTAATCTCTGTCTCTCTTCCACAGCATGTCTTTATCCTGTCTTCCTTCTCTCACCCCAACCAATCACAGCAGATGGCCCCGCCCCTCCCTGAGCCTGGTTCTGCTGGAGGTTTCTTCCTGTTAAAAGGGAGTTTTTCCTTCCCACTGTCGCCAAAGTGCTGCTCATAGGGGGTCATATGATTGTTGGGTTTTTCTCTGTATCTATGAAGCGCCTTGAGGCGACTTTTGTTGTGATTTGGCGCTATATAAATAAAATTGAATTGAATTGAATTGAATATAAAAGGATGACGGGGTCATCGCTCTGCGAGGTAGGTGACGTATACATCCAAGATAGTGAATGAAAAAAGTTTGTGAGCGAATGAAGTGACGTAGGTGTTTCAAATTGATAGCATGGGTGTATCTACTAAAAATCTGAGAGGTCAGTGAGCTTGACCTCAAGGTCAGATGTCAAGTCTTGTGAACATGATGATTTGAGAACAAGGCGGGATTTTCAAATTGACATAATATGTATCTACCACTAGGAGGCTGAGAGGTACCACTGGCCATCGACACATTGTTGTTCCTCTTTGCCTTCTTCCACTTTTTAAAGCAAAGCATTAATAAATTTACATTTCAATGAAAGTAAAACTTCGGTTATTGTGTTCAGATGCAGCGATGTCTGCTCCTCTCTTGGGCCCGGGCACTCTGCAGCTGTATGTTAAACCCACGGTGACCAACCTTGGTGTCAAACTGGGCTGCAACACATTTCCTGATCTCCGTCTACTGGCGTATTACATGTCATGTCATGTGGTATTTCGATGCTTTCACAACACTCTAACTTGAAAAACTTTATAAATAAAATTAGATATGTAACCTATATTAACCCTGGAGAAACCATGGGGTCAAATTTGACCCCATGGTTTCCCTAGTAAACCAATGGGGTCGGATCTGACCCCATGGGTTCTCCAGGGTTAAGGCCTAAAGCTAAGGCAATTCTACTCGATCACCGTCTCCGTTAACTGGAACTTTAGCCCAACCATGTTTGGGCTGTAATGCTGTTTGAAGCACTTTTGAAAGTACTACTTCTGAATGGAATTAAGCACCCATCCATTCTCTCTCTGCTGCTCATCCTGGCATAGACTGAGGGGGCAGAAATTGAAGCATTAAGAGACCTCCCACTCTCAGCCTCTTCCAACTCCTCTGTGGGGGCAGGAGGAATAGTGGGGTCTCCAGTGTGTCCAGGGTTTTTCCTCCCAGTATGACACACCTGAAACATCTCAGCTAGAAGGTCCCTCGGAGTCATCCTTCTCTGAAACCACCTCGACTGTGAAGCAGCTCGACTCTGAGCCCATCCTGAATGGCTGAGCTTTAATCTCGATGGAAGACAGGGTGACGAACCAGCGTGTTACTTGTCAAAGAATTCCATTTTCTAAAAACAACATTGTGTGAGCAGTTAAATTGTAAAAGAGCAACTTTATTGTCAGTTTTGGTGAATGAATCGTTAATATTTGTTGAGTTTGTTACTTCAAAAAGTCCAGAAACACTGCATGATGGCACAGTGGCGTCTCTCTATACAGTCTGTTCACTCCAGATTTTTAAAAAAGAAGAAAAAAAATTAGCAGTCACATTGATGGTGTAGCTTTTCTTTTTTAGACGCAAACATAAGCGGGTCAGTTGTGTGTTTGTGCGATAATGCTCACTACCAGTAGGAGGAGACAAATGTTCCACTCTACCGGTTTCACATTTGACTGAATATCTTTCCTCTAAGTCTCCTCATCCCAGAGTGAAGACTGCAGTGTGTGTGTGAGATACATTCCCAGCATGTCTGTGGTCTTACTGAGCATTAGCGGACGCATTTACC
The DNA here is from genome assembly GCF_963576455.1 of Neolamprologus multifasciatus. Lineage (NCBI taxonomy): Eukaryota > Metazoa > Chordata > Actinopteri > Cichliformes > Cichlidae > Neolamprologus > Neolamprologus multifasciatus. Next base: position 3,529,466 of record NC_140445.1, on the reverse strand, counting down.
AACATGCCAGACAACTCAGGAAATGCACTGATACGTTTCTCGCCGCTTCAGTCAACTGGGTTAAATAAAGGATACAACAAAGTCTAAACATCTTTAAAATAGTTTTTAAAATAGGTTTTAAATGTCCAACTCAGGTTTTCAGAGAAGAGCTAAACTTCTTTTACATGAGAGGTAGTTTACCTGACACTGCTAATGTGAGCCAGCTTGTGGAGAGAGTTGTAGAAGGTCCTCTATGTCAGGAAGACTGGGTGGCATGGACTCAACGGCAGAGGTCAACTTTACTACATTTATTTACAGTGAAACACCAGGTGATATAGGCTGCATCCCAATTCAGGGTCTGCAGCCTTAAAGGCCGCATTTTAAGGCCGATTACGTCACCGCGACACGACGAAGGCTGTCCCAATTCGAAGGCTGCTCGAAATGCGGCCCTCAGATGCGTCCTTCATTTCCCTGAATTTTAAGGACGTGGCGGTGTAGACTTCGTGGCCCAACATATCCCAGAATTCATAGCGCGGCGGTGGGTGTGGATAATTTTGCCGAAAAAAAAACGGCGGATGAGGGGCGCCACAGAGTAAATTTTAAGTAAGTACTGAATATTATGTTACTTATTTATGTGCAAATGTTTACTAACGAAGAACATTAAAACATTACTGTTGGCCACATGTTGGCAAAGTCATGTGACATTAGTGACGTTTGTACTAACTTGGTTTTAAAGCCTTTACTTTAAAATATACGCCGTTCAATAGCTGAGCTTAATCTTACAGAGAATGATCAAAGCTCATGTAGAAACAAACAAACACATGAACAAAAGATTTTCTCCTTCATTTCTGTCAAACAAAGCTGTATGAAACGTTTCCAGCTGTTAGTATCATGGTTGCTAGGCAACCTGGGCAGCGACGGAGGCTAGACCGTCCCATTTCACAATTTCACAAGCCTCGCACTTCCGGCCTTAGCGGTCTTTGAGGATCGTTGAGGCTGCGTACTTTAAGGCTGCAGAGCCTGAATTGGGATACAGCCATATATGGGTTGTGATGGAGGAAACAGGGGCTCCAGCAATCCAGGGAAAAGGGAAGTTCAAGCAATCCAGCGAGGGGAAAATCCAAGGAGGATCTTACACAAAGGAAAGAACAATGAGATTAGCTGCAAGGCGCACAGACTACACTTCAGAGCCGGGGCTTTGCTATCAGCATAGCTCAACAATCCAGCAAAGAATGAACCTTAGCCACCACCTTAAGTACTGGCCTGACGATGAGCTCATCTGGAACAGGTGGTTGATTGCTGCCGGTGTATTCAGCCAGAGAAACATAGAGAAAGGTTAGGAATACAGAGAGGAAACAAACGAAAAAAATGAAGCCTGATGAAGATTTCAGATGAAAGTGATTGAATTAGACCCAATAAAGAATAATCACCATTTATCCAACCTGTCTGCAGTCCGTGTTCCATCTGTGCAATCTGAGAAAGCCTGGGAACTCCATCTTCAATATCCAAATTCTCCAAAGCTTTGCTGCTCAGTAGCACGTAGTAGTCCACAAAAAGTCTCCTTTTCATAGACTGGCTCCCACTTTACAGATTATAACAATCAACTGTTGGATGTAGTCACTCTGAAGTCACCTACTGGTTTGTGAATTACAGTTAGGAAGATTTTCACTGCTGCAATCTTGGTGTTTTCTTTAAGCCAGCCATGACCATATTTGGGCAACCACTGAACTGTCTAGTGGTGGTTAGCATCTGTAATCTTCTGATATATTTAATATGTAATAAGATACACAAGTTTGGACAGCAGAAATCAGACTGTAAAATGTAACTTTTAAATAATATAAATAGAAGCTGCTTGTTATATTGAAATTCCTTTTCTCCTTATGTAAGCAAAATGTGTGCACATTTAATTACGTACTGGCTCATTTCGCATATTTGAAAAATAAAATTTGATAAAACAAAAATTACATTTGTTTTAATGCAAGTCATGAAAGGCAGAAGTGCAGTGATATCTGTTTGTACCCTTTTAAGTGCAGCACCTCCCATTTAAGTCGCCGATGCAGCATTTTAAACCTTAATTTGACATAAATTAATCAAAGCGTTGTAGGAATCAGTCCATAGTTATATTCTTTTGCTTACCTTTAAAATTCTAAATAATTTGGCTCCCAGCTTCATACTTAGATCTTCCAATCAAATGCTCCTGACGCAACCGAGGTCTCGTCTGAAGTCCAGAGGTGATCGGGCCTTTGCTGTCGTAGCTCCCAGACTAATAACCTCCCTCCTTATATTTGTTCCTCCGAGTCCATCCAGTCTTTTAAATTGCGTCTTAAAACTTATTATTTTAGTCTGGCTTTTGATTCAAACTGTTATTTCATGGCTAGCTTTTGTTTCAAACAATTGTTACATTGTTTCCTGCCCTCCTTTTAACTGTTTCTTTTTTTTTATTCTGTCTTATGCTATTGCTCTGACCGACTGTGAAGCACTTTGGTCAACTTTGTTGTATTTTATGTGCTATAGAAATAAAATTTGATTTAATTTGATTTGATATTTGTTATAAATAAGTTAATTGGTTTTAGAAGCCAAGACCTATTTCTGCTGTCATCTCGGACATATTAACACAGGCATCTATTGGGACCGGCTCACTTTGGAGCCCCTAATGGTCATTAAAGGAACTGCAGTTTTTACCAACAGCATTGGTTTAAACTTTTGATCCCAGATGAGAGGTTGCAGCTTGCCTGCCTCATAAGTATCAAGATCTGTGTTATATGAGAAGGCAAGTAAACAGATTTTTTTAGTCTGTGTGTCAGATTTGGGCGAGAGCACCACTGTAAACAGCAAAGCGTGTTGGGTAGTCCTGGTCAGCAGTGGCGAGGTCCAAATGAACATGCTCCAATGACAGGGAACACCAAGAACCCGTGTTAAGGTGCTGATGAATGTGTTGGGTCAAATTTGATCTGCAACAGCTTTTAACGTCCAAGACTGAAGTTTTTGCCAAACACCAATGAGCCACCATTGTAATGTTATATCTTTATGAAAGATTATATGGAAAAAGTTTAAAGACTCTTTAAAAATGTAGCTTCATGAAGAAAATTTCAAAGAAAAAAAAGAAAACAAACTCTACTATTTGCCAGTTGGTACCTTCTAGCATCTTTTCAGTTTAAATAACCCCTTTGCCAAATGAGATGTTTTGGAAAATCCACTCAGCAAATCATCCACCACAAACATGTGTGCGGCGTGCTAAACGAACGGCACGTAAGCGACTCTCGGAAAGATGATTTGTGATGCCGCCACTTGGCTCTGATCTGCTCTCTCATCTTACATTTCAGGCATTTTGCTGACACTCTTCACACAACAGGAAAATGATGAAAACACATGTCATGTTTTACTCTCAATGCCAGATGAGTTTATCCCAGATATCAGTATCAAGAGCAGATACCATCTCAGCACTGGGACGCTCAGGGGAAAAGATGCTCATAAAGGCCACGCCACAGTCCTCTGGCGACCACGTTAGGAAATCAGAATGAAATCCAAGTGGATTGCTGCAGTTGGCCTTCATACTCATACGCAAGTGTTTGGGACTGAAATAGAACCACGGAAAGAAGGTAGCAAGCATTTCTTTGTTTTTCCAACAGCAGTTTTTCATTGACGCAGCTCTAGGCTGGTGGAATATCCAACCCCCCATCCTCCAATAAAAACTCTGCGTGCTCAACATGATCTTGCACATTCACTGAACTCTACGGCCTGATGCATCTTTCCCTGACAAGACATACCCAGAGAAAGGTCACATACTCATGCCCGGGCCCTCTGTGACGATCTGGACTGAAATAGTGTCATAAAGTCATCCATCAAACAAGTGGGACAGGGGTCAGGAATGAGCTGGCAGCTGAGAGAAACCTCAGTGATAAAATAGGAAAATCTACTCTGGAACTCAAACTGAACATTTCCAAATTACAAAGTACTTTAGATTGATTTCCTTTCTTCCAGGCCATGATGGCAGACCAGAGAATCTGTTGCCATCAACACACATTTATACTTCTGGTAAAATTATTTTGTAATGCCTAGGGATGGGTATCGTTTAGGTATTATCCGATACCGGTGCCAAACCGGTACTTTTGAAACGGTGCCAGTGCTTAGACGGTGCTCAAACCGGTGCTTAAAGAATGGAGAACACAAACTTTGTCCAAAAACCTCTCATGTTCAGGTGTTTTTTTTGTAAAAAGATAACTATGTTAGCCTTTTCTGCAGCTATAGGGCATATATGGTATCACTCTTGGCTGGAAGCAGCTTAATCAATGGAAAAAACACAAACTTTGTCCAAAAACCTCTCATGTTTAACTGTTTTCCACTTTTTCTTTGGTCATTTTAGCCTTTTTGTCCAGGGTGAAGGGAGTATCTGCCATCAAACAAGAAGACAGCCGCATGTAGCTATGATGATGTTTGCTAGTTCACCTTACATGCATTAATGTAATAACGTGGTTAGCCTACTCAACGTAAATTACACACGAACAACATTAAGCTACTCACGCAGAGAAGAACGGCTGCTGCTGCATCATCATCATCATCATTTCTGCTACACTGGCAGGGCTAGGGGCCAGGACTCTCCTCTTCGGGTTTTTGGGGGATGTTGCTAACTCCGGGTCCGATAACAGGCAACCCACCCGCAGTAGATGTGCACGGTGTGAGGTATCGCAGCAAGCTATCAAATACGGCGCATTTCTCGGCTTTTAAAAAAAAACGCTATGCGTCGCCAGGTGTTTCATCAGATTTGAGGTGTTTCCTCCTTTGACAGTATCACAGTATCAGCTTAAAGCACTTGTTGCAGGCTGCTGAGTTTGCATCTTTTGCTGTGAAGTACAGCTTCGCATTTTTAATCTGTAGCTCTGCTCTAAAAGAACGTACGTACCTGGACCCGCCTACTATCCTCGGAAACGTAAAATGATTGGCTAGAATCTAAAGTGTATCACATCTCAGGAAAAAAAGCACCGAAATGTGCGCTGCTTTTTGGTCTGGTTACTACCGTTAATGACAGAATCCGGTATCCGGTGCCATCATGGCACCGGATACCGGTACCCATCCCTAGTAATGCCCCACTATACAGAGAGCATTTTGAAAAGCCTGGCAGGTAGTGTACTGATCATTTAAAGGCAACATAGCATCACAATATAAAAATCACAAAACAGACATACTGATATGTTTATTGATTAGCATTCAAATATCTCAGTGAAGACAGAACAAAGATTTACCACAAAGCAAGAAAGCATGAGACAAGGCTAATCAAAAGGTATTGGCTGAAGCATTTGCTTATTACGCCAACCCTTTTAACAAAAGATCTTTTAGCATGCAGCTCCTGTACACAGGGCTCGAAGCAAATAATAAAATTCAATTCAATTCAATTTCATTTATATAGCGCCAAATCACAACAAATGTCGCCTCAAGGCGCTTCATAGATACAGAGAGAAAAGCCCAACAATCATATGACCCCCTATGAGCAAGCACTTTGGCGACAGTGGGAAGGAAAAACTCCCTTTTAACAGGAAGAAACCTCCGGCAGAACCAGGCTCAGGGAGGGGCGGCCATCTGCTGCGACCGGTTGGGGTGAGAGAAGGCAAACAAAGCAAAAACAAAACAAACAAACAAACAAACAAGAAAAAACACCACCACCTTAGTAAGTAACTACATCAAAGCAAAAGAATCAAGAGGTTTTCTGTTTTTGTTTTTGTTTTGTTTTTTGCTCTTTTCATTCTTGATATATATATTTTTCTAATACTCTATTTTTAAACATATTTTTAAACAAGGAAAATGAACTACACCTTTTTAAATCACTGTCATAACTATTCCACAGGTTAACTCCTCTAACAGAAACACATCTCTGCTTTATATTTGTGCTTATCTTGTTTTTTTTTAAAGAAATCTGTTCCCCTTAAGTCATATTGACTCTCTCTGACTTTGAACAGCTTCTGAATACTGGGGCAAAGCAGGTTATTTTGTGCTTTATACATTATCTGTGCCATTTTATATTCAACTAAATCATAAAATTTCAGGGTATTCAGATTAATAAACAAAATGTTAGTTGGTTCTATATAGTTTGATTGGTTTATAATTCTTATAGCTCTTTTTTGCAACTTGAAAATAGGAAGAGTGTTCGTTTTATATGCATTACCCCATATCTCCAGACAGTAAGTCATATATGGAAGCAACAGAGTACAATAGAGTGTGTATAATGATTTTTTGTTCAGGACATGCTTTGTTTTATAGAGAATAGCAATGGTTTTTGACATTTTTGTTTTCACATGGTTTATATGAGACTTCCAACTCAGCTTATCATCAATTATCACTCCAAGAAATTTATTTTCGTACACTCTTTCAATTTCAATTCCATTAACCCTGATTTTAGATACATTTTTCATTTGTCTAGTGCCAAAAATAATCAATTTTGTTTTCTTTATATTTAATGATAACTTATTTACATCAAACCAGTTTTTTAATATATTTAACTCCTTTTCCGCTGTAGTCAGAAGCTGTTCTAGGTTTTTACCTGAGCAATACAGAGTGGTATCATCAGCAAACAATACACATTTTAACAGTTTGGAAATGCTACATATGTCATTTATGTATAATATAAATAATTTAGGGCCCAGCACAGAGCCCTGAGGAACACCACAAGTTACCTTCAACTGCTTAGATTTTACATTATTGAATTCGACATATTGATATCTGTCATCCAGGTAACTTTTCATCCACTTGTATGCTAACCCTCTTATGCCATATCTCTCTAGTTTATTCATTAGTATAGAATGATCAATCGTATCAAACGCCTTTTTTAAGTCTATAAAAACACCAACAGTATATTCCTTATTATCTATAGCATTAGATATCCCTTCTACAAGTTCCATCACTGCCATCGAAGTGGACCTTTTCACTCTAAAGCCATATTGGTTATCACTTAGGAGATTATGCTTCTCAATATATTTATCAAGTCTATTAACAAATAACTTTTCTAAAATTTTTGAGAACTGTGGGAGCAGTGATATTGGCCTATAATTGGTAAACTGACATCTCTCTCCGTTTTTATGGATTGGAATAACTTTTGCTATTTTCATTTGTGAGGGAAATACACCAGTTTGAAAGGACAGATTACAAATGTATGCGAAAGGTTGCACTATATATTCTATAATACTTTTAACTAATATCATGTCAATACCAAAACAGTCAGTGGACTTTTTATTTTTAAATGTCTTCACAATGTTAATTATTTCTCTATGAGTTACAGCACCAATAAACATGGAGGACACATTCTGAGTAATATGTTTATTTAGGTCGTTATTATTTCTTGTCTCTGGAATTTCTTTTGCTAAATTAAAGCCAACATTTACAAAGAAATCATTAAATTCATTTGCAATGTCTTTAGTTTTATCAAGCACAATATCTTTATCTTTTTTAAAATAATCTGGATAATTCTTATTTTTTGAGCCCTTTTTGATTATACTATTTAATATCCTCCATGTTTCTTGTGTGTTACTTCTACTTTGCTCCAATAATTTGTGGTAATATTCTTTCTTACTTGTTCTTATAATATTTACTAATCTATTTTTATATAACTTGTACTTTATTTCAGCATCTTTTGTCCTCTGTTTTATGAATCTCTTATATAGATTATTTTTCTTTTTACATGCATCTTCTATCCCCTTTGTGATCCATGGCTTATTTGATCTGTGATGCTTTCTAGTGATTTTCATTAAAGGACAATGTTTTTCATATAGTGAAATTACAGTTGATAAGAATGCATCATATGCACTATTTGAATCTTCATTTGCAAAAACCTCATTCCAATTGTGTTCCTTTAAGTCCACCTGGAGGGCAGCAATGGCTCTTGTTGTTCTAAGTCGTATCATATCAAATATTTGATTCTTTTGTTTAGTTTTAATCCCAAAATAATTTTGAAAAATTGCAAAAACAGGAAGATGATCGCTTATATCAGTTATAAGAAGTCCACCTACTATTTCATGGTCAATTTTATTTGTGAATATATTATCTATCAATGTAGCTGTATCAATTGTTATTCTACTTGGTTTTATAATTACAGGGAAAAGGGAGTTACTATACATTGTATTTATGAAATCTGTTGTTTTCTGATGTCCATTTGGGTTTAGCAAATCTATATTAAAATCACCACAAATTATTTGCACTTTTTTATCATTTAGGTTGCTAAACATAGCAGCAAGTTTTTCATTGAATGTCTCAAGGCATGAACCTGGTGTCCTATAGATGCAACTTATAATTATATTGTTAGCTTTTTCAACATGGATTTCAATAGTGACACATTCCAATACGTTATCTATGGTGCTTGACATACATTCAATCAGACTACATTTCAAAACTTTATCTACATATAAGGCAACACCGCCTCCTTTTTTATTCACCCTGTTCATTGTAAATAATTCATATCCTTTCAGTCCCATTTCACTAATTTTCTCATTATCGAGCCATGTTTCTGATATTGCAATTATATTAAACTTTTTTAACTTACTTAAACATTCTGTAATTTTAGAAAAATTTTTATACAGGCTTCTACTATTGAAATGTATGACCGACAATGCATTTGCCATTTTAATATTCATATTGAATTGGTCATCTGTATAGTACTCACAAGTATTATTGGTGTTATTGTAGAAGTGGGTATCTGGGTCAATGTTACTTTCAGGGTCATGCATGTTGTGCTCTGCATAGTTAAACGTTTTGAAGTTCGTTTTCTCAGCGTGTGTGGCAAAATAACCACCTTGACAGTCCTTTTCATAATCAAATTCTTCCTCTTCAATATCTCTGAATGGAAACCTATAATCTGTGTCCAAACTTGTCATTTATGTGTTTTTGTTTTTGTTGTTGTTTTTTGAGCCGTAAGGCCAGAAACACTTTCCATACCCATTGTTCATTATCCAATCGTCACTTTTCCAATAGATTCCAGAGCAGATTCCTGATTATTTATATTGCTCTAAGTCTTTGAGTTCTCTTATCATCACAACTTTCGCTTCTTCGGGATTGCCATTTAGTCTTATCATTACTTTGCAGTTCCTCGTCCATGTCGCTTGTATCTTATTTTGTTTTCTCAGGCTGCATGCCTGTCTTGCAATTTCAGCAGTCTTTTTCGTTAAATGTTCATTTAAATACACACCAGTCCCTTTAAGCTTCTTACCCTGTTTCAGTAACTCAATCTTTGTTTTGCGACTCACAAACCGAAGAATAATTGATGGCTTTGTTTTACTGTCTTTCCTGGGGAGCGTGTGGCATGCTGCAATATGATGGCTCTGAATACTTACATTCTTCGTTTGAAGGAATTTTATCACTTGCTGTTCAAGCGTTTGCAGCTCCTCTACCGGGGCATCTTCACCATCTTTACCTCCCCCAGCTGTTACTCCGGCGTAGGTTCGGTGTTGCGTCTCCAGTCCACTTATGACTAAATCATCCATTCTTGTGTATTGTTCAAGGTCCTCAACATAAAAGCCTTCTAGTTGTTAAAGGAACATTATAGTTACTTTCTTGAATTAAAAACATTTCTGATCATCATTAAAGTTTAGGAACAAGGGTTTGGTTCAGTGACCGCAGAACTGGGGAATAAACCAAACGAAATGATTTTGTCCTTTTGCAAACTTGATGTTGTTATCGAAGCTTGATCAAACTGTTGGCTCCATCAACCAACAGCTATGCTAATCTGTGCAGTAACAGATAAACAATGGCCATTTAATGTCCCTACTGTATGAAGTAAACATTTGACTTACCAACCAAGAGTATTGGTACATTAAAAATGAAATAAAATTTAAAAAAATGCACCAATCTTCTTGGGTTTTTTTCTTACCATCCAAAAGAAGGCCCCAAACACAGGAGCCCACAATCAAAATCTGAAGCGTTCATACTAAACTCAGGAGTTTTGTAGTTACACCTTACTAGTAACCCTTTTGCCTTCAGGGTCAAGGTTTGGGGCAGGCTGGCTCGTTGTTTTCCATCTTCTCTCTTTAGGTGGCTCTAAGTAGCTTCATTTCCGGCCCCGCCTTTGGATGGGGCAGCTTCCTGTCTGCAGAGCGTCGTATCCAGATAATGTGTATGAAAACCTCTTGAATTTTCCATTCACTAGCCAAGTTCAGTCCTTCTGCTTGCACCTTCCCAGTGTTGCACTGGCAAACTTTCCTTTCACTGAAAGCTCACCTGCCCAACTCAGGCTGTCCTCTTGAAAGCATCCCATCATTGTCTGTCTCTGGACGCCAACTAAGGCAAGCAAACAGTTATCAAGTCCCCCATTTCCCACTTACCTGAACTCTCATTCTTCCCATCTACAGGCATTCTCAAACCTCTGGCACTGTCTTTTGTTCTTCTTTTGTTCCATTCATGTCACTATTCCCATTGCTCTTTGTGATTAAACACGCAAAGTACACACGACAGTAAAAATAAACACTGCCAGCAGCAACTATTACAACCGCAACAGCCATAAAACATGATTTTTTTCAGCATTAGAGTTCATGCAATTGTGTGCCACGGTCTTTGTAATTCACACGCTTGTGACTTGTTTAAATATTCTCAAAATACTTTCACTGACACTAACCAAAATGTTGCAATCAGAGTCAATTAAGTCACCTTTCTTCTCCATTCTGATGCTCGTTTTGAACTTCAGCAGGTGTTCCTGGCCACATCTGCATGTCTAAATGCAGTCAATTGCTGCCGTGCGATTGGCTGGTTATACATCGGCATTAATGAGCAGTCGAACAGGTGTACCTAATGAAGTGGCAGGTCAGTGTATATGACAGAATTTTGCGAAATGCCTAACAGGTCCCCTTTAAGTCTATCAGTAGCAGTTCAAAGAGTGCTGCTGCACATAAAACACATCAACACCGAAAGCCAAATGGGATTACATGCAGCACAGAACTCCATCTGCTTCCACTCAGCTTCACTCAGTGTGAGAATCAGGCGCGGCATCCACCATAATCTGACATCACACAGACAGACAGAAGGTGCAAAACTTCAGTCTGAAAGTCCATCCAGTCTGAGAAAACCCTCCCTCCCCGCGTCTGTACAGCGAAACAAAGAGCAGACACGGCTCCGTCTGAAACCGATCTCTGAAAACAAAATGAAAACAAAACAAATCACAACCCTCTTCCCATGCTCCCCTCCATTCATATTCATCCCATAAGAAAACAACAAACCTATTAGGGCTGATCATCAACCATAAATATCAAACAATCGCAGGGCCCAGATGGAGAGGATTATGTCGCCTTAAAGTCATTACCATCACATCCTCTCCTTAAGCTTCCAATTCCCCCTCTCAGCTGCATTGTAATACCCGACTGCGGATCACTTTCCCATATTAAACTCACTGTTTGCCGATGAGCTTATTAATGCTTTTGTTTTGCCGTGCTGAAACAAGCACTCTCAGCTCAGGCAGATAAAAACTCCCGAGCATGATGAATCCAATTTAGTCTCAAGTGGGTCAGAGCAATATGGAAATATGGCCATATTGGCCCTCACCAAGGGCCAATATGGCCCTTGGTGAGGCTCTTCATAGGTGGCAGCAGGCTGTTTCTTTTCCCCCTCGGTGCCCGCCTCCTTTGAAGTGAGGACAGTGCATGTTTCACGCTGAAAGTTGCTGTCAGAAGTCGGGCCGGGTTTATAACAGGCCGTAACCTGAGAGCGCAGAGGGGCTTAGGCTTCCCCAGCCAGAGTTTTGATATCAATTAGATTTGTGGTCACCTGATATGGCGAGGGTCCGGTGCTGAACATCTGCATGGGATAATGAGAGGAGGAGGAGGAGGGGGGGCTGTAACTCTGCAGTGGTACCTTGGCACTGCTGGAACACACATGAAACATCAGCCAAGACTGATGAAATACATTCACAGAGAGGCAACATCTTTTCTCACAGGGCTGCAAATAAAAACACCATTAGACCCTTTATTAACCCTTTAAGACCTACCATAGAACCAAGTCCGCCAGAGCTTATATTATATTTTTACATGCTGTGGAGCCATTTTTGGGAGCATTTCAAGTTGATATACATCAATACAACCATTACAGCCTAAATTTTAATAATATGTCTGCATTAAGTTCATAGTAATTACATAAATTGCAAAAAAGTGCAATAAATTACAAAAAAATTGAAAATAGTTTTTGTTTTTTTAACATATATTTCTAGTTAGAGAAATTTAAGAGGCTTATCCCTCAAAACTGTAAATACAAAAAAGTTGCACAAAATAGATTCCCACCACAGGGAATTTATTTTGAGTGTCTTCATAGTTTTATTTTTGAAATACACCAATTTTTATATACTGCAGGAAAAACGAAAATAAATATTATAATGCAAATTTGCAAAAAAGCAGCATATGCATCAAAATAAACTATTTCCAGCAGTGCAATATGAGTCCTAAGCATCCCAGAAATGACATAGAAAGTCATAAAGTCAAAGATAACTTTTAAAAACACCAGTATAGGCTCATGAGGCCCTGATGGTAAAAACTACATTTCCGCAAAAATAACGTCACTTCCAGTTTCGGGTAGGTAATGGCGGACATACAATAGTTCGCGCTGACGTCTATTCCAACGTAGGAAGTGTTACGAACAGCTGATCGGATCGGCAAAGCGTGTTTCTGGAATATTATGTTTTTGTTGCTGCAAGTGCTTTTTATGCAATTTTTGCAAAGCTATATGTGGAAGGAAACTGTGACCGAGGACAAGCTGATGGCATAAGATGTAAGTACAACTCCTCCAGTTTCATATGCAAAAAAAATTATTGCGCTAGCTTACGTGGTTGCAGAGCTAGCGGGATTTAAAAATAGTTACGCAAAACAGAGCGTGCCCGCTCTGACCGGTTTTAAAGGGTTAAAGCATTTCCATGAATAACGTAATAATAATAATCCTGAGTATTTTCTTTCTTTCTTTTTTTAATTGACATTTTAGAATCACTATACAATACCATCAACTTTAGCTATCTGTCAATACGTACATTTTTTTCTTTTTTTTCTATATTTAAACAACTAAAATATTCATACAATAAGAATGAAAGAAAAAGAAGCAAAACAGGAAACAACAAACAAAATAAATAAAAAATACATAAGGAAAAAGAAAAAGGAAAGAAAAATAAATAAATAAATGTAGGGAGTGTGTTTTTGTTTCCATTAATGTAACTAATATTTCCTCTAGTCTTCTAGTAGTTAACAAAGTCAAAATCTAAAGCAAAAGCAAAAACTGGCCTGCGTTTTTTAATGTAGTCCATCCATTTTATCCTGATTATTTTCAAGTCACTGTTTTCCACACACACTTTACTTGGCAAGTAATCCAGGTCTATTAATGACTTCCCAAGTACGTTTTGCAATGCATTTTTATCATATCAGAGAAGAATGCAGTCACGCTGATAGTGAAAAATCCTATGCTCTTATTTTGAAAGTCAAGTTATTGCAAATCAACAGTGTTACGTTTTCTCTTGGTCACCAGTGTGGTAATACGTGATGTCTTCGAGTTGCCCCCAAAGAAAGTAACCAGTGCTGTGGTTGGATGCACTCTAACTGAAACATGATTTTGCAACAAGTTTTCTTCCTGCACACACACACACATGTGACAGGATGTGGACTCATCCACGAGCAGCTCATGTTTCTAACAGGATTACTGTGATTACCGTGACGCCAACTTAAAAATGCCATTATTCTTAGTTTCAGAAGTATTTTCCACCATTAATATCTAAGCGAATTGAAGGAAATTCACCATTATTTGATGGATTTTCATGTGTTTAAAATGAACAGATACTGTGATTTTTTTTGTTTTTGTAACACTGAGGGGGGCTCAACCGTTTTGCGGTGACGCTAACAGTCCGATCTGTCGGTGATGACGTGCAGCCGTGTGTCATCTGTTGACACCCTGCTGGTTAACGTCTTTCAGCTGGATGTTAACAAGATGCTGAGAGGCTGAAAGGACAGAACTACTTCTACCAGCCGTCACCAGGAAAAAAAAAACCCTCAGAGGTTCATTTCTGGTGAGCAGGTGAATATTAGCTGTTTTGCTTCTTTAGCTTTGGTTGCAACCCAAGTGTAACGTTTAACCTTGCAAATGCAGATTCTACCAATCCTACTACATGTTTGTGAGGTTCCTTCATCAGACCTTTTCAAGCTGGATTTATCTGCTTATTCCTAGAGTAACTTTTGATGACACGCAGTTCTTTATTTACCTGCAGGACCTTGGCGCAGTTCATGAATAGCAAACAAAAGGTTACTTGGACATACGCTGACCTCTGTGTTTGATAACTGGCAATGTTTTATTCTGTATCTAGGAAAGCATCGTGTGTCGGCTTTATGTTAACAAGAACAGAGTGATTAGAATTAATCTTTTCAGTCAGCTCTTGCCTCTGCTGGGGTTGAACACGTCCTTTAGCCTAGGACACACTGGGGACACCCGTTTCATGATACATCTTTATGTTCCAATAAGTGCATGTTAAACACACAGCTCACTTCTGAACATCACACTGATGAAATAAACATTTTGCAGTAAGTTTTGTGCCACAGACTTTGTAATTCACCTCTAAGTTACTATTTTCTGCACTTGGTAGCAGTCATCTGGTGTAAAGGACTCTCAGTACAACTCTCTTCTCTTTTCCCAAGTTCTTATCGATTCTCCTAACCTTGAACTCCATGAAAATCTCACTGAGTCGAAGAAAAACAGGTTAGGAAAAGGAGATAAGAGGAACTTTAAGGACAAACTCATGGACATAAAATACCATGAAAACCTGCCATTGTATCCAAAAGAACTACAGTACTCACCTGCAGTATCGAGAATGACTGACATTAATTGGTAATTATTAATGATTAATCACAGTTCAAAGGTTATTGCCCGACCTTGACAGTATGGGTGATGGCGATGGTGGGATGACAGACGCCTCTCTCAAGCGATCTGCTGTTGCGACACCTGTAGTGAATAAGAAACCAGCTGAAAGTAGCCTTGAATTTTGGTTTAATACTGAATGTTTGAAATATTGTAACTAGTGGAAATGTAACAAGCAAAAAACAACAACACCACACTTATCAAAGACTCAAAAGTTTCTCAAACTTTTCCAGAAACCTCCTCCCATCAGTTTTAAAATAAACGGTGTGTTGGCTTCCTCAGCATGCATTGGGACCCAGTGAGTACTTGTACTGGTCAGTTGAGTGTCTGAAAGCCACGTGCCCAGCGGAGCAGAGGCTGAACCACTTTAAAGGTTTGCCGAGAAGACGGGGAACAGAAGCTGCTGCTGGACAGGAAAGAAAGTCCTGTTCTCCGGGGACACGGACAGAACCTGTCCCATAATTAACGGCCTCCATGTTCCTCTGCCAACCACTCATAAAACGTAAAACAAACAACCGCGCAAGCATCTAAGGTTTCAAAGTCAAGTCCTCAGCTCCAGCTGTAGAGTAGGGCGCATATTTCACCATCTACTGCTGAAGACAGAGACAGAGGAATGAGTACTTTGGATAAACTGCAGATGTTCTGCAGGATAAGCTGAAGCTGCTGAAAGGCTCTCTGAGACGAAATATCAACAGTTCAACAGGCCGACTGAGTTGTTAAAGAGTAGATGCACCATGTTGGAGCTCAGAATAGAGCTTTTCTGTTTATTGCACAATGCAATCGAACTATTGGCTTTGAAGCCAGGTTTCATCCACAACTGTGTGAAAAAATATTACAGTTAATCGTGACATTACATTTATTTAAGACCCGAACTCTTCCACGACATGCATTTTTAATTTCTCTTTGATATTTGGGCTGATTGGGACCTGATGAATGTAAAAACAAAGAATAACCAGATTTTTTTTTACCTGAATTTTGTTTTTAAGAAAAATGAGATCCACTTATGAGGATATTCGTTTAACCCTTTAAGACCTACCATAGAACCAAGTCCGCCAGAGCTTATATTATATTTTTACATGCTGTGGAGCCATTTTTGGGAGCATTTCAAGTTGATATACATCAATACAACTATTACAGCCTAAATTTTAATAATATGTCTGCATTAAGTGCATAGTAATTACATAAATTGCAAAAAAGTGCAATAAACTACAAAAAAATTGAAAATCGTTTTTGTTTTTTTAACATATATTTCTAGTTAGAGAAATTTAAGAGGCTTATCCCTCAAAACTGTAAATACAAAAAAGTTGCACAAAATAGTTTCCCACCACAGGAAATTTATTTTGAGTGTCTTCATAGTTTTATTTTTGAAATACACCAATTTTTATATACTGCAGGAAAAACGAAAATAAATATTATAATGCAAATTTGCAAAGAAGCAGCATCTGCATCAAAATAAACTATTTCCAGCAGTGCAATATGAGTCCTAAGCATCCCAGAAACGACACAGAAAGTCATAAAGTCAAACATAACTTTTAAAAACACCAGTATAGGCTCATGAGGCCCTGATGGTAAAAAACTACATTTCTGCAAAATGACGTCACTTCTGGTTTCGGGCAGGTCATGGCGGACACGCGATAGTTCGTGCTGATGGACGTAGGAAGTGTTACAAACAGCTGATCTGATCGGCAAAGCGTGTTTCTGGAATATTATGTTTTTGTTGCTGCAAGCGCTTTTTATGCAGTTTTTGCAAAGCTATATGTGGAAGGAAACTGTGACCGAGGACAAGCTGATGGCATAAGATGTAAGTACAACTCCTCAGGTTTCATATGCAAAAAAAATTATTGCGCTAGCTCAGGTGGTTGCAGAGCTACCGGGATTTAAAAATAGTTACGCAAAACGGAGCGTGCCCGCTCCGACCGGTTTTAAAGGGTTAACGTTTTGATAGAACAGCAGCAGTATAATGTCCTTGTAAGTGGATATCAGGCCCCTGTAGAGCAAAATTGAGTATTTTGGTCTAAATAACCCAAAATGTGATGTCCACATATGTGGATGCCAGGTCCTAGGAGGATAAGTGTAATTTATTACTTGGTTGGGTCACACAGGGATGTTGGGAGTCACCAAAATTAATTTGGCTCATTTTTGTATTAGATATTTATTCGTAACTTTCTTTTGGATACTACGTTAGCCAACAGAAAGTTCAGGAAATTCTGAATTGGACAGGGTTCCCTTTGTCCCTGCTATCCCTGTGATAGACTAGCAACCTGCCCAGGGTGTGGAGGGTAGCTCTCGTACCTGACAAAACCCCCAAAACAATGCCAACTTGTTAACTGTGCCCATAACCGTGTGCCAAAATGGCCATGGCATGTTCCTTTGGAAACCTTCAGTATCTTCGTGCTGCATTCACTGCCTGCTTGGGTGCTTTTGCATCTCAGTAACCTTACCCTGGCTCACCCCTCCCATTTTGTCCTTCGTGACCCCTCCTGGGACCAGAGCTGAATTTACATTCTTCACCAATCCTTTAAGCTCAGCAACCAAGATGCTCTCATCCCCTGATCAAAACAGACCTGTTGACACTTCCAGGCAAGTCCCAGAACACAGCTTGTCCTCTTCTGCTCCTGTAATTGGCTTACTGAGACGAAAAATATGTTCTATGGAGAGACGAGAGCAGGAGGAAAGACCTGCCGCACTAAATCTTCTAGTGGCTGTTAACTGTCATCTGCTGTGACAAGTACAGCTTCATTAGGAGGGGATAAACAGAGTCGGTGTGTTGGGTCAAAGGTGAGGGATGATGTGTAGAAAACGAAACACCTGCAGGGTCAAGTTGTGAACATGAATTCCAGCTTCAACACCACAAATTCACCATAAGTTAAAACGTAGTAGTAATTAGGTTTGTTTTTTGTAGAGAAATGGGCCAAGAAAGGCTTTTTTCCTTTTACTGTCACAAAACTAATAGCATTGAAGGTATTTTCTAACTCTAATGGTCAGTGCATATTACTATCCCCCCCTAAATGCTTTGTAGCTGACGTGTTTCCCATGATTTGTGATTTAAAACCTCTTAGTGAAGTTTGGCAGACTGATGCACCTCCACGGGAGAAGTGATTTGAAAACCTGAGAAAATATTCCAGGACTGACACCATCGCAGTTCAATTCAATTCAATTCAATTCAATTTTATTTCTATAGCGCCAAATCACAACAAAAGTCGCCTCAAGGCGCTTCATAGATACAGAGAAAAACCCAACAATCATATGACCCCCTATGAGCAGCACTTTGGCGACAGTGGGAAGGAAAAACTCCCTTTTAACAGGAAGAAACCTCCAGCAGAACCAGGCTCAGGGAGGGGCGGGGCCATCTGCTGCGACCGGTTGGGGTGAGAGAAGGAAGACAGGATAAAGACATGCTGTGGAAGAGAGACAGAGGTTAATAACAGATATACCCTTGTCTGCTGGAAGGATGGTAATGTTGTTGTCACAGTTTACATATTAATTATTATGAAACTGACCTCACGGGGCATTGTTGGTTAATGGTGCTAGTTTTGGTCGTTATGCAAAAATCCAGATGTACTAGCATAATAAAAGAAGTCAGTTGGAGTTTCGGTCTGTGCATTGTCTAATGTGCATTAGCAGGATTAGGACATAAGTCTTATCACAAAGGTTACAAGTTGCCTTAGAAAGCCAGGTATATCAAAGCATTCTCCACCTGATCCAATTTAGCATCAGTGTTCAACTATATCAACACTCAGGCGTGCTAGCTGTTTAACTGTGCTTGGACCAGTGTTGGTCAAGTTACTTGAAAAAAGTAATCAGTAACTAATTACCGATTACTTCCCCAAAAAAGTAATCCCGTTACTTTACTGATTACTTATTTTCAAAAGTAATTAATTACTTAGTTACTTAGTTACTTTTTAAAAACACGATTTACAACCTGAATAGGTGATAAAGTGATAGATCTTTCAGCTGGAAAAGTCTCTTTTTAAAACTTGTTTTATTAGTTTTAATCTTTTAACTTTATGCATCAAGCAAAAATTTAATTATATGCAACATTCTCTGACTTGAAGAAACTTGTTTAACATTTAAACTTATTTTCTGCACATTCCAGCACATAAAATAAAATATTTTTTGTGTTTACACTCAGTCTTTCAAATAGATGCAAGTAAAACACAGCAGAAAATAAATAAAGTCACAGACTAGCGGTCCTGTTGCTCTATTTTCACCTGTAAAGCAGGAGTGGGGTAGGCGGAGGTTTACCCTGGTGCAGGTGTGCAGCGGTCAGTGGAAGAATCCGCGAGTTTCTCTGTGAGTTTCCCATTATGTCGTAGCTACTCGGTGCTTGCTCGGAAGTTTAGGGGTTTTTTCGCTGTAGAAAGAAGTTTTCTTCCCACGCACAACGGACACTAATGTTTTTGTCACTTTTTATGGAATCAAACTCAAAGTAAGGTCAGTACTTCCACGCTTTAAACGCTGCACGCTCATACTCTCTCTGCACTTGATATATGATCCATTGTTGATCTACACACAGCTGTTGTCACGAACGTCGCACTCGCTTACGTCACTGTCATGAGACATTCTCGCAAAAAAATCACGGTTTTAGTAACGCAGTAATGCAGCGTTCCTACGGGAAAGTAACGGTAATCTAATTACCGTTTTTGCAATAGTAATCCCTTACTTTACTCGTTACATGAAAAAAGTAATCAGATTACAGTAACGCGTTACTGCCCATCTCTGGCTTGGACACAGTGGTGTTTAGACGCTGTAATTTACACATTTATCGTCATAGTTCAGTCTGTTACCATGCCAACATCCACAATTCACAAGTATTTATAGAAATCTTCAAAAACAAAATTCCAGTAGAGTTGAGCTCTTTCTACAAAAACAAATGCATGGTGACACGGATCACTAACATAAATAAGGTTCATAAATAAATAAGGACTGGGAAAAAAATGGATCGGCATCGTAGGCCAGATAAAAAAGTCCATGTCGGTTAATGCCATGTATTTAAATTTCACTGGAAAACGTAGTTCTTTTCCAGCTCATGTCAGAACACCCAAGAGTTTCTTTGGAGTAGTGGCTATTAGAGGAACTGCAACTATACTTCAGGACCGACTTCCACGCTCTCGTGGTCATCTCTGAGCACATGCCACCTGACCTTTATGAGAACAGTTGGAGAAAGAAAAAAAAATATCAAAAATGACTAACACAGACACTGAAATGAGATCCATGTATGCACAATGACACATAGTGATGTGGTGATAATGTAAAGTGCCAGAAACTTGACTGGTATTTCGCAGTGTTGTGAGTCATCATGCTGATATCACAGTGATTTCCCTGATCCCTGAGGATAAACTCATCATAGTTTCGTGTCCGCCAACAGCTCTGCCAGTCGTTGGATAAACTGACTAAAACTAAAAACTAAAAATCTGCATTTTGTGATAATTTTGTCATCGTTCTGGATCATTTTGACACAGCATTTTGTGTTTCTATGACCTCTTGTGTTATGGTTTACATTGGTAATCCTGAGTTGTTTCCATGTTAACTTTTGTACATTGAGGCTCCTCATGTGTCTTTGCCCTCTGTGTCCCCTTCTGTGTTTAGGTGTGTGCCTTTCCTGTGCCCATGCTCCCATCCTTGTGTGTCATTCCATCTATGTTTATTTCCTAGACCTTCTTGTTTTCCCGAGTGTTCTGTTCTCGTGTCATGTTATGTTTTGTCTCCCTTTGTGTCATGTCTCTCTCCCGTCCTCCCTCTCATGCTCCCTCATGTCCCCTCGCTCCCTCTCATCTGCCTTTCCCCCCACTCCTGTGTAATGTTCCACCGTTTCCTGTTTTATTGTGAAAGTCTCATGTTTTCATGTTCGGTGTACTTCCCCTGTACGTCTTGTTAATTCGTGTCAGCTGTGTTCCCCGTGTGTTCTCACGTTCCACGTTATCCTTCTGTGGCTGTATCCCAATTCAGGCTCTGCAGCCTTAAAGTACGCAGCCTCAACGATCCTCAAGGATCAATCGCGTACTCAAAGACCGCTAAGGCCGGAAGTGCGAGGCTTGTGAAATGGAACGGTCTAGCCTCCGTTGCGCTGCCCAGGTTGCCTAGCAACCATGATACTAACAGCTGGAAACGTTTCATACAGCTTTGTTTGACAGAAATGAAGGAGAAAATCTTTTGTTCATTTGTTCATTTGTTTGTTTCTACATGAGCTTTGATCATTCTCTGTAAGATTAAGCTCAGCTATTGAACGGCGTATATTTTAAAGTAAAGGCTTTAAAACCAAGTTAGTACAAACGTCACTAATGTCACATAACTTTGCCGACATGTGGCCAACAGGAATGTTTTAATGTTCTTCGTTATTAAACATTTGCACAATAAATAAGTAACATAATATTCAGTACTTACTTAAAGTTTACTCTTCGGCGCCCCTCATCTGCCGTTTTTTTCGGCAAAATTATCCACACCCACCGCCACGCTATGCATTCTGGGATATGTTGGGCCACGAAGTCTACACCGCCACGTCCTTAAAATTCAGGGAAATGAAGGACGCATTTGAGGGCCGCATTTCGAGCAGCCTTCGAATTGGGACAGCCTTCGTCGCGTCGCTGTGACGTAATCGGCCTTAAAATGCGGCCTTTAAGGCTGCAGACCCTGAATTGGGATACAGCCTGTGTATTTATGTCAGCGTCTCCCTCGGTCCTGTGTCGTGATCTTCCTGATGGTTGTGCATTGCCTTGTGTTCTTCTCCCTGTGTTTAGTTGATATTATTTTCTCAGTATAGTTTGTATTATTTTCCATTCTCAGCAAATAAAGCTGTGTTATGAGTCTGCGTTTGGGACTCTTCCTACTTGCTGCTCACAGTCGAATCACGACAAATTTCTCTTAAAGTAAGTGTTCAACATTGTTCAAGAAGCCGACCACAGCACAGCATTCCCACTACAACTGGTGTTTTGAATGTATTTCAGTGATTTTAAGCTGCATTGTATTTGTATAAACACAGCTGTCACTTGAAAGCTGGAAAACCTTAGTTATAGATTTGTACATCACAATCATCGCCAAATCCAGAACTTCAAAAATGACTCGAGAGAAAGGCTTCAGGAAGTCGCTCAGTGTTTGATTTGCTTTAATGTTTCTCCTAGCAACTAACCCCCATCCTAATAAAAAGAAAAAAAAATCACAATCAGCATGTCTGAGTTATTAAAAATTAGAAAATAAAAACTTCGGACAGCTTTTCGTCTGTGATCAAAGAGATGTTGTGCTGCTGTGGGGGAAATTTTAAACCTTGAACTAAACTGAATGTAAACATCTAGACGCACACGCACACACACGCTTTAACCATAAGATACGAGTCATATCAAAATCCATAACCTCTGCCACAATTCTTTCCTAAACATGAATAAAATCTAACAAGGTCTCGCCATGGCTCACACGCTCGTCAGTCAGCACCCTCTCCGTCTTTCTTGCATCATTTACATTTCACAATGAGTTAAAAGTAGGTCCAAGGTATTTACGGGGTGAAGTCTTGGTATTAAGAGCTACCGACTGATTGCATGCCTGAGGTCTTACTGTCGTAAAACTCACTCTAATCAATTACAGCATACAGCTGCAGCGTGCTGATCTGATCACGTTTCCCACTCAGAGCACCTGCTATTAGCTGTGATCACAGCTCTCTGCAGCTGAAAACCCACTGACTCACACCGGCCTCGCAGTTGGCCCAACCGCCAACCATCTACGCACACACGGATACATATCGGCTTACACAGCAGCGTGCGTGCCAACGGCTAACACGCTTCTTTATGTACTGCCTCGCAAAACTTTGTCATTTTATTTTCGTGCCCGTCACAATTTCACACGTCTTTTCCGGGTGTGGTTGGATAATCCCTCGCGGGGCAAACGCCTGCGGGCCGGCAGAGCCACGGCGTGCCGGGCCAAGGCCGTCATGACCCCCAAAAAAGATGAAGGCTGAGGTAAGAGGGCTCGGTTGGACAATGAAACACTATCCAACTTTTAAGGAATTTCTTTACTTCTTTTTGCTTCTTTTTAAGAGAGAAGTCGAGTTTGCTTCGCTTCAATGTTTCTATTTAAATTTAGTTATAAAGGCCTTTAAAAAAAGTTTGACAAAGAGCTTTATTTTTCCACCTGACCTCTTTGATTTTAATTGCACATCTGTTACGATTTCAGCTCAAGAGAATCTCATAACTCCAGCTATGATCATACATCATGGTTTTATTTTTAATGTATCGTTTTTAGCATTTAGGTTAGCCTCTCATTAGATCCCAAATGTAAATCTTAAACCTTCATGGTGAAGCAGCCGTGTTAGAATCAGAGACTGAGATGCAGCGTCTTAAAAATGCTTTTTAAAAAGTCAATTCGATTCAATTCAATTCAATTCAATTCAATTCAATTCAATTTTAATTATATAGCGCCAAATCACAACAAAAGTCGCCTCAAGGCGCTTCATAGATACAGAGAAAACCCCAACAATCATATGACCCCCTATGAGCAGCACTTTGGCAACAGTGGGAAGGAAAAACTCCCTTTTAACAGGAAGAAACCTCCAGCAGAACCAGGCTCAGGGAGGGGCGGGGCCATCTGCTGTGATTGGTTAGCGTGAGAGAAGGAAGACAGGATAAAGACATGCTGTGGAAGAGAGACAGAGATTAATAACAGATATGATTCAATACAGAGAGGTCTGTTAATACATAGTGAGTGAGAAAGGTGACTGGAAAGGAAAAACTCAATGCATCATGGGAATCCCCCGGCAGCCTACGTCTATTGCAGCATAACTAAGGGAGGATTCAGGGTCACCTGGTCCAGCCCTAACTATATGCTTTAGCAAAAAGGAAAGTTTGAAGCCTAATCTTAAAAGTAGAGATAGTGTCTGTCTCCTGAATCCAAACTGGAAGCTGGTTCCACAGAAGAGGGGCCTGAAAACTGAAGGCTCTCCCTCCCATTCTACTTTTAAATACTCTAGGAACAACAAGTAGGCCTGCAGAGCGAGAGCGAAGTGCTCTAATAGGGTGATATGGTACTACAAGGTCATTAAGATAAGATGGGGCCTGATTATTTAAGACCTTGTATGTGAGGAGCAGGATTTTGAATTCTGGATTTAACAGGAAGCCAAAACAGGAGAAATATGCTCTCTCTTTCTAGTCCCTGTCAGGACTCTTGCTGCAGCATTTTGGATTAACTGAAGGCTTTTCAGTGAGTTTTTTGGACATCCTGATAATAATGAATTACAGTCGTCCAGCCTGGAAGTAATAAATGCATGAACTAGTTTTTCAGCGTCACTCTGAGACAGGATATTTCTAATTTTAGAGATGTTGCGCAAATGGAAGAAAGCAGTCTTACATATTTGTAAGATACAACAACATGTCAGTGGTTGGGAGAAAGAAAACAGCAGACATATGAACTCATTTCACATCTGATGTTAAGGAAAACAAGACATGGAGCAAGTCTCACCCGTAAACACAACAAACCTGGATGTTTTCATCAGTTTCTTGTTCATCCCACAAGTGAGAGTGTCTGGATCATCTGACACAGTGCCATCACCGTTATCATCTGAATGGTAATATGAAAAAATTCATATCAGAGCCACTTTGTTATATTTTGCAGCTTTGTTAAGTAATCTATTACTTAATTTAGTTTAGTTGGTTACTGTTCTTACCATCTTAGAGCAACTGTAACCACATCATTAATAAAGTATTCTGATTCATACAAACTTCCTCTTTTCTGGAAAATCCAAGGAGGACATCCAAGGGATGATGTTCACTGGGCTCAAAGGAAAATACTAAAATAATAAAACTAGTTCACTCTGTGACATTATATGAACTTATTTGAGTTCCAAATACAGACTAATATTATACTTATTGTGTCAGGTGACAGCTTTGGGCACACTCTCCTTGTCCACCGTCCTGGCCCTCTGTGGCATGTTGAGTCATGTTGAGTGGTGATCAGTTTTCAGCTGACAGAGGGGAGTTGATACCAGCCAAAGTAGATTGATACAAGTCCTAAGGAAATAAGTGTACAAGCAAGTAAACAACAGAAGTTCACAATATAAAATAAACTGTTGGGCCCGCTGACCAGTGTTGCCAACTCCTCAGTAAGGAAAATCGCTATTGGCTGTCCTAGAAGTCGCTAGAAGTCGCTAAATGACGTCATCACCTAATTTGCATAATTGGTCATGCTAATGTAATTGTAACCTACGTTGTTGGAGAGAGAAATAACATCGTGGAAGAGACATAAAGTGAGTAAAAAACGTCCTAAATGCATTTAGAGTTTATTTAGAACTACAAATTAAATTTCTTTTAGCAATTATTGTTTTTTTTAATGTCACAATTCCAACCCTGCTCCTTTACCCGGGCTTGAACCGGCAAAAGTGACCCGAAATAGGCACTCTGGTGGAGTTACTTTGTGTGTGTGTGTGTTTATATGTA
Source organism: Neolamprologus multifasciatus (assembly GCF_963576455.1). NCBI lineage: Eukaryota > Metazoa > Chordata > Actinopteri > Cichliformes > Cichlidae > Neolamprologus > Neolamprologus multifasciatus. The sequence continues at coordinate 3,504,231 of NC_140445.1, read as the reverse complement.
GTTTTAAACCTTGTGATCCACAAAACAGCATAAGAGTAAAAGAAGAACTGACTGCGTTACAGCACCCGCTGCTTGTTGAGAGTAAAAGCGATATGCGCTTTCACGTCTTTTTTTAGCAACTTTTTTTTAGAAAAAAAGTCGCTAGGGGGTCTGAAAACTCGCTAAATATAGCGACAAAGTCGCTAAGTTGGCAACACTGCCGCTGACATTGGTTTAAAGACACATGTTCCTCAATTTCAAACACACCAACACCCTAACATTTAATTTTAAAGACATTAAATGTCTTGGAGCTGAGACTTCTAGAGAGCTTTGATTCCACTTACAGATCACCAACTTTAATCTGCGTGATGATACTCCCCCCCTTAAGCCACCACCCCCGTGTTACAGATTGAAAGCACGCCTGTGTGTTTAGTGTATGTACTGTATATATCCATCGGTTTCGGCACATGACTCACGGTAAAAACCTCCAGCGAGTGGGACTCTAGAGAATAATCTGGCCCAGCAATTTGTCTCCTCTCTGCAGTTACGAGTCATCGCTGCGAAACACCCTCGTGCTTCGAGAGTAGAGTCAGCGCTCGTTAAAAACCAGGATTACCTCACCGATTCTGCACGGTAAAGAGGCTGAACGCTCCAGCATAGACATTCTTTCCACTTTACTGTTGGGACGGTAATGAACCCACCATCTCTGACGTGAAGCCAGAACACGAAGACAAGAATGCCTTCTGAACTCCGTGTTAGTAACGCCATTGTCTCCAGTAATAAAACCATGCCTGCTTCTGTGTTCGCCACTGAGTTGCAAAAGCCATTAAGCTGTTTTCATTCATGTGCTCCTGAACTTTTCCACACATTACTGAGTGGAGCTGTCTTTAACAAATCTTTAACTAAGTCACTGCAAATAATTGGAGTCGGTCCCTAGCAGAAAAAAAATCAATGCAATAACTGGAAAGCCACAAATTTCCCTAGTCACATAGAATACTTATACTCCAATTAAATCAATTTTATTTACACAGCACCAAATCACAACAACAGTTTCCTCAAGGTGCTTTATATTGTAATGTAGATCCTACAATAATACATACAAAGAAAAACCCAACAATCATATGACCCCCTATGAGCAGCACTTTGGCGACAGTGGGAAGGAAAAACTCCCTTTTAACAGGAAGAAACCTCCAGCAGAACCAGGCTCAGGGAGGGGCGGGGCCATCTGCTGTGATTGGTTAGGGGTGAGAGAAGGAAGACAGGATAAAGACATGCTGTGGAAGAGAGACAGAGATTAATAACAAGTATGATTCAATGTAGAGAGGTCTGTTAACACATAGTGAGTGAGAAAGGTGACTGAAGAAGAAATACTTAATGCATCATGGGATTGAGTGTATCTGTGTGTCTCCAGTGTATCTGAACCATTAACAATTAACTAACAATGTATTTTTTCTGGATTTATTATATCAGAACCTCTGTTTTAAGGTCAGTTGTCAGCTGGAAGAAAACCAAATTTTTTCCTCTCAAAGAACTTGAAGAAAGACAATTTTTTGTGAAAACATCCACTGACATCCAACCGAAAAACTGAGACACTCAGCATCCCACTAGAAAAAATAAACAGATTACAAAAGTACAGATGTTTAAATTCATCAATTCAATTCAATTTTATTTATATAGCGCCAAATCACAACAAAAGTCGCCTCAAGGCGCTTCATAGATACAGAGAAAAACCCAACAATCATATGACCCCCTATGAGCAAGCACTTTGGCGACAGTGGGAAGGAAAAACTCCCTTTTAACAGGAAGAAACCTCCAGCAGAACCAGGCTCAGGGAGGGGCGGGGCCATCTGCTGCGACCATTTGGGGTGAGAGAAGGAAGACAGGATAAAGACATGCTGTGGAAGAGAGACAGAGGTTAATAACAGATATGATTCAATACAGAGAGGTCTGTTAACACATAGTGAGTGAGAAAGGTGACTGGAAAGGAAAAACTCAATGCATCATGGGAATCCCCGGCAGCCTACATCTATTGCAGCATAACTAAGGGAGGATTCAGGGTCACCTGGTCCAGCCCTAACTATATGCTTTAGCAAAAAGGAAAGTTTGAAGCCTAATCTTAAAAGTAGAGATAGTGTCTGTCTCCTGAATCCAAACTGGAAGCTGGTTCCACAGAAGAGGGGCCTGAAAACTGAAGGCTCTGCCTCCCATTCTACTTTTAAATACTCTCACAGGATGTAAACATGACCACCGACGCCCAGTGGTTACCTTTACCATGACTTAAAGCCATAAAATCCATGTGTTAAAAATAAAAATCCTAACTGAATCATGCTCCCACATTTATAAGTGCTATTTTCAGTTTTTTTGTGCTGAAAACTGAAGTAGACGTTTCATTGTAGTTTGTGCATATTGGAATATCAGAACTACATGAAACATCACTGGCAAGTGCCAGAAACTGAAGGTTTCCTGCACAAACTCCACTTCAATTAACCTGAAACAAATGTGATCTAAGCATATAAACGGGATAAAAAGCCTTTTGAGTCACACATGAACAACTAATCTCTGGTAGGACTTCAGACTGCTCAGGTAAAGTTTCAATAATTTGTCCTTCCAGGGTGAAATAAAGATTGAACTGCACTGTAACGAAGGCTGTCGTCCCCCAGTGGTGTCAGAATGGGGTGTGTGGTGAGTGCAGAGGTTAAAGATCATAGGAGATGGGGCGGCTGTAAACAGTTTTGGTGGGCTCTAGCAGGCAGGTACAGCCTGAGTTTTATTTATGAAGCTACAGCCGTGGCCTGGGTCATGGTTGCCAGGGGCGACAAGGGGGTCGTTATCTTGTCCACAGGGATAGGTAGTTGGTCACGGGGCCAAGGGTCAAGGGGGTGGGTAAAGGGGTAAGAAGGGTGTGTGTGTGTTTGTGGGCACGGAGGGGGTCGAACTGACAGGTGGGACGACGCCGCTGCAGACTGGCCACACCTGCCCCGCCTGTCAATCAGCATCCAGCCACGAGTGTGCAGTTACAGTGAGCGAGCGTGCACGTGTGCGTGCGTGCGTCTGTTTTTCTGAATGAGATTAGAGAAGTTGAGTTAGACAGATGGACCAAAGTATAGTTTAGACTTCTTTCACTTCTAACAGCAACAAGCTGGGTTTGGTTTTAGAGGCCAAACGCAGAGATGAGTGAGTGATACATAAGATACATTTAAGGTTTAAGATTTTATGAACAGTTATGTTAGAATCAGAACTTGAGTATTTTATGAACATTCTGAGCTTTTTTCAACATGACAAGAAGACCAAAAAAACCAAAAAATATACAGATTTTTTAAAAATTAAGTTTTTAGGTAAACATGAGGTTTGAAACTACAGATTTTAGGTGCAATAAGTAAATCTTAGATCCTGAGTTGAGAAGTCACTCTGACTTTGTGCTTTAAGAGGAAATGTAGAAAGATGAACACTATAAAAAGGATGAGTGTGATCAGATTATTGCTCTGAAGATTTAAACAACATGACAGTTTTTCCTGACATGTGACCAGGGTTGATTTTTGAACGAATCTACATCCTTCTGCTTATACAAACTCTTAGAACCTAATGCAACAACTGATATGTGACACATGAATTCGCAGCTTAACTGTAAAGCTTCTTTTATCTCATATGTTTCATCTACAATGTCAAAATTTTAAGACAAGCTGTTGCATAATCTTTCCGACTCAAGGGTTTGTTCAGAGCTAAAAAACATTAGCAGAGAAACATGAATGAAGAGCAACGGCACACAAAACAGAAGGAAATGAGCTTCAATCTTCAGTTTATTCTACTTATACTGAATCTGACAGCACAAACCAGGAAATTAAATGAAGAAATGAATCTATGGGATTCACCCTACTATTACAAAATAATCCACTAAAAAGTTGCTGTAATAATTCAATGACAAACACAATAAAGGTACTAAAATCAGTTTCTGGCTGATAAAAGACAAAAGCAGACAACAGATATGAAGGAGACTAAGAAGCAGTAAAAGTAGCGTGTATCAGTACAGATGATCCCTGTTATCCAAGCACTATTTCCCAGAATGCCCTGCAACCGGCTCCGTCTGTCTCTTCTAAAGGCTGCTTGTGTGAGTGTGTGCGTGTGTGTGTGTGTGTGTAGATACATTTGCTGTGTCAGTGGCAGGTGCAGATTAGATGGGCCGTTGTCCTGACAGTTGCAGTCGACCCCAAACAACACATGCAGCACACACACATCCACCCTTTGGTGAGTCAGCAGTGTGCGTGTGTGTGTGTCATGTCAAAAGTACACTTTCAGTATTACACAGCTTTCATTTTGATTTCAAAGACAACAATATATAAGGTAACAGTGGTCTCCTTCAAACAAGCCTTTGTTTTTCACTCGTCATTAGCACGATAACATCTTATTATGAAAAATCAAAGGATTTTTCATGTAATTCTTCATGCAATCACCTACTAGAATAAAGCAAATGTATGTTACGTTGTTAATCGGGTTAAACTAAATTTTTTAGTTAAGAACAAATTTAAAAATCTTTCAAGTTATAATTCCAAGAATCCATCCTGAAAATATCTGTGGTGTCCTTGAATTTGTTTGTGTCCGCTGATAAAATCTTTGAGTAATTGTACAGCTTGATATCATCACAGGAAACAGCCAGTGCAAAATAAACTGATTCAATCCCCTTTAAAGGATTTTGGTGAAAAAATCTATTTTCCTTTTTCCTGCAGAGGCAGCTCAGCTCATCTTCTAATTAAGTTCAATCTTTGTTTTAAAGTTCTGCAGAGTTCAGACTTCTTGAAAACTCTGAGAACTCCATTAGAAAGATGCAACAGTGTTTTATTTGATGCTCAGTTTGCACGTATTGTGCATGAAATCAGCCACAATTATTTTAATTAAAAAAGCACACAAGTTCTTTCTGTTGCCGTTATTACACAATCTGTGCATGAACTTGTTTACCTTCATATGATCACGTTACATCAAGCTTATATACTAATGACTGTCAGCAGTCCAAATTATTCAGGCCTTCACTGCACTGAGGACAAACATGAAGCACGAGCAAACTGTTCTGCACAGAGGCGAAAAAAGCCCTTTCGTCTCCAGAGGGCGCTAATCCTGTTGCACTGCCAGTGCGTGTGTGTACGTGTGTGTCTTTGAAGGCCATGAGGGTCCCGTGGGACTCTCCAGTTGCAGGCCTGCAGACTGGCTGGCACCCTCAAAGTAGCTTCTTCATCCTGGAGACAGCTGTTGTCTCCGTGACGACACGTTCAGCCAATGAGGGAGTGGGTGAGGAGGCGGTGGATGGAGGGGGGTGTCGGCGTGTACATTTGTGGATTTGTGTGTGTGTGTGTGTTGTGCAGCTAATGGCGCTCATATTGAGTGACAACATTCCAGTACGGTTCTTTTGTTTTTGTAAATATAAATAAATGCAGACAGAAAATAATTAAATGTTGAAGTGAAACGCAGATCCAGATTCACACACGAACGTCAGGAAACGTGTGTGAATGGATGTGTGTGTGCAAGTGGTGCAATCCAGTTGGCTCTGTGCAGTAAACACCATTCCTTCAGTCCCACTGTGGCACAAGAAAAGTCTCTACATACATTCAACAACAAGGAAACATAATTCTGGGTCTGATCCTGCAGTTAGCAGCTGGACGTGTAAAGAGCCTGCTGGGACCAGACAAAGGCTTCACTTACACCCAGCTCACAGGCCCCACCACGACTGCGCCGTGCCATTTGCCACATGCACGTATCAACAAAACGTGTCTGTCCGGTATAATATTCAAAGGTTGTGTCTGCTCGTCTAAAACAGTCATTTAAAATTCAAACGGTCTCTTATAGTAGCTCTGGAACAATTTAGTTCACAAGAACACCTGAAGCAACTTTCTGGACTAAGAATTTAAGCCTGAAGGGCCAAACTTCCTCCAGCAGGGAGTTGATGCTGCCTCCAAAGTATCCCAGCCCCTGATCAAAATGTCCAACTTTACAGCAGAAATAACTCTGTTTACAAGCTCTTAAATGTTTTAGTTATGTGAATAGATACTGCTTGCACAAAACGGGGTGTCAAACATGAGGTCTGGGGGCCAGAATCCAGCCTGAAAAAGAGTTGCCTGCTTTGACAGATATGAAGGGGGCACAAATTTTGGGAATTTTAACGATATTTCTCTACGTTTTACAGCTTTTCCTCCTGGTAAAGACCCCGCCCCCCCTCCCCACAGCCATTCATATCACAACAAGGGGATTTTCAGCATTATACCAGACAGTTACTTGGCAATAATTGGCCTGTACACTTCATGAGTGCAGCTTGCTAACCAGGCTAACTTGTGTTAACGGAGATTTGATTGGTTGTGCTCACTCATTCACTGTCAGTAAGTCAGTAATCATTAGGTTAAGAAATATCAAGGCAGTGAGCCTGCACTGCAATTTAACTCCAGTTCCAGTACGTTGGTTTGTATGCAGTAGTGCAGACAGGTGGAAAGTTGTTAGCAAATTTACATTTTAATTCAAGGTACTTTTTTAAAATGTAGAAATGTAAAAACTATAGATGTAACCATGTTATTATCATATTTAAGTCAGTCTTCTTGGGGGAAATGGTCTCCTCCTGGTGTAGACTCATTTTGAGAACTCTCTGTTAGACAGAAGAGAGAAAACTCAAAGCAGATATTTGGCGTTGAAATGCCCGCAGGCTGAGGAGACAGGTGCTGGTTAGAGATTTGACAAAACCCCAACAATAACCAAGGGAACAAATGCAGAGAAAGCTGAAAAGTGATTGGCCAAACGATGATGTAAGGACAGCGTGTGACATTTGCTTCTCAGGAAGTGACCCAACACCTCTAACATGGTGTCCAGTGAACTCATAATAACCTCCTTCAGCAAAAAGTGCTGATGTGGTCGGACGGGGGTTAGGGTAAAACACTAATATGTTCTCAACACCAGTGCTGGTCAAGTTACTTGAAAAAAGTAATCAGTAACTAATTACTGATTACTTCCCCCAAAAAGTAATCCCGTTACTTTACTGATTACTTATTTTCAAAAGTAATTAATTACTTAGTTACTTAGTTACTTTTTAAAAACACGATTTACAACCTGAATAGGTGATAAAGTGATAGATCTTTCAGCCCAATTCTACTTTTTCTACATAATCATCATACAAACTGTAATCAAATGGAAAAATCTCTTTTTAAAACTTGTTTTATTAGTTTTAATCTTTTAACTTTATGCATCAAACAAAATTAAATTATATGCACCATTCTCTGACTGGAAGAAATTAGTTTAATATTTAAACCTATTTTCTGCACATTCCAGCACATAAAAATAAAATATTTTGTGTGTTTACACTCAGTCTTTCAAATAGATGCAAGTAAAACACAGCAGAAAATAAATAAAGTCAAAGACTAGCAGTCCTGTTGCTCTATTTTCACCTGTAAAGCAGGAGTGGGGTAGGCGGAGGTTTACCCTGGTGCAGGTGTGCCGCAGCGGTCAGTGGAAGAATCCGCGAGTTTCTCTGTGAGTTTCCCATTACGTCGTAGCTACTCGGTGCTTGCTCGGAAGTTTAGGGGTTTTTTATCGCTGTAAAAAGAAGTTTTCTTCCCACGCACAACGGACACTAATGTTTTTGTCACTTTTTATGGAATCAAACTCAAAGTAAGGTCAGTACTTCCACGCTTTAAACGCTGCACGCTCATACTCTCTCTGCACTCGATATATGATCCATTGTTGATCTGCACACAGCTGTTGTCACGAACGTCGCACTCGCTTACGTCACTGTCATGAGACATTCTCGCAAAAAAAATCAAGGTTTTAGTAACGCAGTAACGCAGCGTTCCTACGGGAAAGTAACGGTAATCTAATTACTGTTTTTGCAATAGTAATCCCTTACTTTACTCGTTACTTGATAAAGTAATCGGATTACAGTAACGCGTTACTGCCCATCTCTGCTCAAGACACAGCTTCAGTAGAGAAAGACAGATGTGAGTGTGTGCGAAGAAACTGTCTTGTATTTAAATACAAATTCACAGATTTCTCATTTACAGCAAACTAAAAAACAAAAAAAGGAGAAAATGAAAATGTATTTTGAGACTGGTTAAGGCTTTCAGTTCCAGTCCCCTGATTCAAGTATTTGTATCAGGATTTAAACAGGTCAGGTATTTGGCATTTATTTGGCACACAGTTCATTAGATTGTGTATCAGAATCAACTAAAACAGAACATTTTGACAGCAACAAACATAATTTGAACAAAAGCCAAGAAATACATGTTTTGAAAGCTTACATGGTAACTCGAACCAACTGCTGCAGATATTTTACATTAGATTGACCATATATAAACTGCATCATCGCTCTCTTCTAAAGTCACTTTTCTAACCAGTCCCAAAAGTGTCACTCCTGATTTCCAAAAGCCTTTACAGCATTCAACTCTGACACCCCAGGGCTGCGTCCTCTGCTCCATAGTTTCCCCTGTGAGACCGTTTTAGATTCATCAAAAATCACTGAGAAGCTTTCACTGCGTTTACAGTAGCACAGCATGTTGTCATCAGCTCTCAAACTATTCTGTTCACCTGTCCCTCCCCACTCTGTGGCATCCTCGCACACACGGAGCTGTGTTTGACCAACAAACACAGACACAGTGACACAAAGTTACTGACAAACGGCCTTCTTCACTACTGTGTGACAGAAATGCAGGAGCCATGAAGTAAGAAATATAATATTAAAAAAAGACAATCGCTACATTTGAAATCAGTTTAACATTATTAACAGTTTATACAATAGTTTATACGTTTGACCACCATTGTCAATCCTTGTGATCACTGCCAAGCAATTCAATTCAATTCAATTTTATTTATATAGCGCCAAATCACAACAAAAGTCGCCTCAAGGCGCTTCATGATACAGAGAAAAACCCAACAATCATATGACCCCCTACGAGCAGCACTTTGGCGACAGTGGGAAGGAAAAACTCCCTTTTAACAGGAAGAAACCTCCAGCAGAACCAGGCTCAGGGAGGGGCGGGGCCATCTGCTGCAGCATTTTGGATTAGCTGAAGGCTTTTCAGTGAGTTTTTAGAACATCCTGATAATAATGAATTGCAGTCGTCCAGCCTGGAAGTAATAAATGCATGAACTAGTTTTTCAGCGTCACTCTGAGACAGGATATTTCTAACTTTAGAGATGTTGTGCAACATGATTGAATCTTTATAATGTTCAGCTTTTCCTTTTCTGAGCTGAACACTCCATTTCAGCTCACTTAGCTCACATTTGCTTTTAGCTATCACGTTTAATTGGGGCAGGGAGAGCACTGTTCATGACTGATGGTCATTAGAACAGCTCAAGTTCACCTTGGGGTTTTCAGCAACAACTGCTAACATGTGAGTCTCCAGCATCATCACCTGATTTAAGATAAACACACGAACCCAGCTGAATTTCACTGAGAGGGTTTTAAGTGCAGTTAATATTACATGTAATCACTCATCAAATTGAATCTTTTCTGCAGTGTGAGTCGCTCCATCTGGTTTTTCTTCTTCATTCCAAGGAGCTGGACAGAGAAACCTGACACTAAGGATTCAGTTAGGAGAGGTCACGCAGAGGTCAAGGCCAATGTCCAAATATCAGGAGCAGCTGATTAACAAGCTCAAGGTGTTGCAGTCGAAGAGTTTGACCCCCAAAATTTACTAGTGTCTGACATCAATCATGATTTTGTACCAGTATATATTTTTCTGAATGTCAGGTTTGAGAAAGTTGGTTTTTGGTTTGCTATTGTTGTAATTTGGATGACTAGAGTTGTGCTCACATCCTTGGACAATGAGGCTTCGCACTCATACAAACATGTTCTGTTACAGAAAGCAATCAAGTGTTCAACGATGGCAAGAAACCAACATTTAATCTAAAAAGAAAGCCCCAAACATTCCTCAGCACGTGTGTTTCAGTATGAAAAAGATAAAAAGATTCAAACCCAGGTTAGTCCCAATTTGATGTTTTCTGAATCAAGGTTATTATCGTTAACGAAAACTAACGAAATAACAAAAACTAGAAGTGAAAAAACATTTTCGTTAACGGAAATAAAAATAAAAACAAAAAAAGGAAAACTAACTAAAACTGGAATGAGTGTTCACAAAACGAACTAAAATTAACTGAATTTATAGCAAAAATGTGTTTAGTTTTCATTGATGTGTGCGTGTCATACAAGAGTCAAGGGTGAAAATGAAGTTTAGTTTCCAGATTTTTTTCTTGCTGTGTCTCATTATGCCAGCAGGTGGCAGCACGTTAGTCGAGTCGTCTGTGTTGCTGCTCCGTCCACGCGCAGAATCATGTCAGGAAAAGTCGGAAGAAAGCGCCAGAGTCCAATTTGGGATTACTTTGAATATGACTGTGTTTTGGATAAAGCAAGTGTCTTGTAGTGGAAAGAGACAAATTATGAGGGACATTTCTAAAGGGAAAAAAATCCCACAAACCTTAAAGTGCACTTGAAAAGCTCACACAAGAAGGCTAACCTAGCTTACCTTGAGAAGGTAAGGTAGCACACTCAACCCTCATCCCCAGAAAACAGAAGCTAACCCCAGGCAAGGCAGCGTGATGCATCCCGAGACAACAGGACGGGGATATCTACACAACTGTGTGAGTCAATTACCTTCAAAAAGTTTATCAATTCACTTCAACCAAAATTACGAACACCCGGTGCTGCGAGAGTTAATAGTCTCATTGGGGCCAAGATATACATTTTATAGTTGCCTGGTATCAATGGTTGTTCATCTGCCTTTATTTATTTATTTAAAGAACCCATAGGTGGGAATGTGAGTTGTCTGTCTCTGCGTGTTAGCCCTGCGACAGACAGGCGACCTGTCCAGGGTGCAGTATGGTAGCTGGAATAGCAACATACCCAAGGATGAGCAGAATGACTGATATGATGAAACTGGGATTTTGTTACACTTAATTATTGCAAACACGACTAAAACTATAACTGAAACTAATCAAAACTAAACTGAAACTAAGGATTTTCAAAAAAATAAAAACTAAACTAAACTAGCAAACAATTGGTAAAAACTAATTAAAACTGATAAAATTGAAAATCTGAAGTCAAAACTAAATAAAAATAAAAACTAATGAAAATTGCAAAACTATTAAAACCCTGTTCTGCATTGATGTTGACGAAACACATTTGTTTGCCATGGTATCTTTGTTTTCTCTTCTCACCATCTCAGTAAAGATTAAATAGACTTTTTTTTAAAATAGATTTTTCAATGGACACAAAGACTTGTGTCTTGGCTGTAAACAGTCTAATCTAAAAGAACAGGAGCCATCCTTTGCTCTATCCTGACCCGAGATCAAGCTATATGCTGATGACAGAGTTATTTAATGGTTGCACAGAGCACTTCCAAACTTCCTGGTACAATCGGCTATATTATAATATCCATAATGTCTAAATTTGGACGGTCAGTAGGAACACTCCTACCAGATTTAGAGCATGATTGATTGGCATTGTCATTAATCTTACCAAGAAAACTCTTAAATTCATTTATTCACACGTATCTGACATGTAAGGCCATCGCGAGAAACCAAAGTTCTTACGACCAGGCTACATTTTTACAGAAACACAAATAAAGTGCTCACTTTTACACGGTTTATCTCTTAACCCTTAGTTTATCTCTTAACCCGTGGGGTCAAAAATGACCTCATTCTCATAAAATATGTTTGTAACAATTCAAAGATTTAAAGATATTTGCCGTTTCTTGCACTTTGATGACAAGAGGACCAGAGCCTACCGACTGAAAACAAACCACATGACAGCTTCCTGCTACATATGGGGCCTGTTCCTGGTCAACTGCAGGCAGAAATTCATCCCTAGTGATTGTGTTACAACTTCTTTCAGAGGGAAGGCCCAGCGTCTGCAGTATATGCGAAGCAAGCATACAAAAGTGATACAAGTGATACAGAAACTGCAATTTCTTAAAATTAATGAAAAAATAAATAAAAATGCAAAATGCCTCATGTCACAAACATGTTTTATCAGGAATACCTCAAATATGAAAATATAAAAACTCTTCATTTTAAAGATTTTGAAGAATAACAACCGAGTTTATAGCAAAATGCATTGTTTCTATTTGGGGTCATTTTTGACCCCACTCGTGGAAGAGTGTAGGTATTGGTAGGTTGTGCATCCAAGGGTTAAAACACACTCCTGTCAGTTTCTACCAGTCGTTACAGAAACAAAAATGTTGCAGGGACCATTTTCTGGCTACAGGACCAAAAAAGTGAGTGATTTAACCGAAATAAACGAATGTGAGAGAACCTTAAAACTGTTTTTGTTCATCTTTTATCATCAGAATGATTTTGCTGTTCAACCTGATCACAGTCTTTATGATCAGTGATGCACAACTAGGCTTCACCTCACCAATGAAATTCTTTAACATCTCCACAGACTGATCAACCAGTCCTCCCCGCTCTGCTTCTGGATCTTCCTGGTCAGAAAGTCATTTGTCAGTATTAAGGTGGATCATGTCAGGAGCCACCGTAGGTACCAAGGTTAGGACACAGCAGTTGAGTAAACATCAGTTGGGGTATCGCTTTCAGTCTGGCTGCTGGCCTCACCTCAGAGTAAACACAGTTCTGCTGGTCACGTATCAAACTGACATACGAATGTGCAAAAGAGGAAAAAAAACTTCTGACTTGTGCCACTGACTGTAGAGTAGACCGATCATGGCTGGGGTGTTTATGTCTCCTCCTAGGATCCTGTCTGAGTGGAGGCTTCACTGCAGGTCAACCTGTGACCTGCTGGACATGAACGTTCCCCCCAAACTTAAACCACAGACGAGAAAGATTTACATGTTTGTCTAATTAAAATACTGGCATTGGGTCCCATTAAAACACACCTAAAATGACCAAGTGAAGCTAAAACACTGCAGCAGGAAGTGTTAAATGATATAATTCAGTTTTCAATATCCAAAAACTGTATCCAAGGATGTGAGCACAACTCTAGTCATTCAAATTACAACAAAAGCAAACTTTCCAAACCTGACATTCAGAAAAAATATATACTTGAAAAGTCTGGTACTGGTGCAAAATCATGATTTGATGTCAGATCTGTGGTTAAAGATCCAGCAATCTTAAAATGTTTTTCCGATTCAATGAGTCAATCAGAGAAAACGTATGCTAGTTGTGTTTCTGAATTCCCAATCCACTCTTTAAAGCTAAAAAGAGGGAATGAACAGAAAGGTCATGACCTTGTTGCGACCATCCTTTTGCAGTTCTGAGTCTGTCATTGAATCAGCGAGTTAATCCAATCTTGTCAGGACCTAAAACACTCAGGGGAAAACAACTTCACTCCAAACAATGCAGACTTCCCTGTGTTGTTTTGAGCGATTTTCAGATTTCCAAAGGACTCTATGCAGTGCTGTGGAATTTAAAAATTAGCCCACTGCTGCTAATCACAGATGATTAACTGATCATCAGCTTCTGTAACCACATCTGTAAAAGCAGATGTTTTGGCACTTTGTTGGTCTTAAATATTCACGTGTATATTAATCTTTTAAGGTTTGGACTTGTCAGTAAATTTGTCCCAAAGTTATATCGTGCTTAAGTTGCAAACAACCTCAGAAAACTGTTAAATGTTAAATTTCATGAAAATACAATCAGAATAAAACTGAATGAGTATCGCTCGTTTGGAAGGGTGGCCAGGAGAAAACCTTGTTTCTCTATAAAGAGCAAGGCAGCGTGAATTAGGTTTACAAAGCTGCATCTGAACAAATTGAAGGGTCGTGCAACACAACAATGACCCCAAGCACAACAGCAAAAAGTGCAATAAACTACAAAAAAAATTGAAAATTGTTTTTGTCTTTTTTAACATATATTTCTAGTTTGAGAAATTTAAGAGTCTTATCCCTCAAAACTGTAAATACAAAAAAGTTGCACAAAATAGCTTCCCACCACAGGAAATTTATTTTGAGTGTCTTCATAGTTTTATTTTTGAAATACACCAATTTTTATACACTGCAGGAAAAACGAAAATAAATATTATAATGCAAATTTGCAAAAAAGCAGCATCTGCATCAAAATAAACTATTTCCAGCAGTGCAATATGAGTCCTAAGCATCCCAGAAACGACACAGAAAGTCATAAAGTCAAAGATAACTTTTAAAAACACCAGTATAGGCTCATGAGGCTATATGGTAAAAAAAAAAACTACATTTCCGCGAAAATGGCGTCACTTCCGGTTTCGGGCAGGTAATGGCGGACATGCAAAAGTTCGCGCTGACGTCTGTTCCAACGTAGGAAGTGTTATGAACAGCTGATCGGATCGGCAAAGCGTGTTTCTGGAATATTATGTTTTTGTTGCTGCAAGTGCTTTTTATGCAGTTTTTGCAAAGTTATATGTGGAAGGAAACTGTGACCGAGGACAAGCTGATGACATAAGATGTAAGTACAACTCCTCCGGTTTCATATGCAAAAAAAATTATTGCGCTAGCTCACGTGGTTGCAGAGCTACCGGGATTTAAAAATAGTTATGCAAAACAGAGCGTGCTGCTCTGACCGGTTTTAAAGGGTTAATGCTTGTTTAGAAAAAAATCCACAACTAAGAAGGTGAACAACTGTATTTGTACAATTGTATTACTTTAATCCCACACGATAGTTTGATTAGTTTCAGAATTTCAAAATTTGTTTCAGTGCTACAACTTTACCGTCTTCCAATTGGGATCAAAAGGGCCAAGACGAGCTGCTTTTCATGAATAACTTGATACGTCTCATTGTTTGTTGCTGTTCTAATTTGACATTGAACTTGGCATCCTGCATGTCTGCGACTCACTGTTTGACACTAAACTATCACGTTTCCAAAACAGCAGTGACTCTCCACATGGCCGATGAAATATTCAATGATGCTTGGGTTTCAGTTCTTCTCCGGCCTGAATCCAGCAGCTTTCTCTCTGGCGTCCCGTGAGGCAGTGGCCACAGGAGCATCGGCGTCCTCTGCAGTTTGGCCCTCGTCAGTCAGAAGCGGCCCCCTGAGATCCATTTATAACCCCAACCCAGGCCTCGCAGGGCAGCACATATTCTCCTGCACTTCTCTGCAAGTGTTAAAAGAGGGGTTCTTAAAAATGGTGCAGCCATGTACGCCGGCTCAGAGCTTTAAATGAGCTTTCATCGAGATGGGGGTCGACTTTTCTCTCCTTACATCCAAAAGCACTCAGAACCAAGGCCGGCCACCTGCTGACAGGTCAGCTATCCTCGAGGATTTCTCCTGTGGTGATGTGTGGCATTCAGTGGAGAGCACTGATCCACTGCCGGAGGTTGTGTATCACAAACGACGAGATTATAAATCATACGATTAAAAAAAAAAGTTTAAAAACTGATTTTGAACAATTTGAAAAAGATTTGAAAATAAGATCAAAACTGGTGAAAACTAGACGTGACAAATTCAAAATAATGATATTCTTACATAGACTGTATATAAAAGATGGTTTTGGACTCCACATTCTGAATGGCCGTTGCCGTGAGTTTCAAAATTATTGACCAAAATGTGTAAAATTGCAAACAGTAATAATAGTACAGGTGTATATTCTGTATACATTTATTCTCAAGGAATTCCCAAATTTTATTTATGAGTTTGAACTTATTAAATGAAGCTTATGCGTAAGTTCAATAAGGAAAATCGACGGTCTCCTAGGTGTTGCTGGCTGAATCCAAGCGTCACATCGCTTCCTTCCCATGCTGTCAAGCTGTTTGTGACATCACTGGTCTTGTCCAATCATATTTCTCCCGGCCTTCTTCAGGCCAATCAGCAGTCATGCCACGTACTTTAAATCTGCACATTCTACTTTACAGACGCCTTCATGCAATGGTGTGTTGGTTGCTTTCAGTTCTAGGGCTGTCTTTCCTCGTATCGATCATGTCTGATTCTGCTGCTGACATGTTCGAGGACACCTCCTTTATGGGTTCCCTTTCCAGGAGGAGGAGCTCTTTCATTGCTTCCCATCAACAATCTGCTATGACAGTGGTTCCGAAAGTTGGGAGCACGCCCCCTAGGGGCCATTGCGGTGGGGGGAAGCAGTATGAATTAAAAAAAGCCTAATGGACAGGTTTTTTGACGGGGCTCCCACACAAACGCAAAGCAGAAGATGAAGCATTGCTAAATATGCTTCCAAACCAACTTCCTTTCAAGCCAAAGTCTAGAAAATATGATTAAGCATATGTTGCCTTTTGCTTCACCTGCAAAACGGTGGCACCAAGTGTGGGTTTCAATAATCAATTTTCCAGTCGATTTATTAAAAACTGAATCGACTTTTGAATATAAATGTATTTTGCCCGAAACTTCAGAATCTCAGGTCAAATCACAAAACTTTTTCAACAACCACCAAACAGCTAAAACAGTGAAGCAGGTACACGGATACCACACAGACGTAAACAAAAGCGCGAACCCAACGCATCAGAATCAGTGAGATGTCGGCTTTCTCACCCGACGACACGGACACGCCATCGGTGCTGAAAGCCGACATCTCACTGATTCTGTTGCTGCAGGATTTGTCTCTCTCCAATCAAAATTCACTGAACCAGCAGCAAAAGAAGATCCGAACTACGCTTCACATTGGATAAACATCATTAATTCCCTCTGACTTTTGCTATTTTGCTTCCACCTCAATAAAAATCACACTTCCTGCACAGCTCTCTCTCTCTCTGTAATTCAAAAACAGTTTCCCATCTAAAAATCTCAGTTTTTTCCATTATTTGCTTGCTTATTATGCACGAGTCTACCATTGTGTACAGCGCTGTCGGCCGTTGTATTTATTTATTTTTCAAGAATGACCTCCGACGAGAAAGCCTCATTTCTGCTGTTCAATACTGAAGAAATATAATTAAACTTATTATAATTATGCCAAACAACAAAACACTGAGCTTCACTTCAGCAGCATCAGGTTATGTTCACGTGTTGATTCATTGTTTTCTTCAGTTTTTCATCTACTGCAGAAACTTTTTAAGGTTATCTGCTATAAAAAGCCGGGCCAAGAAAATCTGCTTCATGTTTTTCTGTTTTCCTCAGTTACTGTGACACAAAGACATCTGCTGTGACGCTTATACCTCTGATGAAATCTCACAAGTGTCAGTCATGATAAATGATCAGAATTATAATATTTCTGACTGTCTGAGTCAAAATGGAATCGAATCAGAATCCAATTGATTATGGAAATAAGTGACGATGCCCTGCCCTAGTGCCGAGGTCGTGGAGCACGCACCGGGCTTTCCAAATCACACACAAACAGTATCCCACAGTTGTTTATGTTTTTAAACCCATTTTGCACAGAGAGGCATTTTTTAAGAAATATTGAAAGCAATGTTGAATATTCTTACACAAAAAAACCAACTACTCGTACAATAATTACACCATAAATATGTAAATAAATAAATAAATATGTAAGTAAATAAATAAATAAATAAATACCTCCGGGCCTCGGACCGATACCGGTCCGTGAGTCGTTTGGTACCGGGCCGCGAGAGTTGAGGCTCAGGTGTGAAATGTATAGTTTTCAGGGTTATAATCTGTTTTTAGCGTTATTTTGTTATTGTTTTTATTGTTTACTCGGTTTTCCTGGGTCTTTCCACGTGTGTTATGAATAAATCTTCTTTTTTTCGGTACCGGTACTAGTTTTATTTTGTTGTATTTATCCGCGACACCTTAAAGGCCGGTCCATGAAAATATTGTTCGGCACAAACCGGTCCGTGGCGCAAAAAAGGTTGGAGACCGCTGTTTTAAAAGAGGTAGTGGTTTATTTTATTGCTGTAACCTGTATGTAGTAGCGGCACTCCGTCTCTATTTCACTCTTCTTTACCACCTTTAGGAGTCAGTCCGGCAACATGCATTTGAAACGCGAGCAAGTCCAGGTACTTTTCTTGCAAAAAAGATGTTTATTGAAACTTTTCATTTACATGGCAAGACTCGGTCAAAAAACTGTGTTGCTTCCAGCTTATCCGACTCCCCAACTACGTAATTACAGTGTGCCGGAAGCCCAAAATACTAAAAAGTGCATTAGAATGTTGCACTTCTATATTCTATACCTTTAACAAAACAGTATTTTGAAATTAACTAGAAATTATATTCTTAATATCAAACATGTATATTTCTCCTCTAATCATTTTACAAGTACCAATAAAATTAACCTTTAATTGGCTCTTACATTGTAACTTTTTGATTTTCTTGTAAAACAAAGGGGGGGCTAGCAAGAAAAGTTTGAGAACCACTGTGCTATGATAAATCCTCTCAGCTGCCAATATCAATCCAGTTCCCAGCCTCAGTTCAATTACAGGAGCTTGTTGCTGCATCAGCCCCTCCAGGGAGTCACGTCTGCCCTTCTCTTCCTCCGGCCCTGTCTCCTGGTGCTTCTGCTCGGCTCAATTCTTCAAATGAACATAAAAGAACCAGGAAGTACAGCTATCACGGTCTGCAGTTCTTGCTGCCAAGGCTGGCAAAAGCAGTTATTAGGTTATCTTGAGTGTTGACTACAGCTGCTCAAGCTATTGGGTGAAGGTAAGTACAGAAACCTGCATTTCTCTGCATGTGTGCATTGAAAAATGAGCCAGCAGCAAATCCTCCAAGCACACCCACACTAAATATTGCTGCATTTAATAGTTTGAACTTATCCCGGAAGAAAGCACCATTAGGAAATATAGACGACACCTCATATTTACACCATTCCCAGACAACTGAAGCTGAACGTATAACTTTATACAGAAAAAACCTGTGAGCTTCACATAATTCAGACAGTTTTTTAAAGCTGGAAAACAAAACTCTAAAAGCCCCAGTCCTTTTAAGGATCTGCCACAAATGTTTTTTCTTAAATGTTTTCGGAAATCAAACATCTGGTACAATTTGTTCCTGAAGTTTGAGCAGCCCAGCTGTTGCCCGGCCATGACAGAGGCATGTCTCTGTGGATGGCGATGTTAATATCTCAAACTAACACATGGACCACCGTGACATTTTCTAGAAATGTTCGTGGTCCCTTGAAGAATAATCTTACTGACTACCCAAAGATAGGATTTTAACAACATTTTCACTTATCCAAATTTTGTAGACGTAGTGACGCCACATTTTTAAAACTCCATGCAGCATAGTTCGAGTTAAAGGCTGCGAGAAAGCTCAAAGCAGCAGAATATCCTCCATCTGGATGTTTTCACAGAGGAGAGCAAAGCGAGAGAAAGAGAGCAGCAGCAGCTTTGTTTATAATAAAGTACTGACCATAGGTTTTGTGCTACATGCTTTTTTTGGGAGTGTTAATTAATTTAGTGATGAAACTGTTACGTTGTGACACTGAGATGAACAATCACCGCTGTTAGTGAAGTGATCAAACTGAGATGGCATTTCCAGATGAAAAGTAAAACACAAAACTGGAATCCATCCATCATATTCTGCCGTTCCAAAGTCAAGTTTATTTATAAAGCACATTTAAAAACAACCAAGGCTGACCAAAGTGCTGTACAATAAAATACAAATATAAAATACAATAAAATGCATTCCTACTAAAGATGCATTCATCTTTAGTAGGCTTGATTACTGTAACAGCATCTTTACAGGTCTACCTAAAAAATCAGTCAGACAACTACAGCTCATTCAGAGCTCTGCTGCTCGAGTCCTCACTAAGACCAAAAAAGTGGACCACATCAGTCCAGCTCTGAGGTCTTTACACTGGCTGCCTGTCCGTCAGAGGACAGACTTTAAAGTTCTGATGCTGGTCTATAAAGCTCTGAATGGTTTAGGACCAAAATACATCAGTGACCTCCTGACCCAGTATGAACCTTCCAGATCCCTCAGGTCATCTGGATCCGGTCTTTTATCAGTTCCCAGAGTCAGAACCAGACACGGAGAAGCTGCATTCAGCTTTTATGCTCCTTATATCTGGAACAAACTCCCAGAAAGCCTCCGATCAGCTGAAACACTCAGTTTATTTAAATCCAGGTTGAAGACTCACCTGTTCTCAGCTGTATTTGAATAAAACACCAAATCCACACTTAGGCTTAAATTTCAAAACTCACATTTTAACTACTGATTTTATCTACTGTTCTGATTTTATCTGTTTTGATTTTATATACTGTTTTGTTTGTTTGTTAATTAGTTAGTTTGTTTGCTTGTTTTAATCAATTTTAAATCATGCTTTTTATTTGTTTTTGTTTCTAATGTCTCTGTAAAGCACTTTGAATCACCTTGTTGTTGAATTGTGCTATACAAATAAACTTGCCTTGCCTTGCCTTGCCTAAAACACAAGAACATAAAACACCTCACTGATAAAACAATAAGTTAATACAGTAAGTTAAACCTTGCTAAAAGCCAATGAGAAGAGGTGAGTTTTAAGAGCAGTTTTAAAAGTTCCTAGGCTTGTGGAGAATCTGATGTGAGGAGGTCAACTGTTCCACAGTCTGGGTGCAGCCACAGCAAAAGCCCTCTCTCCCCTAGTCTTTAATCTGTACCTGGGAACATCTAAAAGCATCAGGTCTGCTGACCTCAAAGATCTCCTGGGGCGGTAAATGCTAAGAAGCTCTGCCAGGTAAGGAGGTGCAGAACCGTTAAGAACCTTAAAAACCAGCAGTAAAATTTGAAAATCAATCCTAAAGTCAAAGTTTCAAGTTCCAAAGTCGGGTTGCAGTGGAAACAGGGTAAGCAGGTATTGCAGTCCTCCTTCCCAGCAACACGTCCTAATAATAGATCTCAAGGCATTCCCAGGCCAGATGACAGATATAATCTCTCCGGTGGGTTCTGGGTCTACCCCAGGACCCCCTTCCGGTTGGGTGTGTCTGGAAAACCTAGAAAGGGATGTGCTCAGGATGCACTTTAATCAGTTCCCCAAATCACCTCGACTGATACGGAGCCAGTTGAGGTGATTTGGGCATTTGTGGAAGCCCATACTGGAATATTGAAAAGCTTTATACCAATTCACTGATTAAAAAAAAGTTGAATTAAAATCTGAAATGTTAGCCAAGCTATTGTTTATAGCCTGTAAAGCAAAATCCTTAATATTAACTACAGTAAATGACATAACAGGAAGCTCTGTGTTGAAATAGGAGTCACGGCTCTGCAGCAGAGAACCGGAATAGTTGCATGATCCCAAAATAAACCCCAAAGGTCTGAATGTCTTCGGTTGGGAATGTGCGCTATGGACACCCTCTAAGCCCGGGACCAGATTCCTCCTTAAAATAGCGTATTGGGTGAAGAGAGACGTTCTGAGGAGGGAGAGGTGTTCTCTGATGGTATTTACACTTTACGCTACTTCATAGCTTTGCTGGACTGTAATGAGACCCGAGAATATTTGTGAGCAGTGAGACTTTAAACTTTGACCAGCTTTTGCACATGTTGGTTTTGCAAAAACAGCAGAAATAAGTGGGATATATTTTATCTTCTATATTGTAAATTAAGTAAATTTGGACATGTCTATCATTGGTTAATAACAACTTTCCATGAAACAAACAAAGCACATGACCACACGCTACATCTGTATCCAGCTCCAGCTCATTTAAATCCTCTTTAGCTGTAATACCTCTGCTTTCCTGAAGCCTGTGAAGACTATGAGGCTGTTAGTCACAGAAAGAGCCTACACTGGAGATCCAGGGGCCACAGGAAGCAACCTGCAACTTAAAGTTATCCTCTCACTGGTTACTCTCAAACTACAAAGACAAAACACTCAGGCTTTTGCTAGGTGTCTCAGCAATAAAGATGAATGAGCCAGTGTGGAAAATGTCACCTTAAAGTGGACTGAGAAGCTCTAAAGGCCTAAAAGTCACTTCTAATAACTGAAAAAGGGAAGAAAAAAGAATATGTGGTGCAGGGTTAACATTTTATATTTTTATTCTTATAGAGTAGCGTCACATTATGCACATTTCTCTCAGTTCCTCCTCAAAACGGTTCAGATATTTTTCACAGTGCATGTTTGATATTCTTATATTTAAAATAGCTTAGCGGACTACATACTGAACTTAGAGCAGGTGTGTCAAACTCAAATACACAGTGGGCCAAAATTCAAAACTGGAACAAAGTCGTGGGCTAACGTTAATATTTATTGAAATATATTTATTGAAATATATTTATTCCTCTAGATATAAGAATGAATCTTTTCTTATGGACTCAAACACGTTTTGCTGAAAAACTGAATATGGAACAAGCAAAGCTTAATACTAAACAATATATATATTAGCTGTTTAATACCAGTAATAACCAGCTCTAATAGTAATTTGGTATGGCTTCGCGGGCCAAATGTAATTAGCCAAATTTGGCCCGCAGGCCAGAGTTTGACACCTATGACTTAGAGGATAGAAACAAAAATATGGATATTATCATTCTAGTACTGATCTGATATTTGGTTCGATCTGCTCTCCTGTACTTCGTCTGATTAGCTGCCTGTAAAGGACAGTAATGCTGTCTAAACCAGGGACACCTTACGTTCATTCTAATAAACCCCACAAGATGCAAAAGAGGGGAAACCTGGTCAACCAGTTACCATTCTGTGCTGCTCAGGATACAGATGCGTGTGAGTATGGAGTCTTTATTTTTTTATTTCTTACAATCAACTGTATAATCTACTTTAACCCTCTCAGGCTCAAATTAAGTTTTTGTTGCTAATGCACAAACAAGTCCTGCAGTGGTACTTCTGAGTAAAAAAAACTCATAAAATATGTATGTGGGGCAATCAGGTTGTTAGCTTTTAACTGTTGCAAATCTGCAATTGAGAGGGTTAAAATACCTGTCGACAGTTGTCATTGTGGTGGATCATAAATTTGATTCGTTTTGAAGTTGTACATCTCTGTTCCTTACGTTTCATGTCATGCCCTTTATTAATGTTTTATTTGTTGCTTTGACTGTTTTCGAATAGAATATGCAGTGGGAATATAGAGGGAGATATGTAGTGAAAGTTTTGCCTGGGTTGATTGTGCGTCGATCCATTGGTAATGCCTCAGGGCTCCAGTAGGTGGGTTCGCGCGCTTCCTCCTTCACTCAATACAGACGAGTGAGAGTGAGAGCTGCGTGCCGTTCTTTCACCTCTCCTCACTATTTCCCCAGTTTAAGGTAACTGTCATGGACAAATCTGTATAAATGTGTGTTACCGTTGATTATTACGTTGTTATCGTTGTTCATTGTAGCGAAAAATGTGAATTGCGGACTATTTTGCTGAGAAGTTTCAGTTAATCTCTGTTGCTGTGTATGCTAGTTTTCGCTATTACTCCGCCATATTGTGTGAAGATTTTTCTGTTACTATGTTTATAAGTTAACTACTGAAAGACATGCAGTACTTAAAGTATTATTTCATTGCTGTGGAAAGTTAGTGACTGTGTCAGCTAACATGTGCGAGTTAAAAAGATGTTTTTGCCTAATGCTACAGTTCATGTTATCTAAAGTATTCTCATCAGCTAATGCAGCGAACAATAGTGACTTAGTTTGGATACAGTTGTCCTGAGACTGAGAGCATCCATAAGAATATTGTTTTGATTGTATTGCTTCTGAAACTCAATACAGACGAGTGAGAGTGAGAGCTGCGTGTCTGTGCCGTTCTTTCACCTATCCTCACTATTTCCCCTGTTTAAGGACACAACATCATGAACAGAAGAGTCTAACGGCACAAAAATAAGTGACTGGGAGAAGATTACACAAACCCTGTACCTACACGGTTGCCTTAAATGAAAAGTTGAAACTTTCCAGTGACTCCACCAACCTGATTTCTGTGGTTCCAGAGCCTGACTGCAAACACCTGTTTAGTTTTCAGCTGAATCAGACAAAAGAGCTCAGACAGAAGATGCATGTGGTACTCAGAGGCCAGAGGTCTCACTATAGAAGCAAGGTGGTGAAGGAGGTGAAATCCTAAAATCCAATCAGAAATATGCTGGGAAACACTGTAACTGTGCTCTTTCTGTGTGCTTTGGTAAAGTTATGGCTACAGGTTCTCTTGCCGCTTCCATACACCTGCACACCAGCAAAACAAACAAACAAACAAACAAAAGACAAAACAACACTCATTAAATAAAATTATAGATGAATTTTACAGACAGCTTTGCCACTGTTATTATTTTTTCTCTAGAGATATGATGATAATTCACGTATATCCATAATTTACATGTGTCTATCCATCAGGATGAGTCAGCGCTGTTAATGGCTCACAGTGAATCAGAGCTGTTATATGTTTCACAGATGGGCAGACACCTGTTATACCGAGACAGGGAGCCACTGTTAGCAGGTCAAAGGTCGTAAGGAAATGCAAACACGATGAACGACTTCTGAACAGACAGAAATATAATTCATCTTTACTGAATTAAGAACTCAGAAACAACACAGAGAATATTATATGTCATATATATGTTAGACATATACTGGATAGTGCTGGACACTGTATATCTGCACAGAATAAAATAATGGGGCTGCTACAGGAAATCATCTTTTATGATGTCACTGCACTTTTGTCCACATTAACTTGGGAACTTTCAGATTTTTGTCCGGAGGCTTTCTTATTATACATTCTTGCATATGCACAAGGAATATGGACATCTCAAAGTAAATAACTGATTTTATGACAAATAAATAGAACAATCCGCCTCAGCTTGTCACTTGTTGCACAGTATGAACGACGGAGATTGTGTCAAACCAACAATATAAAACCCTAAACTGAGGATTAAGTGTACACAAACAGAGCAAAGCTGCGGTGTCAGCAGTCCAAACACTGGTGGAGCATCTGGAAACTTCATCCACTTCCACCTCTGACACTGCTGCCAGCCTGCAAACACCCACCACCCCCTTTACAGGCTGAAGGCCGCAGGTTGAGAGCCTACAGGGAGGGAAGGGGACAACAGTAAGCTTGAGGACCCGAGGGAAGTGTGCAAGGAGGAAACTCCCATGGGAGGCCAAACGATCATGCCATGTTACCAATCAGGGTGACGCGACCTGGAAGTCTTGTTTTCTACATCAGACTCAATATGGTAGACCACTCTCTCCACAGCCAGCCTGGGAACCCAAAACATCAGCAAAGCACGAGAGAAAGTAGAGATCCTACAGGGGGCAAAACTGGACACAGCACAGAAATGACTGCAATTTATTTTATTTTTTCATTTAACGCCAGTAAGAAAACGAACAGTAATTTAATAAAAGGTTCAAATAAAGTACAAAAAGTACTAAAGAAGAAATAACAATGAAACACACACACAGAGACACATATATTCCTACTGGACCCACTGTATAAAACACTTAAAACTGAACTTCATGAAGCGCTATATATATATATATATATATATATATATATATATATATATATATATATATATATATACATATGCTTGAGATAACAAAGCACCAAAAATAAAAAAGCACAATAAAGAATTTAAACAAGGTCAAAGGTGTGAGCAGAAGTAAAAGGGTAAAATTAATTCAAGCATCTTTTCTGCTGTAATCATGAAACAATAGAAACCAATAAAACAATCCTGAAATCTATTCTGAAGTTGACAGGAAGCCAGTGCAAAGACTTTAAAACTAGTGCTATATGTGCTATAATGCAATGAATAAAATCCTCCTGATACTGATCAGTATTTTTAATTACAATCAGCTTCAGTTTCAGTACTGATGCTTTTTGACTCACTGTATCTGGACTCCATGAAATAAAAATGTCTTGTTGATGTCAGAGGTCAGAGGCGACCTTATAAATAAAATTGAATTGAAATAGTAGAATGGCCAAACAGTTTCCAGCTGATAGGAAGGCAACAATAACTCAAATAACCACCTGTTACAACCGAGGTGTGCAGAAGAGCATCACTGCAGCAGAAGACCACACCAGGCACCACTCCTGTCTATGAAGAAAAGGAAACTGAGGCTTGAGGTTCACACAGGCTGACTAAAACTATTGAAAACTGGAAAAATGGGATTGAGGGTTTTTTTTCTGCTGCGACATTTGCGACAAGTGCTGCCCTCTGTCTCCTCACATTAAAGAGGAAGTTTGAGTCAAAACACACCTGAGGCTGCAGCCTAATTCTCCATGCCTGCTCAGGTTACACCCTCAGACCCTGCAGCACTGCTCGATCGACTGATTCTGTGAGCTTCAGTAGGTTTGATGTTAAACCCGAAGCCGACTGGTGGTCCTGCCGTCCAGTGCTGATGCAAAGTCTGAGAAAGAAATCAAGTTCCTCAGAGTCCACCTATTAACAGAGAGGACTTTAGAGCAGGTGGGATTCCAGTTTGATTTGGCATATATGTTTTTTTTAACAACTGAGCTTCCTTCTTCAAAATGGTGAGAATCACACATATTTATGTCAAAATGATCCAGTTCACTGAGTGGAAAGTTCTGACCACAAACGCTGGTTCAGGAAAACTTTTGTTTTCCGGCAGCCAGCCCAGTTCTCACAGCTTCTTCATCTCTATCATCATCTGAACCCCACACCGCACTCCCAGATAGCCTGTCGGGTGGGTGTGTTCTTGCTGTCCCTGGTTGGTTCGAACTGGGGACCCCCCACCCTGCCCCTGGCTGAGTGCCGGATTGCAGAGGGCAGTACGGCGCCTTCACTACTTAGAGAACGAAATTCACCAGGTTCAGAGCTCTGTCTGCGAGTGGAAAATGGGATTATGTCCTGCGGTTTGTCTAAATCCACCGACTGGGGGAAAAGCAAAGCTCTCACTGTGTTTTTTCTGCGGCTGGTGTCTGATTAAGAGCCTGAAACACCATTACAGAACATTTGAGGTATTCAACTGGCGAGAGAGCAGAGCGACGGGCACTGACTGCAGCAGGTGGAGCTTTATGAGGCTGAAATTCAAACATTTTAATGATATAAACAGTTGAATGTATGAATGAACTGAAATCTGACCTGGGTTTGATGAATAAAAAATAAAAGCAGAAACACTATATATAGAAATGCACAAGGACAGCGGAGACCTCAGCCAAAGCCAATACACTGATCAAATGTTACAATTATTTATTCAATAACATGAAATCCCTGAACTTTGGTCGTTTTAAGTCCAAGGTAATGTTTTTTAATGTTACATATTCATATCATCACATATTCACTCTTATCTTCAGAGAATGGGACTACTATTGTTTTTGACAAGTTATTTTTTGATGCTACAGTTTACAGATCTTCCTTAAAAGAAAAACATGGAGGTAACCATAAAATTAGTGTTTTTAAAAGAAGAGTGCTATGGATAAAGTAAATGATGTTTCTGTGGGAATGTGTCATTTTTCAGTGGAAAAAATATATAATAAAAACACGAACAAATAAATATAATACATAATTATGTAATACAATACAATTATGTATGCAATACATATTATAACGTGGAGATGAAGCTAGCCACTGAGGTGTGCGGGTGCATCGAGCAACGACTTGTAACTTTCCACAAGCACTTATTTATTTTTACTTTTATCAAAAGTCAAAGTGCCAGCTTTACCACACTGGAGAGCACACTAGTGCGACTACAGGTGGAGGAATCCGTTACATGAGGGTTAACAATGAGGAAGAGTGAAAAAAAGGTGACCTAATGGTCATAAGACAAGTGGCGCCACCATGTGGCGATACACTGTATTGCAACAGCAACAATTCAATTCAATTCAATTTTATTTATATAGCGCCAAATCACAACAAAAGTCGCCTCAAGGCGCTTCATAGATACAGAGAAAAACCCAACAATCATATGACCCCCTATGAGCAGCACTTTGGCGACAGTGGGAAGGAAAAACTCCCTTTTAACAGGAAGAAACCTCCGGCAGAACCAGGCTCAGGGAGGGGCGGGGCCATCTGCTGCGACCGGTTGGGGTGAGAGAAGAAAAACAGGACAAAGACATGCTGTGGAAGAGAGACAGAGATTAATAACAGATATGATTCAACACAGAGAGGTCTATTAATACATAGTGAGTGAGAAAGGTGACTGGAAAGGAAAAACTCAATGCATCATGGGAATCCCCGGCAGCCTACGTCTATTGCAGCATAACTGAGGGAGGATTCAGGGTCACCTGGTCCAGCCCTAACTATATGCTTTAGCAAAAAGGAAAGTTTTAAACCTAATCCTAAAAGTAGAGATAGTGTCTGTCTTCCGAATCCAAACTGGAAGCTTGGAATCCAAACTGGAAGCTGTTTGCTACTGTTACAAATACATATTGTAACAGTAGCAACTGTTACAATATGTATTTGTTGATCAATTCAATTTTATTTGCTGATAATATTTTACTATAGCCTTTAGAGCATGTCAGTGCAGTGGTTTGAATCATATCCATCTTATAACTCCAGTTTGTTCATGTAAACGGAGACTCCCCGGAGCATAGACCAAGCTAATTATGGAGTTAATAATAAATAATAATAATGGATTGCATTTATACAGCGCTTTTCGAGACCCTCAAAGCGCTTTACAATTCCACTATTCATTCACTCCCACAAGTTAGAGTTCTACAGGGTTCCATGCTAGGAACAATCGTGTTTACATTATGCATACCTCCCCTAGCCAGAATCATTAGAAGAAACATGCATACAAAGTACATTTTCAATGCTATGCAGATGATACCCAGCTTTATCTATCCTTTATCTGTATCTATAAAGCTCTCTATAACACTACAGGAATGTCTTAAAGACATAAAGACCTGGATGACCTCTAACTTTTTTTTTTCCAAACACTCTAAGTACTCTAACTTTCTGCTTCTAGTAAAACTGCATTTCCAGTCTTACCTTCACCCTCTACATCTTCTCGAGCTCTTCCCGGAGCCCTTGGTATTCTCCAGTCCGAACGACATTCCGATATAATTGCTGTATATCCTGGTGGTGTGGATCAGTGAATTGATGTCTCGTTCACTCTTGGCATACAGATTGATGTCATCCATGTACAGGAGGTATTATCAGGATGTCCAAAAAACTCACTGAAAAGCCTTCAGTTAATCCAAAATGCTGCAGCAAGAGTCCTGACAGGGACTAGAAACAGAGAGCATATTTCTCCTGTTTTGGCTTCCCTTCATTGGCTTCCTGTTAAATCCAGAATTGAATTCAAAATCCTGCTCCTCACATACAAGGTCTTAAATAATCAGGCCCCATCTTATCTTAATGACCTTGTAGTACCATATCACCCTATTAGAGCACTTCGCTCTCGCTCTGCAGGCCTACTTGTTGTTCCTAGAGTATTTAAAAGTAGAATGGGAGGGAGAGCCTTCAGTTTTCAGGCCCCTCTTCTGTGGAACCAGCTTCCAGTTTGGATTCAGGAGACAGACACTAGCTCTACTTTTAAGATTAGGCTTCAAACTTTCCTTTTTGCTAAAGCATATAGTTAGGGCTGGACCAGGTGACCCTGAATCCTCCCTTAGTTATGCTGCAATAGACGTAGGCTGCCGGGGGATTCCCATGATGCATTGAGTTTTTCCTTTCCAGTCACCTTTCTCACTCACTATGTGTTAACAGACCTCTCTGTATTGAATCATATCTGTTATTAACCTCTGTCTCTCTTCCACAGCATGTCTTTATCCTGTCTTCCTTCTCTCACCCCAACCGGTCGCAGCAGATGGCCCCGCCCCTCCCTGAGCCTGGTTCTGCCGGAGGTTTCTTCCTGTTAAAAGGGAGTTTTTCCTTCCCACTGTCGCCAAAGTGCTGCTCATAGGGGGTCATATGATTGTTGGGTTTTTCTCTGTATCTATGAAGCGCCTTGAGGCGACTTTTGTTGTGATTTGGCGCTATATAAATAAAATTGAATTGAATTGAATTGAGGTGGCTGACAACTGCTGTTCACTGGGGGGGGGGGGGGGGGGGGGGCAGAACAGCAGTGGGGACAGAGCATCTCCTTGGTAGATCCCGCACTTGATGATGATGATGATGATGATGTGTGTATATATATATATGTATATATATATATATACACACACTGGTAATTAACGGATGGATAAAACTTCATAAAGGATAGATAAACTTGGCCCCACGTTCCACGTTGGCCTGTCGATATCAATTACTCTCCTTGTCAGGACACATGCCAATTTTGGTAGCAATAACATGGATTCCCTGATTAGTAACATGCTTGTTTTGGACTAACACATTATTAGTCAGCTGGATTTAATACTCTGGTGCATTGCTCTATAGTTATACAACTTCTCCTTTTGAATTTGTGAGTCATTTTTTCTCTCTTTGTCGTCAGTTTTTGGTTGTCACATTGTGTCCCAGAGGCCATGCTGTCTCTCTTTGTGGTTATTTTGAACCTCTTAATGCTAATTTTCTTACTTTTATTGGTCATTTTGGACCGTAGTTATCATTTTGTCTTTTATAGTGGTCTTTTTTGTTTCTTTGTGGTTTGCTTGCATCTTTTGAGCTCCATGACCTTTTAAAATAAAACGTAAAGGTTTGATACAGAACTTCTGACTCGCCCTCAACATTTAGTTCAAAGCACAACTATATTCTCACAAAGCTGCAGTTTTTTGAGTTCTAAATAAAGGCAGTCACATACACCACATACAGGAATACGCACTACATTTATAGAGATGCTACACACACATGTGACATTTCCTGTGTGAAGCATCTTGCAGTAGCTTAAGCGAAGATATTTGCAGTGTCTGCATCCCCGAAGGGACTCAAACCCTCCACCACAGCCGTGCCTTGCTCTCCTCGTGGAGCTGCACAGGACACTTGATCCGAGTCATATCAGAGGGTTTAAATGGCTTTAAATGAGGGCTCTGGGGAGTGGTGAAGGGGTAAGGAGGTGTGTGTGTGTGTGTGAGGGGGTGGAGGGTGGCTGGCGAGGGGGCATTCTGGGAACTGGTCATGCTGAGGCCTTCCTTATGGCTCTCTATGAGAAATGGAGAGAGTGTGACAAGAGCCAAATGGAGATGACAGCCAACTGGTTTGACTTCCTCTGCCATTCACACACACACCTACACACACACACACACACACAAACTTCCATCCTCTATTTTTTTGTTTTTGTGTTTTTTTCTCTTCCATAATTTTGTTTTGGAAATACACCAGCTCGTGTTTCGTCTCGCTGAGAGCCACCAGCGCTCTCCAGCTTTCATGTGTCCATCCTGCTCCAGCCCTCTGCTACTTAAGGACCTTTGTTTAGCCGCGGCAGAGCTGAGGGCAGATTTTGGCAGACAGGCAAGTGCTGATAGGGACAAACTCCATAACGCAGAGAGAACCGCGTGCCAAGAGGCTAATAGCAGCTTAAAAAAGGAGAAGCTGGAGGAACAAAGCGTCAGCTTTGGTGGGTCTGCCAGCGGAAAATATCTTCTGCATGCTGTTGTTCTTCAGAAGAGTGATGAGCTCATTATGTGTGTACTGAGGGGCGGCTCAATCTCTTAGGACAGGTCACAGTTTAAAACCAGAATCATTACCTTTGATATTACCATCACAGGTCATTTAAATTCAATTCAATTTTATTTATATAGTGCAAAATCTCAACAACAGTTGCCTCAAGGTGGTTTATGTTCTAAAGTAAAGACCCGACAATAATACAGAGGAGCCCCAACGATCTAATGACCCCTTTTTTGCAAGCATTTAGAGAAAGTGGGAAGAAAAAAACCTCATTTAACAGGAAGAAACCTCTGGCCGAACGAGGCTCTGTCTTGATCAGTTGGGGGTGATGGACAGAAAACAGGACAAGAGATATGCCAGGACTTCGGTTCTTTCTAGAACAGAACTGTGGCTATATTAGATTAATCACAACATAATGAAAATCCAGACCTCCTTGGGTTAAACAGATGTGAAGGAGAACATTTTCTACTCATTTGTCAAAATTAAGAATGAACTGAGATGATCCAAACTGCTCAAACTTCAGAGAAGGTACGTTAAATTCACCTGACTATCTTAACCTGCCTGCTTTAAAGAGAGACATTAAATCTGTTCTTTCAAGATACCAAATGCTGACACTGGGCACAGAGTACCAGAAAAGGTTTACTGTTCTTGTAGAATAGAATAGAGTAGAATAGAATAGAATAAAATAGAATACCTTTTATTGTCACTATACACATGTACAATGAGATACAGAGCATCACCTAGGCCAAACCTTCCCAAAGTGTGGGGCCCGCCCTGTAGGGGGGGCGCAGAGCCATTGCAGGGAGGGCGCGGTATGAAAAGGGGGGGAAAAAACTCTTGGACACTGCTAGCACGGGGCGCCTACACAAACGCAAAGCAGTAGATGAAGCATCGCTGAATATGTTTCCGAACCAACTTCATTCTAAGCCAAAGACTAGAAAATATGGTGAAGCATATCTGCCCTTTGGTTTCACCTGCACAAGTGCCGAGGTAGGTCTCCCTGCAGGATTGGTTTTCCCTTCGTCGGGAGCAGCGCTGGGCTGCTCAAATCACGGACAAACAGGATCCCACATTCTTGATTTTTAGTTCACAAACACTTGTTGTAATGACTAACTACTCCTGACATGTTGGAGATGTTTGCTCTTTATACAGTAAAGTTACAGCTGGATACAAATAACATCAGGCTGATCCTGCCACGATTTGTTCCCTGGTTCAAATCACAGACAAACAGGATCCTACAGCTGTTTATGTTTTTGAACCCATTTTGCACAGAGAGGCATTTTTTAAAAAATGTATTGATAGCAATGTTGAATATTATTACACAGGAAAAAAACAACTACATGTAAAATAATTACACCGTGACGCCTCTGCCTTTGTAAATGGAGGGACAGTAACTGTGTGTGTATGTAAGCGTGTAAAAACTGAAGATAGTCAGATTAACAGTATTTTGTCTCTATCTGCCATTCTGCAATTCATCTCATGTAAACAATCCGATTATTAAGTGATGACGTGACGAATCCTACTTCCGGGCCTAAAGTAGCTGCGTTTAATATGGCTTTTGTGTTGTTAACATGTTTAATGTTTTGTATTTTCTTCTATTTAATCTCAAAAAGCTCCTAAAACAGTCAGTGATCACTGTTGACCTCCCTCGGCTTTTATTACCGCTAATTATTTATTTAAGCTCAGTTTTTAAAACCTTAGGATGTAACTACAGCCCAGCCCATGCAGCAGTATATGAATGACTAACCTCGTATTGTGGATGGATTATCTCAGTTGTTCTCCTGGCTGAAGTTTAGTCCTTTTACAGCATCCTGCCATGTGATTACATTTGTTCCTGACCACTGAGAACACTCACGTTAACTTTTATCGAGTGGAAAAAAAAGTTAGCTTGTTTATATTATGCTAACATAGCTGTGTCGCTAGCGGTCACGTAGCACATCATTATATAGCAGCTAGCCAAACTTCAGTAACCCTACAAACGTCACTGCTGTTTAGTTTTCTGTCTTTATTTGTGTTGGAAGTAATAGCAAAGCTTTACGTTTTAATTTGTTTCCAAAACCCCGCAGTCAGGACATGCTATATTGTATTTAGATGGAAGCTAGCGAGCTAACTTCCTGCTAACTTCTAACTCCGTTAAATGTCATAAATTCCGTTTTCATGGATGCCTGGATGTTAAACTCAATTGTTACACCTGGTAGAGCAGAACGCTGATCATTTTATTAAAGATGAAAGACTTTAGACAGTTTTTCAACTCTCAGTAATGCCATAGTGATCGTTTGATATATGGACCTGCAGCGGAGTTTAGGCCCAGACACGGCTAGTGACGTCAGACTGAACGATCGGATAACGTGGCGCACAGCGTGACGTGAAAAAAGGCACATACCTTTGACATTGCCTGACGAACTCTGTATTCCTCGTCCACACGTAAACGCAAAAAAGGAATTTTAAAAAATCCAGTACTTTACTGATTACTTATTTTCAAAAGTAATTAATTACTTAGTTACTTTTTAAAAACATGATTTACAACCTGAATAGGTGATAAAGTGATAGATCTTTCAGCCCAATTCTACTTTTTCTGCATAATCATCATACAAAATGTAATCAAATGGAAAAGTCTCTTTTTAAAACTTGTTTTATTAGTTTTAATCTTTTAACTTTATGCATCAAGTAAAAATTTAATTATCTGCAACATTCTCTGACTGGAAGAAATTAGTTTAATATTTAAACTTATTTTCTGCACATTCCAGCACATAAAATAAAATATTTTTTTGTGTTTACACTCAGTCTTTCAAATAGATGCAAGTAAAACACAGCAGAAAATAAATAAAGTCAAAGACTAGCGGTCCCGTTGCTCTATTTTCACCTGTAAAGCAGGAGTGGGGTAGGCGGAGGTTTACCCTGGTGCAGGTGTGCCGCAGCGGTCAGTGGAAGAATCCGCGAGTTTCTCTGTGAGTTTCCCATTACGTCGTAGCTACTCGGTGCTTGTTTGGAAGTTTAGGGGTTTTTTTCGCTGTAAAAAGAAGTTTTCTTCCCACGCACAACGGACACTAATGTTTTTGTCACTTTTTATGGAATCAAACTCAATATATATATATCTATCTATATATATATATAGATAGATATATGATCCATTGTTGATCTACACACAGCTGTTGTCACGAACGTCGCACTCGCTTACGTCACTGTCATGAGACATTCTCGCAAAAAAATCACGGTTTTAGTAACGCAGTAACGCAGCGTTCCTACGGGAAAGTAACGGTAATCTAATTACCGTTTTTGCAATAGTAATCCCTTACTTTACTCGTTACTTGAAAAGAGTAATTGGATTACAGTAACGCGTTACTGCCCATCTCTGCATATTGGTCAACAGTATCTCGTTGTGCTGTCTTGGGAGGGAGACAGGACAAAAGCCACACCATGTCTCAGAATGCATTCCAAGAGCAAAGTCAGAAAAGCAAGAAAAAACAGGAGGTGTTTTGATTCTTAGCAGAGCAGTACATGCATCATGTTTCTCAGTGTGCGTGAAGGAGATTTTTAAAATGCAGCTTCAATCTTAAGCTTAAATTTTTATGTTCTGTATCCCTGCCTGTTCCTTCTGCTGCTGGTTTATTTGCTGTTAACAGCAGGTTGTGTCTCCCTCTCAGACCTCAGGATGTAGAATTCATCATGGTGCACATGCTGAAACCAGATCCCCATTGGTTCCTGGGGCCTCCCTTGTCCTCGCGCCGGGCGTTTATGGCAAGCGTGCTACAGTTACAGCACTGCAGTTGAGGCTAGACGGCCTTTTACTGCCAAAGGATGGAGCATTCCTCCATTTTTGTCACAGCTATTTGCTCCTCGCTGCCCCTCTGTCCCAAAGGAGAAACCAGAAGAAAAAGAAGAAGGAGGAGGTAGGAAATTGAGATGATGCAAAGAGCTGGATCACACTCGCTTCGCTTTCCAGGATGAGGGAATTCCGCATCCATGTAAAAGAAACATATGAGCAGCTCTGCTGACTGGCATGTACACAGCACTGCATCATGAGAGAATCACACTGGCATGCAAATGACTCCATTTTACATTTAACCAAGCAGATGCAAGATTATTCTCATCAAACATGCAAATTCTGCGCAGGATGTTAAAAAGTGTATAAAACTAAAAAACTGGCAGAACAACTCACACAGTCTCCACAGGCCTCAGACAGCATGTTAAATATTAAAGTTCGTGACAGTAAAGTTATAAAAAGGCTTTGCTGCAAGTTAATTCAATTCAATTCAATTCAATTTTATTTATATAGCGCCAAATCACAACAAAAGTCGCTTCAAGGCGCTTCATAAACCCAACAATCATATGACCCCCTATGAGCAGCACTTTGGCGACAGTGGGAAGGAAAAACTCCCTTTTACAAGTTATTGCTGCTAAAGGTGTTTCTACAAGTAACTGACTGATGATTCAATGATGCATTTAGTTTTTTACTGTAGTCCTCTGAAAGCGTGCTTTTACCTATCACTCTGTGAGACTAACCAACACATTTGTCAACTGAAGTGATGTCAGAGACTCAAACTGTGTCCAACTGTCAAACAGGAAAGAGGTTTGGAGGTGTGATGAGTCCTGATTGCAGCAATTCAGAGGAAGTTAGTTTGTTAGCCACTCAACAGATGAAACAATACTTAACTACTTATTTCCTACCCTTAACCTTTGGATAACAAATGAGAGAAAAGAAAAAAAATGGAAAATGATGTAAATGACAAGATAGAGCTCTCTCTGTTTGAGAGATGAGGAAACATGATAAAATATAACAAAAAGAGCTTTTTTTTCTGTCTTTTGTGAAGCATTTGAGTCATAAACCTCAGTGTGTCTCTTTTTATTGCCTGTCTATAACAGCCTGTTACTAAAAAGATTACCGTTTTTCTATTCGAGTGTGTAAGCTGATGAAAGACTGCTGGAAAACTTTGAGTACTGACAATAATTCTTGTTAGTTTTCTCTTTAATTACCAGCTTCGTTATTAACAGTCAGGGATTGCGTGTGTTTGGTTATACTGCAGTCCTGTGTTTTTATGATAATGTTAAAATAAGAGTCAGTGATAGGGTTAGGATTGTTCCTAAAATAACTCTGCTTGCTGCTTGGTGTACAATAAGTTTTTCTAACCATCGAAAGAATGTTTGGATCCAAACTGCCGACTCTCAGCTCATCAGATGATCAAATGGTCCTGGAAGGGTGTTGATGTTTGATGGATACTTCACCATTTGTACAGAACAAGAATGTAACAAAGTGTGTGGACCACCAGGACAGAGCTTACAGGACACCTTTGAGCCATCGTTAGGCTCTGACATCCAGAGGACGTCGTTCTTGGCTTGGATCTGCGTCCGTGTTTGGAGTCCCATCAGCCCTCCTCTTGCTGTGAGTCCCCTCTGGCAGCTCAGCTGGAAGTCTGAGAAGACATGGGGACTCAAACTGTCAGTAAACACCAGGTTTCTGTGATCTTAGCTGCAGGTCTGCTGAGCCCCCACAGTGCCGAGCATCCAGGGGAACACCCTGTCTGCAGGGACCAGACCAACTCCAGTAGCACACAGGTCACCTCTGAAACTGCCTGCACATGTTGTGTTTCTTCTTCATTCACCTCGTTCACTCACCATGTTTACACACCTCTTTGCATTTAAATATGAGTTATTATTATTCTCTCTCCCAACCAGTCACGGCAGATGGCCCCGCCCCTCCCTCAGCCTGGTTCTGCTGGAGTTTTCTTCCTTTTAAATTGGAGTTTTTCCTTCCCACTGTTGCCAAGTGTTTCATAGCAGGTCATGTAGGGGAGACCGGGGATAGTTGTAACGTGGGTCAGTTGTAACACTTCCAATTTCTCCAATCAGGGCTAAGTTTTCAATTCAATTCAATTCAATTTTATTTATATAGCGCCAAATCACAACAAAAGTCGCCTCAAATGATGTGATTCATCCTGTACATGCCCAAGTCAGTTCTGCTATCACATGTGAAAAATCAGCACATTTTGTCAAACACAGACAATTTAACACGAAGAAAAGTAATTTGTATGCCAAAAAGTAAGTTTTTCTACTTTATTTCAATTTCTAATAGCATTATCTGCTTTGCAGTTAAACTCATCAAACTTAAATTATGTTATTTGTATGTCTATGAGGATATATTCTGTGTAGGTCTTTAGTGCTAATGTTTTAGCCGTTGGCTGAAATGTTAGCTAGTTCATGGCTATAGGAGTCTGGGTCAGTTGTAACAATAATGCAGATGTTACAACTTACCACACTATTACTTTAACTTATATTAAACAAGTTGGGGCAAAGACATCAGCAGAGAGGTTCACTGGTCGCTTTTGTATATGTGGTTAATGCCATTGGCAACACAATTCCTCCACTGTTTGTGTTCCCACACATACATTATGCAGACCACTGTGTCAGAGATGGACCAGTAGGAAGTACTGGTAGTGGAAATAAATCAGGATGGGTGCAAGAAACAGATTTCCTCATCTTTCTGAAGCACTTTGCAAACCACACCAAGGTAAGCCGTGATAAAAAGTAATGGAATTGTGATGCTGGTGAACAACTACATTTTTTCAGCTTCATTGTTATGTTCAAAATTGGTGCAAGAGTTGTAGGTTATAATGGCCACTGAGCCAATGAGGCCAAACTCAAGGAAGACCAACCAAAATTAATGAAATATTCAGTTGCAGAAAATTCCATAATTTGTCTTTTTTGGGGGGTTGGAATATGTTCAAAAGCTAGATTTCTGCACTCTGTCACACACACACACACACACACACACACAGCTACATAAATGGCTCTAAGTGCATTCACGTGTTGAATAAACAAAGATTACATGTTAATGTTTTGTTAGTACCCTTATTTCATTGTGTTACATTTCACCCCAGGATATGTTACAACTAACCCAGACTATGGGGTTAACTGTAACATTTCACTCTTTGTGTTTGAGACCATACCATGCAATGGGTAATTGTGCTGCAGAGAAAATAGCTGCACTATTTAATAGCAGAGACATGTAAATACTTTGCATTACATTTTGAATCCACTACCTTAAAAGAGCTCCAATTTACAGACAGAAATGTGAAAAATGTTACAACTATCCCCGGTCTCCCCTACTTGTGTTATTGTAAGATATCTACCTCTACTGTTGTTGTCATTTGGTGCTATATAAATAAAGCTGAACTAAACTAAATCAAAGTTTTGTCACTTTGAGGAGAAAGAGCAATTTGCACCTACGTCACATATCTATCAGGTCACCCCACCATCGTATTCTCCATTCTGGACACATTAGCATACATGAGTGCTCCTCACTGTAGTATAATCTTCAAGTTATGGTTGTAGCTTTTCCCTAATAAAACCACTATTCTTGCATGATTTCATTGTATAAAGTGGCCCAGAAAGAAGTCACTGTGAGCACTCTGACATCTGAATCTCCACTCTGCCGCTTTCTGCTGTAGGTGGAAGCTCAAAGGTGAACACGGTTTGGTGTGCTTAAAGTGTGAAGCGAGGCTCTCAGTGTGTTGACTCAAACTGTGGAGCCTCCTCATGCCTGCAGGTTAAAGGGTGACAGACCACACACACACAGACACACACTGCAAAACCTCCAAACACTCGGTGTAATCTGAGTCTCATCTCTGCTCATCACAACATTAAATGCTGTGTGACACAACCAGACAACAAAGTGTATTTACTGCCACTGGTGTGTTAAACATGCCCAAACACACACAGACAACACACTGACACTGTGAGCTGTAACAGGTGGAGAATTTAGGTGGAGATTTCCAAAGACCTCAAACCATCATGAGGAAAACTGAGTCCTCCTTTACGGTTCTAATAAGGATTAAGAAGGAGGTATCAGCCAGGTGCTGCTTATCAAATGCACTTAATTAACTGATCATCAGGAAACATGTTGTTGCTGATGATGATGTTGCGTGTGTGCTACAGCCTTTATCCCAGCCGATTCACCTCAAGGTCAAAGCTTCGCAAAGCTACAGCTGATATAGATGCAAGATTCCCACAACAAGTCTGTGCACACAAATGTTTCCCGCACAAATCTGTGATTTATCAATATTTTTGTCCCTGGGTTTGTTCGTACTTCAGGAACAAATCAGAAGCTTACAAACAAAGACCAGCTTGACATGAATTCAACAAACATGTGTTCATTTCAAATT
Organism: Neolamprologus multifasciatus; assembly: GCF_963576455.1. Taxonomy (NCBI): domain Eukaryota; kingdom Metazoa; phylum Chordata; class Actinopteri; order Cichliformes; family Cichlidae; genus Neolamprologus; species Neolamprologus multifasciatus. The sequence goes on along the minus strand of NC_140445.1, from coordinate 3,464,911 downwards.
TACTTTTAATATTGCAATAATTATTGTTGTTATTTTTATTATTGCCTTTTATTGGTTGTAGGTGATTGTTAATAGTTTTCCAAAACAGTCGCAAAATTCTCAGAATTAAAAGTTTTGAAAAGCATGTGAATAAAAAAACCACTAAAGGCCAAAAGTTTATGGTTTAACACTTGAATTTAAACATTTTGTTATTTCTTGTCTTAACTTATTGTCAATGTTCTTAAATGTTCTTACTGCTTATTAAAAATGACTTTCATCATTGCTGGACGTCGTCGCTCACGGTATCATTTGTTGGCATTATGTCATCAATGCTGGAGAATCTGGATTTTTTCTCACCTCTGGCTGACACACCACCTTTACTCTGCCTATTTTCTTCTTTTTCTTTGAAGTCTGTTTGTCTTTTTCATAACTACTTTGATTGCAGATCTTTTTTTTTACACTAACCAGAGTGAGTGTTTCAGGGGGAATAATTGCCGTTGTTTCAGCTCCTCACTTTTTATTTATTTGTTTTAAATTGCCATCACTCCTGTGGAAACACTTTGGAAAGCTACGCCTCTTCTGGCTTCCTCCTTGGATCTCAGACACAATCCTTCCTGTTTTCTACAATCACAGATAGCAGTATCCAAACTGTATAGAGATTACACAAGACTGCTGGACTACTCAAAACAGGCCAGTATGCATTTTTCATACATCAGATGGTATTTTTATGCTTTTGGTTTATTTTTTCTTCTAGGCAGTTTTAATGCAAATATTAACCAATAGAAAGGCTGACTGAAATGCTGTGGTGTGTATATAAAAGAATGCTTGTGAAAGTAAAACTGATCCAGAAGATGCCCAAACTACCAACATAGTCACAATGTCTCCTTCAGTTCAGTAAGTTGACTAAGCAGAGAAGAACTCTTGTAGATAATGATAATAATAATGATCTGCAGCTGCTTTTATCAGCACAACTCTCAATCATCCCTAACTTTAAGCCTTCACTTTTATGGAACGCCAGGACTGCCATAATGAATTAATTAAATACACCATTAAATAATTAATTAAATGTGGCAATAATTAATTAAAATGGGAAATAATTAATTAAATAAATAGTTATGACACATGTAATTAATTAATTATTGACACATTTAATTAATTATTTATGTATTTCTAATTTTGATTAATTATTGACACATTTAATTAATTATTTATGTATTTCACATTTTAATTAATTATTGACACATTTAATTAATTAATTATTGACACATTTAATTATTTATGTATTTCACATTTTAATTAATTATTGACACATTTAATTAATTATGTATTTCACATTTTAATTAATTATTGACACATTTAATTAATTATTTATGTATTTCACATTTTAATTAATTATTGACACATTTAATTAATTATTTATTGACACATTTAATTAATTATTTATTGACACATTTAATTAATTATTTATGTATTTCACATTTTAATTAATTATTGCCACATTTAATTAATTAATTATTGACACATTTAATTAATCATTTATGTATTTCACATTTTAATTAATTATTGACACATTTAATTAATTAATTATTGACACATTTAATTAATTATTTATGTATTTCACATTTTAATTAATTATTGACACATTTAATTAATTAATTATTGACACATTTAATTAATTATTTATGTATTTCACATTTTAATTAATTATTGCCACATTTAATTAATTATTTAATGGTGTATTTAATTAATTCATTATGGCAGTCCTGGCGTTCCATACACTTTAAGCACCAGCCAGTAGTATATAGATATCTATAAGATAACTAATCCCCTGCAAGGTTTTAAAAGGAATAAATTAGCTTTTTTTGTAGCAGGATTAAACATGTTTACTTCTGCTGTAAAGACATTTTAACATGCGTGTCTATGGGGACTGACAAGCTTCTGCATTCACCTTCGAGTGGACATAAAAGTAACTGCAGCTCTTGGTGCCTCCACTTGGTTCCACTTCGCAGCTCTGAATACAAATGTCTGTAAATCTTCTTTTGTGATTTTGAATTTGAGTCAGAAACCTGAAAGCTGAATTGTCCTTCATCACAATGGTCTAATTTCCCACAGACACCTCACATGTGTAACAATGTGTTTCTGCCATCTCTTGAAATAGTCCTGGTTTTAACCTTTCCCTCCTCTGAGCATCGTCATTCATCATTGTTTAATTTCTGCTACATAACACCGCAGCATCCATTTACCCTCCATCCCTTGCTGGAACACACCGCGCTATATTTGTCTCTTCAATGAGGAAGGGGGCATTCCACAGGCTTTCCGGGTAATCACGGCGTCTGGCTCAAAAGGCATCCGAGGAGTCTCGCTGGACCTCAGTGCCAACCTTGGATTTACTTTCCTCCTATTTCAGAGGGCAGCGACATCTTTTAAATGGTGGGGTTTATTCATCCACAACAACAACAAACCCAACCAAAGGCTCGTGAAATCAGGGCCAGCACTGAGACGGGCTTACGGTCCCTGTAACGAGGCAGAGTGTGGTGTCAGGTACCAGCAGTGAAACGGGGCACCACTGTTGGCTCGGCTGTCCCTGCTCTCTGATCAGTAATAGTATTTACCTTGTCTCTCTTTTCCCTCCATTAAGGGCGGTAATGAGAGGAGTTGTGAGTTGAGGAGTTTGCTGCTGATGACGGTCCTGAGGATTCTTAACAGACAGCTGCTGGCTCGGTGTCAGGAGAAGTCCTGCTGATCGGTTTGACAGCTGTGACCCGCTGCAGGCTGGGCCAGCACCGGCGCTGCTCGCTGATTTCCAAAACAAGAAACTAAAATTTCTGCAGATGGCTAACACAACTAATATTGATATTAACTGTACCTAAATATTCTCATTCCATCTCTATATTGTATTATTACTTCTGTCTACTTGTTATGTGGGACTATTCCCTGTCTGTGCATCCTTGATGAGAGATTTCTCCTTATATTAATCTTTTGTTATATGTTGTAAAACGAGTCTATGACTCTGTGCTTGATACATAAACTGCACCTAGAATTGAATTGCTATTTTTTAAAACCAATAATGGACTTGTAATATTTCTCCCTGTAATCTACTGATTAATAATGTAACTATAACTACTTTGCTATGCCTATATGATGGAAAGAGTTTGTGGAAAAATCCAAAATTTAGCCCATTTGCAGCAACAGCTTCCAGCGCGACTGTGTCGTTTTCACCACCTGTGTGCACTTCACAGATTCTTTCAAACTGACCTAAATTCACTGTGGACTGTCACTGCTGATGATTAGAGTTGAGTCACTGGTTACATCCAAGCATTTTTCCCCAAGGAAGAGACCACAGTGTCAGGTTTTGCACCATGTTTTTGTTCCCTGGAGTGAGGCTGTCAGTATAGACTTCTACTGTAATGTCCTGACCAAACCATTTAAACTAGACAGTGGCGCTGGCTCGGTGTCATTTGAAAACTTAGCATAATCCTCAGTCACCATCTAGTGATGTGATACCACTGATTTGCTTTCCGATCCGATACCAAGTAAAATTCAGGGTGGCTGATCCGATACCGATACTTTGTACAAAAACATTTTTTTTACTGTATCTTTTATTGTATCTCAAATTATAGCTTCATAATTATTACAGGACGTCAGATTACTTGTTCTTATCACTTAATAATTGAAGTGATATGTTTTTATATATATCACTTCAATTATTAAGTGATAAGAACAAGTAATCTGACGTCCTGTAATAATTAATACTTAATAATGCAGAATTATTATACAGAAAACTGAAGTTGTATACCATTTCAGCACGTTGCCTGCCTGCAGCACTAAAGGACTCGAGAGACGTCTGTCTCGCCCCAGCAGCACCTGTCCCCGTCCTCGTCTTCAGTTCGCCTCAACATAAGCTCGTCATATTCTGTGATATGATTTACTCTGAGGTGTTTGACGAGGTAAATTCAATTCAATTTTATTTATTTATATAGCGCCAAATCACAACAAAAGTCGCCTCAAGGCGCTTCATAGATACAGAGAAAAACCCAACAATCATATGACCCCCTATGAGCAGCACTTTGGCGACAGTGGGAAGGAAAAACTCCCTTTTAACAGGAAGAGACCTCCAACAGAACCAGGCTCAGGGAGGGGCGGGGCCATCTGCTGTGATTGGTTGGGATGAGAGAAGGAAGACAGGATAAAGACATGCTGTGGAAGAGAGACAGAGGTTAATAACAGATATGATTCAATGCAGAGAGGTCTGTTAACACATAGTGAGTGAGAAAGGTGACTGGAAAGGAAAAACTCAATGCATCATGGGAATCCCCCGGCAGCCTACGTCTATTGCAGCATAACTAAGGGAGGATTCAGGGTCACCTGGTCCAGCCCTAACTATATGCTTTAGCAAAAAGGAAAGTTTTAAGACTAATCTTGAAAGTAGAGATAGTGTCTGTCTCCTGAATCCAAACTGGAAGCTGGTTCCACAGAAGAGGGGCCTGAAAACTGAAGGCTCTCCCTCCCATTCTACTTTTAAATACTCTAGGAACAACAAGTAGGCCTGCAGAGCGAGAGCAAAGTGCTCTAATAGGGTGATATGGTACTACAAGGTCATTAAGATAAGATGGGGCCTGATTATTTAAGACCTTGTATGTGAGGAGCAGGATTTTGAATTCTGGATTTAACAGGAAGCCAAAACAGGAGAAATATGCTCTCTCTTTCTAGTCCCTGTCAGGACTCTTGCTGCAGCATTTTGGATTAACTGAAGGCTTTTCAGTGAGTTTTTTGGACATCCTGATAATAATGAATTGCAGTAGTCCAGCCTGGAAGTAATAAATGCATGAACTAGTTTTTCAGCGTCACTCTGAGACAGGATATTTCTAATTTTAGAGATGTTGCACAAATGGAAGAACGCAGTCTTACATATTTGTTTAATATGTGCGTTGAAGGACATATCCTGGTCAAAAATGACTCCAAGGTTCCTCACAGTAAATGGTGTTGCCACAACACCTCACTTTCTTGCCACATGTATCACAAACCGCATCTTGGCTGTTTGTGGAGGTAAAATATGTCCGGACATGGCGGAAGAGGAAGTAGTTCCTTCCAATGTAGACAATCCAAATGATATAGTTTCTTTCCACTCTGTTCCTGTAAATGATAAAAAACATCGATATTTTAATATGAGAATCGATTCTAGAACAGAAATGACTGGTATCGGAGGAATCGATATTTCAGTATCGATCCGCACATCACTATCACCATCTGGATCCTTCACCAGATCTGCCATCCTGTGACATTGTTGACACGTATAACAGAACTTCTGAGAAATCTGAAAATAGCAGCCATGTTGAAAATAGTACAGAGAATGAATGTGAAATTTAATTTTTTTTTTGATTTTCTTGGATATGTTCTCAGAACATTTTGATCATGTCTCATACATCTTTGATAAAAACGATGGAGATTTTGCCAACATTCAGCAGGAAACAGAAACAACCCCCTGGGACAGAGTCCTGTAAGATTATCAGCGTGTTCCCAGCTCAAAAATTGAGCTTATTGAATCAAAATCTTGCTCAGCCTCAGCAACAGCTCATAAAAATTGCAAAGTTGCAAAAGGATTTCTGGTGGTTTGCTGTTAACACAACTTGAACTTCCTCCATTTAGGGGGTTGGGAAGCGTATCTGTAACCGGAAGGTCGCCGGTTCGATCCCCGGGCTCTCTGCCCTGGTCGTTGTGTCCTTGGGCAAGACACTGTACCCTACCGCCTACTGGTGTTGGCCAGAGGGGCCGATGGCGCGATATGGCAGCCTCGCTTCTGTCAGTCTGCCCCAGGGCAGCTGTGGCTACAACCGTAGCTGCCTCCACCAGTGTGTGAATGTGCAAGTGAATGAATAATGGCATTGTAAAGCGCTTTGGGTGCCTTGAAAAGCGCTATATAAATGCAACCCATTATTATTATTATTATGTTTCCGCTTGTAGTTTCACTACTGTCTTCCTTTGCTGTAGTCTCCTGCATTGCTGCCACCTACTGCACTGGAGTGGAGCAAACTGTTGCATCGTTGCGTGTTTAACTAAAGTGTAAAAAACAGTTGCTAATTTTTCAGATGTAAACAGACTCTGATGTCTCGCCTTCTAGAGTTTTTAGACTGTGATGGGAAAAGTTAAGTGTCAGAGTGTTTAGATGAGGTCAAAGATGTGCCATCACACTTTAATATTCTGGTTTCTCTCGTTTCTTCTTTTAATATATTACAGGAGCTTGCTGTCATAGACAGAGATGGGCAGTAACGCGTTACTTGTAACGCGTTACTGTAATCCGATTACTTTTTTCAAGTAACGAGTAAAGTAAGGGATTACTATTGCAAAAACGGTAATTAGATTACCGTTACTTTCCCGTAGGAACACTGCGTTACTGCGTTACTAAAACTGTGATTTTTTTGCGAGAATGTCTCATGACAGTGACGTAAGCGAGTGCGACGTTCGTGACAACAGCTGTGTGCAGATCAACAATGGATCATATATCGAGTGCAGAGAGAGTATGAGCGTGCAGCGTTTAAAGCGTGGAAGTACTGACCTTACTTTGAGTTTGATTCCATAAAAAGTGACAAAAACATTAGTGTCCGTTGTGCGTGGGAAGAAAACTTCTTTTTACAGCGAAAAAAAACCTAAACTTCCGAGCAAGCACCGAGTAGCTACGACGTAATGGGAAACTCACAGAGAAACTCGCGGATTCTTCCACTGACCGCTGCACACGTGCACCAGGATAAACCTCCGCCTACCCCACTCCTGCTTTACAGGTGAAAATAGAGCAACAGGACCGCTAGTCTTTGACTTTATTTATTTTCTGCTGTGTTTTACTTGCATCTATTTGAAAGACTGAGTGTAAACACACAAAAAATATTTTATTTTATGTGCTGGAATGTGCAGAAAATAGGTTTAAATGTTAAACTAATTTCTTCCAGTCAATTCAATTCAATTCAATTTTATTTATATAGCGCCAAATCACAACAAATGTCGCCTCAAGGCGCTTCATAGATACAGAGAAAAGCCCAACAATCATATGACCCCCTATGAGCAAGCACTTTGGCGACAGTGGGAAGGAAAAACTCCCTTTTAACAGGAAGAAACCTCCGGCAGAACCAGGCTCAGGGAGGGGCGGGGCCATCTGCTGCGACCGGTTGGGGTGAGAGAAGGAAGACAGGATAAAAGACATGCTGTGGAAGAGAGACAGAGATTAATAACAGATACGATTCAATACAGAGAGGTCTGTTAATACATAGTGAGTGAGAAAGGTGACTGGAAAGGAAAAACTCAATGCATCATGGGAATCCCCCGGCAGCCTACGTCTATTGCAGCATAACTAAGGGAGGATTCAGGGTCACCTGGTCCAGCCCTAACTATATGCTTTAGCAAAAAGGAAAGTTTTAAGCCTAATCTTAAAAGTAGAGATAGTGTCTGTCTCCCGAATCCAAACTGGAAGCTGGTTCCACAGAAGAGGGGCCTGAAAACTGAAGGCTCTCCCTCCCATTCTACTTTTAAATACTCTAGGAACAACAAGTAGGCCTGCAGAGCGGGAGCGAAGTGCTCTAATAGGGTGATATGGTACCACAAGGTCATTAAGATAAGATAGGGCCTGATTATTTAAGACCTTGTATGTGAGGAGCAGGATTTTGAATTCAATTCTGGATTTAACAGGAAGCCAATGAAGGGAAGCCAAAACAGGAGAAATATGCTCTCTCTTTCTAGTCCCTGTCAGGACTCTTGCTGCAGCATTTTGGATTAACTGAAGGCTTTTCAGTGAGTTTTTTGGACATCCTGATAATAATGAATTGCAGTAGTCCAGCCTGGAAGTAATAAATGCATGAACTAGTTTTTCAGCGTCACTCTGAGACAGGATATTTCTAATTTTAGAGATGTTGCGCAAATGGAAGAAAGCAGTCTTACATATTTGTTTAATATGTGCGTTGAAGGACATATCCTGGTCAAAAATGACTCCAAGGTTCCTCACAGTGTTACTGGAGGCCAAGGTAATGCCATCCAGAGTAAGAATCTGGTTAGATACCATATTTCTAAGCTTTTCAGCGCCGAGTACAATGACCTCAGTTTTATCTGAGTTAAGAAGCAGAAAGTTAGTGGCCATCCAAGTCTTTATGTCTTTAAGACATTCCTGCAGTTTAACTAATTGGTGTGTGTTATCTGGCTTCATGGACAGATAGAGCTGGGTGTCATCTGCATAGCAGTGAAAATGTATGCTATGTCTTCTAATGATGCTGCCTAGGGGAAGCATGTATAATGTAAACAGAATTGGTCCTAGCACTGAACCCTGTGGAACTCCATAATTAACCTCAGTGTGTGAAGAGGACTCTCCATTTACATGCACAAATTGGAGTCTATTAGATAGATATGATACAAACCACTGCAGTGCAATACCTGTAATACCTACAGCATGTTCTAATCGCTCTAATAGGATATTATGGTCAACAGTATCGAAGAGAGAGAGTCAGAGAATGGTGCATATAATTAAATTTTTGCTTGATGCATAAAGTTAAAAGATTAAAACTAATAAAACAAGTTTTAAAAAGAGACTTTTCCATTTGATTACATTTTGTATGATGGATTATGTAGAAAAAGTAGAATTAGGCTGAAAGATCTATCACTTTATCACCTATTCAGGTTGTAAATCGTGTTTTTTAAAAAGTAACTAAGTAACTAAGTAATTGATTACTTTTGAAAATAAGTAATCAGTAAAGTAATGGGATTACTTTTTTGGGGGGAAGTAATCAGTAATTAGTTACTGATTACTTTTTTCAAGTAACTTGACCAACACTGGTCATAGATGGGCTTTGTTCAGAATCTTTCAGTAATTCAGCCCCAAAGGGTTGCTTGATGTAACCGTAAAGAAAACTGATGGCATTTCAAGGTCAGACTTGTTCCAGGAGACCGAATCTTCTTCATGATATTTGCTGTGTTGGGTGAACATTGAACACAAATGTTCACCCAACACAGCAAAAGTCCGAATGCAGTTTGGGGGAGTCTTTGTTTCCCTGCAGGAGTCAGATGATCTGTTTTTGTTGTGTTTAGTGGCCCAGCTGTTCGGTCTGAAGCATGAAAACACGATGCCTGACATGAGTCCAGAGCTGGGACGTATTTATAAGCTGGGTCATGTGATGAGAGACAGGAATTCAAAGTGAGGGCCGGCGTTCCTACACAGCCACGAGTCCACTGGGATCCTCTGAACAAAGCTGGCTTCTCTTTTCTTTCTGAGGAAGCTGCGGGAATCCGGAGAGGCTGGCATTAATAATCTGCCAAGGTCAACACGATAAAACTACAGAACAACTTCATCTGCAGAGGTTAAGTGAAAGAAAGAAGTTCTTTCTTTATCACACCCACAGGATTGATATCACTTTCAGTCTTTGGCTGGAAAACGTGCTGAGCCAACCAGAGCTTTGTTAGCAGCATTAGCAACAAAGCTCCGGCTCTCCACACTAAGGTGTCTGTTGGCTTTATATTTAACACCAAAGAGTGTGCAGAGTGTGTGAAAACAAAAAAAGGGGTTTAATTGCATATATAACACAATATAAAGCACGGCGCTGGTATGTCAATGCTTTGAGTGGTCAGTAAGACCAGAGAAGCAGAATGAAATTACTACCGATGTTTGCGACTAGGCGTTGCTATTTTTACTAGTCGGTAGCAGACATACTAGTCCTTTAATCTAATTGTTTTACATTTAATTGATTCCCAATGATGGTAAATTGCTGCGTCCTAATGTTATACAGCCATTCATTAATGAAGAATGTGATTAATGGTTTCAAATGAGTTTGTTTAACGACTGTTTGACATTAAATAGTTCTCAAATATAACTTGATATCTGTTTCTTAGTTTTAGACTTGTCGGTTAGTGTTAGTTTTTTCCTCATTTAGCTGACTAAGAAATTAGTCACATCTCTAGTAAAATCCAACTTATTTACTATTTACACTCCTCCCTGTGGCAGAGACAGAACACAGTGACAGGAAAAGGCATCACAAATGTCTCGATGCACGGATAGGTTCATCGTGAGTTGTTGTAAGTAGAAAAGTACAAATAAAATCTCTCATCTGTACAGTTCAGACTTTCCCCAACCTGATCTGTTTCCACGTATTATGGCTATTCAAGCTCCATCATACCAACTCTGCATTTTCCACCTTTGCCACAGAGATTCAATTCAATTCAATTCAATTCAATTTTATTTATATAGCGCCAAATCACAACAAAAGTCGCTTCAAGGCGCTTCATAGATACAGAGAAAGACCCAACAATCATATGACCCCCTATGAGCAGCACTTTGGCGACAGTGGGAAGGAAAAACTCCCTTTTAACAGGAAGAAACCTCCAGCAGAACCAGGCTCGGGGAGGGGCGGGGCCATCTGCTGTGATTGGTTGGGGTGAGAGAAGGAAGACAGGATAAAGACATGCTGTGGAAGAGAGACAGAGATTAATAACAGATATGATTCAATGCAGAGAGGTCTGTTAACACATAGTGAGTGAGAAAGGTGACTGGAAAGGAAAAACTCAATGCATCATGGGAATCCTCCGGCAGCCTACGTCTATTGCAGCATAACCTCCCGAATCCAACCTGGAAGCTGGTTCCACAGAAGAGGGGCCTGAAAACTTTGAGTCCCCTCTTCTGTCTAATGTAGTTCCCTCTCTGTGAACTCCAATTGCAGGAAAGTCAATCATATTTCGAAGGTGCTGGTGCCACCCCATGTACCCCCTTTGGACATGTCCCTGCTGTCCTCACAAAAGAAACTTTATACATAATGTAAACTATGTAACTATATGAAATAAACCAAACTTGCATTTAAATATACGTCAACTGAATAAATAAATTGTGCTCTTCCTAAATGTTCTTCATAAACGTCTGGACAAACTGAGTGTATGTTTGTTTTTCACATCATGTTTCAGGCTAGACCACAGTGACTCACATTCTGAAGTATAATTAATGTCATTTTAGGAGATAAATACAATGCTTGAAATACAACAAAACAGCAATAAAACCATTGGTGGGCATGTCTAAGAAGAAACGCATAACTCAGAAAAACACTCCAGACATACCTGTTTATTTTACTGTCTCGTGACGTCTTTTTATCGGCTATTATGGGATGTACTTTTTTATTTACTTCACTCTTTTGTGTTGAACAACATTTTGTGACAGTTTTTCTGTTAAAATAAACGTTACATGAAGTCAAACTGGGGCTTTAGAGTAGAAAAGGACGTTCAGTCTAAAGTCTCAGGCTTCAGTCCACAAACACAACAAACCCAACACCTGTAGAGCAGTAAATCTGTTGCTCCGACCTAATCCTGTTCTGTGTGCGTGTGTGTGTGCGAATGTGTGTGTGCATGTGTGTGTAAAGCAATCTGCCAGCAGTGGGGGACAATGCAGTAGTTGTAGTGTTGGTGGTTTACAGCAGGCAGCAGGTGTGAAGGCTGACACCTCTGCTGTCAGTCTGCAGGTCTGGCCCTTTTTATTTTTGTTAGAATTAGAAGTATTATTGTCATTGATAAAAATATAAAGTAGAAACTGGTAAGACAAAGCAGTATTTGTCGTGTTTAAGACTTTGAAAATGAAATAAAAGATCCTCTGCCAGACCTCCTTTAGCACAGCATCACCTGGTGGAAGCTGAGTGGCCTCCTGCAGTGTGTCTGTTGCAGTGGGGTCCAGCTCAGGTGATAACTGATGTGTCTGAGGGTCAGGGGCAGCTATGTCGGTGGTGTGAGTCCCGTTGACCTCGGTCCCAGGCTGACAATCAGCCTTTATTTCCTCCTGGAGACCAACCAGCCCCTCCTGTCACTCATCCTGCCGAAGTGAAACAACAGAGGAGGATGAGCGGAGGGTGCTCAGCTCTGAGCCAGTGAGAGGACACAGACACGAGATGAAAAAGATGCAGGAAATTCAGAAATATGGCTGCAGAACCCATCGTCTACTCATACTTAGTTATGGCAAGTCTTGAGCCGTCTCTTTCCGAAGGTCGTTCAAAGTTTTCCTTTGGGAATTGGCTGCTTTTTCTCTCATTTTCAGACCAATCCTTAAGTTACTTAACACCACAAAAGGACACTTAAATGAATGGATGAACCAGTGGTGTGTCCACACACACAACTTAGCAAAGTATGCTCTCATATCATATTTATATGATAAAATGTTTATCGAATTTGAATTTTTGACTACATTTCAATCACTTCGGTTGTTACAAAACTCTATTCATGAGACAGGATGTTTAGTTAATTAAAAACATGGGTGTTCCCATCATTATATTGATTGGTACTCTAATAAATTTATATTATGGGAATTTATATTAAACCTGAATAAAAAAATATTAAATCCGACTATTATTTAGTTTCCTGTCATGTAAAAGTCCAACTTGAAATCAGAGCTACAAACACGTCTTCTAAGTCTTTCGCAGATCTACACTCGCTCCACCTGATTTAATAATTCAGGGACATAAGTTGACTGTTACTGTCCGTCGTATTAGTGTTTCACTAACTTTCATTGCTCAGCTATATGAGTAGTTTATAGGATTATTTATTTGACATGCTTCTGATGAATTGCTTTAATAAGAATCTTCTTTTATGTGACACAAACTTGTGTAGTCTCATTTTAGTGTTTTGGTGACAGGACAGCCTGTGTTGTGAAGTCGTCTTTTAAAAAACTACTATTTATCGTGATGCATTCAATGAATCACTTCAATTCAATTCAATTCAATTTTATTTATATAGCGACAAATCACAACAAAAGTCGCCTCAAGGCGCTTCATAGATACAGAGAAAAACCCAACAATCATATGACCCCCTATGAGCAGCACTTTGGCGACAGTGGGAAGGAAAAACTCCCTTTTAACAGGAAGAAACCTCCAGCAGAACCAGGCTCAGGGAGGGGCGGGGCCATCTGCTGTGATTGGTTGGGGTGAGAGAAGGAAAATACTTTACTTCAGTAAAGTATTGCAGAAAAACCTGTCACACGTGGAGTGTCATACCTCGTACAAAGTGATTTGCTCATCAAACGTCACTTTTTATCACAGTTAGTCACTAGTGGGCAAGCCAGGCTGTGGTTGTGTCGATCACCCTCCGTATTTCCGGCCTGCCATCTATCGATTAGCTCCTTTGCTCATAGCGGTAGCTTCAATACTTCACTTCAAATTTGGCACGATCTGATATCCTCGTGTTGGTGTTGTTCCCAGATCATCATACTAAAGCTTGTTCCAGGATCAACATTGCAAGTGACCAATCAGAATGTTGTGATGTCATACTTTTGCGACTTCGGGAAAAACCGGCGTAAAACAAAAAACTGTACTTAAGCTGCGAGAAACCGCCTTTGTCCGCCGATCAACGGACCCTAACCCTAACCCTTTAATAAACGCTAAGCAGAATTGATATTGTCCTTGCAACATTGGAATTTCATAAATGCACGAATGGGTTGGTGCGCAAAAGAATAACGTCACAATAATGTGATTGGTCACTTGCAATGTTGAACCTGGAACAACATTTTCATGGTGATCTGGGAACAACACCAACACGACGATATCAGATCATCCTCAAATTTGCCAGCCGGGTACACATCACTGTCTCTTATTTCACGTATTGTTGCTACACTAACTGCTGGTCTCTTCTGTAGTTTGGGCATTTCTTCCACAGCAGCTCAAAAGTTTTTCATTTTATGTAGAAACACGTCTGAACTCATAGTCAGAGGATCCACATCCATGGATTTATCTATGTGCACGCTTTTTCTACGTTTTGCAATAATGCGTCTTACTGTCTCTTCCACGTTTAACGTCAAACACACGATATTTAGCAGCACTTGAGTTAATGTACTTTCTCACTTTAAGCCATGGAAAAAACAGACATTATCCGGAGGTCAGGGTCAAGAGCATTTGCTGCCCAGGGACACCTCAGTAGGCACGAGATGCCGTGATGAGCACTGCTGCTGTGGTAGAAGCCTCGTGGGTCCGTTTAAATTATCCAGTATGAGGAGCTGACTTGTGGATCCATTTTGAAACAATATTTACGATCTGAACTTTATCTGTGAGACAGAGAAGCTTCAGTCTGCAACTGCCTTCTCGTTTTACTCTGACAGCAACCTCACGTTCATCCCGGAACGTCTCAGCACGAGGATTTATTTTTCCCCCCCCGCTATCCGTCATTTTGTCAGAGCAGGTGTTTCTATCTCTGTTTCTTTTCTTTTTTCAAACGGCAGATATCTCATTTTGGAACGAAGCTCTTCATTTGGGGCAGGCGTTAGTGATCGGCGGTGGAGGAAAGGGTGAGGGTAGGTTAAACCCCCGGAGACCTGCCCCTGACTCTGGCCATAAGCCAGTCAGGGTGTACATTTCCCCCCCCCCTTGAGTTCCGGAAAATTGGCGAGATTAATGCTGTGGCAGAGGGATGGTGGTGATGGCGTTTCCAGATGGCCAGCGGATTCGGCGGTGGTGGCGGTGGTGGCGTTGGCGCGTCACAGCGTGGCCTCCGACCGCAGCCCCGGCTTTATGAGTCGTGTAAAATTGCTTCAGGCCTGAGGCCCGGGCCCAGTCAGCAGCAGTTTGGGACACCTTGTTATCTGTCTCTCAAATACTGTGTCCCTCCACAGGACAGCATTTCCCATTAGTTTGGTTTTTATGTTTCATTTCATTCAGTTAAAGTGCAAAGACTTCTGCTGAGGATCATTTTGCTTTGAAGTGACATAAATAACATCCCCAGACTGCTTTAAATACAGCGAGGATGCTTAAATAACAGGAACATATCATGGAGAAAGACTCAGTTACAAACACTGCAACAAAAGTGGGTCAACTTGGTTGGAGTGTCAAGTGTAAAGAAGGTCTGCCAATCATTGATACCATATGAAAGTTTTCACATTGACGCATGAGACTAGTAAGTGAAAAACAAAGTTTATGAGTCTACTGGCCTGCCTCAGAACCTTGAGCAATATGTATCGATGAGAAAACCATGTTTTTGGAGAGTGAAAAATGTAAAGGTCTCTATGAGAGTGGATTAGCACAACGCCAGAAGTTCAGCCTCTGGGAGCAGGATTGTGGCCGGGCGGTTTCATGGAAATCTGCACATTAGATTCAAAAGTAGAAGTTCAGATTAGCAGAGGTGAAGCTTAGCCAATGCACGATCTGATATCCTCGTGTTGGTGTTGTTCCCAGATCATCATACTAAAGCTTGTTCCAGGATCAACATTGCAAGTGACCAATCAGAATGTTGTGATGTCATACTTTTGCGACTTCGGGAAAAACCGGCGTAAAACAAAAAACTGTACTTAAGCTGCGAGAAACCGCCTTTGTCCGCCGATCAACGGACCCTAACCCTGACCCTTTAATAAACGCTAAGCAGAATTGATATTGTCCTTGCAACATTGGAATTTCATAAATGCACGAATGGGTTGGTGCGCAAAAGAATAACGTCACAATAATGTGATTGGTCACTTGCAATGTTGAACCTGGAACAACATTTTCATGATGATCTGGGAACAACACCAACACGACGATATCAGATCATCCCTTAGCCAATAGCTCGAGCTACACCCACCTGTATTTCCACCCAGCTGTCATTCCATGTGGCCATGCACCTCATAATCAACAGAACTGTTTTTGCAGCAGCTTGGAAACATGTTTATTTCTGCTTCAACATTAGACATTTTCATTTCTTCATCTTTTGGCTACAGGGAGCCGCCAACATGGATCATTTGCTTCTATCCCTAGCATCTTCCTCTGTTACACCAACCTCTTGCATGTCCACTGCATCCATGATGGATCCAACCGCAATTCAGTTTAATTCAATTCAGTGAAAATCAATTGTATTATCCGAGAACAGTTACCGACAATCAGCACTTAGCGACAGTGGGAAGGAAAAACGTCCTCTTAGCAGGAAGAAACCTCTGGCAGAAGCTCAGGGAGGGGAAAACATCGTCCATGACCAGCTGGGGATGAGGGAAGGAAGACAGGACAAAGACATGCTGTGGAAGAGATCCAGAGATTAATCATAACTAATAATTAAACACAGAGTGACAATCCCCCAGGAGGGCTCAGTGTCACCTGTTCCAGCACTAACTCTATGCTGGCTAATCTTAAAAGTAGAGCTAGTGTCTGTCTCTTAGATCCACATTGGGAGCTGGTTCTACAGAAGAGGGGCCTGAGTGCTGGAGGTTTTGCCTCCCATTCTACTTTCAATATTCTAGGTACAACGAATAAACCAGCAGTCTGAGAAGGAAGTGCTCTGCAGGAACACAATCCAACAAATTTGTTTAATATTTGCACTGAAAGACATATCC
Source organism: Neolamprologus multifasciatus (assembly GCF_963576455.1). Lineage (NCBI taxonomy): Eukaryota > Metazoa > Chordata > Actinopteri > Cichliformes > Cichlidae > Neolamprologus > Neolamprologus multifasciatus. The sequence continues at coordinate 3,448,656 of NC_140445.1, read as the reverse complement.
TGGTCAAAAATGACTCCAAGATTCCTCACAGTGTTCATGTTCTTGAAGCAAACATCATGTGTATAAGGATCTTTCTCAGCATGAAGCTGTGCTGCTGCTCACTGATCAACGCCTCTTCACTTGTTAGTACATGTCCATCTCTATTTTCAGTCACTCTAACCTGTTCTCTAGGCAGTCTCTCTGCCTGGCCAAACAATACAAAAACACGGGAGTTAGTCAATTAACTCATATTTGAAGCCTCAGATGAACATTGGAGGAACTGCAGGTTCTGGTTTTAATTTAATTTCCTTGATTTATTTTCACCCTGGAGATTGAAGCTTGGATTAAAAAAGAACATAACGTGGCGTTTCAGGGGTCTTTGTGATTCATTTTAACTGGTGCATTGTGTATGTCACAGAACTGGAAAAAAATGTGCGAAAAAATAAAAATGATTCTTTGCATTTTCCCCATTTTATCGCGTAATTATAGGAAAACCTACTTCAAGCATCATCTCAGCAAACAGCCTCTAACATCTCTTACCTCTGGATGAGTTCATAGCCTGCAAATTTCACCTCAGGAGTAAAGAAGAGCGCGATATTCATCCTGCACACTGATGGCTGCTTCTTCGGCGCCCTCCAGCTGCTGCAGTTGTGCACTGCAGCTGCACAGCTGCCGGCGTGTTTGGGGAAAAGGGATAATGCGCATTTTGCAGTTTGTGGATGCAGCGGGTGCAGCGGTGACAGCTGAGAGGAGGAGGTCAGTCCTGGGTGCAGACAGTCGCAGGGGAAACACTGCATCTAAAAATAAACTCGGTGACATTTAAGTTGATTGCTCGGTTCACACTTTCATGCAGTATTTACACTTGAAAAGCGGCGCAGCAGAGACACGAAGCCTGATCGCTGTATGAAGACTTTCTCTACAGTTGCATGAGTGATGCATCACTTATTGTGTTTTAATATAAATATATATTTGTTAATACTATTAATTGTTTTTTGTGTGTATTTTAAGCTGTATTTTCCCTTTTTCTTGGAGGAATAACTCTGCTCTGATAGGACGGTACAGAGGAGGTCAGAGGTTACAATTATATCTGCATACATATATACATTCGATATATATATATATATATATATATATATATATATATATATATATATATATATATATATATATATTGTCGAATTAAATGAATAAACAAAAAAAAATACACAGATAAAATAATGAATAATGAAATATGAAATAATAATGAAATAATATAGTAATAAACCCATACCACATTATGACAATAATAATAATAATTATTATTAATATTAATTGTGATTTTTATTCTACATCAGTTATATTTAGCCTTTAATTTGTGATTTTTTTGTCAACAGTTTTAACCTCCTAACACCAAGTTTAAATCTTCATTTTTTAATAATTAATTTTCACAAATTGTTCTAATTTCCGTTCTTTGTTATTATTATAATTGTAAACGCTGTTTTTTTACTTTGGTCTACAAAGGCGTTTTATAACTGAACTGTATATATTTTCATTTTTTTATATGTTTTGTTATTAATTAATTCGAACATGTCGTCAGTCCATCTTGCAAATTAAATGCATTATAACGCCGTGAATAAAAGTATTTAATTCATGACGTCATGATTCCTTAGAGGTCATTAATATTCTTTCAAATTACACAAATGAAGCGTGACAATGAACCAATGCACAGAAAAGTATAGCACATGGAATAATGGCAGCTATTTAACAGATGCATATTGACTTTGCTGATATCGATACGCATTTTTTAAATGTACGTATTAAACTTACATTTCCCACACGCCCCCCGCCGTGTGCAGCAGTACATTACTGCCCTGTGAGGGGTAATCGGACACTAATTACCGTGAAGCTGTAAACCCCTCCTGCCGGCAGCTGATTGGACAGACCTCGGTGGACCCCATCATCTTGAACCCGCCCCCCACCGTCCCAGGTATAAGGGGCTCCAGGTCCACGGCTGGAGGGCAGATCAGTTTGTGTCAGGACTGTACATTCCCTCAAAAGCCCCGAATCCTGCTTCACGTTTCAGTTCTTCCCTAAAAAAGAGAGAAAAGTTTGGTCATCACTGGATTTTCTTCTTCCCGCTGTGTTCTGGACTGAACCATGGAGTTGTCGGATATCTCTTTCCCCATCCCCACCGCTGATGATTTCTATGACGACCCCTGCTTTAACACCAGTGACATGCACTTCTTCGAGGACCTGGACCCGCGGCTGGTCCATGTGGGGCTGTTGAAGCCTGACGACTCCTCCTCTTCATCCTCATCCTCCCCTTCCTCCTCTTCCTCCTCCCCGTCCTCCCTCCTGCACCTCCACCACCATGCCGAGGTGGAGGACGACGAGCACGTCCGCGCCCCCAGCGGGCACCACCAGGCGGGCCGCTGCCTGCTCTGGGCCTGCAAGGCCTGCAAGAGGAAGACGACCAACGCGGACCGGCGGAAGGCGGCCACGCTGCGGGAGCGCCGGCGGCTCAGCAAGGTCAACGACGCCTTCGAGACCCTAAAGCGCTGCACGACGGCCAACCCCAACCAGAGGCTGCCAAAGGTGGAGATCCTGCGCAACGCCATCAGCTACATCGAGTCCCTGCAGGCGCTGCTGCGCGGTGGCCAGGAAGACGGCTTCTACCCGGTGCTGGAGCACTACAGCGGGGACTCGGACGCATCCAGCCCCCGCTCCAACTGCTCCGACGGCATGGTGAGTTCAAGGAGCGACAGGTGTGAGAGAGGCGCACCATCTTTTGAATTAATCCAAAGGAATTGGGGATATTTTACTGTCTGCTCCAACTCTGATGTTTAATATTAATTTAATTCTTTTATTATGATGAATCGAGACAAATCAAGCAATTCGTTTTTTTCTCTTATTCATGACATTTAAATTTCATGTAAAATAGTGATTTAAAATAGAATCATTTAGCTGCCTGTGTGTAACTTTCTCATTACTGGCCATTTTGTGTCAGAATCGGAATGAAGCAGATTTAGTTTCAAAGTGTTTTTAAAACATTTTCTTGCGTCTCGTCTCAACAAACACACAGGAAACAGATTTAAACCGTTTTTAGACCCCGGATGTAACAAACGGAGAGACGTGGATAGAAAAAATAATATCTGAGTTCAGGGACTTTATTAACGTGGTATGACACAAACAGCTACCGTGACTCAACCATTACCACACACACACACACACACACACACACACACACACACACACACACACACACACACACACACACACACATTTAGACTTATTTTCTGATCGCTCTGCGGGATTTCTCTGGTGGATTCTTTAGTGTCTCTGTCAATATTTAATTTTTCTCTTTTCTTCTTCAGACGGATTTTAACGGCCCCACCTGTCAGACAACCAGAAGAGGAAGTTATGACAGCAGCTCTTATTTCTCCGAGACTCCAAACGGTAAGAAATGATTTTAATACGTGTTTAAAATAATAAACCACGCAGTAAAGTGACGGCAGTTAGCGGGGAAAGACAAATAGAGGACGCAGTAAAAGCAACAGGCCAATAAAACAGTTGATGCTGTGCTTTCTTTGAACCGATTCTTTCTTTATTTAATTGTTTAAAATGTAAAAGTTCAATGTTAATGTTAATTTTAATGTTAGGAGCAACGTATAAAAGTAAGATTATAAACCATACGACGAATTAAAAGCTCATTTTTAATTTCAGCTAATGTAAAAAGAGCGTTTCTTCGTTTTTTTTGGGTTTTTTTTTAGATCTTTTCGACAGTAAATGATTAATATATAATACAGAAGCTGAGATAGTGAGAAAATAGAGTTAAATTAAGCTCTGTAAAGCAGCCTAAATACAAAACAAGCATGAAAACAATTAAATTAGATCTGTGACTAATGCTAACAACTAATTCGAAATAATTTGAAAATAAAGCTAGATTATTATTATTATTATAATTATAATAATTATAATAATTATTATTATCATTATCATTATTATTATTATTATTATTATTATTATTATTGGTTTGGGGTTTGTTTTTGATGATGATTTGATTATGTTTTTTGTGTTTCCATAACAACAGTTTTGTCACCTTTATCCCCCAATATGAATGATAGAAATAATTTTTTTTTTTAAACTCATCCATAGTAATGACTTTTTTTTATTTACTATGATGTCTTGTTTTTTTGCGCAGGCGGTCTGAAAAGCGAACGCAGTTCAGTGGTGTCCAGTCTGGACTGCCTGTCCAGCATTGTGGAGCGGATCTCCACCGATAATAGCAGCCTGCTGCCGCCTGCTGACGGCCCAGGATCCCCACCGACGACAACTGTGCCGGTGGGTGAAGCAGGCACCGCCCCGGCGACCACTCAGGTCTCGTCTCCGACTGCCAGCCAGGACCCCAGCCTGATTTACCAAGTCCTATAGACCCTCACACATAGATATTCAACTCGGACATTACAATAAATTAAAAAAATCCCCAAATCTTGTCAAACCATCATCACACACACACACACACACACACTGAAAATGATCATTTACACCAGCTGAACTGAGAAACCACCACTATGGTTCAGATCAGCTGCTTCTTATGTATTTATTCTCTTTAGATCATGTATGGAAGCTCATTCCTGCCAAAAAAAAAAGATCAGCAGTAAAAATCATTTTAAGTGTTTTCAATTGAGTTGCCAAGAAAAAAATCCTGAGGCTGTGAGGTCTAATTAAAAGTACACATACCTAAGATTTATTTTCAGTTATTAGATATATGTTTAACAAAGGAATGATAAAATCTAGAATTACTGATTTCAAACTTATATGTAAAGAAAGATTTTTTTAAGTGTCCAAACTAAACATTTCTACACGGAGACGCTAATAAAAGGAGGAGCCTGAAAAAAATGATTTTAAAAAGTCATAGTCAGGAGCTGAAGTCTTAATTTTGACCTTGTATGTCATACAAATGAAAAGTTGCTTTTATCATTCCAAAGTTACCTACATTAGTTAATTTTCCAAGCAGGAATGAGCTTCCACAGCCACCCCAGATTCCCTTTCCTGTTTCTGAAATAAGTCGAAATCAGACCACTTAATTCTATAGTTACGTGTTAAATAGAAACCAGTTCGGTTCTTGCTGTATTTTTATTTAATTTTAAGTTATGAAAAATATTTTAAGCCTCAGCTTAGTCTTTCAGATGGATCCCCCCATCTTCCCCACTCCAGCCTTCTGTGTATAGTCTAGCTGATGAAGGACGGAGGCCAAAAACCACCCATTAACATTCCTCCACTTTCGTCTATCTGAAGTCCGAAAGGCCCCAGCTGTTCGATTTCCTCAGGAGGAAAAAGGAACTACAGTAACTGTTTGACATTTTAGAAGGAAACTTGATGTAAAAGCAGTAAAAGCTTAACAGAATCCGGCCTGTGTGTACGGAGGTATTGTAGTGACTTTTTTTCCTCCCGTCAGTTTTGAAGTAGGTTCAGACCTCCTTCCTGTCCAAAACGGATTTTTAATTTCTTTCATTTGTCATTTCACTCACTGCAGCGGAGGACCACTTTTCTGTTTCTGTAAATATTCTGTAAATAAGAGCTGATTTGTTCCAACTGAAAGTATTAATTATGTATTTAATGTTTCTGTCTGTACGTGCTTTTGTTTGTTGTGAAAAATGTTAAACTTTATATTTATACATCTGAAAATGAGTGACAGTCTAAAGACAAATAAATGCTTATTTATACAAAATATATACATATGACTCTGACTTATGATGTCTTGTTTTTTTGTTTTTTGTTTTTTTTAATGTCCAGAATTTATTTTCAAAATTTTATAATTTTTTGTGGGAAATTTTTCAAGAAAATGTTTTCATTGCCTTGATATTTAAAATAATTGAACGCATAAATTTCAAAGCAACTGGTGGTTTTTGTCCATAAAACTACTCGTCTAAGATTACCACAAAGTAAAAGATCTCTCAGCAAAATTAGCAACAGTTTAGGCACTACTGCTCCTATCAAACCAGTGAGCTGGGATGTTTTATTCTAAACATGAACTACAGTTACAGCTACTGGTGCCCCACACAACAACTCAATGCAACACATGCCTTCTCCTCTCGCTAACTGAGATAAACTGCTGGCATATTTGTTTTACATCTATACTGTCCAGTCTCTCCTGGTGGACATGGCAACACGTTATTCACGGTTACATACAATTTTAGACTGATGTGGACCAAAGCCTCGCACATACTTGCCAACCTTGAGACCTCAGAATTAGGGAGACATTCAAAAGGGCTGTTGGGGGGGGGGGGGGGGGGAGTGGTATACATATATATGTACAAAAAACTTAAATTTTACAATGTTTATTTATTGGATAAAATAAGTTAAATGTCACCGTTATTATTGTCCGGCCGGAAACAAGCTGGGGGTGTCCAAATTCAGAGGCTGCGTCCACCTGAGGACCAGGTGTTGTGCCAAAAACTGATTGTTTGCCAAAAACTGATTGCTTGTATTTAAACTGCTATAAATAACTTGTTGGTCTATAATATGTGAAACATATGTCAAATGTATCCCAAATGTATCAAGTCATCCTGAGCAACAAACAACATTCCTGTAACAAGGTAGAAACCGCAATCACTTTTTGGCAGTGACTTTTATGTATCCTTTAAAGAAATTCTTGTTGGCTTTAAAAATGTCTCTTTTAAGAGTAAATTGGCCAAGAGGACAGCTGAAATTGCAACAAATGCAAAAATAGTTCTGTAAATATATTTTAAGTGGACAAACGGGAGCTGATGGATTATAATGTAAGTACAATAACACAGTTACAAAGATACTTGACAAACAGGTACATTTTTAATTTTATATATAACCCCCTTGTAATACCTGTTCACCAAAGTCTATTTAGCAACATACATAACGATATTACACATAAAAAACACACGGAAACATTGGAAATCAGTATTTTTCCGATATTTGAAGTTTACTCAGCTACATTCTCCCTGGAAAATATGTTAAAAGTTTATTTTGCGACCCAGAAAGAGTAATAAGAGTAATATTAAAACTAAGTAGATGCAGTAGTAGTAGCCATTGTTGGAAACTGGAATTGGCTTGGCCGATCTGGGATATGGTTTTTCAATTTTGTTGTCCGGGTGGAAAATTGGGAGAAATTCGGTAGAATGGTGGCTCCTGAAATTCGTGATTCTCCCGGAAAAATCGGGAGGGTTGGTATGTGGGCCTAGCATAGCCTGTAATGTTATTAGGACACATTTTATGAGTGAACTTGACTTTAAGTGACTTACAGATTTCTTTGAAAAATACTTTCTTATATCCAGGTTCTTCCTTTTTGCTGCCATCCTCCTCTCCACCTTGCAGGTCCAGCAGCAAACTAAACAGAGCTCCCTGAAAGGCTCAGCCAATCACATTGGATATATTTGTTAAATGAGGAAGGACTCCAGCAGAGAACGTAATTTAACTCTTTCTGCACCGCTGGGTGAATGAGACATTGCCAGATCGTTTTTTATCTTTGTATCGGGTCAGTACTTTAGTTAAGAGTGATGGTGACTGTCACAATAACTCTGTTAACAATTATAATATTCAAGTTATTTTAAATCCCTAAATGACTAATGAAGGTTTGAGCTTTAAAACGCTTCTGAACAAACACAAACATTGTCCGATCCTGTTCCTGTGACCTTGACTTACATGCTGAGGCTCTGCTCCGTGGTACACAGACCAACAGCGCCATCGTGTGATTCTACGGAAGAACTGCAGCAATACCTCCAGGTTTTGGTTTGTTTAGTCCTTTGCACTGCTGCCAACATCAGCACACGTGCATTTGTGTCATCACTGGTATTTGTGACTCCTCATACTTGTTTGTGTTTTTCCTTTTTGGTGAATAAAATAATGTTTAGCAATTTAGCTCGTCTTGTCTCCCGCCATTGTCACTGGCTGTGCGGCAGCTTGTGACAAAATAACAGTGAAAGTGGTTTTTTTCTTTTTTCCACAAATAAATCTATTTTTTCCTCATTTTTTCTGTTCAGGAATGCAGGTAAATATCAGTAATATGAAAAAATGTAATGTGCTTTCTAAACCTTTTTCAGCTTTTCTTCTAAAGCTAATAAAAATGAATAGATAATAACAATAAAGATATTTAAATATAATTTTTAGGAAAGTTAGAGTAAGTTTCGTGAGGTTATTTAGTAGAAAAAAAAGAATATTTTACTCATAAATATATATTGATTAGTGTGTAATTATGTCTTTCACCAAACTGATGCATTCTCATAAACAGCAGCTGGCGCCTGTTTGTGAAAGCTGCCATGTTGCCATGTCAGTGGCCGAGCTGGACATCGCTGTTCCATCTTATCATGTTTTATGTATCTGACTAGATTTCAGACACATATGTAGAAAACTAAAGGCAGAGGAGACAAGAACCTGTGGGGATTTTGAATCCTGGAGTCAAATATTATTTTATAGCTGCACCTTCAGCCTCACGATATGAAGCATCATAACCGTGTTTCATTGTCATCAAAGAAGCGGAAAAGCAAAGGAAAGAGACAGTGTGACAGGCCTCTGAATAAGATGTTATCCTCTTCTGTCTTACCTAAAGCCTCATCTCCTGAACTGATGTCCAGGCTGCAGCTAACAGCGGCTAACAGCGGCTAACAGCGGCTAACACAGGCTAAACAGCGGCTAACAGCAGCTAACAGCAGCTAACAGAGGCTAAACAGCGGCTAAACAGCAGCTAACAGCAGCTAAAAGAGGCCAAACAACGGCTAACAGCAGCTAACAGCTGCTAACAGCAGCTAACAGAGGCTAAACAGCAGCAGTTACCGACAGAAAAGTAGAGGAAATCCTCAACAACTCACCTCAGCAGCACTGTCATTGGACAGAAGTGAGCTTCACTGACTCATTGACTCATATCAGACTCATGTCACAATATTTGAAGCCTCTTCCAGAGTAGCTGGACAGATTGACTGCGGTAAATAACGGAATGTTCCTTGCATTAAATTCAACATTTAATATGCTTTTATAAGCTCCTATCTTAGATTAAAAATAAGATTTTTTTTTATATAAGTAGTATTATGTATAAACTAGTTTCCCTCCCTCAATTAAAATGATAATATGCATACTGATCACTTGCAAAACCTAAAATATTTGGAGACTCTGATAAAAGCAGGGCCTCTGTTTCCTGCCGGGTCATTTAACAGTGTTGAAGAAACGACTTTAAAATTACACGTCTAAAAATACTGAACTTTATTGATTTACTAAAGAACAACAGATCTACAGACATGGCTTGAAGTGTCACACTTTATTTACAAAAATACTGAGAACCAAACAGTCGAGGGTGAGGAAGCGTGACGGCAACAAAGTTTAATGGTTTTTATTCCTACTGAAGAGCAGCTAAAGGCTCCTGGTTGCATGTTTCATAGTGTGGTTGGTTGGCTGCAGGGTAAACCTCAGCATTACAGGCTTCTTCTGAGCTAAGACCTTTGCCACAGCGTGCATTGCTTCATCAGGCATGTGTCCGAGATGATCTTGGTTTGGTTTCTGTGCACTGGCGGGCCGAGTTGATCTACTTTCTGCGGCGGGCGGCTCCCTTCTTGCTGCTGTAATGCGAAACGCACAGAAATCGGACATATTTCAGAACGTTGAGCTGTTCTCACATTGTGCGATGCCGTCGATGCTGATTTGCATATTTAGACTCAAACTCAAACTTCAGAGAACAGCAGTGAACAGCTCAAAGACTCCTTTGTAGAAGTCAAGCACGAGGAGAGTGCAAAAACATGTTTTGCATCATCACATATGAAGCTGAGAGCATTTCACTGGCTGCAAGCATGTTTGTCCAAAATCTCTTGAGGAAACTGACTGATTAAAATAAAAATCTCTTCTCAGTTAAAGAAACGGATGGGTGTGTTTTTATCCAACCGTACAGATTTAGATTTTTCTTAAAATTTTGTGCAGCAATCATTTAAAAAAGTAACTGAAAATATTAAAATGATCTTTTTGAGATATGGAAAATATCTTAATTCAGAAAAAACATGAAAATCCTGTTTAGTGTATGTTTTGAGTGGGATTTTGGACGGCATGAAGCAGAAAAAACAACCCGGGAAATTCAGCTCGCATGCACAACTCATGCTGTACTTACCTGCGTGGGCTTAATCGATCCAAAGGGACTACCTCAAATCCACCCCCTTTATTTTCGATCGTGTATGCACCGTTACAGTCGTGTTTGCTCTAATTAAGACCTGTGAGTCTGTGAGAAGCTCAGGCTTTAGACTGCTCGAAATGTCCAGACAGTTTTCTATACTTAATAAAGAGCATATTTCCCAAATATGGTCAACGCAGGCACCAAAGCTCCGCCCACCTGCTGCAAGAAAGAAAGCGAATGCAGCTGACATATGGTCATGTGTCATGTTTGATGTCTTAGGGTGAGTACTTAATGTTCAGGGTAGAAGCGTGATGATGCAGCTGCACCCTTCTATTAAACACCTCTGCATTAAGTACTTGAGCTCGTTAGCCTGGCTGACCAACAGAGTCCAAACAACATGCCAGCTGAGATGTTTTTGGCCTGTGTCTGGACCGGGATTGGAACTGAACCATCTGTGGCAGTGTTACTGAATGATTATGACTGTTTGAGGGATAAAACTAGCAGTCTTCTATCTAAAATTCATCATAAGATGCATGCTTGATTTTCTAAGACCTTTTCATGTCATTTTATAATGTTAATGATAAATTAAATGGTTAGGGTCAAGGCTAGGGTGTTATCACTGAAGGGTCTAAATTGACACAAATAATGCACCGTGATAACTTCGCTGTTTTTCCTGCACACACAATAACAGGCTGCTCTCTTAGACACTAAAATTTCCCTGCAGGGTGTCGAGTGTTTCATCATACTGTAACTAGCTTGATGTACTCTGTCCCTGTTAGTTTTCAGCCTTAAACCGACATGAACTGTCTCAGCGTTATGACAGTTATGTCTTGCCGAGGGGAGAGTTATCACATTATCACGTTATTGTGTGGAATTAAATTAAGTTATTCTTTGGGGGGGATTATTGGGTGCTGGCGAAGGCACCAATGACAATACTCACTGCTTCTGCAACTCATCAATGCGAATCCTGAAAGTGAGAACCTGGAAACGACACAGCAGCAGCTTTAACTTGCAGCAGGATACCTTTACCTCGGAGAACGACTCCTTCAGCTGAACGGGCTCAGTGGGCTGAAAGCTGCCGGCCAAAGCATCATGGGAAACCAAGGCAGCGCCGTGCATAGGAATCTTTTCGTTACCCAGAGTTTCTTCTGTCCTGTGATGTCACCAAATTAAGCACGTCTGCTGTGGTTTCCCACAAAGGAGCACGAATATTTAATTCCCCTTTAGCTCAGCGGTGAAACCTCACCAAACCCTGACTTACCTTTATGCTCGCTCAAACACATAGCTGAGGCTGTGTGATGTAAAACTGAGCATCACAGTCACTCAGCACCACCTTTACAGACACTTTGGATTATTCATCTTCTTACAAACGGAGAGTTTGAGTCCAAAACTGGCACCGTGTTCATCCAGTTTCTCTTTGTTTCACCAACGTACAAGCAACTGTGGCTTACAACAAATATTGGAGTTTTACTAATTTAAAAGTGCGGTTGCAGTTCTCTGCAATGCCTCCATTTAGCATTAAATGCATGACATTAGATGTATATTTTACTATAATGCACAAATACTTCTACATGATCTGGAGTTGAACAACCAAACTTGGTATAGAAGCGCTTCTTGGGCCTATAAAGACTCTTGCCAAGCGTCTAAACGACATCTACCACCCCTAACTTTTTCTTTATTTTTCTCAGTAAAATATCTTATTTTTCTTTGCAGTTGTCACCTGCAGTACAGTAGCATAGTCATGTAGTAGTTATAATAATATAAACAGAGAGCTCTTGTGCTAATATAGATGCTATAAATAGATTTATATATAGATATTATATACAGGTAAGCCCATTTTTTAAAGTATATGGAGGCAAGACCTCTGTCCACATTTAAACTCACTGAATATAAAATCAGTTCCAGTCATTTTAAGACTGGTTCTCTGAGATCCTTGTTTTAAAAAAAAACAATCCTGGCAAAAAGTTAAAAACTACGGAGCCCCGCAGGGGACATGGGAGAAAAAAAAATTAAGATGGACTTTTGCGAGATCTCGCAAAACTAACTCGGGATCTCGCAAAAGTTTTAGCCGCAGTTTTAGCTCGAAGTTTTAGCTCGAAGCTAACGGGAGGGGAGGTCGAGACCTACTACAGCCGGGAGGAACACCGCTTTCCCGGCACATCGTGCCTCGACCTCCCGGTCGGCTTCGAGCCAGCGTCCGAAGAATGCGGCTAAAACGTTTGCCGTCTCCCGAGTTTGTTTTGCGAGATCTCGCAAAAGTCCGTCTTAATTTTTTTTTTTCTCCCATGTCCCCTGCGGGGCTCCGTAAAAAACCCCACTCTTATTCCTGGAATTCCATAAGCACGTGTCACCTTTTGGAAACAAACTCCTCCGTCTTCTTTTGTCTCTCTCGCTTTTTAATCAGGTGGTGTGTTGTTTCCTATGTCAGCCAGCGGGGGGCGCTCTGCTCTGACTTTCCCCGTGCTAACATGCAGGGAGCCGGCATGACTGCTGCTCAGCTGCACTACTTACAATTTACTGAGCTCCTCGATTCTCTTACGCAGGGTAGTAACCTGGAGGAAATCAAGAGTATATCGAGGGTTCAAATCCCGAGGTGACCTTGGGATGCCAGCCTCATCAACCAAAACCAAACTACAACAAACAGAGTCATTTGTGCTCTTAACTTTAGACTATTTATGACTATTTATCTATATTATTAAATGGTCAAATTTAATTTAATCAAGATAATTTGAGGTAAAGTAAAAGTCTGTAAATGAACATATTGCTTAACAACAATCAAGTAGATAAAAGTTCAACAAAAGCAAATCTGTGTCCTCTGTAGCTGAATGTTTATTGTATACTAATTATTAATTTGTATGTAACCAATGATTAATTATATATGATTTCTTAAGTCATAAAAAATATTAGGTGTCCCACAAATCTTTGGATTTAGTGAACTATAAAAAAAATCAAGAGAATCAAGTAAATAAGAACAAACTAGTAGTGAAAGAAATCCCACCTTCTGGTTTTTATGAAATTGTAATGAAATATTTTCAATGTAAAATGCCTTAAAAACCTTAAAAGTTTTAAAAATCATATTTTAGCATTCAGTTCAAAACATGTTTAGATTAATGTCAGGATAAACTCATCGACTAATTATGGGAATAAACCAAAAAAATGTGATAAAATATATGGAAAGAGAAGTTTTTGTCTCATAGAAAAGGGAAAACCCAGAAAATTAAATAACACATTTTAAACTGAAAGAAAAGAAAAGCAGGAAAATAGTTTTATGGTATTTAAATAAGTATTAAATAATTCAAATGAAAGAAATGTTAAATATTATGCTTTTCTCATCCCACTGACCTCTCTCAAACCCGTCTTATTGTTCTTGTCTAAATGCATGAAATTGGCTGAGAAGTTCTCAGTCAGAGACGCCATCGTGGGCGCTCACGAGGACGCCGTCTCACCTCGTACTTCTGCCTCTTCAGTCTCTCCGTGTGGTCGAACTTCTCAGACTCCAGCTGGGTCATCCAGTCATGCAGCTCTTTGATCTTTTCCCTGCAGCAAACACAAGAACACAAATAAACCAAGCAGTTCTTCTGACAGGTGGATTTAGCTTCTGGCACATTCAGTTCCTTGTCTTTACTTTGTTGAGATTTTTCATCATTTTCTAGGACGTTCAAACTATCTTACACAGGCGTAAAAGTCTAAGGTTATAGTTTTAGTTTCGCAGCCGAGTCGTACTTCAGCTTATCCTCGTTCAGATGGTCGATGTTCAGCTGCTTGCGCCTGGCGGCCAGGATCTTCTTCTTCTTCTCCCTCTCAGTCTCTTTCTTTCCTCCTCTCTTCTGGTCAGCCTGTTTGGACAGATGCAGGTCAACAGCTGATCCCATAGACACTGTGTGTGTGTCTGTGTGCATGTATACTGACTCTCTGCAGGTGGCTGCTGTACTGGGAGCCCATGCTGGACAGAGCCGACTTCTTCTTAGCATCATCATCTGCCTTCTTCTTGGCATCAGTCTCCTCTCTGATCCGCCTCTCCTCCTGATTTGACAAAAAACACCTCAGAGTGAGACCTCTGCATCCACCACCCGCTCTCTGATCGTCCCGGGTAACCACCAATTTGAACAGAGTACTTACTAACATTAGCTGCACTTATTCATCCTGAACCTGGAAAAACTGGCTTTAAATACTTTGCTGCCTACAAATGGAAGTCACAAGAAACTCCAACTACGTTCGCTCTTTTCAAGGGAACATTTTAAAAGGTTATGTTTATATATCTGCACCAAGACACTTTGTCTTTGCTCCATATATTCATATAGCAGTCACATTTTCATAGTTTGAAAATAGCACACCTCACGTCTGGCCTGGCGCTCCTTTTCCTTCTCAGCGCGGACCCTCTGCTGCTCGGCCCTCTCGGCACGACGCTTCTCCTGCGGGACAGGAGCAAACGATGGGTTAGAAAACAAAGATAACTCATATTTTTTAGTGTTTTTATTGTTGATGTTTTGTCTTTTCTCCCTTTGATTTGTGTCATTATCAGCTTGTCTGTGAGCCAAATTTTATTTAATAAAATGAATCACATTGAGAAGACATGCAGAGCCAACAGAGCTCAGCCTTTAGAAGCCATTCCTTGGCCAGAAATGAGAGCCAGTCACCAACTGCAAAAGGCAGGAAGTATTTCCCGTGTGGATGAATTATTGTGGAAGGCTTTTTGCAATTTTCCAGTTCCATGGAAATATGAACAGATAAAACTACCCATTAGCTAAAAACTTACAATCCTCTCCTTGAGGGCGATCAGCTCCTCCTCCTCCTTCTTCCTGTGCTCGAAGTGAGCATCGATCAGGGCCTGCAGCTCCATCAGATCCTTGTTCTGACGTTTCTTCTGGATGTCCTGCGGGGCGGATCAACAGAAGCAGTATTCAGCTGTGCAAAGAAACACCCGTAAATGAACAAAATCTCTTCTACACCGCAGGCGGACTTACATCAAAGTCCACTTTCTCACCGTCTGGGATTTTTGGGGCGGTGGGCCTGCAAGAGAGCGTGGGGGTTTTGAGTGTACCGGCACACTAATTGAACGTTTTCTTTGTCTTTTTTGCCCAAATAACTTCGATTTAAATGTCTACAGGAATCATTTGAAGTCAGACTACATAAGAAGGAACTTACTTGAACTTTGGCTTCTCCTCTGCGGGTTAAGAAGTGAAGAGGGGATGAGTGCATTTCACCAGATTAGAAAGAAAACAGATTATTTCAGTAAACCCAAGCATTACTCAGTGTGGCTTTGGATCAAGGTGACAGATTAGACAGTTTAAAAGGATAGGCTATTCACTTTTTAAGTTAGGGTTAGAACAACAGTCAAATAAGAGCAAACATGTATTACAAACAGTTTAAACAGGTGTGCAGTTAAAGTAAACCTGAATTGTTAACGTTGGTCTTTGGTTTCACACTGATACAGAGAATATGTCTTTTTTTGTTTTTGGCTTGACCCCAAGCAAAACATTTCCCTGTTTCCTTCATTTATCTGAACCCAGATTCTGGCGGCTTCATGCCATGCAGATGACAAGTGGCATAGCAAGAGTGTGGGGTTGCTGTGCAGTGAAGCACGTGTTAGCATTTCATATTCATTCGCCCTTCCTTCTCCACTAGTGGTTCCAAATTTTTCACCTTCATATTTTGATGCCAATTAGGGCCAGCGCTCCTGGATTCACACAGACAGGTAAAATTTGGACAGAAAGCAGGCGTTCCCTGAGTACAGACGTCAGACCTGGACACTGTAGTCCTTCCCAAAACCAGAATGACAGATTTAAGATTGAAGTTTTTAAATCTACATACCTTCCTCTTCAGTGGGGTCTGCATGCAGCAGGCATCCAAAACAAAAAGCAGAACAGAACAGCGTTAGCGGGAAGCCTGGCAGCTGCAAACTGTACACAGTCTAACTAAGGCACACAGCTGATCTACTCGAGCTTAGCATGTTTAATAAAGAAACTGGTTACCATAATCAACTGATTAAGAAAGCCAGCTGCTTATAAGGGCAAAGTTTTACCTTTACTTTGATAACTAAGATGGTAAAACAGTAGTTCAATTTGTATGGAATCACATTTATGTATAATATTTTTCATGTTAGCTTTAAATTACAAAAGAAATCAAACAAACTGTTTACTAAAGTTATAGAAGGGAATAAGCTGTCAAAAAATCCAAACTTATTCATATTTCTACTGAAGGGGTTGAGATAAATACATCCCTTAAATGTTAATTGATCATTTATGATTGGCTACACCAAGTCCTTGTTTTTATCTAGGTCTCAGCTACACCTTACCCTGCATTCATGTATGTAGTTTTAAAACAAATTAGCATGTTTTATTTTTGGCATGTGCATGTTACATGATTGAGCAGAATACAAGATTAAGAGGAAGATGAAAAATGAGTCTATTTTTTAAAATCTTTTTTTTCCCTTCTATTAGCACTAAGGTTTGTCTTCCCACAGGGAGCAATCAGATGTAGCCTATCCTGCAGGTATGGTACCAATTTTATCCAATTTTTAAATCCTATCAAAGAGAGTAATTGGTTGCATGTTGTGCAGTAGTAAACACAGGGTTGAAATAAAAAAATCTATTTTCTATTTTTCTATTGGTTGTCTTAGATTTTTCAACTCTCAAATGATTTTGTGCTAATATTTTAGCATACAGTAAGCTAGGCTAGCGGAAAAGCCACCTAGCAAGAACTGTAAAATTATTTGTTACTAAAGAAGCAGATGCAAATTTAATGGTGTTTAGAAAGATAACTCCAAAAACAAGTCCCAGCTTCTCAAAGATAACATTTTTAGAACGGAGAGCTAATGGAAAGTTAAAGTATTAGCACAACTCTATTAGCTATAGCTGAAGGAGTGAGCTTATTAGCATGTTTTCACTTTCTGACCTTAGTAGTTCAAACATAGCATTTTCAGCTTCTGCATGAACGCCCTGTCTCTGAATTCATGTGGAGGTAAAAGAAAGGTAGTGTTAGCTTAACATTAGCAGACATGGAGAAGGTATAGACCAATCTCACAGCAAAATGTTCAGTGCTAAACCGATTGTAGTCGGGTTCAGGATACAAACATGTTGTGTGTTTACAATACAGGGTGTATAACTGTGGACATTTTTTGTGGGAAAAGAAGTTGGGAAAAGGCTAAGTCTGACTAAAATTTGGGAAGGACTTCTAACCAAATGCTTTTAGTTTGCAAACTTTGAAAGAGCATAGAAAAAAGTGCGGGTGTGAATGCGTGAAGAGGCAAGTTATGTAAAGTGCTTTGAGTGCTCAAATAGAGCTATATAAGAAGCAGACAATTTACCTTTTACCATAACCAAAGGGTGATTGAACATAAACTAGAAGTGACAGTAAAGTCAAATATAAATAAAATCAAGAGGTTGAACGTCATGTCAACTTTCACTGAAAGACTTTAGGGGCTTTTCAACAATCATGTCTTGTGAAGTTACATGTATACGAACATAATTACATGTTTAAAGCCTTTATTGTGACACTCATGGGGACCAGCATTGCTCCTGCTCGTTTTGCAGTGAGACTGGGCTGCACACCAGGGTTAGTTATATCGAACTAACTGGCTGTAGCTGCCGGAGCGCATGTGACGCCTGGGAAAGGATCCAATACCCTCTTCCCCCCTTCATGCCACATACCTTCAGGCTCAGGCTCAGGTTCTGGTTCTGGTTCTGGTTCTACCACTGGTTCTGGTTCTGGTTCTGGCTCTGGCTGTGGTTCTGGCTCTGGCTCAGGGGCCGCCTCAGGGGCCACCTCTACCTCCACTACTACCTCCTCTTCTACAGCTACACAACATGCAGCGAGTCAAAAGGGGAGAGGAAGGGCAGTGAGAGGGTTAATAGAAGCAGGAGAAATGGAAGAGGGGAGGAGGCGATCAGTGGATGAAAGGAGGAGATGTGAGATATGAGATATGAGGAGGTTCGTGGTGAGGCAGTTCAAACAAACTGTCACCGGATGATGCTAAAGCAGGTGAGACAGCAAGCAGTTACAGGAAAGAAAAGGTCAGTCACTCATTGATGAAATGTGATCGATTCCTGGAAATACCTGCACTGCAATTGGATGCAGTCAAAGACAAAAGAGAGATTCTAACCTGTCGCCAACCAACTTTGTTTACAACCTGTGTCTTCACTTATCTCAGGTTATGTTAGAGTTAACTAGCATGCCACAAAAACCTGTTCAGGGACGACTAACAAATTAGTATCAGTGACGTGAGACTTATCATCCGGAGTCTGGAGGTTGTGTCTTACCATCGTATTCTTCACGTCCGTCCGAGAAAGAGAGGAGCAGAAGAACATTATCAAAAGATCCCATATGTACCCATTTTTTGACAGAATACAAAAGCAAAATGTGGGTACACTGGGGATCCATGCTAAGCATACACAAAACAGTCCTCATGAGCTGATTGGAGCAAAACTTCCAAGTTGTTTTCAAAGTGTGTTCAGCTCAGGAGGACTGCACATTTGCAGATTGTCATGCAGAGCTGCAGGACTCTCTGCCAACAGGACTGCGCCGATTTGTGTGATTTATGTTTCTAAAAGTTTATATTTTAATCTCAAAAAGCATAAAAGGCACTGTCCTGTTGTCAGTGCTGGTGTGGTCATTTGCTTGAAGGAGAGAGAGCATTATTGCACAACTTGAATCTGGAGGAGTCAAGCCAAACCTGCAATTTGTCCAGTTCAAATAACTCTCTACAGGGGATGGAAAGTCAGTTAGACAAGATTCAGAAGTAATCCCGGGTCTTTAGCATGGAACTCCCGACTGTACCTGGACCTAATTTTAGGGGTGGATCATTTTTTTAGATATATAATCAGGAGTGGTGGTGCTACTTACCCTCGACCCCACTGCAAGACAGAACACAAAGGAATGCTTAGAAATGTTGCAGCTCATCAAAATCAAACATGAAAATTTGTGGTTATGTGGTTAATTTGTCGGCTATTTGACTAAATCATCTTAGCTCAGGATCTTCTTTATTAGTGTTGTCCAGCAATTTAAGATTCTAGCTCACAAAAAGGCCTTAAGTCAAACGTTTTTTGGCCAATCTACTGCTAGAAGATTAAAATCGTAGAATTTGTGAATAAAAATGTGGGTTGACTTACACTTCCTCTGTGTCGGACATGATGGCAGTGGACTTTGCAACCTGAAAACAGAAGAGAAAACAGAAACTTTAAGTGTGTGTAAGAAGCGACTGCCCAGCCTGCATGTATTTATAACTCAGGATTAAGTTGCAGATGACTTAAATATGTCTCAGTGGCTCCACCCAGACCATACCTCACCCTGCCTGCCAACACCTCCACAAAATAATAATATAGAAATCTTTGAGTAGAATTATTTAGAAATGATTGTCAATAAAATTGATCTTGCATGTTGCATTAAAGGCATTCCTAAGATCTGTCGCTTCCAAATCTTCTTCAGTTTATAATTAGACTGTCGACTGAAATTCGAGCCTCAGGGCTGAATTTGCTTCTCTCATGATAAGTGAGAAGGGAGCCAAACATAGATTTATGCAAACAGTCATTTTTCCAGCTGCTCAGAGGATAGATGTTGGGCTGCTGTTGGGTGAAAAAAAGAAACCTTAAAGAAACTTTTTCCATCACCATGTGTCAAAGAATAAAAGATGCTGCCACTCTACAGTCATCAACAGTATCCTGATCCTGCTGGAAAATCCCGGTTTGGATCTAAGATCTAATCAAAAGCCTGCAATGACAAACACACATGACCTGGATTTATGCATGATTTAATTTCCCAGCGATTAGACTTTGGATTAGTTGCCCATTAGCGTGAGACCACCATGAAGGCGTCCGACATCACAGCTATTTCCAAGAGACAGCTGCACAGGTCCCACAGATCCAGTTTCAGTGCACCCACTGTTAAAGATTGGGTTCCTTCTCCTGGACCACAACCCATCATTCCACCTTCATTTCCTTATCAGGCTCTCCTCTCACACGGTTCCTTCAATCATCAGGATCCCTATCACCTGGGGGCACTTTGCTCAAGAATTAAAATAAACCCAGGAAGGCCGCCTTGAAGGTCTAATTCCCAAATCTCATAAATTCCAAGCTCGGTGTAATGACAAAATGACGATTCCTTTACATCCACTCGTGAGCCCCTTGGCTCCTGTTCGAGATGATAAACTGTTTATCCTCAAGCTATGTGAGGTTCAGTTTGGGAACATGCCACGCCCTTTCACAGCTTCACCGAAATGTAACGTAAATAAGAGAAAACCTGCAATCCAGAAAAGATCTGAGGTCAAATACCAAAAACAACAACGGGATTAGTCGCCGCTGTTCTCGTGGTGTTATATAACTCGTTAGTGTCACCTTCTGTCTCCTGAAGCGGAAAGCTGCTTCAGACGCTTTAAGCCAACTGTAAATCCCAAAGGCATGAACCTCCGCTGAGTCACTGGACTCAAACCAAACAACAACAAAGTCCAGCTGCTTGTCTGGTAAGAACCCAGAGAACTTTCAAACGTCTGAAACATCAGCTGAGGATTTTAGATAGATTACAAACTTGCCAAAAAGTAATCCAAAGGCTGGGCTTCTTTTGGGTGCTCACAGATACAGAAAGGCACTAAACACAAGTTGTTTACCAAGGTTTCAGGCACTCAGCACCGTCAAACACTGGACTTCATTAACAGGGTTCAAACACAGAAGAGGGAGGCCTTTTTTACTCCGAGATCCACTATTAATTGTTTCCTTCTCACCCCTGCCCTCAGCAGCAGCCTCTGCTACTCATGGCAGTGATTTTAGCACATGTGGACTCAACTGTCCTGAGGTTGGGTGATGTTTGGGGGACATTAGGCCTAAACCTGAGCTTCCTCGCTACCATTCACACTCTCATTCACTCCCCTTACTTCCTTACCTCAGAAAAGCTGAAAGAAACGAGCTCCTGCTGGCCAAGACAGGCTGTAAGGTTCTGCAAACTTACCGCGCTGATTATGTCCTTCTGTTATAGTGATACTCGATCCGCTCGGCCTCCCTATTGGCCAAAGAATGAGTTCAGAGGCGAGGCCGTCCACCGCGGCAGAACATGGTCCACGCCTTTGCTGCCCCCACCTCCTTCCTCTGGCACTCAATAAGGAGATGGATGGGTCGAGTGCTAAGGAGGAAGGCTCAAGTTTGGAGAAGGGGACAGCCAAAAT
Organism: Neolamprologus multifasciatus; assembly: GCF_963576455.1. NCBI lineage: Eukaryota > Metazoa > Chordata > Actinopteri > Cichliformes > Cichlidae > Neolamprologus > Neolamprologus multifasciatus. The sequence goes on along the minus strand of NC_140445.1, from coordinate 3,427,426 downwards.
GACCCCAGGATGCTATTCTGGGGCTGCTGCATTAGGCAAGCAAATTTCATCTGAGAGCGAGAGATGTTGGACGTCAGGGAAGCGAGGCAGGTGGTGTTTCTGATCCTCCCACAGAAGTCTGGGACACATAAACATAATGTACAGCATACTGGTGCGAGCATGAGAAGCTGAGAGATTTGTCAGTTCAAGCTGTAAATCCAACATGTTGAACCACCTCTTGTTTTGAGGCTTTGATTCGCTGGCTTAAAAGAATCAATCTGACGGACAAATATAGTCCTGCTAAACAGTGGCTCTGATCCAGATCGTTTTTCTGACTGCAGTAGCCCAGAATGCAAAAGCAAATACTAGATGGAAATGTTTTGCCATCACTAGTGCATGGAAGCATAGTTAAATTTAATGATATAAATATTTAAATTACTAGTTAATTAAATGCGACTTATGTGCTGAACTTGTGTGTCTCGCTTAGTAATGTAATTTATTCTGGGTCAGGGCTTCTGTGTTTCTGTGGGACCTTTGAGTTAAGCGACATTAAATTATAGATGAGTGAGAGCTGCATTCTTATATCCTTCAGAAATCATCTCCAGTCTGAACTGTGATGACTGTCTTTCCATTCAGCTGTGAAGTCTAAATAAGCTGCTGCAGGAACCCTTCAGTAAAGTCTCCACTAGTATATGGTCACACAGACACTGACAGAGCCTGCAATTTCCTCCAGGGGGTGCTACAGTAACAAAATTAAGGACACAGAGAGAAGTCTTGGTTACCTGCGTATGTGGGAGGGTCAAACCATCAGTATCACGAAAACACAAACAGATGAAACTTCATCAAGGATTTCATCTTTGATGTTGTTGACGCAGAGTTACAATTTACCTGACTTCCCTGCTGGGTAGAAACAAATGTAATTAATAACAAATATGATTAAATGCTTTTTTATATTAGCTTTAAAAACACACAATTACAAAATCCTTGAAATGTAGGATAAAATGTACATATTGCATACACATCCCAACCTTATGATGCATGACTTTAAAACAAGTAGAAGATGTAAAAGGTATTTATGTTAAATTTAACTAAAGCTCTTAACAGAAGAAAACTAACCACCCTGGCTTCATGTTGGAAACATTTATGTACTGTTTTTAAGGGATCTCAGCTGAAGTCAAAAATCAGGGCTGGGCTGTAATTTCATGTAATACAAATTTGTAACACAAGATGGCGCAACAAGTCAATCTAACATTTATTGCCCAGTCACTGAGAATTCATTCATTCTTCCTAAAACAGCAGCAGCACACATCAGGAAACATTTCAACACACCAGTGTGGTAAAACAGCGCCTCGTTGGTGACATGTTTAGAGTTATATATATACCTTTAAGAAAATGGCAGCTTATTAGAGAAACATTATTGATGAGTGTAGAAACAGAGATATATATATATATATATATATATATATATATATATATATATATATATATATATATATATATAAATATATATAAATTCCCCACTCGCCCCTGCGGGCGGTTAATCCTTCAAGCTTGGGCCTCTACCAGAGGCCTGGGAGCTTGAGGGTCCTGCGCAGTATCTTAGCTGTTCCCAGGACTGCGCTCTTCTGGACAAAGATCTCCGATGTTGTTCCCGGGATCTGCTGGAGCCACTCGCCTAGCTTGGGAGTAACCGCACCTAGTGCTCCGATTACCACTGGGACCACCGTTACCTTCACCCTCCACATCTTCTCGAGCTCTTCTCTGAGCCCTTGGTATTTCTCGAGCTTCTCGTGTTCCTTCTTCCTGATGTTGCTGTCCTTCGGGACCGCTACATCGATCACTACGGCCGTCTTCTTCTGTTTGTCTACCACCACTATGTCCGGTTGGTTAGCCACCACCATTTTGTCCGTCTGTATCTGGAAGTCCCACAGGATCTTAGCTCGGTCATTCTCCATCACCCTTGGGGGCGTCTCCCATTTTGACCTCGGGACTTCCAGGTTATACTCGGCACAGATGTTCCTGTACACTATGCCGGCCACTTGGCTATGGCGTTCCCTGTATGCCTTGCCTGCTAGCATCTTGCACCCTGCTGTTATGTGCTGGATTGTCTCTGGGGCATCTTTACACAGCCTGCACCTGGGGTCTTGCCTGGTGTGATAGACCCCAGCCTCTATGGATCTTGTGCTCAGTGCTTGTTCCTGTGCTGCCATGATTAGTGCCTCTGTGCTGTCTTTCAGTCCAGCTTTGTCCAGCCACTGGTAGGATTTCTGGGTATCAGCCATCTCCGCTATCTGCCGGTGGTACATACCGTGCAGGGGCCTGTCCTTCCATGATGGTTCCTCGTCTCCCTCCTCTTTCTTGGGTTTCTGCTGCCTGAGGTATTCACTGAGCACGCTGTCAGTTGGGGCCATCTTCGTGATATATTCGTGGATGTTTTTTGTCTCATCCTGGACTGTGCTGACACTCACCAGTCCCCGGCCTCCTTCCTTCCGCTTAGCGTACAGCCTCAGGGTGCTGGACTTGGGGTGAAACCCTCCATGCATGGTAAGGAGCTTTGTTGTCTTTATGTCAGTGGCTTCTATCTCCTCCTTTGGCCAGCCTATTACCCCATCAGGGTACCTGATCACGGGCAGGGCGTAGGTGTTGATAGCCCGGATCTTGTTCTTACCGTTCAGCTGACTCCTCAGAACTTACCTGACCCTCTGCAGGTACTTGCTGGTTGCAGCTTTCCTAGTGGCCTCTTCATGGTTCCCATTCACCTGCGGGATCCCCAGGTACTTGTAACTGTCCTCTATGTCTGCAATGTTGCCTTCTGATAGTTTGATCCCCTCTGTTCTGACTACCTTCCCTCTCTTTGTTACCATCCGACTACACTTCTCCAGTCCGAACGACATTCTGATGTCATTGCTGTATATCCTGGTAGTGTGGATCAGTGAATTGATGTCTCGTTCACTCTTGGCATACAGCCTCCCTCAGCGAGCTGAAGGAGCCCATGCTGCCCGTGGAGGAGCCCGTGCTGCCTCTGGAGGAGCTCATTGAGTGGGAGGGCCTCAGCACACCAGAGGGGCCCGCGCTGCCCAAGCAGGGGGTCAGCACACCGGAGGAACGAAGTCCACGTCCAGCACAGCCTGCACGGCCACGTCTACGTCCACGTTCTGCTTGGCTGGCACGTCACGGATTTGTTGCAGTGCTACACCGGTAGCCGCTGAGCTGCCACTCCAGTGGCCGCCAGGCCCGGGTCAAGTGCTGTTATGCCACTGCCACTGGAACCGTGGCAGGCCACCTGAATTGTTCTGCTGCTATCGCCGAAACCCGTGGCGGACCACCTGATCGGCAAAATTGCTGCCACTGGACCCGGGGCAGGCTGCTGGATCCGTGTTACTGCGGCAACCGGACCCGAGGTAGGCCACCTGAACTGTTTTGTGGGGACTGTTTTGACACCGCTGCTGGATGCGCGGTCTGACTTTTGACCTAGAAGGGGTTTGTTTTTGTTTATTATGGGACTGGTTCTAGCCCTCCATCGTAGGCCTCCCACTGCCCGCCCTGGGTTGGTTTCAGCTCTATTTTGGTTGGTGTTTGTTTTTGGGCCTTCGGGAGCCGGCTCTTAAATGGGGGGTACAGTCAGGGACCTGGGTCCGGGTGATCAAGGTCCCTGAGCAGTTATGGACTTGTATTACAGTGGGGCAAAAAAGTATTTAGTCAGCCACCGATTGTGCAAGTTCCCCCACTTAAAATGATGACAGAGGTCAGTAATTTGCACCAGAGGTACACTTCAACTGTGAGAGACAGAATATGAAAAAAAAATCCATGAATTCACATGGTAGGATTTGTAAAGAATTTATTCGTAAATCAGGGTGGAAAATAAGTATTTGGTCAATAACAAAAATACAACTCAATACTTTGTAACATAACCTTTGTTGGCAATAACAGAGGTCAAACGTTTACTATAGGTCTTTACCAGGTTTGCACACACAGTAGCTGGTATTTTGGCCCATTCCTCCATGCAGATCTTCACAAGAGCAGTGATGTTTTGGGGCTGTCGCCGAGCAACACGGACTTTCAACTCCCGCCACAGATTTTCTATGGGGTTGAGGTTTGGAGACTGGCTAGGCCACTCCAGGACTTTCAAATGCTTCTTACGGAGCCACTCCTTTGTTGCCCGGGCGGTGTGTTTTGGATCATTGTCATGTTGGAAGACCCAGCCTCGTTTCATCTTCAAAGTTCTCACTGATGGAAGGAGGTTTTGGCTCAAAATCTCACGATACTTGGCCCCATTCATTCTGTCCTTAACACGGATCAGTCGTCCTGTCCCCTTGGCAGAAAAACAGCCCCATAGCATGATGTTTCCACCCCCATGCTTCACAGTAGGTATGGTGTTCTTGGGATGCAACTCAGTATTCTTCTTCCTCCAAACACGACGAGTTGAATTTATACCAAAAAGTTCTACTTTGGTTTCATCTGACCACATGACATTCTCCCAATCCTCTGCTGTATCATCCATGTGCTCTCTGGCAAACTTCAGACGGGCCTGGACATGCACTGGCTTCAGCAGCGGAACACATCTGGCACTGCGGGATTTGATTCCCTGCCGTTGTAGTGTGTTACTGATGGTGACCTTTGTTACTTTGGTCCCAGCTCTCTGCAGGTCATTCACCAGGTCCCCCCGTGTGGTTCTGGGATCTTTGCTCACCGTTCTCATGATCATTTTGACCCCACAGGATGAGATCTTGCGTGGAGCCCCAGATCGAGGGAGATTATCAGTGGTCTTGTATGTCTTCCATTTTCTGATGATTGCTCCCACAGTTGATTTTTTCACACCAAGCTGCTTGCCTATTGTAGATTCACTCTTCCCAGTCTGGTGCAGGTCTACAATTCTTTTCCTGGTGTCCTTCGAAAGCTCTTTGGTCTTGGCCATGGCGGAGTTTGGAGTCTGACTGGTTGAGGCTGTGGACAGGTGTCTTTTATACAGATGATGAGGTCAAACAGGTGCCATTCATACAGGTAACGAGTGGGGGACAGAAAAGCTTCTTACAGAAGACGTTACAGGTCTGTGAGAGCCAGGGATTTTCCTTGTTTGAGGTGACCAAATACTTATTTTCCACCCTGATTTACGAATAAATTCTTTACAAATCCTACCATGTGTATTCATGGATTTTTTTTTCACATTCTGTCTCTCACAGTTGAAGTGTACCTCTGGTGCAAATTACTGACCTCTGTCATCATTTTAAGTGGGGGAACTTGCACAATCGGTGGCTGACTAAATACTTTTTTGCCCCACTGTATATTATATGTGTTTTAGATGCACTGTGCTGCTGTTCTGTGTCCACGTTTGTATGTAGGCAGCTGTGTGTGTATGTACAGCTATTTCCTGTAGGCCAAGTGACAGGAGTCTTCAGGCCTGGTGGGTAGGGATGGGTATTGATAAGATTTTCATGATTCCGATTCCATTTTCGATTCTGTTTAACGATTCGATTCTTTATAGATTCTCTCATCGATTCTTATTTTTTAAAAAGGAGAACACTAAGGTCGATTAGCTTAGAACTTTGTTTTATATCTTCTCTTTGAACAAGACAGACATTTAGGAGTAACATGGCCTTATAAACCCAACAGTGAGATCTTAGGAGATCCACAGCCTACGGCTCTTCAATGGGGGGTCACAGGGTCCCCAGGAAAAAAATTGTAAATGTAAAATAATAAAATAAATATTCTTCTGTAGCAATAACAAAGTATAACATAAATTATTCTGTAGCAATTACACAAGAATATTCAGTAATGTCCCTGCCTACAATTAAACACATTCACTTACCGAAAATCATCTGCTGTGGCAAATGGGTGCTGTGGAGATACAGAAATTCTTTTATTGCTGCCATATAATCTGCATCATTATAACTGCATTAATAACATTCTTTACAGCATTATTCCATCTAATAATATTTCTCACAGTATTGATATTGCATTAAAGTTGTTTATTGAAGATGTTCATTTGAGGATCCTTCCATTATGTTAACTTTTATTACAGGTACAGCCAGAAGTATTTCATACACATTGCATATTTGTGCTTATTTCGAGTTGATGTTGGGTTCATTAAGGGTCTTAAGCTTCACTGACGTGACTGTCCAGGTGATACATGATGAGGGAAACTAGAACATAGAAGGATAACTGCAATACATGCTTACAATACATATAACACATATAATCTAGGCCTGAGGCCTTAACTCATTTGGTGTCTCACTATATTTTACTCTACTTGGCAACAGATGACCAGAGTCAATAATTAGCCCCAGAGACCCTGAGGGCTTGAAGTTTATTACCTTGTATGGAAGGTGTTATAGAAAAGAGAAGTTCTATGTCTGTTTATAGCCAATTAAAGATGTACAAGATGTACCATTAATTGTGACTAATGTCTGGACCCTATTTTAATCTGTAATATTAAACCCCACTGCTTTATAAGTGTCCACAACATGTATTTTGGTCAGAAGACATATGCTGATGTTTTCTCCTGGCTGTTAATAAACTCATCGTTTGATCGATTTCGCAACAGTGCAAAACCTTTGACCACAAACTGAGTCACTGCTCGGTGACATTCGTCTATCCTGGCCTGAAAGGAGACGCTACCAGTAGACTGCAGCGAGAACTGCCAGCATCTGAGCCAACCAGACTCTGTGTCTCTCATCACGGTCACCAAAATGCACAGTAATGGCAGGTTTTGTAATAAGGCAGATCGCACTAACATAATATGCACTGTTAGTTGATTATTTATCTGCCGCATTAACGGGAGAGGACGTGCAAACATTACCGCTGCTGCTGGGTTGAGATTCACGAGTCCGGAGTGGAATTAAAAACACGACATTCATTTAAGGTTATCGCGTGTTTTGTGAGCAAATGCTTTTGCATATTCGTAGTGTTTCCTCCCTTAAATGAAATATCTACTTTGCAAGTTGCCCTGTTGTCATCCGTTCTTGTAAAGTATAACCAAACTTTTTAGCGTTGAGCTTAGGTGCCGTGTTTCCTGTCAGGTAAATGACGCTCCGCAACGTGGCGACGTCATTCGGGGCGACTGGAATCGATTGTAAAAATGCCAAACAATTCCAAGGAATTGAAACAGTGGGAACCCATCCCTACTGTGAGGACCTCACACACCTGCAGCTGATCTGGCTCGTTGGGGGGAGCTACATAGGAGTGTAGCTGAGAGCTCCTCTACATGGGATCATTGAGTTACACTCCAAGTTAGTGTGTCTCTAAGTGTAGTGTCGTGCTGATCGTGTATGCCCGCGGGAGTTAATGTTTGACGGCTGCTACTGTTGTTTCCCTGCAGGAGGAACGTGGAAATGGTAAATGGCCTGTATTTATATAGCGCCTTACTAGTCCCTAAGGACCCCAAAGCGCTTTACATATCCAGTCATCCACCCATTCACACACACATTCACACACTGGTGATGGCAAGCTACATTGTAGCCACAGCCACCCTGGGGCGCACTGACAGAGGCGAGGCTGCCGGACACTGGCACCACCGGGCCCTCTGACCACCACCAGAAGAGGACAGCATGCATGGGGAGTGCGGAAACACGGGAGCGGAGAGCACGAGCATGGACGTTTGGGTTAAGACATGACACGGGAGTCTAGAGAGCTAACGGGGATTTATTGTGTTCTTGTTATTTACTTCACTGTACATAAACACACTGCCTTCACCAAAGAGTCCAGCATTTGGGTCCCCACGGTTGGCCAGCGCTAACCGTGACAATACATCAATACAATGGTTATATCCCAAACTTTAATAATATGTATTCATGAAGAAAATGCTAAAAAAAGTGCAATACCCTACAAAGAAATTGAAAAACGTTTGGGGTTTTTTTTTTACACATTTTTCTAGTTACAGAAATTTTAGAGGGATATCCCTCAAAACTGTAAATTTCATTTTTGACATACACTAATTCTTATATTATTGTGCACAATTTGCAAAAAACAGCATATGCATTAAAATACACTATGTCCTAGGAGCTATACAGAAAGGCAAACATGACTTTCGATAGCAGCAGTGAACCTTTGATAGGTTCCGTAAGGAAAAAAAATACGACATCATTTTTGGTTTCTGCAGGTAATGGCGGACATATGATAGTTCCTGTTGACAACATGATGATGTTTATTCCAATGTAGAAAGTGCTATGAACACCTGATGTTTTTGTTGCTGCGTGCACAAAGGAAACCACAACCAGAGACATGTTGAATGCATATGTAATTACATTTTCATATGCAATAAAGTTATTCCATCCATACATCCATTCGCTTCCGCTTATCCTTTTCAGGGTCGCGGGGGGCGCTGGAGCCTATCCCAGCTGTCATAGGGCGAGAGGCGGGGTACACCCTGGACAGGTCGCCAGTCTGTCGCAGGGCCAACACAGAGGGACAGACAACCATTCGCACTCACATTCACACCTAGTGGCAATTTAGATTATCCAATTAACCTATCCCCACAAGCTGCATGTCTTTGGATGGTGGGAGGAAGCCGGAGTACCCGGAGGGAACCCACACAAACGGGGAGAACATGCAAACTCCACACAGAAAGACCCCGGCCTGATGGTGGAATTGAACTCAGGACCTTCTTGCTGTGTGGCAACAGTGCTAACCACCGTGCTATTCCTCTAGCTTATTTGGTTGCAATTCTATCCGGATTTAAAAATACTTACCCAAGGGCACCATTTTTGCTCAGTGCGTTGAGTCCAACCCGCAGCCCTTTACTGCCCAACTTTCCAGTCCTTGCTTTACTGTGTCTATCAAATAAAACTGAAAAAGGCCCCAACCAGTTATTAGGTTTAGGGGCAATCACATTTTCACGTGCAGATTTGGATTATCCTTCCGTTAATAATAAACACCTTTGTTTAAAAACTGTATTTTGAGTTGACTTGTGTTATCTTTATCTAATATTTAAATTAATTTTATGATCTGAAACATTTAAGTGTGACAAACATACAAAAAAATAGGAAATCTGGGAGGGGGCAAACACTTTTTCACATCATTGTACACATCAAAAGCACTAGCAGTGAAACCAAATAGAAACCAAAACCAAAAAGCAACGCAAAACCCAGAGAGTGGTGACGAGTGATAACAGCGCTGAGAGGATGCTTAAATCAAACCTGTTTGAAGGCCAACCTTTAAGGTTAGCCACTGGGAGACTTCTTTTTTCTGACTAGAAAATTAAAATGAGGTCTGATTTTTAGATTTCGTTTCACCATACACAGTTCAAAGAAGTCAAAAAATTAAAAGTCCCATGAATAAGGACCCTTGAAGCAACAAGGATGCTAATAGACTGATAGAACGTTAAGCATTTGTTATTCTTAGGAGCACACTTCACAACCCTCTGTTGGACCTTTGGTGCACCCCTGAAGGACCCCTGGGAGGCCCTCACACCCCAGTTTTAGAGCCCTGAGGTGGTGAAACCTAAGGTGCCGTGGCCTGTCAGTGATGCATCTCGCCTCAGCTCGCCTTGCTGTCACAACTACGCTGCTGTCACTGAGCAGCTCGCAGGGCTCAGGATTTATTTTTGGATTGTCATGGCGCCTGTTCCTTCCATTTGCAGAAGGGGGGTCGAGTTGGGCTCAACATGAACCTGCCGCTCTGACACTCCGGGCTGGGACAAGCAGGCAGCAGCCGGCCGGCCGCCCCCCAAGCAGCAGTCGCACAGGTAAACACACCATAATTACGCCTTTTGTTCTCCAGATAGAGCATAGGGACACTGTTCGCAGGGTTAGTGAGGCAGAATCACCCCCCCAACTCGGCACCAAGGTGTCTAATGTGATTGGGGAGCTCGGGGTGCTTTTTCTTGTCCTCAGTGCAACATTAAAGCACCAGCATTGATGAGCTAGGTGCTAATCACGCACTGTTTTGGCTTCAAAAACACACTGTGTCCTCTCGGTTATTTGTCCTCTTCTGCAATGAGGTCAATGAGATTGACTGTACTCCTATCTTCTTTTGTGTAGTTCTTGAGAATAAAGCTGTTCACTATTTTACAATGAGCTTGAACCTGTGCTCTGTTCTGTTAAGGGGAACCTGCCTGGAGTGCTTTTGAACATCAGCAACAAGTTTTTACCTGGTAAGCTCATCATTTTTCATCAAAAACCTCTGTTTGCTGTGATTGATCGTCATAACTTCAGGTTAATGACTTTTTGGAGTGGATTCATTTGCTTAAGCAGGGCATTGTGGAGCAGCTTGGCCTTTATTACACAGCTATTATTACTCTTTCCTCTTTTGAACTAGCATCCTGAAGGCACTCCAAATACCAAAACTACCAAAGCCTTAAAAGGAGCAGTGAGCATCTCATGTGTCAGGCAGGCAGCAGGTTCAGACAGGGAGATGTGTGCATGCAAGGGTGGGTGGGAGGTCTAAAACACAACCAGCACTGGCCTACATTTCACTGAGGTGACACACATAGTAAACTGAGGATATCAAACACTCGTTTTTGCAGACTTCATGATGTCAGCGTTGCTTTATTTGTAACACGAACCTTCTTGTTACTTCTCATCAAAAACATTTCTGCATCTCATTTTAAGCTGACCTCGACTCTGCTGTCTCATTTTCCATTAATTAAAAAATAACTACAGAACAGTTAGAAAATATATCTCCTAGTCTGAGGTTCATGATCCATTTCTGTTAAGTGGTGCTGTCATGTGATTGGACATTCTCAGTGACAACATATTTCCCAGGCCCTATCTGGTGTCTGGGAGCTGTGATGTCATAAGGTCAGATGCTTTGCATTCACTTTCACCCTTCAGCAGAACTGCACATACACGTCTATATGTGTGCTTTTATTTATGTGGGGCAAGACATGAGAGGATATGTGATGGAGCTGCCCTCCATTTCTGTCTGGTATTAAATATCAAACTATGATTCATGGCCTGACTGGGAAAGCAAATATAACCTTTTTTTTTTTTCAAAATAATAACACCAACACAAGGTAAATATGTTAAATTCTTACATTTAAAGAAAGAAAGAAAAGTCTAGTTTGTTAAGTGCAAAGTAAATCATCTCACTAAATAATAGGGAGATACCCAAAAATCAGCCATTTATTGATTCTACTGGTTTTGACATTGGAGAATGTACAGGACCTGTTCTCTAGCATCACTATTACCAAGAAATATCTATGTATGAAGCTATATGACACAAGTCAATTAGTTAGACTACAATAAAATAAAGGCCTGGATGTAATAACTTTTTCTATATTCAGACAAAATTGTTCTTAAAAATCTAAAAAACAAAAATCACAGAAACATGTTGTCTAAATACACTGGACGGTATTACCTTAGTCTTCGGCAACACTATGGAACCTGGGAGCAATTTTTGATCAGGATATCTCCTTGAGTGCACATATTCAGCTAATATGTAGGTCTGCTTTCTTTCTTTCTTTGGAGTATCTATAAAATTAGAAACATCTTGTCTGAGTATTGCTGAGAAAACAGGGGCTAAAAATAGGGATCACATTTCTCCCACATTGGCTTCTCTTTGGTGGCTGAACAATTGAATTTAAAATTCTTTTAAAATTCTTTTTCTCAAATACAAAATCCTCAATAATCAGTCCCACCTGATCTTAAAGACCTTCTAGTACCATAGTATCCTAACCGAGCTCTTTGAGGTTTCTTGAGTTTCTGAGAGTAGAATGGGAGGAAAAGCCTTCAACCATCAGGTCCCTTTCTTCTCCTGTGGAACCAGCTCCCAGTTTACCTTTCAGCTTTTGTTCAGACCGCTGCGATACGTCATGTGATTCACTGCAAGCTTTTCTTTTGCACTCACCTCTTTTCAGTCCCCATGTTTATATCTCACTTAAGCATGTCAATCGTCTTCATCACCCTTGGTCTGTGTTTTGTCCTTGTCACCTCATTATTTGGTTCATCCTCTTTCACTTCCACCCCCCAACTGGTCGTGGCAGATGGTTGCCCATCCCTGAGACTGGTTCTGCTGGAGGTTTTTTCCTTTTAAAAGGGAGTTTTTCCTTCTCACTACGTGTTTGCTCATAGGGGGTTATTTGATTCTTGGGGTTTTCTCTGTAGCGTCTTAACCTTACAGTATTGAGCCCATTTATGTGGCTGTTGTTGTAATTTGGCACTACATAACTAAACGTGAGGTGAATTAAAACTAATACACATTATCACATTGCAACTCCCCACATTTTACAACCTTAAATCTTGAACATGTAGAATGAAAGCCATAATAAACTTGACATTATTAGTTCTGATATCGATGTATAGCAAACTGTAAATAATGTATTGTCTATTGGGAATCTACAGATTCAGTTATAAGATTTTAAGGTCACAAATTGACAGTTTCTTCCCGTTTCTTTGACTTTCTGTTGAACTCTGAAAATACTTATACTAAAGATACTAAATACTAAAAAATACTAAAGTGACAATTCTTTAAGACAAAGATATAATTTTGTGAAAAGATTTCTGTGTAAGTCAGTAAGTTTACTAAGAATAGACTACGCGGCTGCAGTCAATGGAGAAATATAGCTTGCATTTATATACATTCATCTTACTCACTTCTCCTGTTACACCAAGTTTGTATCTGATGGCTTTAAGGCAGCTGGTCCTGCAGAGACTCCATCTGAGAATCTGCATCACAGCTCTCTGATTTATTGTTTTTAGGAAAGTGATGCGGCCTGTAAAAAACCAGGAGTCTTAAAAAAAGAAAGCAGGTGATTGGCCAGCGTCCGCTTTGCCTTCAAACTAAAATTAGGCTGTGAAACAGGCTTCCAGCATCAGCTGTGAATGGGTATCATAGAGCAGGAGGAGTTCAGCTTGATTCTTTGGGTGGGTGTTTCAGCCTGAATTGCCAATATCCGTCTTCCATCAGGACATCAGTGTTTGAGGCACAGGAAAAACTTTTCGAGAGAAGTTGATGTATTTTAACTCTTGCCAAACTAACGCCTTGTTCATATGCTAAGAATGCACATCTTTTCCATCGTCTCCAATGGAATACCTTTGTATTGCTAAAATTGGGAATAAAATATTTCTGAAACCTTAGTAGTCTATAGTAACCCAATATCATACACTATAGGTGCCTGGTTAGTGGCTAATAAAAGCATGCTAGCACTCTGGTTAAAGGGGTTATTTTTTGCTGTTCATTGCCTTTAATGAAAAATGTAAATAATAATGATAATATATTTGTGGTAATAAGTAATGGATCAGTATACTGCTGCCTGTCCAACTGGTCGCTCATCCCATGGATTCCATTTCTACCCAGACTGGAAACAGATAGTCCCTCTCCTGCATTATAGCCGTGTTGAGTTTGGCATAAGTGGGACGTGAACCAATTCTATGGTAGTGTTATTACTAATTATAGACTTTACTGAGGAAAGTTGGAGAAGCTTCCAAGTCTGAAAAATAAAGTACAATTAAAAACTGAATACTACATATTTGTTCAGAAGGCTAACGGAAGGTGACAGCTGTGGTTGCAAAAAGAGTCACATTTGCATTCTTACTAAACACTTTCCAGATGAATTCACGGTCTCAGGTGATAGTTTTAACTGCAATAAACAGCAAACTAAGCTAAAGTGAAAACACAGCTCAAGTAAAAAAAGAAAGATTTTAATTTAATCAAGAAAATGACTTAAAAACACATACAGGTAAACATTGCAGGACATTAAAGGTGAAAAATGTCATTTAGTTTGGATGTTATTAGCCTTCCGAATTGCAGTATCGGTCCCATACACATCAACTTTAACTGCCCTCCTTTATCTTCTTGCAAGCAGAACAAGCTGCTGCATTGTAATCAAAGTTAAACAGCGGAACAGATTATGTAGACATCTAATGGTTTTGTGAAGAAGTGTATACTGAGGCAGTAAATGTGATATTAAGATAGCAAACGTCAGCTGTGTTTCAAATCTCTCCCAAGTCCAGCTTCTTTTCAAGATTGTTCTTTAGCAAAGGTTTAAGTTCAGAACATGTAACACGTCAAAGGGTGAACCAACACTTCTATGCAATTTCTAAAATGTAGAGGATTTCTATAGGACCCCTCCCCCATACATTTAATATTTCACAAAACATCACCATACAGCGATCAACTAGACTTGAATTATGATTTTACCAAAAACTGCAGAGGAGAAGAAAAACAAATAGCAAAGTTTACAGTCAGATATATACACAATACTAGAAATGCAATGCAAGAAAACATGGAAAGAGAAAATCGGTTAAATATAAACATTAAATGATCAAATGGTTTTGGGCTTGAGCTGATGCTTTCTTGTATAATTGTACAACCTCCACAATCTTGAGAAACCTCTATTTAGCAGTTTCCCTGTAGGTATTAACAACGTTTTTCTGGTTCTGGTTACTTGTGTTAGATGTCTGTATCGCCAGCAGATTGTTGTGAGATCAAGATGGAAACCACTTGAAGAGCAACGCCATTTCAGTAATCACTGTGACATAAATCTGCAAAAAACAACAAGACAATTGTTGCAAAACAGTCAAACTTCCATTTGCACAATTTTCGGAAACATTTTCAGGACCATCTTACTAAATCCTTCATTAATTTAAGTTAAGTTAAGATAAAATGCTGTGAGTCTGGTTACATTTCTGAAAGAAAAAGCTCAATGACCAATGTTAAAGACAGAATTTAAATCAATGATTGACTTACAGTCAGAACTAAAGACGAGGAACCAACCATTATTATAATCTTATTTATTTATTGGCATCTGGACCAGTTTGGTATTGTACAGGTCCAGAGCTGTAATCTTTGTTAGTTTTTGACAGCTTGTGACTTTTTTCTCCTTAGGGTGCTGAAGCACTCATGGCTGTCGCTTATGGTAGTGTCACCCAGCCAGGCCTGCTTTCCCAGCAGTATCCCCCACCCCTGCTTCCCAAGCCTGGAAAGGACAACGTTCGGCTTCAGAAACTCCTCAAAAGGACTGCCAAGAAAAAAGCTTCTGCTCAAGCATCACAGTCTACCGCACCTTTCCGCTCCAGCCTCTCCCCTGTAAATGAAGCAAGCCCTGACCTCGAGCACAGTGACCACTCCACCCCACCTCGCACTCCAGACACACCACAGAGCATCTACAGGAACCAACAGCCACCAAGGTTCACCATCAGGCTTCCGTATCAGCATGTGGCATCGCCATACCCACAGCGTGCAGCTTATGGCAGAGGAGCTAGGATGTCACCTCCAACAGTGGCAATGCCTTCATACTCTTACTCTCAACGTGTCACCACAGTTTCTTACCCAGTTTACCCTGAAGGAGTCTCAGCAGCCCTGGGGCAAGTCACTCAGCCAGGGCCACCCAAAGTGCTGCTGTTGGCTTCTGAGGTGACAGTATCTGCTGCTGAATTGGACAAGCCAGCTTTTAGCACATTAGTTGAAACCCATGCTGGTCTCATACCTACCACAGCTGTAGCAACCGCACCTTCAAAACCTCGGAGTCCAGGTCCAACTCCATTTACAATAGCTGGGGGTCAGCCAGTGATTAGACCTCTCACTGTGTTGACAACACTGGTCAAACCCAGAAGTCCACGTCCAACATTTAAAGCAACTGAACCCTCAAAATCACCCAAACCCATGTTTGATGTCCCTCAAATTAGGATGTACACTGCAAGCACATCATTTTACGAGAATTCCAGGATGCCACCAGTGTATGACACGGCTGGATTAACTGCTATTGGTAGTACATTACCTCAAAGTAAGACACCAGTTGAGACAAAACAAGCTACTCAGAGAACAACACCAACTTCAGATATTAAGAGAGGCATTACACCAACAGCAGAGATTAATGCCACCATTGTTCCTGCTTTGGAGATCAACACAGCCACATCAATATCTGAAATCAAAAGAGTCACGCCAACTGCCGAAATCAAAAGAGTCACGCCAACTGCTGAAATCAAAAGAGTCACGCCAACTGCCGAAATCAAAAGAGTCACGCCAACTGCCGAAATCAAAAGAGTCACGCCAACTGCCGAAATCAAAAGAGTCACGCCAACCGCAGAAATCAAAAGAGTCACGCCAACCGCCGAAATCAAAAGAGTCACGCCAACCGCCGAAATCAAAAGAGTCACGCCAACTGCCGAAATCAAAAGAGCCCCAACAACAACAACTGAAATCAAGAAAGTCACCCCAACAGCTGAAATCAGAGTTAAAACACCAACTTATGAGTTCCAAATATCAAGAACTGCAGCAGGAAGGCCTAAAACACCAGCGCACCATGTAAACCGCGCTGCAACACCAGTATTTGAGATCTCAAGACCCAATCCTCTCTTATTTGCAGTGTCACCAGTCACAGTAGAGTCAGAGTGGTCGAGAGCACCTCAAACAGTGGTAAGCAGTTCATCTGCTTCCCAAAGTGTGAAGACTACAGTGTCTCTTGAACAAACATTAAATAGGGACATCCGCTCAGACATGATGCCTTCAGCAAAACCAATACAACCAAGTATTAGAAAGTCAAAGTCGGAACCCATGCTGTCAAGCAGAAAGAGTTCAACTGGGTCTGAGGAGCCCAAAACTTCAATAACACCAGCAGTGACTGGGTATCAGAGGGCTAAGACTCCAACATACGAGGCATCCCGACTTATGACCACATCACCTGGCTATAAAAGACCAAAGACACCCACCTATGGGACATCACCTTTAAGTGGGTCACCTATAGGCTTTCCGAGACCTAAAACACCAACTCAAGTGTCTCAAAAGTCAAAGTCTAGTTATCGTGGACTCACACCGGCTGAATACGCTGCTTATGGAGGAATCAGAACTTACTCTCCAGCATTTGATATTTCAGTTTCAACTACGCTGACTAAAGAGGATGATAAAGCTAAAAGAGAGATCTCTGAAGTATCAAAAGCCCCCAGCCAAGAACCCTCTGAGCCATCTACAGTCAAAGAAACACCAAAAGATGTTGCTCACTACCACCAGAGAGATGAGAAGGTTGCTGCCACACCTCCAGTCCCTTTTATTGTTGTTACACAAGCATCTGACTCACCTGGAGCGATGTTAACACAAGAGAAGAGCACTGTATCTGGTCAGGTTGCAGCAAAAGGAGATACAACAATCATTCAAGAAATGCCAAAGACTATACTTTCAACAGCAGAGAATGAGAAAGTGCAAACACTTATTCAAGAAACTAAACCAAAGACTCCTGAAACCAAACGTCCTTTGCCTAAAGGTGGAGACCAAGATCCCCTGAAGGCAGTAAAGAAGCTTCTAGGTAAAGAAAAAGTCCCGACTGCTGAGCAGAAATCTGTACCTGAGAAAAATGCTGACGTCGCAGAAATAAAGGAACAAGGAAAAACTGTAAATGTCACTAATATCACACCTAAAGGCTCAAAGCCAAGTACTGCAGCTTTTCCTCTGCTTAAGGTTTCTGCTGCTGTAGCAGACAAAGAACAGGACAAGAAAACAGAATCACCTTCAGGAGATCAATTGGCACCTGAGAAAAAGGACAGTGATGAGTCTCTTCTTAAAGCCATAGTAAAGCCGAAGGGATTGAAATCTAAAGCGAGCGGTTGGTCAAGGCTCAAGACGCACATGGTGGTGGAGCAGGCGGAGCCCAAATTCCCAGAGACAGTCTCTGAGAAGGTGGTCATGGGGCAGGACCAGAAGGAGACAAAAACAGTGGAGGAGAAGGCTGGAGACGAGCTGAGCACCCAAAATGAAAACCAAACCAAAGACACTCCCAAGGCGACACAAATGTGGGACGCTGTCCTCTTCCAAATGTTTTCTTCCAAGGAGAACATCATGCACCAGATTGAGTTAAACAAAAGTGAGGAGGAGAAGAAAGAAGGGGAAAAAGATGAGCTGAAAGAAATACCGTCATTCGCGTACAGGTTGCCTGTGCTGCTTTTCAGTCCAAAATTTGATGCTAAAAAGCTCAAAGAGGCAGCATCGAGGCCGGTCACAAAAATTTCCACTGTATTTGAAATGGGCCTGATTGGGCGAAAAGGTAAAGATGAGGAACCAAAAGACTTTAATAGAACAGCAAGGGGGTTCACCACTTCTTAAGCTACACCCAAGATGAAGTGCCAAGACAAAAGTGTAAAAAACAAAAAAACAGGATTCTATGTTTAATGTACAGATGCAGAAAATCTTAGCCACAGAAACAATGTAAAAGTCTGGAGTCTTAGTCCTGCAGTGCTGAAGAAAACTTCGGTCAGAACTTTATACTTGACAAATGCTTTGTGTGACTGGCTGTCAGGGTGTTAGCATACATGTCTGTATTTGTGGATTAGCTTGAAAGAGAGCTCTGTTTGTCTTAAAGTCATTCAGACATCACACCAAGTGTTGTAAGAGCTTCTCGTTTGTTCTTCAAAGTGTTCACAATAAACAGACACTGTTAGATTATGAATTAGCGAGATTTTAAAAGTGCCCTGTGGAGTTTTCTATTAAGAAACATACATACTGTTAGGTGTTTAAAAGGTCAGGGTGTTGAGTGTAATTTTCATTTGCAAAGCATTTTGAAAAATATTTTATATTTCTGGTTCTTAGCTTTCATCTTTTCTGCTTTGTTGGTGCATTGCTACAAATTTAGGCTTTGGCTTCACTCTACCAACTGTAATGAAAAGGACAAAACCTAAGAGAGATTAAAATTGAGTTATTCTAACTGCATGAAACAGGTCTTATAGTGTATGTAAAAACCACAACATACTGCTAATAGTGATCAGAAAACTCCATAGGGTACTTTTATTACAGAAATGTGGATGCTTAGAAAAATTAATTAACTTTTGGTGAAATAAAATATGTTTTTATGGCTAATAAATAAAATGTAAGTGATTTTATGATACATAACTTGTTCAATCATTATTCTAATATGCAGTTTTATTCAAACTGGTGCTACTTACCTTAGGGTAAGACTTCTCATTATGATTTTGTTTTTCAGGCTGTAGATGGTTGTGTTTTGCGAATAAACCCTCTTAAAATCACACTGCATGAACATTTTTGAGATAGTTTAAAATCACTATGATCTAACAAAAAATGGCAAATTGGAGGGAGTTTATTTAAATCTGACTAATATTATAATTTTCATGTTTACAGGTTACATATTGAGCCGCAGTACATTTTTACACATGCTTACTGGTAGCTGTATACAATGGTAAATGCTGCATAAGCACTGGGCTTTGCTATGAAAAATATAATTCCCATATAAAGTTCAAATTACTTAAAATTATTTTAGTGATTTTCAGCTCAACATGTTAAATTTTACTGTGACTTAAAGACGGTTGATGAGCTAAAAGCGTGTGAAAGTTGTTTGAAGAACGATGAAGAGCAGCCTCCACTGTGATGGAGGTCAGTGGGATAATGATCTGTGAGGTCAAAGGTAAAGATGCACAGAAGGGATTTGACTGTAATGCATGGTAGGCACTCCAAACTTTATTTTAAAAGCTTTGTTTGTTTGCGTTTTGTCCAGCCCGAGTCAGGAGAAGTCTTTCACTAGTGATCTTTTTAACGTGTGTGTCGGAGCTACTGATTATTCTAGGTACAGCTTATAAAAGTCATCTTTAGTTGCTGACACTGTCAAAATAAATTTTAAGTAGAGTTACCCTCATGTTCAGTTTATTTACAGTAACACAAGAAATAAAAACTGCTCTGATTTTTTACTTTCCTACAGTTGGAAAATGTAAAAGAAATCTTACTCTACCAAATTCAGTTTTCATTTTCATATCTCTATCTAGGTTACTCTGTTTGAACATAGCTTAGCATTTCATAATAAAACCAAATTGTGACTTCTGTCTCTATTACTGTATTTTCGTTATCACTGCTGTTTTATTTAAAGTGAAGCACTTTGAACTGTTTTCTTTTTCTTACGTGACGCTTGCTGTACTGCCGCCCTGCACAAAAGGTAATGAGAAATAAACTCAGTCTGACTTAAATGTTTCTCAACATGTACATTTTTCTTGCCCATAGGTTCAATTCAGCGTGGAACATCAGGGGCAGAGATAGCTCAGTAGGTAGAGTGGTGGCCCCATGATCGGAAGGTTGGGGGCTCGATTTCCCTGAATAGCTCCCCTGAGGTACCCCTGAGCAAGGTACCGTCCCTACACACTGCTCCCCGGGCGCCCAGTGGCTGACCACTGCTTCACTGAGTGAATGGGTTAAATGCAGAGAGGAATTTCCCCACGGGGATCAATAAAGTATACATTATTACTACATCTAGGGATGCACTGATACCGATACTGGTATCGGGTATCGGGGCCGATACTGTAAAATGTGTGTGTACTCATACTCGTAAAAGTTAACCGATACTAACTTATTTCATTAATCAGAGGGTGGCTTGTCATTTCTGTTGTAGTTTTTTAGATTGGCCACTAGGGGGACATCCCGCGCTAAACAGGCACAGGGTTAGGCGAGTGAGACTGGCAGCTCCAGATAAAAAAGAGAAACTGGAGGCTGCTGTAGCTAGGCTAAACAAAATGTCAGCAGTGTGGAACAGCCAACTTTAACTCAGGTTTTGGAAAAGCGATGAAAAATGTCAAGAGAAAATCCACGGGCAGTTAAAATAACAGAGGCTCTGACTCATTTTATCGCTCTGGATGACCAGCCAATGCCGGTTGCAGAAAACATAGGATTGAACCGTCTTCTCAACATACTCGAGCCGCGATATGAAATTGGACACTCTGCAATAATGTAAAAGTTTATTTTATTCTCAAACCTAATTTGTATTTATTTTATTCCAAACAGAAGTGTTTATTTATTATTCTGAAAGCTCGAGACAGTGCCAATAGTTCAGTGATATTTTGTTAAATTACAATGTGGAGACTCTGCAATAATTTAACAGAAGTGCTTATTTTTCACTTGAAATTTTTTTTGTGGTCATTTTTATTACGATATTATTTTTCATCGGCAGAGAATATAATAAAACCTGTCTTCCAATTCATTGCATTTGTGTGTGTGTGTGTGTGTGTGTGTGTGTGTGTGTGTGTGTGGTAGAAGTATCAGTTTTTGTACTCAGTATCGGCAAGTACTCAGATCCAAGTATCGGTATCGTATCAGTTTGAAAAAATTGGTATCGTTGCATCCCTAATTACATCAGTATATTTTTGAGTCATGCAATGGATTGAATGAAGAAAAGAGACAGCTGAAACAGCTTCCTAGTGATCACAAGCTGAAAGACACATCTGAACATCACAACAGATCAGCAGTTTACCCTTTACCCTGATTCACACGCTTACATACTTACTTACATTCAGGCATCGTAGTGGAATCAATGCTTAGAGTTTAATGATGCTTTGATGTGGAATAAACTTTAAACTGCCAGGGCTGCACACTGCACATATATTAAATACAAAAATGCCACTAATTTGTTCTGCTAGCAAATTCTCTAATGAAAGTCACTGAACCAAGCAATCCAATCTGAAAACAGGCTCCCTTTCTGCTCTGTAGTCAAGATGGTGACCACTGAGGGTAAGAACAGAGTGCTACTCAGAAGACTTTGTGTCATCATATATAGGAACGGTGGTACACAGTTTAAGAGACAGCTAGTTAGTCTTTTACTTCCTTGTCTGTGATCTTACCCGACTCTCCATTGGTGAACTTCCCTTCGTTCTCGTCGTCCACAGGAATCTTCTCATATTTGCCGTGTCCAGTGACGACAAATTTGTACTTTTTATTAGCCGCTGAGCTCTGAGGAGATAAGCGAGAGCTCATTTTGAATATTTTTTACAGATTAGAAATCTGAAGATGAAAATCCAGGTCAAGATTTTCATATCACCATCACTGATGACATTTTTAAAAATGATTTCTCCACCAGGTGAGAGTGGTGGAGGCCTCTGAAGTGTAAAATGAGAAAACTGACTAACTCAGGCATCAGATAACTGTACCGTGAAGTTGTGAAAGGGACTTTTTTACATTAAATATCCTTTTCCAGTGTTTTATAGACCAAACAATGAACACTTCTGATGTGCACAATAACAAAAGAAGCGAGGTAAATGCAAACAAATTATTCTTAATTGAGCTTCACTTTACATTTAAGACTCTTCTGTGCTTGTATTCTATGTTTATACCTTCATGTTTTGTCCGGGTCTCCCCAACGAGTCTCCGATGACCTCCCACATGTTCTTCTTCTGCATCACATCTCCGGGTCTCAGATCCTGTTTTGTTTTTAAAAAAAAACATGGCTCAGTCTTCCATGAAATCTGGTGCATAGACTGAATAAATCTAGCTGTTCTTGATTTGCATTCCACTTACATAAAAAAGGAAAAGACATACTTTTATTGCTTTTTTCTTAGTCGTTTCTAAATATTGAATTGTTTATGGAATTTCCTGATTTATTTGACATTTTTAGGATAAAGGAAATGGAGTAATCCTGTTATATAGAGTTATCTCTGACGCTGCCACTAGAGGGAAACCTCACATCGCAAACTGCACCTGAACGCATCACTGTGAGCTCAGCTATTACACAGGAGAGGCGAGTTTAGTGCAGCTGCTCTCTTCATTAAAACCGCGCACACACAGATTTCCTTTGAATACATAAAAAACAGCTTAAAGGACAATCCCGCTGCCTGTGAATGCCAAACAAAACTGCACCATTAACATCTGAAACCACTCTTGTTGGAGTGAATGTGACTTACAGCGGGTCTGCTGCTCAGCTGTCTGCTGCCGTCTGAGGGGCCTTTCACCCACTGATTGATCAGATTGGCCACGCCCACCTTCAGACCCTCAGTGTCCTGATTGGTGAAGCACAAACAGGATACAATGTTTCACTTTCATCTTCAGCTAAACTCAGATGTTTAGTTGAGTATTTAACTTTGTTTATTCAGTTGTTCCACACTTTCATTAAAGCAAACTAGGTTCATTTAGCTGGATAACAGCGTCCTGGCCTCAAAGGGAGAGGCATAATAAACCTTCAATACAGCAATATATTTAAATACTAATGATGATGATAAGAAAATACGAAGAAAAGAGATGAAAAATTAAGTAAAATACAAAAGTTTTAAATTATGGCCTGTTTACATTTTTAAAGTATTATTTTTAATAGATTACACTTTTTAAAAATACATTAATTTTCTTTCATTTATGAAATTGTTAATGTATTAGACTTTTTTAGATATAAAATTAAAGTAAAAAAATATATTTTTAATTTAATTTAATTTAATTTTTAATTTCCTTGGGTGGATAATAATGTATAATTTATGAAATTGTTAATGTATTAGACTTATTAAAATATAAAATTAAAGTAAAAAATATATATTTTTAATTTCCTTGGGTGGATAAAATTAAATGTGATTATTATACATATTAAAAATATAGTATAAAAATTAAAAATGACAATTCAATTCACTTTAGCAATAATTTTGCTTCTTTTTAAGATATAAAATGTTTAATTGGTGTAATTAAATTGCAGTCAGTGCTGGACCTGCAGAATAAATTCGATGAAAACTCCTTTGTAATGTCCATAATTTGTGTTTGATAAATAAATATATCTCCCTTAATTTGGTTCTTCACTTTTCTCTTCATGACCTGCTGAGAAAAATCGAAGCTTGGACAAATTATTTTTAGCCCATAATAACCGCTCTCTGTTTCACTAACAAGCGCCTGTTTGACCGTTCACATCAAAGAATTCCCGTAAAACAGAACATATGAAACAGGTGAGGATGGATCTGTTTGCCAGACTTTAAATAAACACGTGAGGTTTTAGCCGTTAGGTCGGACAAACATAAGGCTTTAAATGGGTAAAAATTTCAATAATGATCTTCCACAAGCACATGCAGACGAACAGCATGATCGGGTGAAGCAAAAGGCATTTGGTTCTAAAGTGCAGTGTTTTAATGTGATGCTAGCAACTTTATGGTCATCCTTAAACCCCCTAAAAAGCTTGTGATTACCTATTAAAATGACCAAGAAAAGTTCCTTTTAGGTCAAACTGGCTCTGCTTTAACTACATACCACAGATCGTAGCTTTACATGCATTTACATGAATGTAACACAAAGCAGAAATCTAAATGTACCCTGTTAGATTGTTTCCTCTCACCTTGCAGGTGGCTCCCTTGCTGGGACTCTGGCTCCAGGCCTCTCCAGCCTCAAACAGGTTCTTCTTGGAAGCGACAACCTCAGGTGATTGAGGCAGGTCATTCAGTGATGCCTTCACTGCCCGAGCCTCCTGAGAGTTCTGCACAAAGACAAACCTCACGGTTAGCAACAAGTGGCAGCATCCAAGGCTGAAGGATGAACATCATCTTATTGACATCTTATCTTATTATCACGACCTGATATTTAAAACCTTAGAATTTATTTCAAAGAGGGTGTATTTGTTAAAAAAAGTTTGCTAGCATAAGCTGGTATGCTATGTTTCTTTGCTATTGTGCTGAAAACACAATATACATCTAATTGCGTTCAAATTGTGGTTTATATAAATGACATAGTTTAGGCAGATTTATGTGGTGTAATCTCAATCTAAAAGATTTATGGTGAGAATATTCTCTCTCCTGCACACCTTTAATTTATGTGCTTTTGTTAAACCTGTTTTTGTGCTGCAGACTATAAATCAGCATGGGAACCACCTGAGGTGAAAAGGAAAACGAGGAATGGAAAGATAAAAATAAAAAGCTGGGATCACCACGTTTTCCTGTCATGCATCCGTTTTACACGCACAATTGAAAATATGTGCGGGTGATGTAATCGCCCAGGTGCTGCTGAGGTTTGTGGCCGCTGCACAAAAAAGGTCAGAGCAGCTGCTGCTGCCCCCAGCTGAGTCCAAACAATGTGAGTGCAAAGGTTCAAACCTGCAGCGGAGCAAACATCACGCGCGTCTCGCTGCAGAAAACACCCGAGGGTTTGCAGAAAATTCAAATCAGAGGAAGGAAGCAACTAGTGCACAAACATTATCCCTGATGAGTCAATGCTTTCCACGTATTGTACCGAAATTATCTCAGTGACTTTTTATTTTTGTGCCATCCTCACGCTTAACCAACTGAAAGGATAATTGTCAGTCTGTTGTGAGGCCGTGCCTGTAATGAACACTGCAGCGAGGCAGATATGAATGAGACCAACAGGCTGTGATAGATATCTGTGGGCAGGAGGGGGGGCTGATGAAATCATTCATTAGCTTCATCAATGCTCCCTCTGTCTGCATGCGTCTTTGTGCAAGTCATGACTGAATATGGTTACGTCACGTCTCCCAGAAACACGAGTGGAGGTTTCATGTGAACACGAGGAGAGTCTGTGGGGTCTTAACAAGCAAGTGAAAAAGACGGTAAATCTTGAAAATCAATAAAATATTAAAGAGTCATGGACAATGGACGTGTGTGCGCTGACCTCCACAGCGTGGGCGTACTGCTCCAGCTTGTCGTCGATCTTGGATGTCAGGAGGAGAGGCTGCGTCTTCTTGAAGCTGTTACTGAGTCACACAAAGCAGCAGGAAATTAAAACCAGAGACTCGGAGTCTGCGTCACATTCATTTTAATAGATTGCTCCCTTAAATTTAAAATAAACAATTTAAATGTTTCAACTCTAAACTTTATTTTTATGATCCTGTCATTCATGTATCGTCTGCTGCTGATTATCCGGGTCACAGGGGGGCACAAACTCCATGGCCAACTCTTCCAGCTCTTCTGGGCCACACCAAGATATTCCCAAGCAATAGGAGAGATATAATCTGCGGGTTTAACTGGAGCTCTCCTCCCATTTGAACAGATCTCACCCAGGAGGAGTTTCCTCAATTGTGAACAAGTCCCTGAAATACTTGAACTCTTTTATTTGATTAGGAAGGGCAGAAACTCCTTCCCATTCCGGAGTCGCCATGCCATTGTTTCCGGACTCGGACCACGTCCTAACACTTGGTGGTGCTAATTTTTTATTACCGGTATGTTTAGATCAAAGCGCTCCCGTGATGGGCATCAATGTAATCAATATATTGAAAAATGGGATATTGGGGGTGTCAATAATGCAGTTAATTATTTTTTTTCTCTTCCTGTACTCTCTCAGCGCACACATTTGATTTGAATAAATTGGCCAAAAAAGACAACACACACTTAAACCAAAGTTATGGTCTGTGAAAATCTATTACTGTGACAGCTCCAGTCCAGTCTGAGAATGCAGGATTTCATTAAGCTGAAATATGACGTTTAAATTTAAACCTGTGATTGCTTTATATTGTCAGTTCAAAACGTGTGGCTCTCAGGTTTGGCCTCATGGTTCACCTGATGATTTTAGAACCTCCCAGGCATTTGCAAAATAAAGTTTGTGTCTGTCTGTGTCTACATTTTTACAACTTCCCAGATTTCCATGTTCACACTATAATCAAGATCAAAAACGTTGGGTCAGACAAACTCACGTTGGCTCCAGAAACTGAGTCAAAGCTGGATTTGCGGTTGATTAAATTAAAGTCTGTCTGAAATGTTTTTGTCTTGTGGTCTTTGCAGATCCAGCAGATCCTCCTCCCTATTTTTTGGCTTTCCCCGGCTTCAGATAAGAGCTCTGACATCATTCTTTCATGGCAGGAGGGAAAAACTCATTTATCATCTGAATCTTTGACTTTGACATGTCTGAGGCGCCATCATGGGGCAACACCCGCTTTTAAAAGGAGGTTTGACCTGATGATGTCATGCAGCTGAGCAAACATCAGAGGCTGCTGCTGAGGTTGTCATAGCTGGAAGCCGTCAGTTAGTTTTAACTTCTGCAATAAAGTTTAAGGAGGGAAAGTTTCTACCTGTTAATAAATGTTAAATTCAAACTTTCAGTTGTAGTAAACCACATGTCTGTAGCACTAAAACCACTACACAAATGTAGTAATAAACAAGTACAAATCCTTTACAGAGGTTTTTTATGAACTTATACACCTCTGGCCGTGACACAAGATGTCCCAGACTTAATTTATGAGGATGATCAAAAAATGTATGGCTACCTCCAGGAATCCTCCCTCCTGTCAATACTGCAGTGATCACACATGAGCAAAGCTCCTGCTTAGAAAAAGTCCCTCTGGCATTCATCCATCCAGACCAGACATGTTTCATTAACGGCAGACACTCATCAGCACTCGTAAACGATTCAACTTAATGCAGGAAAGAAATATTTGAAAAAGTCAACTGCGAATTCCTATTTGCAGCACTTGAGAAATTTGGGTTGAGAAAACAATTTAATCGGTTGGATATGAGCAGGGCTGCAGATAAGTGGTCCGCATGTGCGCATTCGCTGTCAAAATAAAAGACGCGCACCAGATAAGAAGCTGCAACGCGCGTTTGCGTACATAACATTTTCTGAGCCTAGCCCCCGGCTAACTATCGAGCTAGTGGCTAACAGACGTCTCCGAAAACGTCGGAGCACTTTTGAAAATATGTGGTGTCTTGATAAACTGAACAGATATTTGAGGTTTACACAGCTACATTCTCGCCTGAAAATATGTTAAAAGTTTATTTTGTGACCCAGAAAGAATAATTAGAGTAATATTAAAACTAAATAGCTGCCGCCATTGTTGGAAACTGAGCTGGGCTGCTTCTTCTTCTTTGGGGTTTAACGGCAGCTGGCATCCTTGTACATGCAGTGCTGCCATCTTCTGTTTCAGTCCGTTATTACACTCTTAAATCCTACTACTCATTCCTGCGTCTTTTGTGATCTTACAAAGTTTCAAACGACGCGTCGACTATTAAATCAGTCGTCAACGATTTTAATAGTCGACTTAATCGTGACTAGTCGACTAATCGTGGCAGCCCTACTATGCACTATTCATAAAACTGCTATGTGCAATAATAAAGATAGTAAACTTCTAATACCAAACATAATATTCTCCTTTATGCAGATGATGTGCTCTTATTTCATCGGGACTCCCATTCTTTGCTGCCACAACCGTTTAAGTCCAGCTACTCTGTAAACTGGTCAAAATCCATCATTTTACTTCTTTGTATGAATGAGAGGGTGTGGAAGACGTTTCACCTCCTCCAATTGCTTTAATCGCAGACTAAATTTAAATGAGCACCCACACACTCAGTTACACCTCTCATTTTCTGTACCACCTCTGCCCAGCCTGTAAGTTTCTTGCTTCATGTAATTAACTATGTATTTTAACTTCAGCAATTTACAGTTCACGAGTACTCTGCAGGCATTAACACTGTGGGAGTCAAAGGTTGAGCTGCCTGATGCCATCACACCTCTTCTGAACACAGTTGTCTGTAAATTAAAGCATCCTCACAGAAACGTTCCTCCTGCTCAGAGCTCCTCAGAGCTGATAATATCCTGCTGCAGACTGCCTGGAGCCACCATACCTCACTAACCACGAGAGAAAACACAGCCGCCTGCATCTGGACAGAGTTAAGAGGAGCCATAAATCACGGCTTAGGAAAGGCGATGCACTGAGAGAGGTGGAGAGGTCACGTCCAACCCTTTTCATCAGGGTTTACGTTCAGACGCTGGAGAGTTAACCAGCAGCCAAAAAACTGAAAAAAGAAGCAGGTCACTTGCGTCAAAAGGATTAGCTACTACTTCAAGTTTATCAGTGGAAATACCTCACATCCCTGCTTCCAGTTCCTATCACTGTAACTTGCTTAGCTTTAGCATAGCTAGTCAGAAAAAAATAACTCAGTTAAAATATGTAGACACGTATTTTCTCTGATAACATCTGAATTTGCCCCTCTGTGGATACAGTTGAATATCACATGCTCCTCCACTATTCAGATGCTTGGATAAAAAAATCTGCATTTTTCTTTGATCTGGAAGATTGTGAACAACATTCAAACTGAAGCTACATTCAAGATTAGCTCATTTGTACATAAAGGCCACAGTTCTTTGACTTGTATCCTTCCATTAAGGTAGCCTTCAGATAACACTCAGTTGACCTGATTGACTCAGTAGAAACTTTGAGATCAAGCTGTGCTCTTTGTCTACCTGTCAGACTGTCTCAGGCTTCTAGCAGGACATTGCTGACTATGCAGAACTGTGAGAGCATGGAGTATGTTGGGAATGCCAAAAACAACTGAGGTACAAAGGATTATATAAAGATGCAACCATTGCAGATGCAAACTTCCCTAAAGTGCAATCCCTTGGGTGAAGAGGCTAAAATGTGTAGATTGGCGTCACTGTGGCATTTTCTGTTTCTACCCACAAAAAACAAACAAAAAGGAGCCAAAGAACTGACATTGCAGAGTCCAGAGTGTCATATCACACTCACTACTTCCATCCATTTAATAGGTTTAATATTTCTATTTGGTGAAATAATGCATATGTAAATCTGATCAGGATACTGATGAAGATCCTCACCTTTTCTTCAGTGAGCGGTTCAGGGACTCCGTTCTCTCTGTGATCTGAAACAGAAGAAGACGTATGACGCCTTTTGTTTTTCTTTTCGGATGAACACGTTTCTCTCCGTGTCACTGCTGCAGTTCATGAATGTGTTAATTAAAGCTCAGCTCTGGGTTTGGCCTTGGACCTCCCAGTCCCAGACAAACAGCGCTGAGGTGGCTGGCCTTCATCAAACGGCACGAGTCGTCAGAGAGTCAGAGGATGATGGAAAAATGTGGCTTTTTACAATATAAATTTATACAGCGTGTTACATTACCCTAAGGACATACACCTACAATAAAACTGACAGAGTCACTGGGTTAAGGATGAAGAGCAACAACTGAGAAAATGTGTTATACTGTAAAGAAAACTTGAATTCAAGGGGAAAATCATCCCTCTGCATTATTCTGGATTGATTTTCAGACCATGTTCTTTTTATTTATCCCCAAACATTTCCAGCAAAAGGCCCACACAGAGTAAAAGATCTGCTGTGGGAGGTGACGATTTTCTTTTAGTGTACAGGCTCAAAGGGCCTGCATTATTCAGTGTTCTTACTGGTAATGCTTGTTTCCCCAGTCTAAGTAAATGAAACTGACCCTAGATGGACACCAGCACTGGTACCATCTGTCAGCAGAGCTCATCCAGCTGACCTGGACAATTTTGCTGTTTTTTTAATCCGCACTCAGGGGTCCGATTGTTAGGACAGGAGCAGTGTATCTCTGACCTCTGAGTTACTGTTTTATATATAGTTATAGTGTTGTGTGTGTGAAAGCCTGTTGTTTGAAATTAAATTTAAAAAAATGACACTGCATAATTTCTTCTGGTAAAAAGCCATAAAATGTGCTTCCAACATGCAGCAAAATGCATCAAACACTGGACATAAATGACAATATTTAAGGTAGAGGTGAAGCCTGTCTGATGTGAAGCATGGCTAGATTTGAGTTCTGTGCGGAAAAAGTCACAATGTCAGATTTTAACAATTTTAATCTTGGTGTTGTACTTGCGTGGTGCCATTAACACCACTTTAACTGAGAAAATAAACCTGAGGATTTCACTTAATCTCATAAGTTTTTACCCATTATTGTAAATGTCTCTTTTGCTATTTGGATTCATTTTTTTCTGTGTGTCCTTAAACATTTGGTTTGTTTGAATCAGTTCATGTTCACATAAATTCAGGAATATAAGAAGCAAAAAAAGAAGACATGCCAACATGCACACAGTGTCATGCATGTGGACGAGCCACTCATCAAAAATCCAAATACAGAACCCCAAAGTCCCAAACAGGGTTTGGTTTCTTAATCTTTATGAACCAGATTTTTTTTTTAAATAAGAAAAGAAATGTCTTCCTGGACTGAAAGGGCTCCATAAACGACCGCAATGTGCTGAAAACACACACATAGGCATTTACAGTTCACACAGTTCATCAAGCTCAAACAGTGAAACATTTCGAGTGGCAGTGAGATCGAGGACAACACTGCGTGCTGTTCCTGGTGCAGCCAGGCTGAAGTGGCTTTGCAATCACACACACAGAGGTACACACACATGCAACTTACAAGCTGAGACTGAACCCATCTGCTGGGAAGATAACACACAGCGATCAGTCACTGAGTTACTTGTTTTTTTAACCCAACAGGTCAAACAGTAGGCTGCATTTTGTTAAATCAACATTACAGTAATGCGCTAGACGGAAGGACGGATCACCCGAAACAATCAAACTTTTCTTTTTCAAATTCCTCTTTATCTGCTCACATGATAGCTCTTGCTGACCTGAACAGGTAAGATTAAATTCTGACAGCATTCATGGCTGTGCCAGTTTGTTCTTAAGTGAACTTTTGATGTTTTTTCTCTCATATATCCATTTTATATCCACATATGTGAATTCACTGTGAACCACAAGCTCAGGTTCAGACTGATCTAAATGCTCAGTGCTGCAGCGTCTGTTTGAATATTGGATCTGACTGCCATTCATGATCATCTCAGGCACATAGCTCTGCCTGTGAGGACACAAGTCCACCCACCTGTGGCTCAAAACTTTTGTTTGAACTTGACTTGTTTGCAAATATAATATATATAAATAATCAGGCCCCATCTTATCTTAATGACCTTGTAGTACCATATCACCCTATTAGAGCACTTCGCTCTCGCTCTGCAGGCCTACTTGTTGTTCCTAGAGTATTTAAAAGTAGAATGGGAGGCAGAGCCTTCAGTTTTCAGGCCCCTCTTCTGTGGAACCAGCTTCCAGTTTGGATTCAGGAGACAGACACTATCTCTACTTTCAAGATTAGGCTTCAAACTTTCCTTTTTGCTAAAGCATATAGTTAGGGCTGGACCAGGTGACCCTGAATCCTCCCTTAGTTATGCTGCAATAGACGTAGGCTGCCGGGGGATTCCCATGATGCATTGAGTTTTTCCTTTCCAGTCACCTTTCTCACTCACTATGTGTTAACAGACCTCTCTGTATTGAATCATATCTGTTATTAACCTCTGTCTCTCTTCCACAGCATGTCTTTATCCTGTCTTCTTTCTCTCATCCCAACCAATCACAGCAGATGGCCCCGCCCCTCCCTGAGCCTGGTTCTGCTGGAGGTTTCTTCCTGTTAAAAGGGAGTTTTTCCTTCCCACTGTCGCCAAAGTGCTGCTCATAGGGGGTCATATGATTGTTGGGTTTTTCTCTGTATCTATGAAGCGCCTTGAGGCGACTTTTGTTGTGATTTGGCGCTATATAAATAAAATTGAATTGAATTGAAATAGGATTAATTAACAAGTAAATACAACCAGCTTTCGATACATTAGGGTTTGATGACCAAGTTACTCAATCAGAAATGTTGTTTAGGCCTAGAGACCAGGTGGTAACCCTCTGGCACACCTGATCACTAGGGGAAAAATACGCATTACCCAACCCACCGGTGGTTGCTGCATGTTCTTGCTGTCACACTGAGGGTGCTGCACCAAGGCCCTGCTTGTGGTTTGCTAGCAGATTTCTACAGTTACCTGTAGTTTGCATGAAAGATGCTGACTTGTCTGCAAACACTCGGCATTTAGCGTGACGCCAACAAGAGATAGAGAATGTTTGCAATGAAAGTAAAAGAGTAACACCTTTTTTTTGTCGCACTCTTCAGACTTAAAACTACTCTCTGAGCAGGCAAGTAAGTCTTTATCTTCTATGCAAACTGCAGCCAATATGTTAAAAACCAAAGCAATTCTAAGGAGGCCTTCAGTGCAGAACCGTGTGTCTCTTTGTGACCATTTTCAAACTAACAATCACCAACCAGTTGGGGAATACGCATTGTTCCATAGCGACCGGTTGTAGCCAGATGGTTGCTGACCAGTCTCTAAGTTAGAAAAATGAAACAGTCAAACAAAAGAAGAAGCAGTTACCAACAGAGAGATTTTATAACCAACGTTAGAAGCCGGTGCACGCTCTTTACCCTCTGTGTGGAAACTTTTGGGCTGAAGGGACTGAACATCTCGTCTTCATCGACACTGGACGTACTCAGGTTCTTCATCCTCTCTGCTGCCTCCATCCTCCTCCTCTCGATTTCTTCCTTCATGCGTCTTCTCTCCTCCTGGGAGTCGGATTAAAAACACTCTTCAGCCCCAAAGCCATATAGATCTAACAGCCACTAATACTAGAGACTAAGTAGCCATTGTTTTACTTTTGAAGCTGAATTAGTTACTTTTAGGCAAGGCCGTGATAACTCCATAATAAGCTAAAGATGTTCCCACTGTACATCCCTGATATATTAAGAATTTGGTTATGAATTTTAGACATTTGGCATGCTGCATTCTTCTTTCACATTTTACATCCTCACTGATATGATAAACATGGATAAGACCACAAAGATGATCTTTGTAACTTTCTTAAAAAAAAGAAATCTACGGAGCCCCGCAGGGGACATGGGAGAAAAAAAATTAAGACGGACTTTTGCAAGATCTCGCAAAAGTTTTGCGAGATCTCGCAAAACTAACTCGGGATTTTTGCGAGATCTCGCAAACGTTTTAGCCGCATTCTTCGGACGCTGGCTCGAAGCCGACCGGGCGGTCGAGGCACAATGTGCCGGGAAAGCGGTGTTCCTCCCGGCTGTAGTAGGTCTCAACCTCCCATTAGCTCGAAGCTAACGGGAGGTCGAGACCTCCCGTTAGCTTCGAGCTAATGGGAAGAATGCAGCTAAAACTTTTGCGAGATCTCGCAAAAGTTTTGCGAGATCCCGAGTTTGTTTTGCGAGATCTAGATCCCGAGTTAGTTTTGTGAGATCTCGCAAAAGTCCGTCTTAATGGTTTTTTTCTCCCGTGTCCCCTGCGGGGCTCCGTAGAAATCTGACGTTCACAGGCTAGTAGATTTTTTTTATTACCAGCTCTTAAAATATGAAGAAAAAATCTGAAGCTTGCATTACATTTAAAGCCCAAATAAAAATGTTTTACTTGAAGCTGAGCGTCATTTCCCAAATTCCCAACCCCCCTCCTGCAGTTGTGTATATATCTCTGTGCATTTCAGATACTGCGCTTTTATTGAGGCATGGTCACCTCTTCTTTGGCCAGCCGCTGCTGCTCCTCCTCCTCCCTCCGACGTTCCTCTTCCTGTCGGACCTGTCGCCTTTCCTCCCTCCTTCTCTTCAGCTCCTCCAGCTCTTGCTCAGCCTCAGCCTGTCGTTGTCTCAGCTGCTCCATCTCCTGGCTCTCCTTCTCCTGGAGGCTCCGCCGGATCTTCTCCAGACGTTGCTCTGTCTCCAGGATGGCCTCCGACTCCTCTGGTTCAGCAGCTCTGCTACACACAGCACTACTGTATAGGATATAACAGGCTTTGATTTACGCCCTGGCTGTGGATCTGAAATAAGATCCAAATATTTTTTATCCAAAGTCTTTAAAGTACTTTTGGGATTCTGGAAAATGTCAACTTGATATTTGTAGGTTTTTTGTGTTGTCTCAAGAAATGATTTACTTCTGCTTTGGCTTTTAAAGCTTTTAAAGCTACATAAGGTACATAATAATACAGCAAACAAAACTTGTTACACACATGGTGGATCTCTTTGTTTTGGTGATAAATGATGTCACTTCCTCATTGGCTGCGTTGCCGTTTGAGTTGGTGTGTTTTGGCTCTTGGTGAAGAAAAACCTTGGATGTGTAGGAGATTTTGACTTCTTTTCTTTTCTCCACCTGTTAAGATCGAACAAAATAGATTTTTAAATGCATGTAATAATATATACGCTGAAGTTTGCTTCAAATCTTTTTGAACACATCAACTCTTTTCTTGAATCATTTGAGACTCAGACTGTTCTAATATGATTTTAGACCTTATATGAACCGTCTTTACCATCTATCAATAACTTGATATTTGAATAAGTAAAATATTTATCTAGACTAATGTTGAATATTTTTATTTATGACACTTCCACAGAAAACTCAGTTTTCCAGTATGAAGTCCTACCTCTGGATGTGGCCTTTGACTCTCCTCGCTCCTCCTCGAGATCAGCTCACCCTTCTTCCTTAGTTCCTCCTCCCTCTCTTTCTCCCTCCTCGCTCTCTCAGCTCGAATCATTTCTTCTTCGCACTCCTTCCTCCTCTCCATCTCCACCCTGTCTCTGTCTTCCTGCTCCTGCCTCTGGAGTTGGAGAGAAGTGATGGAGGCCTTCGTGCTCTTTATGGGCGCAGCTTTTTTTATCCTGTCTTCCTCTTCGTACTCGTCTTCATATCCTCCCTGGCTGAGCTCCTGCAGGCGCTGTTGCCTTCGCCTCTCTCTGCGTTGGGTCCAGTCGCTGAAGCCTTCGTCCTCCTCCAGAGACTGAGAACCATTTGGCTTCAGGCTGCTGCCATACCTATGGAGAGAAGAGATGGAAAAAGAGTCAGGACAGGCAAGATCATGAGATCCTAAACGTGTTTAACAAAATTCCAACCATCTGACATATCCCATTTGCATCCTAGTACTCAGGCTTTCAGTGTGATGTGTATTATAATAAAATACAACACAGCGTGAGACAAACTGAGCAACGCTTTGCTTAAACCGTGTTATTATGGATAAAGTGCCCATTAAGTCAGTTAAATCTATCAGATTTGCTACTCTGTGGTCTCTGTTTTTCCATTACTCAGCAGCTAAGTCAACAAACTAGCTGATTAGTTCCCAGCCGGGAACTTGGCTGAAGTTCCTCAGGTTGCTCGATTCCACAATTTATGTCAAACCTCAAAACAGGGAATACAAGTTTGATACTTCAATAGCTCAACCCCTGCTTTGTACACCGCTCTATTAAAATTGAAAGAAAATAACGACGCAACAAGAATATCTTTAAATTAAATCTGGAGACAACTCCCCCTAAAAAAGAAGAAGAAAAATCAGGTGCAGGATGTCGCCATGGTGGGGAAAATAGTCCCTGTAGATTTCTAGTCTGGAAATAAATGAATGCGTGGTGGAAAACGTCTACTTTCACGTTCCAATACGTTCATTTTGAAAAACAACAAGTGTACAAATGCAGCATTAATCTTGAAAGTCCTGTTTCTGACGTAAGGAGCAGAGCTCGGTTTCAGTCAATCAAAAGGCATTAAGTGATTTTAGCAACAAGGTCTGCAGAGCTTTGTTGAACACAAGTTTCGACTTGCTACAGGATGGCATTAGTCTGGGAATCATCTTGACTGGGAATAAACCCACTGCACCGAATGCATGGAAATCATCCTAGCCAAAAAAATGCAGGATACAAAGATAACAGTCACTCATCAGAGGTAATCCATCACATTAAGTGTCCTTCAGTAAAATATTTTGGGAAGCAGTTGGCAGACCACCATATCATTAGAGGACAGATCACCACAAGCAAAAAAGACAACATTTCCTACAAGACCTAAAAATATAATAAGCTGATTGGTCTGTCATGTCTATGATGAGCTCAGATTAAACTGATTGGAGTAATACATTCTTCCACTTGCCAGCTTCTGTAATCACAGTGCCATTACAGGCCTACCAGAGCTGAAACCATGACCACTGAAAACAGGGAGTGGAAGCTGACCATAAACACACACACTTTAATAATGTTCCCAATTTGTCCTGGGTGGTTTTGATGAATTTATCGCAGGGAGGTCGAGCTGCTGTCGTTAAGGCTACACATCAGGTTTGATATTTAGTTCTCAGGTTATAAGCAATGAAATTGTTTGACATTCAACAGCAGCGAATGACTGTTTAATCAAAAACAATTGTCCATTCAGTCCATTTCATTGCTACTCAAATCTAAATCTGACTGCAGTCACTCTCAGATTAGTGAATCTTTGTGAATAATTGCAGACTAATTTATAAACACAGATTGCAGTCATGTTGCAATCAATCTGAGTGAGTCTGTAATGCACGACAAACACAGCTCTTATACAGCAGGAGACGCAACTCAACTGTTTGTATTCTACTCATATTCCTATATAAAAACAAGGTGAGTACCTATGCGAGTCAAACTTGCAGCAACTACATCAATTTATGAATTTCTGTTTCATATCTAGGGAATTCTGTCTAGACTAGCGGTCCCCAACCCCCGGGCCTCGGACCGGTACCGGTCCCTAACTCGTTTGGTACCGGGCCGCGAGAGTTGAGGCTCAGGTGTGAAATGTATAGTTTTCAGGGTTTTATCGGTTTTCAGCGTTATTTTGTTATCGTTTATATTGTTAACTCGGTTTTCCTGGGTCTTTTCACGTGTGTTATGAATAAATCTTCTTTTTTCGGTACCGGTACTAGTTTTATTTTGTTGTATTTATCCACGACACCTTAAAGGCCGGTCCGTGGCGCAAAAAAGGTTGAAGACCGCTGGTCTAGACGACAAAGAAAACAGATTTGGGATTTGTGCCAATTTATTACAGTTAATGGCCGTAGAGCCACAAACAAATTGCATGCAGATGCCAACTTGACCCTGTTCAATCGCAAACTGATAGCAGGCCGATTTTGCCTTTTTCTGTCGCTTTGCAGACAGACGCTGATCACGAGTGTCACAGACGTGGTCCCAGTTTTTTAAGCAACCACTTCAAAAACAACGTGCAAGTTCACTGCAAGTTGTTGCAATAACGTCAGCCGTGCAGCCGTCTTCAATCACTGTTTTCGCTGGTATGACAGTAACATTAACCTTAGACCAAAGAGAACACCAGCTTACTGCAACCACATTGACACATGCATTATTTTTAGCTCGTTTTGAATTAAAAGGACAGGTTACTGCAATACCATCCTACAATATAATTCAGACCTTAATGCACCATTGAAAAAAATTCCTGAATAATGCACGAATCCTTTTCTTCTCAGGGACCAGTGTTGGTCAAGTTACTTGAAAAAAAGTAATCAGTAACTAATTACTGATTACTTCCCCAAAAAAGTAATCCCGTTACTTTACTGATTACTTGTTTTCAAAAGTAATTAATTACTTAGTTACTTAGTTACTTTTTAAAAACACGATTTACAACCTGAATAGGTGATAAAGTGATAGATCTTTCAGCCCAATTCTACTTTTTCTACATAATCCATCATACAAAATGTAATCAAATGGAAAAGTCTCTTTTTAAAACTTGTTTTAATCTTTTAACTTTATGCATCAAGCAAAAATTAAATTATATGCAACATTCTCTGACTGGAAGAAATTAGTTTAATATTTAAACCTATTTTCTGCACATTCCAGCACATAAAATAAAATAATTATTTTTGTGTGTTTACACTCAGTCTTTCAAATAGATGCAAGTAAAACACAGCAGAAAATAAATAAAGTCAAAGACTAGCGGTCATGTTGCTCTATTTTCACCTGTAAAGCAGGAGTGGGGTAGGCGGAGGGTTACCCTGGTGCAGGTGTGCTGCAGCGGTCAGTGGAAGAATCACAGAGTTTCTCTGTAAATTTCCCATTACGTCGTAGCTACTCGGTGCTTGTTTGGAAGTTTAGGGTTTTTTTTCGCTGTAAAAAGAAGTTTTCTTCCCACAACGGACACTAATGTTTTTGTTACTTTTTATGGAATCAAACTCAAAGTAAGGTCAGTACTTCCACGCTTTAAACGCTGCACGCTCATACTCTCTCTGCACTCGATATATGATCCATTGTTGATCTGCACACAGCTGTTGTCACGAACGTCGCACTCGCTTACGTCACTGTCATGAGACATTCTTGCAAAAAAAAAAAAAAAAAAAAAAAATCACAGTTTTAGTAACGCAGTAACGCAGCGTTCCTACGGGAAAGTAACGGTAATCTAATTACCGTTTTTGCAATAGTAATCCCTTACTTTACTCGTTACTTGAAAAAAGTAATCGGAATACAGTAACGCATTACAAGCAACGCGTTACTGCCCATCTCTGAAACACGGGGTTGAGATCATCTCATTCCATAAAAGTCTGATTTTAAAACACAAGTGGGTGCACTTTAATGCTGAAGCTACTCCACATTTCCAGTCTAGAATATCTGTCAGATCTGCAGCTGCTCACACAAAGGTGTGAGGTCCTCGCTGCCTGCTTCCCTCTGCACACATCGAACAGCCACAGGAGGAAATCAGCATGGAACATGCTATATACGATCTCATATTCTACTATGAAATATTTGAACTTCAATTTAGGCGTTAATTATTATGGAGCGCCAGTTATGTTTTGTCTAAATGGACTTAGCCCTGAACACTTATTCAACAGTCAGAAGATCTCCCACTCAATCCTGCTGATTAAACTAATAAGTGTGCTTCGTGTCTTTGGGAGCTGGCAGAAAGGAATTCACTCAGCATTCCCCAGATGATTAAGACATTCTGGTCAGTGGGGCCCCAACTGTGTGGTGGGAGCCTCTGCCTGAGCTCTCAGAAACTAATCTGTCCAAACAAACAGCAAAGTTTCTACTTCAGAATGAAGACGTCCAACACGAAGTCATCGAGTCCTAATAGGCAGCACTCGGTCACGCTCAATGACCTCTCCTGATTTACTGCATTTTATGAAAAATGGTACTGTTCCCTCTGAATGAAGGTAAGTGCAGTTAACGGCTACTCGAGGCCGGCTCTAAAAGCGAGTCGTCACTCATCCCGCCTAATCAGTTTTGGACAGCAATGAATTTGCAAGTGCTCAGAATATTTCTTCTCATCAATGTTAACAGAGTGGACAAAATATTATTAGATGATCGACAGAGCTGATGTTTAACTAATAAATATGAATTAAATTGTATTTAATGAATTACAGATTGTATATAAAAGATTGGACCTCCCCAGTGTGACCAAAGCAATTGATTGATGCCATTTATAGCCAAAAAAACCCATAGCTAATGGCTCTGGTCTAGGAGTGGGCGATATAAACGATATACGATAAAAACGATATAAATTTGGCCAACGATAGAGATTTTGACTCTATCGCGATAGTGCATGTTGATGATGTCATCAAGCTGCGCCTGTTTTGGTCGAAAGCATCGCAGCAGCTAAAACCATTATAATCTCCAAATTATGCCGAGAGTCATAGCAAAGAGATGAAGCAATTTTGAAATATGGGGAAAGCCAAAAACTGCGCTTCCTCCACTTCCGTAACATTGATTCATTAATGTTGAATTCTCTCGCAGCTGTTCTGTTCCCATGTTGTTGCAGTATATTAATGACTAACCTCGTATTGTGGATGAATAATCTCAGTTGTTCTCCTGACTGAAGTTTGGCCCGTGTATAGCATCCTGCTATGCGATTGCATTTGTCCCTGACCACCAGAATCCCTCACGTTAACTTTTATCGAGTGGAAAAAAAGTTGGCGTTCAACCTCCAGCTTCACTGTGCTAATGTTATGCTAACATAGCTGTGTCGCTAGCAATCACGTAGCACAACATTATAAACCAGGTAGTCCAACTTCAGTAACCCTGCAAACGCCACTGCTGTTTAGTTTTCTGTCTTCATTTATGTTGGAAGTGGTAGCGGAGCTGTACGTTTGAATTAGTTTCAAAAATCTCTCAGTCAGAACATGGTATGTCATGTTTAGGTGGAAGCTAGCGAGCTAACGTCCTGTTAACTTCTAACTCCGTTAAATTTAATAACTTCTGTTTTCATGGATGCATGGATGTAAAACTTAATTGTTACACCCGATAAAGCAGCAACGTTGATGATTTAATTAAAGATGACAGAATTTAGACCGTTTTTAACTCTGTGTTCGTTTGACTTTGGGACCTGAAGCTGACGGAGTTTAGGACCCAGATTACTCAGTGAAGCTCCTCACTACGGCAGCCGTAATGCTCTGACAATCCATCAAGCAGTGTGGCTTACCAAAGTTGTACTAAAACACTTTTTAACAGATTTCTGCACCCAGAAATCGGTTCGAGGTCAGTAAGCACAACCAGAATTTATACATAATGCACACTCTCGAGTTTTGAGAAAATTAAAGGATTTTAAGTGTGCCTTATAGTGTGGAAAATACGTTATACAGAAGAAAAGAATATATCGTGATATATATCATTACCGCACATGCTTCAAATTATATCGCGATATGAATTTTAGGCCATATCGCCCAGCCCTACTCTGGTCATTAGCTATTAGCTATGTGGCTACACCCCTACTTTAAGCCTCAGCAGTATACAAAAGAATCAGAAAAGAAAGCATACTGATATTAAGGAGGGAAATCATGTGCAGAGCAGGCAGTAAACAGGGCTAATCCTTCTGTAACTTTGGACTCTTTAACATGGGAGTCTATGGGGACTGACTTACTCTTAGAGTCTAAAGTGGACGTTAGAGGAACTGCAGCTTCCACAGTGGCTTCATTTTTCTGCCCTGAAGGTCGGTGCCTTGTATCAGCGCACTAAAACATATAGCTAATGTACATCAGTCTGAAAACGTATCTGCAGACTTAGAATTTTCACATCTTTTTGAATAAAAAGGATATATTTGAGTTGTTTCTGATCATTTTTCTTCAGTGGAAACCAATGGGCTTGATGCTTAGAGCCACAGAGAGAGGCTGGTGGAATCAGAAACGGAGTCACTGTAGATCCAGTAAATGATAAAAAGCAGCATCTGCTTCAACCAACATTCACAAGCTCAAAATCTGTCAGCGCTTCTGAGCTCACTGATCTTGCGGTGAAAGAAGATTTTAAACCAGCATTACATCACCTGCATCTCACAGAACACCTTTCAATTACAAACCACAGCAGTGGAGCTACCTCATATTGAGTCACCGCAGCCTGAATCCAGCTGAGCCTGTGACGTGATGAAGGAAAAGGTGTTGAAGATGCAAGCTATAATTAAGAGCCTGAAATTAAAAGTCAGCTGAGAGACCACGAGCTCCGACATGGAGGCTTTGTAGTAAACATTCTTTGGCGGTTGTGTAATGAGAAGGCAGCTGCGTGTTGGTCTTCATGTCAATACGACAGGATGGAAGAGGTTGTTTGTGGCATTTCCCAGTGGAAACATTTGTTTTATGTAACCAGACGTCCGTGAACCCCTGTAAAGCAGCCAGGCAGGCCGGGGGGAGCGTAACCGCTGCAGAAACAGGCTGAACTTTGCGGTTCATGACTGGGAAACGTGATGACAAAATCTTTTAACTGCATCATCAGGAAATTAAAGATAAACAAAACATGCAGACACAGTCAGCAGCTTGTTCAGGAAGTCATTGGACATGAGATGAGTGAATGAATAATGTTTGCACTTAGTAGCTTCCTGGGTTCTCATGACTGCATGGAGAAGGAATTCCACCATATTTAGATTCCTCCTACTTCCATGATTTAGAGGGAGAACATAGCCAGACGAAGCAAATTCAGGCCTTAAAATGGAATTAGATATCTAGATATCCACTGAAATCTACGGACTCAAGCTTCAGACTTTTATTTTGTATTTGTTAAAATTAAATCCTGATACCAGGGTTCATCTACGAGATGACTATGGCTAGAACGCCAGTGGTTCCGTAACTTTGAATAAAACCTAACGGAGCTTAGTGCAGGGCAGGTCGCAGATGTAATTATACTGTTTCTTGAGCAGGTCTTGAATAATTGTTGAAGCCCAGCACTATATGGGGAAAAGATCACCAACTCATCTGCATAATATTCAGTCAGTCATGTTGTTGCAATGCTGAAAGCTCAGTTTGCAGCTCCGTGATGAAGGCCCATGTGTGTCTTTAACATAACACAGTGAGAAAGTGCTTTAAACATCCATTTTTCTCTGAGGGCCAGCAGGAGGTGACTGCTGAGTGGCTAAACAAACTGCAAAAAAGTTCTATGGGGAACAATGTCCCTTCAGTTTATTAAGCGTTTCCTGTGCAGTCTTAAATCATGAATTTTAAGTCTTACCAGCGACAACATGATGTAAATTTTGAACATTACGTCACCCATTAGAGTCAAATAGGAAAAAATAAAGCAGGGTGTGATTTCGTGCGGGCCTTCGCAAGTATTGAAAGAGTGTGTCTCAGTATCACAGTCAGATCTATCTCATTGCGTCTGGTTTCAGTGATGACAACATTCAGCTAGAAGCTTCAGAACGAGACTTCACTAAATAGAAAAAAAAGATACAGATAGACATTACTCATGCTTCTTTAAGAGCCAGAGCTGCTTATAAGCAAGAAGTCACGTGTTTCAAACTGTTTAAAGAAAGAAAAAATAAGCAATTGAGGCAAATATTCCAAAACAGCAACTAAAACCCACCAGCATGTTCCAGATGTCCTACTCGGAAAAAGGCTGCTTTTCGTACAAACACCATAACCAGAGATCACATTCTTTATATTTTAAAAGGAAGCTGAAGGGCCTCTGCAATATTTTCTGTACTCACGTGTTCTCCTCTGGCGGCATCTCGCCGTCCAGCGATGACTCTCCGGGCGCCGAGCCGCTGTTCCTCCGGCATAAAGACTCTCGAGCTCTCCGACGACGCTCCCTCTCCACCTCCTCGGCATCCTCGATGCTCCTCTGGGCCGTCAGCCTGGAAAGAAAGGAGGACTCCATTTCACTAAGAGTGCAGGCAGGTTTGAACACGTTCCATTGCCAACCATGTCATGATCTTTGGGACTTTATCATATTTCCTATTATTTTATTCATCCCTAAACAGCATATTTACAGAACAACATGAGCGGGGAGCAAAGACCGAAACAAAAAAACGAGTCTGGCTTTTCCCCCTAACATACAGTCTGAAATGTTTACACCAGTTTTG
Source organism: Neolamprologus multifasciatus (assembly GCF_963576455.1). Taxonomy (NCBI): domain Eukaryota; kingdom Metazoa; phylum Chordata; class Actinopteri; order Cichliformes; family Cichlidae; genus Neolamprologus; species Neolamprologus multifasciatus. The sequence continues at coordinate 3,384,226 of NC_140445.1, read as the reverse complement.
TACTTCAGTAATCAAAAATACTGCCTGTATTTTTCAGTCTTATTAATGTGTCAGATCAAAAGACGTGAATTTTTCCAGCAGTAATTACTGCAGTAACTTTATTTTGGGGGAATAATTAGTACTTTTCCATGTGGTATTGCTCCACATGGCGTACTTCTTTCAACAGAGGAGGTTGGGAAACGTCACAACCTTCATCATGTATCACACATGACCCAGATTCCTGACTCACAGTCGTCTCTCTTCCTGAACAGCGAGCCTCTGAGGCCAGAACATCATCTGCCGGGCCTCGGATGAGAAACACCGTCGTCTGTTTGCGCGTCAGATAAACACAGTCGTGCTACGCTTCATGTCGACATGAGATCACAGTATTTATTACAAACACAGTTGATCTTTATTTATCAGAAGACAGACGCGAGCACTCTTTGCAACAACGCTTTGATTTACACCAATGTCGGGAGATTTAAAGACAGCACCTCGCCTCACACAGGAAACGGCAACTTAAGAAAAAAAAAGTGCAACGTTTTCTTTGTTTACTTGGTGGTCAACAATGAAAAAAAAAACTAGATATGTTGGTTTCAATTAAAAGAAGCAATTTGCAAATCAGCTTGCAGAGAAAAATGAGCTCACTGGTCATACAGGATAACGAATAACAAAATGAAGCAAAGTAAACAAATTAACACCTAAAGAAAAGTTAATATAAAGTGAGTGAAATGATTTGGGAAAAAAAAAAAAAAAAAAAAAAAGGGATGCACCGATACTGGTATCGGGTATCGGGGCCGATACTGTAAAATGTGTGTGTACTCATACTCGTAAAAGTTAACCGATACCAACTTATTTCATTAGTCAGAGGGTGGCTTGTCATTCCTGTTGTAGTTTTTTAGATTGGCCACTAGGGGGACATCCCGCGCTAAACAGGCACAGGGTTAGGCGAGTGAGACTGGCTGCTCCAGATAAAAAAAGAGAAACTGGAGGCTGCTGTAGCTAGGCTAAACAAAATGTCAGCAGTGTGGAACAGCCAACTTTAACTCAGGTTTTGGAAAAGCGATGAAAAATGTCAAGAGAAAATCCACGGGCAGTTTAAATAACAGAGGCTCTGACTCATTTTATCGCTCTGGATGACCAGCCAATGCCGGTCGTGGAAAATCAGGGAGATAATGGTGGCAAAACTTTCTGAAGAGGTAAAGACGAGCAGTGTGTGCGCGATGTCAGTCGTTGGTTTAACGGCACAGTGGACTGATGATCCACGGGCAGATGAGGAGTTTGTTCGTCAATGCCGAATACTTTCGTTATTTTGTTAGTTTGTTTACAATATGGACACTCTGCAACAATTGAAAAGTTTATTTTATTCTCAAACCTAATTTGTATTTATTTTATTCCAAACAGAAGTGTTTATTTATTATTCTGAAAGCTCGAGACAGTGCCAATAGTTCAGTGATATTTTGTTAAATTACAATGTGGAGACTCTGCAATAATTTAACAGAAGTGCTTATTTTTCACTTGAAATCTTTTTGTGGTCATTTTTATTAAGATATTATTTTTTATCGGCAGAGAATAAAATAAAACCTGTCTTCCAATTCATTGCATTTGTGTGTGTGTGTGTGTGTGTGTGTGTGTGTGTGTGTGTGGGGTAGACGTATCAGTTTTTGTACTCTGTATCGGCAAGTACTCAGATCCAAGTATCGATATCGTATCGGTTTGAAAAAATTGGTATGGTTGCATCCCTACCATAGAGGTTGAAACACGAGCAGAACGGTGGTTACCTGTGACTTCTGCCCTCGCTACCTCTCCAGGCTCATACCTGCAGTGTCTGATTAACCATCGTTTAACTATCTGCCTGATTAGTCATTGTTTTTGGCAACAAGCATGTCCATTTTCTCAGCGGCACTTTGTGTTGTTAATGAATGGATCATATATTACATTTCATTGCTTTGACATCAGATTTGATAGAACTGTAGATTTTTCTAATTTAGACTGAAGGGCTTAAATAAAGTGTCTTTTTACTCTTGTCCAAGTTTCTAGATAAATAGCTGAAAGCATTTTTTTTAATTTTTTTGAATTATAAAGTATATTGGTGAGAGTCTTGTGTTTATCCAGCTTCTTTCCCAGAAGAGGCATCTGGAGGACTAACAGTTGCGTGAGCTCAGGTGTCGAGTTACTAAGCTCACATTTGGCTTCTGTGTCACTAATAGATTGCTAACGGCTCCAAGGCTCCATCTGCTCCTCCGCCCTCATCTTTTCTTCAAAACAATGGATTGATGCAGGAGAACCGGCTGCATGATCTCTGATATTTACAGATAAGACTTATTTTTGGCACAGTTTGGTCTAAGCTGCGTTGTCACCTCCTTTGACTCGTCCTTCTTCCTGAGATCTCAGAGATTTCGTCTATATCAACAAAGTCTTTGTTTCCAGCTGTAGTTTACTGGGAATAAAAGTCTGTTCAGAATGAAGATCAGCTTTGGGTTCGGTGTTTTCTTTATGTTAATCTCCTGCCAACTGAGAAGCTTCAACACTTCAGATTTCCTCTACTCTGGCTTTAAGTCTTTGCAACTGAAGTGTGCAAAGTTGGTCATTTAATTTCTGTAGGTATTGAAGTAGGAGGATGTTGGTGCAAGCCTCGGGACTTAAATTAAATGTGGAACAGAGCTCACTGGGATGGGTGCAAACTGCAAACTGCAAAGAAACAACAAAATCTGCAGATCTCCTCACCCTCAACGAGGTCACTTGAATAATGTGTTTCCCACTCTCTAAAAAGCATGGTTGGAAACTGGCTGGTTGACCTTTTCACAGATCATTTCCTCAAGGGTGGGTGGACACCAAAAGCATTTAGTACAAGTCCTTCAGATGAATGATCGTGTCTCTGACGTGGCATGTGGTCACACTGATGGCTCAGCTCATAGCTTTGAAGTGTTTTATACTCCACATTGATGTATTAATATACTAAGATGTATACTAATATACGTCTGTCATCCTGACATCGAATAAACCGTCCTGACACAATGACCATTGAAAGCAAACGCTGCTTCCCCTCGCTTTCTCCATTTCAACACAGACTATTCGTTTCTGGGCCACCTCAGCAAAACCCCTGCTGACCCACATCCATCTATGCTCGGGCCTCTCCACCCCTTTCCATTCTTTCATTTCCTTTTGCTACTCCCTGCCTACAGGAAGGATGAAAAACTGAGGGAGGAAGACATATCAGAGCTGATAAGAGCAGAGTTCATCAGCACGCTGGTTCAGGAGATATGAATCAGCACACACATCTTAGGTACTTTTCAAAGATTCGATGTTTCCTGTGCAATAAAGGGCCAAGTATCCCAGATTGGGATTAGGTTGGGTTTGGATTAAGAATGGGAATGTCATCTTTTGTGCCAGGGACAGAGAAATGGTGGCCTTAAAAAGAGGAGGAGCTAAAACAGCTCATTTTAGATGGAGGACAAACTGACTGGCTGGACCGAGGCCCAGTACAATATGGGCAAGGATTATTTTGAACTGTGAATCACACAAAATGACTTTTGAATTATTATTTTTTATAAAAAAAGTGGCTGTAGTCATTATTATGGGAGGAAAGGAGGTTGGGGTGGATGGATGGGTCATGAAAATCATCAAGACGGCAGAATTAAACTTAATAATATGACTTTCCAACTCCAACAGGTGGAATGTTTCCGAGGAAAATTTGGAAACTGTCAGCGCAATACCTGCGCGTAATATCTTGTGGCAAGTATAAACCAAAATGACCTACAAATGCCAAAGAACTATTCAATAATCCTATGTGAGCCCTAAAGTGGAGCACAGTTGGCACATAAAACCTGGCTCTGCTTGATTTGCTGCTGTCAGCAGTTTGGGTGTTGAAAACTGCCGAGCTTTGACCCAGCAGACTGTTTGAGTGAAACTCACCACGCCGTCCTCTCATTACGTTTCCTTTCTGCAGTCTGCACTGTGGGATTCTGTCATACCTGGCAGCTGCTCAGGCTGATTCGGGCTAAATGATTAATCTCCATCAGAGTGTTTCTAAAATACCGGGATTACAGTTTGCTTTACTTCCTCCTTCTCGTGATTTGTGTCATCAAAATCAAATCATTTGCAATGTTTAATCATTGCTGCAGAGCAGAGATGTCGGCGCCTAAACCTGGCTCACAGCTTGGAGTTGCTCTGCACTCTGTCAGGGTAGTTTTGCTTCTCCAGACAATTAAAACAAGCACAGCGCACTTGTTCTACCTCAGCAGGAATCAAACAGGTTTTTCTCCAGTCTTGTGTTGCTCTTCTGTAAACTGACACCACAGGCATGACCGAGCACGCCGCTTCCCTGAACCCGTCCTCAGATAACGGCCGACAGAGCGCCCTCCAGCCCTTGAGGTCAGTGTGATCGACAGATTACACAAATAAACAAGAGGGAACATGGTTACAGTAAACAGAGCAGCAGATGTGCTTCATGAAGGTTTTTATCAAAACGTTTATTTCTTCGCTCTTGTGGTGTGTGGCGTGCAATGATATTGGCATTTCCACTTTTTCCTTCCATAATAAATATCTGTGCATCCATTCTTCAGTTTTCTTAACCGCTTATCCAACCTAGGGTAGCGGGGAGGCTGGAGCCATCCCAGCTTTCACCTTATGTGGTCATTCGATATTTTTGGAAGAAAAATGAAAAAGAAAAGCGACGATGGGCAGATCAGCCATCGGAAAAAAGGTCACAAGGTCAGACAGAGGCAAGACCAAGCAGACAGCTGTTAGAGCTGCAAGAAATCTAAATGCATTAGTTACAGCCAGATTTATTTTTTGTATTTCTGCTGTAAAGTTTGGCCTTTTAACAGGTAGTCTGTGAAAACTGACTCACTTTTGGAGAAAACCTCAAGTGGCCATTAGAGGAACTGCAGCTGTGTACACTTCACTTTCATTTGGATGAAACCAATCCAATGCAACTCTAACGGAAACTTAAAATCGTCGCATCCCAAAACTGTACTGCTTCTTTAAGAATAAACTGCTTTCTTGTGTTTTGGAGACACAGCCGGTTGCTAGCGGATCTAATAAAAGAAAAAGAAACCCTAAGCTTTGTAATCACCAGCATTTGTAGCAACCAGCAGAAAGAACCAGAAACACGACACACAAAGCCACAAACCAGATAAAAGCTTTGCCACCTGCCAACAGAGTCACTAAACCGCACACCGCCATGCTCTCCCTGTCTGCACTTGTCCAGGCTTTAACTTTATTGTCCGACCATGTTTCACGGGAACAAGAACAAAGGAGGGATTCATCTCAGGAGAAGTGAGGTTAATGTATTAAATCCTCCGCTGCTCTTTTGCAAGCACACACTTTGTCATCGCAGGGCTGACTGGCTTCAGTGACATAATAACACGGTTCGCTCTCAGGCTGAAAGAGTGCCAGGCTTCGTGGGACAGGCGCGGATGATGGGAAGACGTTTGCAAGATGAGGTCATGGCTGTGTTGAAACAAGTCAGGACAGCGGATCAATTACAACAGAAAAGATTTCCATTTTCCTATTTGAAAAAAAAAAAAAAGTTATGGGAGTCACCAGACGAGCTGTGAAGAAGCAGCCGAGCATCACAGAACCACAGGGTCAAAGTGTTATTCATCTTCACAGAATTTATGAAGAAATATCCCCCATCTGTCCAAACACAGGTTATTTATATTTGAGGCCCCAGATATTTAAATACAGTGGAACCCCGACTTACGAAAGCCCCATTTAACGAAAAATTCAAGTTACGAAGGTATTTAACTGCAATATTTCTGCCCGTGTTACGGCAAAATGCCCGCGTAAAGAAATCCGCTGGCTCTGATTGGCTGAGCCCAGAATGTCTACAATGCCCACAATGCCTTCCGAATCATGTGACAACCCCCTTGGCTTTCGTACTTGCGCTTCGCTGTTCCACTTGAACGACGTATTGTTGTTGCAGTTAGCAATTAGCCTATAGCCTATCGTTCACTCAAAAGGCGCGATGGGTGCTTCGATTAATTCGTTCCCTCGGGAACAAATTAATTTCGTAAGTCGGGGTTCCACTGTGTGATGATTTAACCCCTGAAATTATTGCCAAGTCTGCATTTATAGCTCAACCCTTATACCGGTTCTTAAAAATGTTTCAGTACATTTATAAAAAACAAACAAACAAACAGTGTTGTCCAAAATAATGATTGTATGTCACACAGAAAACCTCTCAGCACAGATTCTGCAGCTTAATAGGGGTGGGGGAAAAAATCGATACTGTGTAGCATCGTGATATTTTGTTTGCTAATAATGTATGGATACAGGGACAGCAGAAATCGATATTTTGTTACAAAAAAGGTTTTTGTGCTCTGACTTCAGAGCATGTCGATCCTTTTTCTGAGCAAGAATCCTGACATTCCTTCACTGTCCAAATGTGTTTAACTTTTTTTTGGCAGCAATAAACATGACAGTTTACTTATTTTAATTTGCGTTCAGTTAAGTTGGACTAGACTGTAATACAAACCGTTCAGTTTGTCAACAATAAAACTGAAATGAGAGAAAGACTGAGTGTGAGACTTTGTTATTAGATAAAATGAATATTGATAAAGTTTACCTTTATGTACAGAATCTGAATATCGCAAAATATTTTTAAAAAATTGCAATCATATCATATCGTGCGTTAAGTATTGTGATAATATCGTATCGTGCGTTGTATGGTGATTCCCACCTCTACAGCTTAACCTGACCTTCAAATATTTGTTTCATCAGGGAAGTCCTAACGAGGTTAGCAAACTCCAGGACATCAGCATTACATACTCTGTGCATGCATACAGACAAGATGACACTAATAGATACACTAATAATAAAAAATATATATATATATGATATGCATGAAATTGTATCAATCAAGCAAATCGTTATTTCAAACATAAGTATCAAATATATTAGAAAAGTGGTGATAAAAGAGTTTAGAATTTATCTTTACAATAAATACGTATCAGTGTTCTTTTCCCTTTGTTTCTATGCAAGAGACAGGGCGCTAATGCTACGGTGTCACAGTCACTTAGCCAATGTGCTCGTGTCAGAACAAATTCTTTGGTTGGGCAATCAACGGTTTCATAGGAAAGAAAACAGATGATTTTAGAGATGATGTATTCATTCAGAGGTCTGAGAAATGGACTACTAGTGAAAAACAAGCCCAAGTTTGCGCAACTGTGGACTAAAACCAAATATAACAGTGACATCTGGCTTAACTAACGTTTGCATCTACGTGACGTTTTCTCTAAGTCGACTCCAAATTCACTGACATCATGTTAAACATTTCTGTTTTATTAAAACTGATTGCTTAAAATTCATATTTTCAACACATTTAACATCAACACTGGAACACTCCGTTTATACTACGGATTGTACCTGTAATGTGATTACTGCAGGAATTGCTTGGTGTTGATTTTTAACTTTGCTTTGTGCCTTCAAAGAAAGATATTCTGTTTACTCATTAGGGAAGAGTTGTGAGTGGAACCGTACCCACAGGTGTTTATTGTTAACTGGTTATTATGTGACATTTCAGGTCATTTTAAAGAGAAACAAGGAAATAAGGTAACAAAGTACTTTCTTTGGTGTACTGCATTACTTATTAATGTACTGATTAATGCGTAACACTTTTTGATTAACGACCCCAACACTGAAACTGATAGCGGTCCCAGCACAGAGCCTTGGGGCACAACAGTAATCCAGTTTCAGCTGTGTAGCTGCCGTCATAGGCAACTCTCGCATTTAAGTTCATTTTATTAGATATGTAAGGTTGAAACAATTAGTAGTTGAAATATTAAGAAATAATAAATAAATAAATAGTAATTCACGTTTTGTTCATTAGATTTATATGTTTAAATGTGTTATTTGTGCTAATTGTGCAATTAGATAGGAACCTTTTCTATAGTTCCGTCTGTTGTTGCTAAGAGGGTATTTTTTGGCTGTCGCACTCAGCAAGCTAATTGAGAGACGAGCTACGAGGTTTGCACGTCTACAGTAAGATAAATAAAAGAGTGCCTTTTTTGGACCTCCCCACGACTTAAGGATTAAAGTTTTATTCCCTTTGAGTGAGGCCAATGAGGCCAATGTTTTCTTTTGTTTATTATCGTTGTATGTAAATACGCTAGTGTTGCGTGATATTCGAGTGCAATTACCGTGTGAGGTGTAATGTGTATTTTATTGATCGTTTTGTTGGAATGTTTTGTTATATATATAATGCTTAAGGGCTTTATTAAGAATATTCATTTAAGTTTGTATTTCTTTTTAGTTCTGACGGCATTGTATCGGCCGTGGTTGGACATCATTACATGTTAAAGCATGTCGAAGAATCCTCCTGTCCGAAATAAATGTCAGTTAAAACGCAAAGAAGAAGTTGAGCTTGATGGACAATTTTAAACAATATTGTGACTTTAACGAAACAAGTGTTTAATTAAAGCCTCAACAATATTACAGCCGGCCATCTGCTTTACAATCCACCACTTTACATTCCGAGTGCAAGAACTCCAACAAGAATTAATTTTTTATTTTCTCCAAACAATAAAATTGATGTGATGATCCAAACTTTTTCCTGCATCAGGAGGTGAGAAGCCAACATATTGGCAAATGTCATAATAAGTCTTCAGCGACTAGGAACTGAATTATATACATTAAAGGGCTCTCAGAGATGAACAACAGTTACCAGTTTGCCCTAAAACTTTTATGCATTCACATTCAACTTTGGATAAACTGGTGATCTCTGGTGATCCTCTTATTTTTTCATCCAGCAACATCATTAAATTCTTAATTTTACCATTAAATCGGTGCTTAAATCAGGACCTAAATCCTGCAAACCATAAGCCACAGCTGCACTAAATTTATAGCATGCAAACACAGTAATCATCGCCCCAGTTCAACATCAGAATGTTACCTTGATGTTTTGCTTAGATCACTGCTATGGCCAACTACAGGGGCCATAGCATGCCAGTAGACTCTGTAGTGTGTTATTTGTATTAATTCCCTTCCAAAACCTTGCATCATTACCTGGTACCCATAAAACGGGTTGTACTGAATTTATTTCTAGAACTGTGTCCAGGGAAAGAGAGGAAACCAAGGAAATAAACTTTATGCTTCTTTGTGCATTTAAATGGAGGATTCCAGCATCTGAAGCACATGTGCCTCTTGTTCCTCACCCTGACAACGGCTCAAACATTTTTGACAAGGAAAATGTGCCTAAATATTTCCGTTCCAGCCTGGGGCTCTTGAATCAATAAACCTATGACACTCACTGTCCCTGGAGGAGAATATTAAACAGGCTCGAGCTGCCAGATCTCTTTCGAACTAGAAACAGAGCCGCCATGTCCTGATTCAAGTGATTCAAATGTCCTCAGCTCTATTCTGGTATCTTTTCATTCAGAAAAGGTTCAGTCAAAGACACCAAATGATTATTTCAAATATGAAGAAATCTACAGACAGACCGGCAGCTTCAAAAGCACTTCTGAATACCTGAGATTCTGCACAGTGTTTTGTAAGGTAAGTGCTTTCTCTCTTCTTTGTTTCAGGCATTTTAAATAGTTTCTTAGTTAGTGATGACCAGTGTTGGTCAAGTTACTTGAAAAAAGTAATCAGTAACTAATTACTGATTACTTCCTCAAAAAAGTAATCCCGTTACTTTACTGATGTTTACTTATTTTCAAAAGTAATTAATTACTTAGTTACTTAGTTACTTTTTAAAAACACGATTTACAACCTGAACAGGTGATAAAGTGATAGATCTTTCAGCCCAATTCTACTTTTTCTGCATAATCATCATACAAAATGTAATCAAATGGAAAAGTCTCTTTTTAAAACTTGTTTTATTAGTTTTAATCTTTTAACTTTATGCATCAAGCAAAAATTTAATTATCTGCAACATTCTCTGACTGGAAGAAATTAGTTTAATATTTAAACCTATTTTCTGCACATTCCAGCACATAAAATAAAATATTGTTTGTGTGTTTACACTCAGTCTTTCAAATAGATGCAAGTAAAACACAGCAGAAAATAAATAAAGTCAAAGACTAGCGGTCCTGTTGCTCTATTTTCACCTGTAAAGCAGGAGTGGGGTAGGCGGAGGTTTACCCTGGTGCAGGTGTGCAGCGGTCAGTGGAAGAATCCGCGAGTTTCTCTGTGAGTTTCCCATTACGTCGTAGCTACTCGGTGCTTGTTTAGGGTTGTTTTTGTTGTAAAAAGAAGTTTTCTTCCCACGCACAACGGACACTAATGTTTTTGTCACTTTTTATGGAATCAAACTCAAAGTAAGGTCAGTACTTCCACGCTTTAAACGCTGCACGCTCATACTCTCTCTGCACTCGATATATGATCCATTGTTGATCTGCACACAGCTGTTGTCACGAACGTCGCACTCGCTTACGTCACTGTCATGAGACATTCTCGCAAAAAATCACGGTTTTAGTAACGCAGTAACGCAGCGTTCCTACGGGAAAGTAACGGTAATCTAATTACCGTTTTTGCAATAGTAATCCCTTACTTTACTCGGTACTTGAAAAAAGTAATCAGATTACAGTAACGCGTTACTTGTAACGTTACTTGTAACGCGTTACTGCCCATCTCTGGTGATGACAGAATAAATGCCAACTGAAAATAAAGCAAAAAGATAATTAGATATATTTCTGCATTGCAGTAAAAAAGTGGAACAAATCATCCTGCAGTCAGACACAAATAGTCTCGATTAGAACTCCAGCAACATCCCCAGAGACAGTAATCACCATGTTATGGCTGGATCTCTGGGTGTCCAAACCCCCCCATGCAGAGCACAAACAGACCACTTATGTCCGAAGTCTGGGAATCCTGCAGGTTTGTTTGCACACAGGCTTTAACGGAGAGGGCGAGTGAGAAAGCTCCTGCCAGTAAAATGTAACCCAAAAAAGTAACTTCAAGCAAAATTTTGTCATTACAGACCTCAAACTATTCTATAAATGTGGATCAATGGAAAATGAAAAGAACACAGGGACGCAGCAAAAGAGGAAAACAGAATCTTGTGTGATCGCTCCATGAGAATCCAAACAAATCCGGAACCCAGCAAGACCATCTATCCCTAAACAAACAAACAAACTGTGTATCCGATTGCATCCAAACCTTTATTTTACATTAAAGAGGCAGACAACAAAAAAGCAAAGGCGGAGAGGTGAGTGACCTGAGAACAGAGAAGCTGGGAAAGCTGTTGCCATGTGAAAATGTCAGGGTGGACTTTTAACAAAGTTCAAATTACTTGAGTGATTCATGTCTCAAAATCACAAGATTTATCCGGAGAAGTTAAAAGGTTATTCTCTGTTTCTACCTTAAATGGAAATTTTCCATGGAATTTAACACGAAATTTAACACATGTGATGTTTTTACTGCATACATGTGTGACCGAGAACTTATTTTACTGCCCATGGCTCCACGTGTAAAAGTTCACCATCCACTGGCATGTAGCACCAAATCACAACAACAGTTACTTCAAAGGGCTTTATACTGTGAGGTTAAGACCTTACAATAATACATGACAATAATATAAATAATACACGTCATCCGGGGAAGAAGGATTTCTTATCTAGTGTTGAATGCTTTGCTATGTTTTAATGTTGAGTATATTTTAGTGTTGCATTGTATTTATTGGATCTCCGATCTTATATGGAGACTCCGCCCCCTGCTTTCCCTAATTAGACACACCTGGAGGGTACAGGGGACAGCAATCAATCAGGCCTCCCTTGTTGGCAGCGGCCAATAAGAGGGCCTGGCAGGTCGCAGAGGAGAAGAGAGAGCCATGGAGTAGGTGGCGGCAGGCGCAGCCACAGGAGGTGTCTGTGCGAAAGGACGCAGCCGAAGGTAGCGTGAGCCACAGAGCGGTAACTGGCGGCAGGGCACGGCTGCAGTTGCAGGAGAAGGGGAGAGGGCCTTTGGTCCATGGATGGCAGACTTCGTCCAGGTGGCAGCAAGATGCCAGGTAAAACCCTTCAGGCCCGGAGCAGCGGCGGGCGGAGTTTGGAGTCCCGTTGTAAAAATGTATAAAGACACCTCTGGTACATTGGATGATCTGATATCGTCGTGTTGGTGTTGTTCCCAGATCATCATGAAAATGTTGTTCCAGGTTCAACATTGCAAGTGACCAATCACATTATTGTGACGTTATTCTTTTGCGCACCAACCCATTCGTGCATTTATGAAATTCCAATGTTGCAAGGACAATATCAATTCTGCTTAGCGTTTATTAAAGGGTCAGGGTTAGGGTCAGGGTTAGGGTCCGTTGATCGGCGGACAAAGGCGGTTTCTCGCAGCTTAAGTACAGTTTTTTGTTTTACGCCGGTTTTTCCCGAAGTCGCAAAAGTATGACATCACAACATTCTGATTGGTCACTTGCAATGTTGATCCTGGAACAACCTTTAGTATGATGATCTGGGAACAACACCAACACGAGGATATCAGATCGTGCCTGGTACATTAGGATGGCTGACTGCTTGCGAACTGCGGAATCGACCTTTTCTTTTAATTATTCTTGCCCCTGATCAGGATACATTTTTATGCTGTAAATAAAATATATATTTTATTATTTTAACCAGATTTTACATGTCTTTCTGTTTCCTTCTAACTTACACCCTTGACACACATACTCTGATAACTCAACTTTTAGACCAACAGAGTATCTAAACTTCAAGTCTGTAATAATCTAAAAACGGTACTTTCCACTTTTTTTTCTTTTCCAACTAAATTTAGATGTAAAAGGAAGTTTCGGGGTGTTTTAAGGCTGTGACTGGATTAACCCACACAACTCTCTGCTACTTCCAGGTATAGTTCTCGTCAAAAGACGGCATTGATATATTGAACATCCAAGGGAACTAAAACCTAGGTGATGCTACAAATGGCTCCTAACAAATTTAAATCCACAATAATGGGTGCAGTTTATAAGCTGAAAAAACAGATGTTGTGTATGTGTGAGGGACGATAGCAGGAACGTTTTTGGTTCCTGGGTTTTTAGGCTATCATTTGATGTTTACTGAAGGGAGAGAGATAAAAACCTGTCGTCTGTTCTCAGAGATACGACCCCTGGAAACAGGAAGCCCCGCTGTGTTTACGTTCCCTCCATCCCTTTAATGAGGACAACCTGCAGAGGGAGGGAGAGTTCAGGGCCCCCATCACTCAGCAGCTTACGCCACTCCAACTCCCCCCAAACATTCTTCGCTCTATCTCCCTGCACCATAAACACTCAGGAAACCCTCCCATGTGTGGGGGATTCGAAGGTCAGAGGTCGCAGCGCTCGGGCTGTTTTGAGGCAGGTATGCCTCCTGGGTGACATCACTGCTGCGGGCTGAGCCAGGCCCCACCAAGCTGGCAGGAGGAGGGCGGCGTTTGTCTCCCACGCAGAGCTGATTAAAAACAGATCAACTGCCTGCCTCGACCCGATGCAATGATTCGAGCTCACACTGACGACATATTCTGTGTTTGTTCCTGTTGAGATCTATCGTGAAATAATATTTGTATCTAGTAAACACTGTCAGTGTGTCAGATACACCAATCCTGCTCAGGTGGAGGAGAAAAGCTCAAATATTTCAGAGGTTTGCTCGCGTGGCATCGACAATGTTTTCCCCTCACGCCGATCGGTTGTCCTTTAAGCTAAGTTACGTGCTTACACGGGTATTTTTAAGATTAAACCTTTTCTTTGAGTTCTTCTGATCACACACATCCAGTGTTATGCCACTGAAAAGGGACATTATGGAGAAGTCTCTGCAGAGCTTGCATTTCTGATTGGTCTGGGTGATGTCACTGCTTTTGATTGAGTTTCAGTTATGTTTCTATGCATACAAAGACTTTTTTTTTTGTTTTAAACTTAAACATTTTAAGCTTATCTTTATATAACAAACATGGAAAAACACTATAAAGATATTCCTTGTTATGAGATAGCTCATGCCCAAGTAATCCTGAGTTGGACAGAAGGTTAAGAAAATGGATGGAGGGAGGCCTGGTTGCTTCATTCTTGGCAATTTAACATCAGTTTCCAAATTGTGCATGCCAGATATTTGAATAAACCGTCCCAGAAGTTTCATGTTTTTAGATTCTTCTGTGTAAGAGAATTTTAAGAGGGCACAAAAGTAAAATGTTTGCATAAACAAACGCTCCACCCCTGTGCTGACTGAAGGTGCACACACAGGCTGTACAAAAGATGTTGCTATCAGATTTTAAAAGGGAATAACTTTGATTTATCTTTAATGAGCAGAGGGGGCGACTCTTCTGATTGTACTGAAGTTCATGAATAAACTGTCGTCAATAAATACTTCCAATTTAAGTTATTTGATAATAAATTTGTTATGAAATTTGCGATCACAGTCAAAAAGATTATCACGAGTAAGCTCATTGGCCAATGACCGGTGAGTCAGCCAATCAGTGTGGAGTGCGTTCATTTTCTCAGTCGCGCACTTTGCTCGTCACATCCATCCCATTTTTAATGTGACCAAGATGCTCAAGTTAAAAACGACTCCACAAAACAACGGCTGATGTCATGTTCTGCATCCATCTTTTATATACAGTCTGTGAGTGTTACCCATCTACAAAACAAAAGATTGATTCAGATTGTTGCCAACGAATGTTAAGTTGATCTAAGCTAATCGGTTAATGTTTTCCATGAATAAATCGACTCACTTTAAGTCACTCGAATGTTAATAAATTCCTAAAACATACATGGGAATCTCTGAAATGATTATAGATCAAATAATAGGAGAACACATTTGTATCTGGAGGAAGACACTGGTGTAAAAACTCAAATTTACTTTCCCGTAGGAACGCTGCGTTACTGCGTTACTAAAACCGTGATTTTTTTGCGAGAATGTCTCATGACAGTGACGTAAGCGAGTGCGACGTTCGTGACAACAGCTGTGTGCAGATCAACAATGGATCATATATCGAGTGCAGAGAGAGTATGAGCGTGCAGCGTTTAAAGCGTGGAAGTACTGACCTTACTTTGAGTTTGATTCCATAAAAAGTGACAAAAACATTAGTGTCCGTTGTGCGTGGGAAGAAAACTTCTTTTTACAGCAAAAAACCCCTAAACTTCCAAACAAGCACCGAGTAGCTACGACGTAATGGGAAACTCACAGAGAAACTCGCGGATTCTTCCACTGACCGCTGCACACCTGCACCAGGGTAAACCTCCGCCTACCCTACTCCTGCTTTACAGGTGAAAATAGAGCAACAGGACCGCTAGTCTTTGACTTTATTTATTTTCTGCTGTGTTTTACTTGCATCTATTTGAAAGACTGAGTGTAAACACAAAAAATATTTATTTTATGTGCTGGAATGTGCAGAAAATAGGTTTAAATATTAAACAAATTTCTTCAAGTCAGAGAATGTTGCAGATAATTAAATTTTTGCTTGATGCATAAAGTTAAAAGATTAAAACTAATAAAACAAGTTTTAAAAAGAGACTTTTCCATTTGATTACATTTTGTATGATGATTATGTAGAAAAAGTAGAATTGGGCTGAAAGATCTATCACTTTATCACCTGTTCAGGTTGTAAATCGTGTTTTTAAAAAGTAACTAAGTAACTAAGTAATTAATTACTTTTGAGAATAAGTAAAGTAACGGGATTACTTTTTGGGGGAAGTAAT
This sequence comes from Neolamprologus multifasciatus, assembly GCF_963576455.1. Lineage (NCBI taxonomy): Eukaryota > Metazoa > Chordata > Actinopteri > Cichliformes > Cichlidae > Neolamprologus > Neolamprologus multifasciatus. The sequence continues at coordinate 3,368,640 of NC_140445.1, read as the reverse complement.
CAGTAATTAGTTACTGATTACTTTTTTCAAGTAACTTGACCAACACTGATCACCGCACCTTCAGTTTTGAGCTGTGCAGTCTTTCTGGTATTACGTCATTGCTTCTGTCAGCTCCCCAGACTGAGGACATCTGCTAAGTGGACTGAATCACAGTGACACACTGCCTCCTCCAGCTGTTATCTGTGCATAAACAAAGCCTGAATACCGTTCTCACTGTGACTCAGAGGTTTACTCTGAGCCGCCTCATTACGACACCTCTAGAGTCGCCGAGACACCACGAACGCTCGTAAGTGAATTACTCCGTAATGTCAGGACAGTCTATGACAAATACACGCATCAGTTCTCTGGAGAAACTTTGAGTCGATGGAAAGTCTCCAAATAGAGAGATGAGTTCAGACATTTGTCAAGCATATGATGCATTTCCTTACACAACTTCAACAAACACAACTGGGACTTTTACAACACAGAAACACCAACTCAAACTCCAGCGTTCACAGGTGGAGTTCAAACACTAGAGACTTGAGGACAGTCATCAATACATGCAAGGATTGTAAACCCAATCCAGACAGTGGACCCAAAAAGATGCAACATGCATAAATCTCCACTGGAAATTCATTAGTTGGGCACTCTGTTATCCCAGAGTGACACAGTCTCAAAGTTAAGAGTCACACATGCTTACAGGTTACTCTGAAATGACCTAGATTAAAACAACGTGAATATAAAACATAGCATGAAAGACCTGGATCTCAAATTTGCTTACGGGGATACCTCCATGGACTGAGCTACTTTGGTTTCCCTCGCAGCTTCCGTGGTGCACCGACTGCTCTGAAGGATGTTACCTCCTATTTAACTCAAACAGTCTGTTTTAAAACTCATCTGTACAGATGTGGCAAACCTGAAAGCCAAGTCAGCCAATAATTTATGTCTACGAGGGATAAAACAGATAAAACATCCTCCCTCTACCGCGCGAGTACCTCAGCATGTGAGCGTGCGTTATCATCTCTGTTAGAAACCACAGTCGCACTGGAACCTCACACAGGATGAAAAACAAAATCCTTCCCAATAGACAGGACGTGCTGCCACCCGCACGAGCCCAGAAAACAAAAGACGAGTCAGGTGACCTTTCAACTCTGACACTGGTCACTGACACCACTTCCCTGGGCGTGGGGCTCGCCTCAAACCTCACTTTACAGTCTTACATTTCCTTTTAAGTGTGTTTTTAATAGAAAATAATAGAGTACAAAGTAGATTTTAATATGATTCCTTTGTTCTTTTTAGGTACACCGAAAGGAAGTAAGGCGATTCAAAATCCCTAAATCCCCCCAAAACCCTGCATGACCCAAAACACTCCCAGTAATCCCACTGTTCCCATTATGTTTACAGCACAAACACACACTTTATCTTGATGTGCTGATATGAAACACTGAGGTTTCCCCTTCAGTCATGCTCCAGAGCTTTAGGGGAAAACCTCACGTCCTGTTTATTGAAGCAAAAAAAGAAGTGAGTGAAATGCGAGTGTGTGTTTGTGTGGCGTTTAAATATTAACCCGATTCTTTCTCTGTGAAACAAACATGAACCAGCAACACGAACGGAAAAACGGATCGACCACATACCTCATCAGGTTCTGTAAACCCTGCTTGCTGGAGTTTCTCCTCACCAGAGCGTTGGACATGCTTTCGCTTCTTTTCTTCTTCTGCTGCTTGGAAATCTTTTCTCCCTGCGGTGGAAATAAAACAGACCACACCGGCCGCTGAGATTAGCTTTCTCCTCTTGTTCCAAATCGACAGTGAAGGCAGCTGTCTGTCCTGCAGCCGTATCAAAGCCCAGAGCTCAGAATGAGTGAGAGAGCGTGTGTGATACACTGTTAAAGACTCTTCACACACACACTGTCTTATTGTTGTAAGTCTCACCACAGTGCTCTCCCCTGCAGTGCTGGTTGGGAATGTCAGCAAAGCTCAGAGGGACTCCCTCCTCTATCTCTCTCTTTCTCAGAGGCTGGGTTTTTAGTCATTACACTCCCCCCCCTCCCACACACACACACCTCACCCCCTCCCTCTGTCCTACATGTGGTTTTCATTGAAGAGCTCAGAGCAGCAGGGCCCAACATCTCTCTTTTTCGTCTCTTTCTTCGCTGCCTTTCCCTGTTATTCTGGGTCATGTGGTCTCCCCCGAGGGGGTATGAAAGATGATACCCTCAACACCCCACCATCAGCCCCCCCAAAATATTCACTACTGAAACATCCTCAACTCCTCCCCAACATTTCAACCCCCCTCCAAATGCCCTAACAGCACTTTAGCACAGAAGAAAACATGGAATATAATAAAAAATATACACAAAAGTACTGATATTGGAGAGAAATACAGCTTATCCTATGGATGCAAGGAGTTTTGTTTGGTTTACATACTATACTTGAATGTTCTAGTGACTTTGGTCCACCAGCACTGAAGCAGGAAACTCTATTCTGCAGAAAGGTGAGGAGGCTGGATGGCGTGCACAAAATGTGATATTCTCTGGTATTACAAAGAGGTAACTTGCAGTGTTGCAGTTTCATGAGCTGCCACTTGAGGCCAACTCCAAAAAAAGAGTCAATCTCAATAAACTCTAGTTTTAAAATGTCCAACTTCACTGCAGAAATAAACTTCTTTACAATGTAGGGGGGAAAAAAGAAAAAGTGTTTTGGCTTCAGACGATTCATCTTGGAACCGATGTGGATTCCCGCCCAGGAGTGGATCAGTTCTTCACAGTCACAGGACCTCTGGAGGGGTCATGGTAGAGTCTGAGGAATGGGGAACATCCACCTTTTAAATACCACGGGTGGTTTATTGTCTGTTAATTTAAGTCGACACTGAAAGCTGTCAATGTGTTAACCATGACTGTTATGATCCTCTAAGTTGCAGCTCCCTGGTCTCACAGGTACAGAGTATTAGGGCCACTTTAAGAAAAAGAAAATAATTTGTTCGTCATTTCAAGACTAAAGTTGAAATTTTGAGATTAAAGTCAAAAATTTATTTTGAGAAAAAAGTTGAAATGTGTAACTGCCACGACTGCAGCGCCCTCTACAAAATACCTGGTGTAGGTGAGTGGCCTGAGTGTGTGTGTGTGTGTGTGTGAGTGAACGGCTGGGCCTGGGGCTTGCTGAGCCTTGGCCCCTGTGGGAGATTGTCATGGAGGGGGAGGTTCAAACTCTCCACCCTCCCTGTTGGACGCTGCTGCCCCTCCCTGAGATGTGGGTGCTTGTTGGTTCTGGGGTGTGTGGCTGGATGTTCAGGCATGGTCGTTGACCTGCTCCTCCTCCTGCTGGGATGGGTGCACAGATATCACCAAGGTGTGCGGCTTCAGGTCTTCAGTACTCTTAGAGGCCCTGGATGGCCTGGTTCTCCTGGAGACATCTCTTCTGCCTCTGGCTCCTGGGGGGGCGTCATTGTGGCTTTCCTCCCTCATTTTCAAGTACATTTTGAGATCAAGACACACACACACACACACACACGACAAGAACTTAACTTATGTGCCTGTGCATTTTCTAATTTTTGTATTCTAGGTGCTGTATGTTTCTTTGTCTTACAGGTGCGGCAGTTGACAAAATATTGTGCATTTCTGTTCGTACTCTATACTTTTAATACATCATCTATCCCCCCCCACCCCTCCCTGCCTGGCCTTTCTTAGACATTTTCATTCTGTATACCACAAATAATGTAATACCTAAAATAACAAATAGAATTTAATACATAAAGAGCCTATAGAGAATTTATGATCTTGGAAAAGCAAAATGTGTTTGGCACAGCAGTGAATTCAGATCATAATTCTGATTGTAAAAGCAGCCACACGGGATAAAAAAGAAAAACTTTTGTGCCACAAAGTTTGTGTGTAAACTACATGTGCCTACTCTTTCATTTCAACATGTATCCATGATCCTTAAAGGAGAATCACTACGAGCGATGAGATGAATGTGGATGGCAAGAAAGATGAGACACTCAGTTGCAGACAGCTATACAGCTGATTGTTCCAAGTGTACTTTCAACTCAGCAATAAAAAAATTTAAAAAAGCCTTTTTAATTAAAAAGTCCTTTACTCAGGAAAAAGTTTTCTCAAACTACTGTTCATTGCTGACAGGATACAGAGGTTTCATGAACCTTAACATATACTGTCAATACTTTAAGGAATTTTAAATCGTTGCAGATTTAAATCTACTGCGCTCATTTAAATATTGGTTTAATGCTACAGAAGAAACAGTGCCACAAGATTGTGTAATTAACAGTGCGAAAGACACGATTAGAGAAAATACAGAAAGAATCATTTTTCCCTTGAATGGAAAAAACCGTTCCACTTCTGGAAATAATGATGCCATTGCAACCTTCGTCTGGACTGCGACGTCCACTCTGGCTGAACTCGTAGCCGTGTGCCCTTCACACTCAGACAAACAAACTCCGCGTTTTGGTCTTCGCCCACTTCTTCAAAACCCTCACACATTTACAACACACCGCTGTTGCTACGGTTACCAGCTCAAGCAGATCTTACTCAGTGGCACGTCAAACAAAAGGGCATTCTGGGAAGGGAATTCGTGGTGTGGCGGCCCCCTTCGTGCTCAAGCTCATAAAACTGAGCAGAGAAGTGACTGACCTGAACAAACTTGACACTCGCACACTGTAAAACAAAACAACCCCCCCAAGAAACAGATCAGTTTTTTGCCAACTTACGTCTACTGAGACTTGAAACCCAAAGCCTTGAAAAAAAATTTAAAGAAGGAAAAAGGCCAGTTTTTTTTTTTCTTTGAGAAACTGTGTGTACATCCTCTGGTCTCCATAAGAAATGCATGAGAAGACAGTGCTTCATTAACCTTGATTAATGCTCTCAGTAAACTGGCTCCAAATACTAAATCCTCCAAGTGCTAAAAACTGCACTCATGACTGCCACCTGAAGCTGCCTCAAAGAGTCTTTCTCTGTACACTGTGCCATTTTAAAATGCCCAGTACAAAATTTGAGCCTCTATGGATCGTTTTCCACTTTATGGCAAATGGACTGGTTCTTATAAAGCGCTTTTCTACTCATCTGAGCACTCAAAGCGCTTTCACCCATTCGCACAAGCACATCTTTCTAAGTGCTTCAGAGCTAACATTCACACACATTCATACTCCGATGGATGCATCGGAGAGCAATTTGGGGTTAGTATCTTGCCCAAGGATATTTGGCTTGTAGACTAGGGGAAGCCAGGAATCGAACCACCAACCTTCCGATCAGTGGATGACCTGCTCTACCTGAGCTACAGCCACCCAACAGCTCTATGATTAATGTGCTTTAATTAGTTTTAATTCTTTTTTCAAAAAGTCTAATTCAGTACAGGAAGCCCTAGTTTTTTAGGGTATGAGAGGGAAAAAAGCAAGATTACATCTCAATTTTTTATTTTTATTTTCTTATTTTAACAATTCATCTATTTGGATTTTGTTTGTGCTTCAAGTTAAGGTGATGACTCAATCTTTTAAACTGACACTCGTGCCAACACAGGGAGTTGTGGGGTGCGTCTTTTACATTCAGTATAGTTTAAGGTCTCATTGGGTAGTTTCAAGGTTTACTGAAACCAACCTCATTGGTCCATTGTAGCCAATAAAGTTGTTACTGTAGGAGGGAAACAGGCTTCATTCATTACATTCAGTCTCTAGACGCTAAACAGATGAAGGTAAAATCTCAAAACTTCATAACAGACTTCAAACAATCTGTGGCATTAGAGTGGTTACATTCATCTTTTATATATTATGTTTATTAGAACTCTGAGCGTATAATTTACATCCAAAGAATGTTTTAGTCCAACTGTTGCTGTGGAACTGATTCAACACAAGAGCTTAATGGAAGAAGTGGAGCCATTAATAAACTGTGGTGAAGTGTTCGAGTGTTTCTCAACATGACGCAGTGAATTTCCCCATCAGTTTCAGTCAGAATTCATGTTCTCTCTACAAGCATGTTAGTGTTGGACTCTGAAGTGATGTTCTGTGGTAAGAGCTGTAGATTAATTCTCCCTGCGGTGGAGCAGCATGTTGGTAGATTTCTAATCTTTCCCGTTTCATTGCTGGAGAAAGAGAAAAAAAAAAAGACTTGCATGAGGCCCGAAGCGTTTCGTTTCACAGCAGGATGCCAGGGCTGAACTTTTGTGGTTTCTGTAGAAGTAAATGAAGCTCATGTGGATGATTTACACGAGTGGGGACATCCAGCTGTGAGTCAGACATTTGTTCTCCACAGTAAAATAGACTTTCTCCAACAAACATTATGAGAATAGCATTCATGTGACAGTTGATTGCCACATTTATCACATCTCTCTTTGCTATTTCAATTATCCAACATTTTAATAAGTGCTTTAAGACTGATATGCCGTGAAAATTCCACTATCAGAAGGAGGAGCATTAGGAAAACAGCTTAGCTTGAGCTGTAATAAGTACAATCACCAGCCGAAACTGTTAAACACTTTAGAAATTGTTGTTAATGCCGATATGTAAATCTGCCAATCACATGCCAGCAACTCAATAGCTTTATACAAGCGGACAGACAAAAATCAACAATTGAAGTTCAAGCAGAGCAAAAATTGTGGTTGAAACATGATTTAAGAGACTTAGGAATGGTTGTTGGTGCCAGAAAGGCTGGTCTGAGTATTTCAGAAACTGCTGATCTGATCACACAACCACCTCTGGATGGGTCTCGATGGCAGAGGAGAATGGCCAGACTGCGTCAAGCCAATAGTAAGGGAACAGTAGCGCGAACACTCATAAGAATGAAGAAGATGCAGAAGAACATCTCTGAACACACATGTTGCATGCTACAGCAGCAGAAGACCAGACCAGACCAGACGCGACGCATGCTACAGCGGCACAAGACCAGACCAGACGCGACGCATGCTACAGCGGCACAAGACCAGACCAGACGCGACGCATGCTACAGCGGCACAAGACCAGACCAGACGCGACGCATGCTACAGCGGCACAAGACCAGACCAGACGCGACGCATGCTACAGCGGCACAAGACCAGACCAGACGCGACGCATGCTACAGCGGCACAAGACCAGACCAGACGCGACGCATGCTACAGCGGCACAAGACCAGACCAGACGCGACGCATGCTACAGCGGCACAAGACCAGACCAGACGCGACGCATGCTACAGCGGCACAAGACCAGACCAGACCAGACGCATGCTACAGCGGCACAAGACCAGAACAGGTGCAGGCTACAGCGGCACAAGACCAGAACAGGTGCATGCTACAGCAGCAGAAGACCAGACCAGACCAGACGCATGCTACAGCGGCACAAGACCAGACCAGACCAGACCAGACGCATGCTACAGCGGCACAAGACCAGACCAGGTTCAGGCTACAGCGGCAGAAGACCAGAACAGCTCCAGGCTACAGCGGGACAAGACCAAAACAGGTGCAGGCTACAGCGGCACAAGACCACACCAGGTGCATGCTACAGCGGCACAAGACCACACCAGGTGCATGCTACAGCGGCACAAGACCACACCAGGTGCATGCTACAGCAGCAGAAGACCACACCAGGTGCATGCTACAGCAGCAGAAGACCAGACCAGGTCCAGGCTACAGCAGCAGAAGACCAGACCAGGTGCATGCTACAGCAGCAGAAGACCACACCAGGTCCAGGCTACAGCGGCAGAAGACCACACCAGGTTCCACACATGTCAGGTAAGAACAGGAATCTAAGGCTAGAGTTAGAGGCTCACCAAAACTGGCTAATAGAAGACTGGAGAAAAACTCAGTGGATTGATGACATTTCAATTTCTGCAGCAACATTCAGATGGTAGAGTCAGAATTTGGTGTAAACAACATGAAAGCCTGGATGCACCCTGCCTTGTATCAACAGTTCAGACCACCGGGGGTGTGGTTTCAACCTAATAGAGCGCCTTTGGTATGTGATGGAATGGGAGATTAACATCATGGATGTGCATCAAATCGGCAGCAAAGTGCTATGCTATCATATCAAAATAGACCAAAATCTCTGAGGAACATTTCCAGCACCTTGCTGAATTTGTGCCACAAAGAATTAAGGCAGTTCTGAAGGAACAAGGGGTTCCGGCCTAGTACTATCAAAAGGTGTGTCTAATGAACAGGCCATGGAGTGTAATTCAAGTCTGAGAACATCATCATCTTTGTCGTCTACACAGGGGGACCACAAAAGAAGCAAAGCAGCTCACATTTTTCTGTTAAACATATTTTGGAAGCTTGTATTGCAGGTATTTAAAAGTGGATCACCTCAGGAGAGGTTGTCCATTCCTATATATCTATGTATATCTCCTAACTGATTGTTTTTCATACACAATAAGTCATGCAAAAATATAAATTTCAATAAAAATCTAAATCTATTTTATGATTAATATGGACTAGATTGCACATGTAAATTGGTGATATTACTTCTTGTGCATTTTTTTAAAATCAGACTGATATTTACATTATTAAATCAAAATTTACCATCAGCATACCACGCTGGAAGTGTACAGCTGAAGATCTTATAGATAATATTGTACAAAGCCGCTCACAGACACAGGCAGCTGTGTTTTATCGCCTCCACCTTCCTCGCTGGAGAACAAACACTTCCATCCATCAGCAGAGACACAGCCCTCTCTCTGTGTTGGTTCACTTTCAGCTCAAAGCAAACAAATCTGAGCTGTGCCGTTTTGTATTTCTGAAGGTTATCTGGTTCTGCCAGGTATCGACCTGCCACTGGTCCATTTAGATTTACACTCTAGAGGTAAAATATCTTTCAGATGTCACACCTGGATTCAGTATCAGAAGCAGTTCTAACAGCTGGATTTGCAAAGGTAAACTCATGGCTTGTTGGCTTACTCTTTTAAGATTTTCATTATGAACGTCCACATTTAATGGCAACAGTGTGTCTACCCATTCTGAATTTCCACAATAAAACCTGCAATTTCTCCTGAAAATCTCCTGTAATGTGTGTCCCTCTCAGGTCTTAATATTTAATTGTAACAAATGTAAGTTTTTGTGTTTGTCTAATGTTACTCGGCTTTTCTAGACAGCATATTTGTCAAAGCGAACTAGCAGCAGGCAACCAAGATACAAGCAGAGCTGTATACCCTTATCGACCTCTCTTAATTGAACATGATTGACTGAAAGCAGGGTAAATGTTTAACATTTCAGAAGCAGATGAACAAAATAGTCATTTCTAACATAAATAATATAATACAGCTTGCTCTGCCAAAGCAATTAGTTATTTTTTCAAAAAGTGCTACAAATCCTGCAGATTTTTTGGGCTGTGAGATAAAAATCTGCTTATTTTGGCAGAAGCAGGATTAAATCTCCAGGTCCTCGGAATAAAATAACATTTCGATCAACCAGATCTGCCAACTCTCTGCTTTCTGAGAGAACTGGAGAGATGTGTTGATCCAATAGTTGCAGGGATCGTGCCAGCTCAGGGAGTGTTAACCTGCGACCCAGAATATGTTCCTACCTCTCTGCTATCCGGTGCCAGAGCTGCTCTCATCACCTCCCACTCAGGGCTAGGCAGCGAATCTGAGATCTCCCCACCTGACACCAAAAAACCTATCAACCTCTCCTTGACAGACGAGTTTAACGCAGGAATTCAATCATAAGTAATTTGAGAACAGCAATCAGGAAGCACTGGATTTCATATAAGTGAGACGTCATATTTTTCAGGTTGTAAATTCAACACATGAGGCCTTTTTGACTTTAGTCGGTTCAATTTTTCTTTTATTTTCCAGTTGCAGTCAAAAATTTTACAAACAAAACAATCAACACCCACTAAAAAATGTGCTGGGAGGTTTGAGTGCATAGATTTCTGGATGTTGTAGCCATCCACCCACAAACGTGGACAAGTCGCCAGTCTATCACAAGACTAACAGAGAGACAGAATCATTCACACCTACAGCAAATTTAGATCAACGATGAATCTAACAAGCAAGTCTTGTTGGACTGGGAGCAGCAATGAGTTGCCTGAGAGAACCCGGAGTTGACTGTTCCAGAATTAGTCCAGAAATAGCTACATTTCCTATGCACAAAATTTACATCGCACTGACCCACATGAATCCTTGCACAAGCTGCAGAAATAACGTGTAAATCCTCACAGCCACAGCAACTCATTGTACAGCTGTGAATATCTGTGGAGGCATCGGGTTTCAGATTCTTCAGATGATTAAACTGTGGAAACAAACTGACAAGAGGAAAGATGATCCGAAAAAAAGAAAAAAGATCTAAGGCTGAAGATGACGGAGTGAACATCTGCTTCTGGATGATACCGCCTCAGTTCTCTGAAGGGTTTGTGTGACGGTAGCACACATAAACTTGATATTAGGCCCATTTTTAAGCCCTCGAGGTGTTTTTACTCAAGAACATGATCACTTTGTTTTCTGCCTGTGGTGGTAAATAAAGACAAGTTTCCATGCCAGCAGAGATCTGCTGACACCCGGCTCATAATGAAACCTTTTTAGTCAGGATAAACCTCAGAGACTGTAGTTTTTCTTTCAGCCGGGTGGCAAAGCGCCAAGGGGCATAGAAGAGATAGATCCTGAACTCTCAGCTTCGGACACTGTGGGGTTCCCTTGGCTGACATTCCTTTTCAGTTTTTCATGGTGGTCAGGGACATTGGCATGAGATTAGAACATTAGGGTAGTGAACCCAAACTTTAAAGAGAGGAACACAGAGTGTTTTACAAACAGTTAAAAAACACAGAGTCCATCGTAGTCGTGAAAAAGCAGACCAGCTTTTTACCCTTGTTGGAATTGTCATGGGAATTGTATTCAGTCTCTGTGTTTTGCAGACTGGGAGAGTGAATATAACAATGTTTCTTAATATTTTTTCGGAGATGTCGCAGGAGCATGTGGCGCAGGACCACTGCGACATAACATCACTCTCTAATAGTCAACGCAAGCATGGTACATCTATACTCATCACCACGTTTTATCCAATACACAGTGCCCGGGTCATTACTCATAGAAAGTAATGCATTACTTTACTTTTAAAAAAAAAAGAAAAAGTAATGCATTACTTACTGTTCCTTTTAAAAAAAAAAGAAGTAATGCATTACTTTTTTTTAAAAAAAGGTACAGTAAGTAATGCATTACTTTTTAAAAAAAAAAAAGTAATGCATTACTTTTTAAAAAAAAAAAGTAATGCATTACTTTTTTTAAAAAAAAAAGTAATGCATTACTTTTTAAAAAAAAAAAAGTAATGCATTACTTTTTTTAAAAAAAAAGTAATGCATTACTTTTTAAAAAAAAAAAAAGTAATGCATTACTTTTTAAAAAAAAAAAAAAAAAAGGTACAGTAAGTATTTTTCTTTTTAGATTAAGCAGAAAAAAAAGAATATTGTACTATACATTGCTTAGTGTGTAATTATGTCTTCCAACAAACTGATACACACTCACACACTTAGAAATTATATATTAAAACAAACAGAGGGCACTGAGGAGTGCTACCAACTACTCACCTGAGCTCCTATACAAGATGGTGCAGTCTACACTCTGGGCCCAGTAGCTTTACTGTAAGTGTGGGAGGCCTCAGCGACGAGGGCTAACTTCCTGACAGAGATAAAACTAACTCCAAACAAAAACAAAGAGTTGGTTTTATAATAAAATAAATATAAAACAAGTGAATCTTTGAAGGCATTAGCCAGGATCCAGCACAATCCAAACAAATATGGGTGTCAACACACAGGCTCACAGATCTCAACCACTCTGGGATTCCACATATAGTACAATTTGTTTGACTAACATAAAGATCAAAGCTAAAACAAAAGGCAGTGAAATAAACATGAATGTGTATAAGGTTGTTTTGGGTATGTTAAATTATGCATTTCAGCTACATACCATAAACACCAGAGAGAGAAGCCACAGGTGCCTCGCATCAGGCCCTAATTTGAGATTTGTTGGGGAAGGAGTTAGGACTCAGGGTGCGTTCATGAAAGCGTGTGGTGATGCATTCACTGACACCAGGCAGCATTCTCCACCACAAACATCACAAACAACAAGTACTGAAAACAAGCCAGTGGGTGTGTCTGTATGGGTTTTTCTTTTCTTGGTTTTCCAAGTTGGGATATAGTCTTTTTTGAAGTCCTCATCTTAGGAATGGTTACTGGTAAATATTAGTAAGTCCAACAGATGGGGGATGTTACTGCTTTCCATGCAGCTCAGATTCATTTATTCTAAATCAGTTCTGTCTGAAGGGGTAAAGTTGTGTACAAAATACTCAGATAGGCTCTGATCAACTGGAAAAAAAAGGCTAATGGCATCATAATACTTTTTATTCTGTTTAAAGAATGAAATCTGAAGTAACTTATTTCGAGAAATTAACCTGGATTATTTGTCTCTTGTGTTTCAAACAGCACAAGAACTGACTGCTTTGCTGTATTAAAGAACCGGACTGACTCAGTGACATGTGGAGGTGGTAAATTTAAACCGTTTGCATTGTTTTCTGTTTTTGTTCAGTTGTGCAAGCTCCAGGCCTTTATGGGCTTTAGTCAGGATGGCTTTTACTGCACTCAGATCCCACTGAGAACTTAACGGCATGTATGAGAGTAGTGATAGCGCATTCAGGTAGAGGAATGCAGCCTCATTAAAGCAGCAGTAAGTAGAAACAATGCATTCCTGCAGAGTGAGGTAAAGATAAACCAAGCAAGTAATATCAAGCTTGAGAAAAAAATTAAAATACCCTCAAAGAATCGAGAAAATATATAAAAGTTCTATAAAATATGAAATCAGAAATATCAGTTCAGTGAACATCTCATAAAACTAGAGTTTGTAGCTCAGGTTTGGTCTCCACCAGCCACTAAAAACAACATTCATTATATTTCTATGACAGAAAGAGGACTAGAAATATCCTAAGAATGCATATACAAGCCATTCTTACCCCCAGGTGCAATAATGATGCTTTGTTGCGTCAGTTATTTGATTCCCCACCAGCTGTGGCGATATTTGCTCCCTGGAGAATATGGTCTTGTTTTAGAGATCTAAGAAGTCCGTGTTTGGAGGTTGGAAGGATGGTAAGTTGCTGGTTTACCTCCCAAAAGGCCATTGTTTGTGGCACGTTAGGACCAAGGTGTTTTGCAGAATTCTTTGCTTTTTTACTGCATATTATTTTTCTTGCCATCCACTTGGTTTTAGTCGCTGGTTAGATTTACAAATGAAAACCACTTGGTTAAATATTGCATTTTTTGGTAAAAAGGCCACAGTTAAGTCATGGCAGCTGCCCAAGCATTAGCTAGATACGAAGCAACTGAGAACTAGCATGAATACTCAAGAGATATCTCATGGACTAACTGATTAGTCAAAAAAAGATGTGCATTATGGGAAATTATGAGATATTTTCAGTCACATTTAATTAGAATAATGGGCACACAACAAACTGAAAAAATGTTCTCCAGATTCGTTTATTGCTTAACCCTTTAAAGCCGGTTGGAGCGGGCACGCTCTGTTTTGTGTAACTATTTTTAAATCCCGGTAGCTCTGCAATCACGTGAGCTAGCACAATAAACATTTTTGCATATGAAACCGGAGGAGTTGTATTTACATCTTATGCCATCAGCTTGTCCTCGGTCACAGTTTCCTTCCACATATAGTTTTGCAAAAACTGCATAAAAAGCACTTGCAGCAACAAAAACATAATATTCCAGAAACACGCTTTGCCGATCCGATCAGCTGTTCATAACACTTCCTACGTTGGAATAGACGTCAGCACGAACTTTTGCATGTCTGCCATTACCTGCCCGAAACCGGAAGTGACGTCATTTTCGCGGAAATGTAGTTTTTTTTTTTTACCATCAGGGCCTCATGAGCCTATACTGGTGTTTTTAAAAGTTATCTTTGACTTTATGACTTTCTGTGTGGTTTCTGGGATGCTTAGGACTCATATTGCACTGCTGGAAATAGTTTATTTTGATGCATATGCTGCTTTTTTGCAAATTTGCATTGTAATATTTATTTTCGTTTTTCCTGCAGTATATAAAAATTGGTGTATTTCAAAAATAAAACTATGAAGACACTCAAAATAAATTTCCTGTGGTGGGAAACTATTTTGTGCAACTTTTTTGTATTTACAGTTTTGAGGGATAAGCCTCTTATATTTCTCTAACTAGAAATATATGTTAAAAAAACAAAATCGATTTTCAATTTTTTTGTAGTTTATTGCACTTTTTTGCAATTTATGTAATTGCTATGCACTTAATGCAGACATATTATTAAAATTTAGGCTGTAATGGTTGTATTGATGTATAGCAACTTGAAATGCTCCCAAAAAATGGCTCCACAGCATGTAAAAATATAATATAAGCTCTGGCGGACTTGGTTCTATGGTAGGTTAAAGGGTTAAGCTGTTAGTTGTGGCAGCACAGACACATGTGATCAATGTAATGACGGACCCAAGGTGTTACAGCGTGCTTCCTTACAGTTGTGTGTTCCATGCATGGCAGCACATCACCCAGCTGCATCACAAATTCCTTATTAAAAAAAGAACATCTAAACTCGTCTTTATTAGCTTCAATAGGCCAGACCACAAATATCACACTGCTTGCTGTGGTCTGGACTCTCAGCAGGTATTTCGTTGGATTAGGGGTGTAATTAGTGGGAAAGACCAACCTTATTTCGCAGGTAACTGGATCAGCCTTTAACAACCGAAGGATTTGTGGCATCTTGCTGATGGTGCACATTTTGTTCCAGATGTAAATCCAGAGGTTGAACATTATCTGTTATTATAATACAATTAGAAGATTGTATATTAACTGTCAGACTGTGTTCTCATGGAAAATTACATTTGTCTGAAAGGAGTCACTAGTGACGTGCGATGCCACTGATTTCCTGTCTGATCTGATACCAAGTGAAATTCCGTCTTGTATCAGCGATACTGATCCGATACAGATACTTGATGTGCTTGGAAAATCTATCTTTAAAATGAGTGTATTTCAAACTCTGCCTTTATAATGAATACAAAACATTAGATTTCATCTTATTAAATACTTTGAGTTGTATTTTTATTTTTAGAGTGTACGCTGTATATTTTAAAGATACTATTTAATTAAAAATACTCTACAATTTAAACAAATACGATTCTATATTTTTTAAAGCTGCGGTGAATTCCCATCATGTAAACATAGACACAAAACTCTAAGCCTGGACTAAGTCACTTTCCAGAATTCAGCAGTGTTACACTTCGCCAACAGCTCCACATCTTCTCCCTCCGTACCTGGATAGTGCCCGCCTGCAGCACCTGTCGCTCTCCTCCTCTTCAGTTCGCCTCATCATGAACTCATCATCATCAACATCATCTGTGTTATAATTTATTTTTGTTTGTGTTTGACAAGGTTTGTGTCACAAACTGCATCTTGGCTGTTTGTGGAGCTGAAGTAGGGCCACACATGACTCTGCTTACGATCATCATCTGACAAACCCAATAGTAAAGTTACTTTCCACTGTGTTCCTGTTAATGACAAACTACAAATTTACCCCAAATTACTTAAATATCGATATTTTAATATGAGAATCAGTGTAATTCAATTCAATTCAATTCAATTTTATTTATATAGCGACAAATCACAACAAAAGTCGCCTCAAGGCGCTTCATAGATACAGAGAAAAACCCAACAATCATATGACCCCCTATGAGCAGCACTTTGGCGACAGTGGGAAGGAAAAACTCCCTTTTAACAGGAAGAAACCTCCAGCAGAACCAGGCTCAGAGAGGGGCGGGGCCATCTGCTGTGATTGGTTGGGGCGAGAGAAGGAAGACAGGATGAAGACATGCTGTGGAAGAGAGACAGAGGTTAATAACAGATATGATTCAATACAGAGAGGTCTGTTAACACATAGTGAGTGAGAAAGGTGACTGGAAAGGAAAAACTCAATGCATCATGGGAATCCCCCGGCAGCCTACATCTATTGCAGCATAACTAAGGGAGGATTCAGGGTCACCTGGTCCAGCCCTAACTATATGCTTTAGCAAAAAGGAAAGTTTGAAGCCTAATCTTAAAAGTAGAGATAGTGTCTGTCTCCTGAATCCAAACTGGAAGCTGGTTCCACAGAAGAGGGGCCTGAAAACTGAAGGCTCTCCCTCCCATTCTACTTTTAAATACTCTAGGAACAACAAGTAGGCCTGCAGAGCGAGAGCGAAGTGCAAAAAGCAAAAAAAGCCTTGATAGTGTCACAAACCATTGACAACACACAGGACTCCTCACTGTCAAGAGATTGTTTAATGTTAGAAATCTCCTTGTCCGTCCATCCAGTATTTTCAAACAGACTGATTTCGATTTTCGATGATGCCAAGATGTGTCATTACGCTGATGCTTTAAATGTTATGTCTCACCATGCTAAAAGCACAATCACTCAACAAAGTTCTACTTTGATGCCAAATCTGTACTACCCCGTTCATAATTAAATAATCACTAGATAGCAGTACCATCCACCTAAGGTGTGTTAAGGCTTAGAGTTAAGAATGTGGCTGGTTTATGTGACAGGTAGATTTGTGCAAAAGTCCCTGTAGCTAGTCGGCATCACATGTGCCTAGAGACAAGCCAACAATCATCTGGGAATCACTGATCACCGTGGAAAATGCGTATTCCCCAACCAGTTGGCGAGTTTCACAGCGACTGCCATCATCTTCAACAACCACTAGCAGCGGGCTTGCAACCTGTGGATACCAGGAAGCCGCCAACAGGTCTCCAGATGTGTGTGATACTTTTGAGCTAAACTTGTGAAGCCAATTTTTTATTTTTTATTTTTTTCATGGTTGCAGGTGGGATTACTCAGAGAGTTATGAACAGATTTGCACAAACAAAATTACCAGAGGTTCTCAAGCTGGTGGCCTGTCCTAACACGGCACTTAACCATCCAAGTCCAAGTGCATGTTTACACATTCTCTAACAAATCTATTCAATTCAATTCAATTTTATTTATATAGCGCCAAATCACAACAAATGTCGCCTCAAGGCGCTTCATAGATACAGAGAAAAACCCAACAATCATATGACCCCCTATGAGCAGCACTTTGGCGACAGTGGGAAGGAAAAACTCCCTTTTAACAGGAAGAAACCTCCGGCAGAACCAGGCTCAGGGAGGGGCGGGGCCATCTGCTGTGATTGGTTGGGGTGAGAGAAGGAAGACAGAATAAAGACATGCTGTGGAAGAGAGACAGAGATTAATAACAGATATGATTCAATGCAGAGAGGTCTGTTAACACATAGTGAGTGAGAAAGGTGACTGGAAAGGAAAAACTCAATGCATCATGGGAATCCCCCGGCAGCCTACATCTATTGCAGCATAACTAAGGGAGGATTCAGGGTCACCTGGTCCAGCCCTAACTATATGCTTTAGCAAAAAGGAAAGTTTGAAGCCTAATCTTAAAAGTAGAGATAGTGTCTGTCTCCCGACATCTAGATTTAGAAAAATCTAGTTTTTATGCATTTTGTGGCTTAGCTATGAAAGCGGTGACACGCTCTCCTCTCACATATTTATCAAGAACAAAACAATTTTTACTGCAGCAGCTCTCATTGAGGAAGCATCGTAGATCCGTGCTGGGGAACACATGTGGACCGTGCCGAGTCCAGCTGAACTGCACACCCATCTTTTCAAATAGTTCAGAGCATTGTTTGATTATCCTCGAGCAGTCAAACAAACCGGAGGCTCATATGGACTGCAGAGCACCCAGTCACCCCAAAAGTTTATGTGCATCTGGAAATTTTTGAAAGGACAATAGCTTAACGAAGGCATATAAAACTCAAATAGATAAAACTGGGAGGACTAATCTGGAACAAAGTCTGGTTTCATGTATGTTGAAGGAATGCTAGGCTTCACACTAAATAGATGTGTTTAATAAAATCAGCAACCAGCAAACTTTGGGCTCAGATAGCACCAATAATAAGAACAAGTGTACTTAGTGGAGGGGTATTAATCAGCTCGAGCATTACAGTTTTGTCCACGTGCTTCCTTACGACCTAATTTAGCTTTATTTCCTCAGTTTAAATATCCATAGTATCTACAGCCGGCATCTCTGAAAGGCAGCAGCACAGTCTGAAATCAGATAAACCTTGTTCTGTCTGCTCTGACTGATTTACACCAGTTCAACAGTTTGTCACATTCACAATATAAAAAACACAAAACGTCCTTCTCCTCGTAGAAGTGAGTGGACTGCAAAACTGCTCAGTTCAGAAAAGAAATCCATCATCCATCCAGTTATGACAACTAGCGTGCAGAGAGGCTGTGGGCAGCTGTGGGAGGAGAACTGCTGCTCTCCATCTGAAGTGAAGCCATATGGGATCCAGGACAAATGGGAGAAAGTTGATGGGGTTTTGAGCAGGCACTAATGTAACAGTGCTCCTTGAACTTTTACGACGACCTCCGGCAGGCTGGACATAATAAACCCAAATGACTTTACAGCCTGGGTCAGTTATTAGGACCTGCTCGGGTTACAGTCACGAGGCCTGTGGCGAGACGACCTGCTGCTGAGCGATATTTCTGATTCAGCAGAGTGAGGAGATGGAAAATCACCTCAGTAGTTTTTTTTTTTTAATATGCAAGAGTGAGTGATGGCTGCAGGAAATAACGTGAACTGAATTTACTTAAAAAAGAAAAGAAAAGAAAGGTGGCAGTAACAGACAGGAAGCAGGAACTCACACCTTTCATTTCAAAAATGTTCAAAGAAATCATTTAAAACACCTTTAAACTGATCACAGAAAGACTGTTACAGAGAAAGACGATTATTATGATGTTTTTATCACGTGTTCCTGGATGTTTGGGTGCAGGCATAATAAACTCATTTATGTTAATCGATTTTTATAATGTGGGAAGGTTACAAAGAGAAACATTTCAGCCTTAAGTCTCGATACTGGATTAATGCTGACACCCCAATTTGACATATACAATTAAAACTGTATATGTCAGCAATTAAAATTGTATATGTCAGCACACTGCATGACCAGATCATGCAGTGTGCAGTGTGCTCATCATGCTGCCATCATCTTTTAAATAAAAATTCATGACAATAAATGTCCTCTTTCCATGTGACAGGGAGGTTTTACAAGTATGAATCCCTGTGGATTAAAAAATCAGGCCTGAAAGAATAAAAATGTTCTTTCTGCAGACTTAAGAAAAACACACCAAGGTGACCTTTTATTGGCGTGTTGCAATGACATCGATCACATTCCCAAATCATTTAAGTTCACCCTTCAGCATCATTTTTAAACATACAAGTTAACTGTTGCATATTTAACCCAGCGGTTTTTAAAGGTTTTGGCCCAAAGGACACAAAATATCAATATCAAAATATGAATACACTTGTATTCATATCCATCTAAAATAGACACCACATTATCTAACATGGCTTCAGTCTGAAGGCTGTACTTCTGACCAGTGTTGCCAACTTAGCGACTTTGTCGCTATATTTAGCGAGTTTTCAGACCCCCTAGCGACTTTTTTTCTAAAAAAAGACATGAAAGACATTACAAAAAACAATAATTGCTAAAAGAAATTTAATTTGTAGTTCTAAATAAATTCTAAATGCATTTAGGACGTTTTTTGCTCACTTTATGTCTCGTCCACGATGTTATTTCTCTCTCCAGCAGCGTAGGTTACAATTACATTAGCATGACCAATTATGCAAATTAGGTGATGACGTCATTTAGCGACTTCTAGCGACTTTTAGGACAGCCAATAGCGATTTTCCTTACTGAGGAGTTGGCAACACTGCTTCTGACAGCTAGTTTGTGGCATGATGTCTGCACTGTGAACACTACTGTACGCTGACAATCGTCTCCCTTTTTGAAATAATTGTTGTAGGTTTCCTTCGAATGGAGTCTTAGCTTGACGCTCCGCTTAGTCCCTCTTTCCATATCCAAAAAACAAAAACAAAAAACAACAGTCCTTGATAGTTTCTCAATATTTACTTCAAAAGTCCAAACAGGTACACAGCAACAGAATCCCAAATTATGAAAACTTATAATGCTCAATTCAAAATGGATGATGAGAGATTGCGAGGTCAAAAAACCATGTGGCTCCTCTCGCCCAACTTCCTGTTTTTTCTGCACTATCAAAATAAAAGCATACATTTCAAATTAAACTGCATGTAGGCTTCTACAATTGTTTCTAGAGGGGGTTTTTGGTGCCTCTTTAGCTTGCTTTGCAGATTGGTGGCATTAGCTGATGATGACAGATGGATGCTGTCCAGGTGATGCCACAGGACAGGCAGCGAGCGCATCTCCTCTTTTCTTTAAGCGGTGGATTTTCTGGTGGTGAACCTCTTTTTCCTTCTGAACATCCACATCTCCAAATTGGTACTCACCAAGTACTGATAATGAACCTTATCAAAGTTTTTTCTGAAACCTATCTGAATCACTTCATACTTAAGTAAAACCAAAAAAGACAAATCAGAGTCTCCTGAAAATCAGGTCTGTAATCTGCTGCCTCATTGTTCACTCAGTATTTCTACACCTAGTGTGTCACAGCACCAACAGTGAGGCACATCCTTTGTATATATCTCAGACATCAACAGCATCTGACAAAACACCCGTATTTAATGTGACAGACTGGGAGCAGGTTGGTCACGCTGGGTGGCTGCACCTTACTCAGCTCTCTTCATAGATCCACTCATGAAACAGTGATTTGGAGCAGCTCAGTCTGAGACTTCTTAACCTTTTCAATCAGTCGTCACTTTTCTGATTTCCCACCCAGATTTTTTATGGCACATACTTTTTTTGGGAGTTTATGTGGACTGGCTCGCTTTTGGAGTCTGCCTCAAGTGGACATTAGAAAAACTGCAGTTTTCGGCACTTATGAACCAGCAATCTAATTTCTCTAACCTTTGGGTCCCTTTGAGTCTGTAAAGTAACTACAAAGTATCTGATGAATATAATGGGGTTAAATGAACATCTATTCTTTCTGAAGTGCTGTAAAAATAAAACAAGACTCAACGAAGTTATTTTCCACCCATGAGCAAAAGCAAATAGCAGAAAAGTAGAACAGAACAAAGAAAGACATACGCACATAATGCAGGCAGACATGAAAAACAGGCCGTTTGCATTGAGTCAACATTTAAAGTCTGTCTGATCTAAACGGCTGCAGAGCCCTCGCACTGTTGAGCTTCCACTCAAAGCGAAAAGCGGTGCAAACACGCCCTCTTTTGACCACGAACCTCCATCTACAGCAGCACCTCAGATTTTAGCTTTTTTTCAGCTGTGGGCAGGAACAGCACAAAAATCATGGATTTGCTGCTCCTCAGAGACTTCAGACTTTTGGGGGGTTTCTGATTGTTGCAATGGGGGGGCTGTTCCATCCTCTGGATGTGTACCATTTATTGCATTGCAAAAGTCTGGGTCCTCTATATCTGAGATGTCAGTCAATGCCTCCAATGGTCTCTTCATCCCATCCGTCCTGGATCATTTGTAGGGCAAGGTCCACAGGGCCACAGCTGGCCTCATAGTAGCCATGTCACTTTAGATATTAAAAATAAACATCAGAAAGGACAGTGTTTGAAATGCACAGAAAACTATAAATCCTGTATGTTACTGTGTAAAAATAAACTGATCCATCAGAAGTGTAAGTGGGTCAGTCAGAGTTGCTAAGAATTAAAGTTTCATAGAAGATCCCACAGGAACTGCTTGGGGTCATTTTTGACCCACTTGTGGAAGAGTGGGGTAGTGATACCATTAATGAAAAATAAATAAAAATGCAAATGGCCTCATGTAACAAACATATTTTATGAGGAATACCTGGAATATGAATATATTACAACTTTTCATTTTAAAGATGTTGAAGAAAAACAACCTGTGGGGTCATTTGACCACATGTGCATCTAAGGGTTAAAGAAAAGATGAACTGAGACTTCCGTTTTCATGTTTTCATGTTAACATGTTGCCTCACTGTCCCTGTAGCCCACAAGACACAGGATGGTGTAGTTAGAGGACACCTGGTGGACAGATGGAGAACGGAAGTAAATCCAAGTAACTGCAGGGCTTCAGAGAAACGAGGGTGCTGGAAAGCTGAAATGTGGGTGAAAACAGGACGAGGCAGGAGGACCACCTCACCGAGCGGCACTGTTGTACTTTGTTTTACAGCTTCGAACGGTGTCACGAGGAGCTGCATTTATGTTTATGTGCGTTCCACAATAAAATGCTAAAACAGTCACAGATACATAGCGGCAGACAGATGTCATCGGGGAAAAGCAGCTGCTTGAAAGCACTCAAACTAAATTTAAAAGCAGGTGTCAGTCGCAGCCCTGCGGGCCGGTGATGGAGGGAAGACGCCGCAATTTTCTTTTCTTTTTTTTTTCCTTTAAGGAGTCTTATTGAAGTCAGATGATTCAAATATAACTCGTAGGCATCTCCCTCACATTCCCCACGAGTCTCAGGGGATAAAGTTAGCCCCTCGAGAAACCAAAGCCTCGAGGGCCCCGGCAGGCTGGAGGCAGAGCTCAGAGCACCATACAAGGAGTGCGAGGGCATCTGAGGGAGGGTGGAGCGTGTTTGCAACCAGTGAGATAAATCATTAACGTCTCAATGGAGTGTTTAACTGATTGATGGCTGTGCATGACATTTAAATTTACTTCACTCATTTTTTATGATTTTTTTAAAAAATGCAACAACATTCATGTCAAGGCACTTTAAAATATCCTATAAAGTTAGAGAGGAAACCTGAATGATCAGACAAATTGAGATGAGGAAGAACTTTTTGTTTAATAAGAAGAGTTCTCTTAATATTTTTTAAATGCACTCAAAACAGTACTGATCATTATCAAACTTTACCTTCACATAAAAACATGACAAACAAGGTATTTTGTGCTGGCACACCTAAAAACACCTAAAAACACCCATCATATTGCTCTTACTTAATTGCAGCAAATTCTGGATGAAAATTTGAGTGGCCAAAAACTGCAATTCTCCTAATGTCCACTTGAGGCAGACTCCAAAAGCGAGCCAGTGCATTTAAACTCGCAGGTTATAACTTTACAGCAGAAATAAAAACATTGACCGTTTTCTAATAAATAAATAAGTAAAACGAAATTAAAAAAAACCTCTCCCTGAGAGCAAGACTTTAAATTAGAGTTTTGGCTGCTTTGATTGACAGTGTAAATGTTTATGCAAAACACTTTTTTAAATGTGTTACAGTTACATTTCAGCGTTATTAAGGATTGTTCTGAGGAGCTAGTGGGTGCTGTTGCCTGTTCAGCTGCTTTAAAAGACTACAGAGAATGGCTCAGTTTCTCCAGGATGCACTTCTCAGTAGTTAAACATTTAATATCAAATGATGTCATATTATAAAAAGCTATCTACACAAAATACCTTCTTGTCTCAATATTGTCTGATCATTGTGGCGGCTACATCCCTGCAACCCATAAAGCGGTTTATGTTTCCAGGTCATAAAAACATTAGAAATACTGAAAAAAAAAACAGATACAATGTCAATAAATTAACTCACTAGTTTAATTTATTGGTTGCTTCAGAGATCAGATCAGAGTTGCCATAATTTGCACTTTACAGGTGGTGGATGGGGGTCTTCCTTGGGACAGCAGCTGCTCTCTAATAACACTGAGGAAGAAAGAGACTCCACCACTTACATACTGACAAGGCTCACCTGTTAAATGGAAATAACTCCAGGCTCATGCAGTTGGTTGAGTGCTGCTTGTGTTTAATGCTGTCAAGAAGGTCGGCTCTAGAAATCCACATTTCACACTTTTGTCTTATAAGCTTCGGTGCTGAATGCAGAAATCTAGATCTTTGATGCTGCTTTTCTGTCACTGTTTGACCCTTATGGTTACGTAAATGTAACATTTCTTCTCAATTTAGCTTCACATCAGAAAATGAGGTGATTCAAAACGATTCAACAAATGTCTGAAGAAAAACGTTCAAGGACGAAGACAGAAAAACAGATTGCTGGTACTGATGGACCTGATGCTGGAAATCTAAACACTCAACAAATAAACTGCAGCTAAGATAAACCAAAACCTCTTCCCATCCCTTTTCCTCATTACAATTACCATGAAAATATGATAGATGCATTAATGGTTCATAAATTACACAACAGAGAGCAACGGTTGCATTTAGCAGCACTGGTGAGAAATCTAAAAACCAAACGTAGGTGTCCTAGTCTGACTGTATGGAATCTGAATTATTCCACAACTTATTTCATAAAAACAATAAAATACAACCTCATAGCAATTAAAACGATTCCCAAATAGATTTACAAAGGAAAAGCTCAAATCTTTGGTAAAAATCAGATTAGTTTCCATTTGAACCAAGATTTCTTTGATCATGTGTAGAGTAGGCTTGTTTTAAGAATTCATTTCACTTTGAGGACATTTAGGTTGGATAACAAAGATAAGACATAAAGGTGGGAATCAGAGTTTCTTCCTGGCATCGTGGTAAAAGCTTTAAAACAGATTTAAACTTCAGCATCTACAGTGATCCTGTAAATATGATGATGATGAACGTTGGGGCAAAAAAAAGACAAAAACAGCATGATTGTCTCTGACACGTGATTTTATTGCGTATAATGAACATTGTGTGCGATTGTTTCCCCGACTGTGTGGAGTTGAAGACTTGGTGTTGGTGTGTGAACCTTCCCCTCCCTCCAGACTACGACAAAGTGCAAAATAACAACCCTCAGGTAAGTTCAACTCCCCGCCTCTCAGATTTGCTAACCTGCTCTTCAGACCTGTGTGACATAAAGCGAACACGCTCTTCCACCAGCACAAATGAGACACATGGAGTTCGTGTAAACAGAAAAACAAAGCAGAGCAGCAAAACATTTAGGAGGCCTCGAACATCTTCTTCCTGTCAGCTTTGTCCTCAATGTTCTTACGCCAGTCGCCCACCGCTTCTGTAGGCTGCAGAGGACAGGAAGCAGAGTTAGTCCAAACAAATCGGGAATTTAGACATCTTAGTTCTATTAAAAAGAGAAGTGATTGAACTTAATCAGCTGATTTCTGCACTTTGACAGATGACACATGGAAAACCAGCCCTTACATGCCTGATACTGACAGCTTTTAACCCCAGTTACCTTGAAGTCATTGTTCAAAATTATGAAGTGTGACTTTATGTTTCTAGAAGTAGAAAAGTTCTGTAATACTGTAAAGACTGACTGATGAAATAATTGACAGGATTTTTTTATTTTTTTTGATAAGGCAATACTCCTAATTATTATTATATATATTACTCCTAATAATAAAAATATATATATATATATTAATTTCCTGAATGAGTTTTAATTTGCATCACAAACTACGAGATTTGTTTGTTTTTTTTGGGTTTTTTTGTGAATTTTTTTGTGAATTTTTGTGAAAAATTAAAGTTTTTCAGGAAAAAAAAACACACAAAAGATGCAGAAGTCTCCAAAACGTCCTCCAAAGACTTGTGGACCAAATATGATTCGGTTGTTAATTACAGATTTAAGAGAAATTAAGAAAAAAAAAGCTTTTTAATTTCATCTGTGAGCAAATGTGTGGGATACAAGGCTGCAGTGCTAGTTTCTGATCAAAAGTCCAAAAACGTTCTCTTCCAGATTGCCTCCAAGTTTCCCTGGGTGTGCTTTTGATTTTTGGCTGCGTAAAAATTGATTTATGTTTGAAATCTGCAATATAATCTCAGCCTGGAACTCAAAGGCCACGGTGTATCGTCTAACCGTGTGACGCTTTGACGTCCAAGTCACCAACAGTTTTTGGTGCACGTCAGAATTATTTTGTCATTAATGCCAAAACTTTGGAGAACACTTGTAACATTATATCTAATATTCTGATAGTGTCATCACATTGATGATAAGCTGCTTCATAGATATTAAAACAGGTTTACTGGCACCACATCAGTAAACTGTCTGTGAACTCACCTCCTCCTTGACCTCCTTCTTGACCTGCTTCAGGTTGGCCCTCAGGTCCATGTTCACCTTGTGTTTGGAGCCCAGCAGAGCCTGCAGCATGGTGTCAGCAGACATACGCACTTTCTTCAGGGCGGGCTTCTTCACTCCTATCAGGTCCACAACTTTGATCTTCAGGTCTTCAATCTATGCGCAGAAACAAAGTGTTATATTTACCCTTCTTTACTTTTTAGAGGCCACTCTAATCCTGTTGTGCTCCCAGAGGAAGATTACCTCTTTGTCAGCCTTTTGCACCTTGGCCTCGGCATCGTACCGCTCGTCATCGATCTTGTCGATGGTGGCGTGAAGCTTCTTGCAGAGTTCCTGTTGATGCATAAAGAAACCCCAGAAGATGATCTTCCCACAGCTTTAGAGTTATACGGCCTTCTCTTTTTATATCAAAAGTGCTGTTAAAGTAACAAAACCAGTGAGTAAATCATTTGTTTCAAGCTCATATAAAGTTTTAAACTACTTTTGCTTCTAAAAGTACACAAGATGGGAAGAGACATGCAAGTTACCGCGTTGCTACCCATGCTAATCAAAGCAGCTAGGTGCTAAAGGATGTACATTCCTCTGGCAGAGGAGTGCGAATGTTAGCAGGTCGCTCAGTGCTTCGCTTAACACTTTCAGGTAATTTATGTTTATGATGAATTACAGCAGCAAAGTTCAGGCTAGCTTCTCATTTCATTAGCATCCTTCAAGTGTCCAGTTTCCATTATGGTGGCACTTAAATGCCAAAATAATAATAACAGGCATGTTTCTACTCAAAACAACAACATAATGAAATAAATACAGTAATAAACAGGATAAATTAATTAATTAAATGAATGAATGAACCCTGATGTCTCTCTCACCATCAGGGCGGCCTGGTCTCCGCTCATGTCTGGAGCAGAACAGTGCTCGGCCATGTAGGCCTCTTTGGCCGTCTCGATTTCCTTTTTCTCCTGCTCGATCCAGTTCATAGCAATCTGCAGGATCAAGCTCTGCAGGACAGAAATCATCATCAAACATGGTCTGCACTCAAACATACTCAGCAGCAGAAGAACTCAATATTTTTTCATAATCCTTATTTACCTTGAGATGATGCCTGCGGCTGGAAGTCATCTTTTTCCTGTTTGAGAGGAAGTTGTGATCATTAATAGTTGTAAAGGTTACATTTTTCTAATTCACATCATTTTGGATCCGGATATTAAACATTTAAAGGGAGCATCTTTAAAAGGATGCATATATAAATGAGGTATAGTGTGCATCAATCAGACAGGATGTTCTTCGCACTTACTCAGACATCTTGGCGGTTTTTCGGGTTCACAACCTGCAGTAAAACAAACAGAAAACTGAGTGACTGGAGGAAACGTTGAGGTCTTTCTGAGCCCTGCTGAACAGCAGAGATGTTCAGATGTTCAGATGATCAGCGCGAGGTTCGCTGAGATCAGCATGTTCTGCTGCCGTGATGGCGATGGATAGACGGGAATATTTGTGCCGTAACGCGATCTGAGGCCACAGCTGAAGAGCAGCGACGTCAACTGAACTAAACTGGGCCGGCCGGGATCGTGTGTCATGTCTCTGCGGTTTACACGTGATCGAGTGAAGGATTAATTTGAACAAATCTCCAGTGGAATATCATTAACTAACATGACATCATGAACTAGCTGACAGTAGCTAACCTCTGACAGCATGTCTTCATGACCAATTAATGTCACTTTTTGATTAGAAGATTAGGTTAGACATCTTTTTTCGTTTGTTTGTTTAGGCAGGGTATATATACATATATACGATTAATTAATGATTCAAGTGTTGTTCAGTTTTTAACATTTTCAGAGAACCAGAAAATATTTACCAAACCAGAATCAGATTTTTGTAATTCCAGGCCTTCTGATCAGCTCATATTTCTGTTGTACGCACATCCAATTTGAGGCAAAACAGCTAAAATCAGCTCTTTGATGAGACGGAGGCAGAGCAGCTGAACACGTCATATAGATTTAGGTTTGACAGAAAAAGGTCAAATGTCACCAACAAATGTAAAGAAGCCACTTGGATTGAGTGAGGAACAGTCAGAGCTGTAATCCTGCTTTAAATTATGTCTTTTCTAAACAGTCGTTTTGAGACGTGGCTGCGCGCAGCATCTTTTTATTCTATCTGATAAAATCAAAGATGCTGCTCTCAGAGAAGCTCAAAGATGCTGGAGATATTAGAAAAAGAAAACAGATAAAGTAAGGAAGATTTCTCACCTATTGAGAGGAGGAAGAAGAGGACAGGACACACTTGGTGGAAGAAAAGGAGACACTGCCAAAGCCACAGACAGTGAAAAATGAAATAGGTATATATGGTGGTTTGCGATGCCTCAGCAAAATGCCCAGATCCTCTTTATGGAAATGGATTCCCAGGCAGACCAATAGGCCTGCGAGCTCCTGAAATACACCCGGCCCAGCCCTGCTCTGCAAAACGCCCTCCCTGTGAGAGCCCTTCATGCCTCCACGCTGTGTTTGTGTATATGGAATAAACTTAAAGGAGCATGAATACTTTTTATGTCTTCAGAAGGCTTTGGACAGATTTAATATATGTTTTGATCTTTAATTTTTTAAGCCCTGCAGCATCACAACAAATGGAAATCATCAGCTTTCCTGTAAAACCCAACGTTAAATTATTATGTTTCCTTCTTTACTGTTTTATGTATTTTGTTTAATTATTTAATTTGAATTTTTCTATGAAAAGTGGCCAAAATTTCAAATTTGTAGTGTATGTGTTTTAAAGTTTAGGCTGCAGATTCCTCTAAACAAGTGTCTATTATTGGCTCCGAATGATGTCATTAAGCGTGGCTAGCCCTAACAGGGTCATCACAAAGCTCTCCCTTTGACCAAATAAGCACCGCCCACCTGCTGATCAAAGCTTTTGTTTGAGATTCACAGCCAATCAGAAGAAAGTTCCTAAAATGAGGGGCTACACCAAGCCCAGCTTAATTTAAAGAAGGATTATTTCGAGCCACAAATTACACAAAGCTACGCTAACATAGTTTAAAATAAAAACATGGAAATGCTTCCAACATGTGAACATTTCTGCAACATGATTTTTTACTTGCAACAGGGTAAGATGAGCTTGCTTTGATAATCTCTAAAGTCTAAACTGTTTGGAATCGGATGTTTTTTCTTTACATGCAGAAAGTGTTTGAAAGACGAGAAAGACGAGATGGTTGAATCGTTGCTTCTTTGTGTGGAAAATATCTAAAAATGTTTTTTTTTTGCTTGCTCTCTGAAAACATGATGTTTTGGGTTCAACAGCAAAAACTGCTTGAACTTTTGTAAATGTTATTGTGCATTTAGAAATGTAATTACTTTTTTAAAAGAAGTATCATTTATATAAGTTTCATTGTTTGCTCTCTTAACTATCAGACTTAACTATCAGTTTTAAAAAACTGCAGCATTATACACAGTGTATTCTGCTTTTTAACGTTCACATGCCAATGGATGCATCAGAGACCAAGTTGGGGTTCAGTAACTTGCCCAAGGACACCTTGGTAAGAACTCCAGACTAGAGCACACAGAGATTGAACCAACAACCATCCAATTAACAGATGAGCTGCTCTACAGCCAACTCAATGACGAACAAGGAGGGACAACGAGAGAGGAAGACAAATGGATCGAATGCAGCTGTAGGCATATGTGGATGTGTTGATTCTTACTGCTGTGCAGCCAGTAGAGTCGCTACGGCCAGTTTATGACATCCTGAGTCTGGTAGAGAAGTTTTAAAGGTGACACAAGATTAAACAGAGAAGCACAAAAAGGATATAATTTCTTGATAAAGACACAATAGATGATCATCGTTCATGACACAAACGTGCTCCCATTAGGTGTATGGAACAAGTGGGCCTGTCTCCTGCTGTGATGTCAGATCCTGGTACTGATGTGACTGTATGAGCACCAAGTCCCCTTCAGAGGACTCTGTCCAACAGAACATCCAAGTAAACCAGGGAGCTATGAGATAAAAACATCACCAGTAACAACTTGTTTACTGTATATGACCCTTGGCCTGCAACTGCAGAAAGAAAGCTGTCCATGATGGGACCAGTGCAGAGGAATAAACCTGAGCTTCCTCCTGCACTTGTGTCAAATATGGACACGCCTTTGTCCTCATGAAAGTTTGCCTTCACTCAGACTCATGCCCTGGTGTTCCTACCATGCCAAAATATAGAAAACTGTCAGGTTACGAGTTGGAATAAAGATGAATAAAACCTTGAAACACAGAGATGGATGATATTTTATATTTATGGCTTTATAAACAGTCAAAGCAAACAGGGTCATTTTTGAGCCCAGAGGACAACTGATGTGATTATTTGCTGCCAGTAAAAAATTTAAAAACAGTTTCCTAAATGAACTTTGACATAAACCCGTCTGTGATCATCTGTTAAAGCAGCCGACTCTGGTTGTGAAACGATGATCACGATAACTGATGATTTAATTTATTTTTTACCCAAAAACAAAGAAACATTTCGTATAAATAAGGTTTTATCAGACTTAAATTTGAAATGGAAAAAAGAAATAGTGTCAAAATGTTTGAATTAAGTTTTAATTAAAAGTGGGGGAAAATCCACTTCATATTAATTAAGTATCAATCAAACCAGATGGGGACATTTTTGACCCCTGAGGACCACAGCTGTGATTATGTGCTGCCATTTAACATTTATAAATGCTTCAAAAAACATTGTCACTAAAGTTTGTCACTAAACTACACACTTTGTAGTTAGTCAGATAGTCAAAATAATCTGAACATTTAAATATTTTATTTTCTCAATTTGTTTTTGCTCAAAAACAGAGTGTATTTTATGTAAACAAGGTCTGGTGGCCCTAAAATGTATAATGTTGGGTAAATTTTGTGTTAATGTGTTGGTCTTAAGTAAAACTAAGGTGTAACACTGAATTGATCGACAATTTATACTTTAAAAAACAGTCAAATGAAGTGGGGACATTTCTGACCCCTGAGCACCACAGGTGTATGGAAATCAGGAGGACATTATGAAGGTTAAGCCTCACCTTCAGATGATGCCTGCGGCTGGACGTCATTTTCTTTCCCCTGTGAGACAGAGATTAGAAAATTACCATCAGAGCTGAAATGACCGACTGTAATTTTGGTAATTCAGTTCCTTATTTGACGCAACACCTTTCTATGTCTACAAAATCTGCTTCTAGATGTCATGGATGGCTGACCCCGGGTTGGGAGTTTGTTTTGAGTTTTCTTTAGCTTTTAATTGTGATCATCTTTGTCACATTATTCGGTGCTGGTTTCAGTTCCAAGTGCAAGCAGCTGACCTCGAGTTTGTCTTAGAGCTGTTTGTGTTCTGGTTTGTTCTGGTGGTACTGCAGCATTTCTTGGTTTCAGACTGGTTTATTTGTTCCTCGCTTTTTCCGCATCGCTTGTGCTTCTGCATCAAGCTCATATGTCTTCGTCCAGGTCTCACTGTTAGGTAGTTCCTGTTTTATTTTGATAGTCCCTTGTCCTGTGTGTGTCATGTTCACCTCTCACTCTCACTGATAAGTGCTATTTTTCTAAGTCTAAAGTGCTTCATGTGCAATCATCTTAAAGAAGGTGAACCAGAAGCAGGAGTAAGAAAAGAAGAAGAAGATGGGGGAGAGACAAAAGGAGGTAAAGAAGAGGAGGAAGGAGAAGGAGGAGAAACACAGAAGAAGGGGAAGACTTGGAAAAAAAGATGGAAGGCAAGCAAATAAGGAGAAAATGAAAAAAGTAAAATTGTACTCAGTCATTTTGGCTGTTTGTGATCTTCACACGCTGCAGAGACAGAAAACACTCGTTAGTCAAACGCGAGGAGTGAAAAGTAACAGAACTCTGACTCACAGCTCAGCTGGACACACCTGTTATTGATTGGGTGCCCTTTGACCTCCAGCGAGAAACACGATGCGCTTTACTATCATGGAAAATCACACTGCCACAAACCAGCTAATTTTGGACAGGCGGGGTCAGGCGTCCAGGAGCGCTCGACAGTTGTCCCCTCTGAAGACATTTCTGCCTGGAATTTAAGTTCCAACGATCTGAGCACTAAATGTCACCGGCAGATGAACCGAGTGTGGCAGCGAGTGCACAGTGAGAGCAGCTAACGGATATCAACATCCTGCAGAGTCTGCATCCATCATCAAAATACAAATCCTCACTTTCACAGCACAACCTAAAAGACACAAACGGAGTCCTGTGAGCTAAGAGTCACTGATTTAGCTCAAAGATGCATTAGAAAGACTCAAATCATTAAGGACTGATCATAGAAAAACACGACACATTCCTTAAACTTGGTCAGCAAAACCTGCAGGAAACGACTCTTCTTCACCTCTAAATAAAACCATTTTCTCCATTTTTTTCATGATGGTATGATCTATATGATCTATCCTGATTTGATGTGATCTCTAAATGATTTGAGGAATGGCAGGTCTATAACATCCAAAAACTCCAACCAAATCTGTGTGCAGATTTAAGCTAAAGTGGTAAAACAAACGCATCTTCGAGCATTTTTCAAGCCTCAAGTCTTGACAGTTTCCTCAGCAGCGTGCAAGCTGCAAAGCAAACATCAATAAAAGCTCTGCAACACCAAAATCCACATTTTAACCCGTCTGCATGTCCAGTATCGTCCCCTGTCTGAATAGCCATCGTAAGTGTCAGCTCCAGCTAACTGCTCCTTCTCTCTCTCTCTAAACACA
Organism: Neolamprologus multifasciatus; assembly: GCF_963576455.1. Lineage (NCBI taxonomy): Eukaryota > Metazoa > Chordata > Actinopteri > Cichliformes > Cichlidae > Neolamprologus > Neolamprologus multifasciatus. The sequence goes on along the minus strand of NC_140445.1, from coordinate 3,336,096 downwards.
GCATCAGAGGTCAGAGGTCACATCTGCAGCAACATCTTTAAAAACAAAAAAATTAGTCCTTCGTGCTTAAAAAGCCTCTCCAGAACGCCCGGACGCCCCACCTCTTGAGCAGCCCTCCCTGTGTTGTTCCCTGACAGTGAGGGAAGCTACAGGAGAAATTCTCACCTACTGAGCAAGACGAGGAAGAAGAACAGGGAGGGAGACACAACTAAGTCTCAAACAGTAAAGATTAAACAGAGTATATAGGCTATAAAGTGTTGGCTCAGCAGGAAAGCCAGCCCTCTTTATGGTAGCAGAGCTACTTCAGACCATCAGGCTCCAGAAATACCACGAGGAACCTCATAAATTTCTACTGGAGGAAGTCGCCTCCCTGGACGGGAGGCTGGACAGACGCTATCAGGTTCCCACCCGCAGAGGCCAGCGGAGGGATGAAGCAATTGTCACACAACAGTCAAACGGAGTGGCTGACATAATTCAATCTCACTGATTCCCACTGAGCTCTGACAACAGCATGTGAAGCTGTTAGACACAATCAAGTTCAGCTGTCGTTAAAATGAGGCTTCAGCACCAAGTTACTCTTCACACACATGACATCACTGATGTCCTGTCCAGGGTTAAGTGTAGGGGTGAGGGGGAGGGTGAATTAAATTCGCCCCTTTTTAAAATGTTAATGCCGAAATGAAAGTACAACTGTATGTCAAAGGTAACATCCTGTAATTTCAGAAAATGTCCCTATAAACTGTGTGAATGTTGCGAAACAACAAGAACCATCTCGATGGGTCACCGGCAGAGATGATAATCCGATTACTTTTTTCAAGTAACGAGTAAAGTAAGGGATTACTATTGCAAAAACGGTAATTAGATTACCGTTACTTTGCAGTAGGAACGCTGCGTTACTGCGTTACTAAAACTGATTTTTTTTGTGAGAATGTCTCATGACAGTGACGTAAGCGAGTGCGACGTTCGTGACAACAGCTGTGTGCAGATCAACAATGGATCATATATCGAGTGCAGAGAGAGTATGAGCGTGCAGCGTTTAAAGCGTGGAAGTACTGACCTTACTTTGAGTTTGATTCCATAAAAAGTGACAAAAACATTAGTGTCCGTTGTGCGTGGGAAGAAAACTTCTTTTTACAGTGAAAAAACCCCTAAACTTCCGAGCAAGCACCGAGTAGCTACGACGTAATGGGAAACTCACAGAGAAACTGCCGTATCCTTCCACTGACCGCTGCACACCTGCACCAGGGTAAACCTCCGCCTACCCCACTCCTGCTTTACAGGTGAAAATAGAGCAACAGGACCACTAGTCTTTGACTTTATTTATTTTCTGCTGTGTTTTACTTGCATCTATTTGAAAGACTGAGTGTAAACACAAAAAATATTTTATTTTATGTGCTGGAATGTGCAGAAAATAGGTTTAAATGTTAAACTAATTTCTTCCAGTCAGAGAATGTTGCAGATAATTAAATTTTTGCTTGATGCATAAAGTTAAAAGATTAAAACTAATAAAACAAGTTTTAAAAAGAGACTTTTTCATTTGATTACATTTTGTATGATGGATTATGCAGAAAAAGTAGAATTGGGCTGAAAGATCTATCACTTTATCACCTATTCAGGTTGTAAATCGTGTTTTTAAAAAGTAACTAAGTAACTAAGTAATCAATTACTTTTGAAAATAAGTAATCAGTAAAGTAACGGGATTACTTTTGGGGGAAAGTAATCAGTAATTAGTTACTGATTACTTTTTTCAAGTAACTTGACCAACACTGGTCACCGGTGACGAGGTGAACGTTAAGAGGCTAAACACGAAATCAAACCATAAAAACTGACAGCCAGCACAACTTAAAATCAGCTCTTTGAGCAAAGAGGGCCGTGGATTTGGTTCCACACCCTTGGTAGAGTCAGCGTGCCAAATACAGAGCAAACAAAAACAGAAAAACTACAACAAAACTAAATCTGACAAAGTCGGACTTAAGAAGACAGTTTAATACTGATGAGTTTTATGAGCTTAAAGCCATAATGCTGATGGTCATTTTGAAATTTGGACATATATTTTGTAAAATTTAAAAAAAGTCATAAATAAAAATCTAATATTTAACCTCCTAGGACGTGGCGTCCACATATGTGGACATCACATTCTGGGTTATTTAGACCACAATACTCATTTTGCTCTACAAGGGCCTGATATCCACTTACAAGGACATTATAATGCTACTGTTCTATCGCAATTTCCAACAAATATCCTCATATGTTGCTCTCATTTCTCTTAGAAACAAAAAGTCAGGTGAAAAGAAAATCTGGTAATTCTTTGTTTTTACATTCATCAGGCCCCAATGTGCCCAATAATCAAAGAGAAATTAAAAATGCATCCTGTGGAAGAGTTCGGGTCTTAGGAGGTTAAATGAAACAAATTAACGTGTAAATGTAAGTTAAAATGTATAAATGAAGCAAAACAACTCATTTGGCATCATTTTGGCTTTTTCCTCTTTGCTTACAGACGGAAATTGAAAGAAAATTTCCTTCCTTCAGTTTTTGGTGGATTACATTACAAATAAAAAAATGAATTATATAAGCCATATTATTATCCTAACAGTGAAATAATATTTGACGGTAACTTAGTTTTTGCAGCAGACTACTTCAATTTAATAAAAGTATGTCTTAATATTTATGCTTACCACATATAGATGCAACACCAGTATAATACTAATGTACTACCCTGTGCTACTACCTATAATAAGCACATTAATAAGCACTAATATTTCAATACGAATGTACTAAATGTTCGATTTTGTCTTGACTATCCAAATATTAGTATTTAAGGTTTTTTTTTTTAAAATGCACATTAAGTTTGAAATTCATCGCACCAGGTCGCTGCCTATGAGGGGAATCAGGAAAGTGAAAGTAAGACAGGGACTTAACTTGATGTTGATGTATGTTCTGTTTCTATCACTGAATGCATTAATGATGACTTATTGTTATTATTGTTGATTTATTGTTAATAGAAGCTGAAAACAGTCTGATTGACTGCATTCTTCCTTAGAACTTTAAATCAATAGAGAAACATTTGAACATTTAGAAAAAATCCATTTCTGATGTTTAACACAACCGTTGTTAGCTGTTCCCCTCTCAGCCATGACATTCACAAATGCAAAGATATCTAAACATACCCGATACACCAACTATGTTGAGAAATCCCTACTTAATTTATACGAGTTATTTAACATAAAAACTGTAAATATTGTAAGGAATGAAGACAAATTGAATGCAGTGGTTAAACAAAGAGTGATGAAGGTCAAAAGAGTAACAGCACTCACCATTTGTAGAACTCTGTGTGGCTGCAGCTTTATTGGTGATCAAATATGATTTGATTACAAACGATTGATCAATAAATTCCAAGTATGACGAAAAAAATCTGTCAGCAAAAGTTGAGTCTTGAGTCAGATAGCTGAGTCTTCTAGGACTCAAACTAAAAAGAGAAGATGTAAAAGAAGAAAACGGAGCCAGCAAATGAAGGATGAAAAGGCTCTCTACTGACATCTGGTGGTTCAACATCAGCACAACACATCTCAGTTTTCTAACTGCTTATTTGGAAATGTAAGTTATATTAAAGTCATCTTACACCTGGAAAAAAAAGCTTTTTCTGGTTTAGATTTCTGATTGAACCTGATTGAACTCAGGAGTAAGTGAATATACAACAGCCTGTATAAATTAGCCCAACTTAAATTAGCCCGACTTAAATTAGCCGTTAAAATAAAAAAAGACCGCCTTGAAAAAAGTGCAGCTTCACAGCATTGCCTTATTCCAAAAAGAACATTTAATTGCACGTAAGAGATCAGAGGCAACAGTGATGAAGAGCTGTAACACCCCAGAATGAGCAAAACAAAAGTTGGATGAGAAAGTCTTTAAGAGGTCTCAAACATCTTCTTCCTGTCAACCTTGTCCTCAATGTTCTTGCGCCAGTCGCCCACCACCTCAGCAGACTGCAGGACACAAACACAGCCCACCATCAGCAACAGTTAACTGTTTTTAGCTCTCTTAAACAATCAGCCTGCAAACACTCACCTCATCCTTCACCTCCTTCTTGACTTGCTTCAGGTTGGCCCTGAGGTCCATGTTTACCGTGTGTTTGGAGCCCAGCAGAGCTTTAAGCATGGCGTCGGCACTCATACGCACTTTCTTCAAGGCAGGTTTCTTCACTCCGGCCAGCTCGACGACCTTCATCTTCAGTTCGTTGATCTGAAGTCAAAAGGAGAAGCTCAAAGGCTGAACAGAGCAGATAAACACAGACCCACGTATACTGCAGCCAGTGTTGGGAAGTAACGGAATACATGTACCGCCGTTACGTATTTAAAATACAAAATATGAGTAACTGTATTCCGTTACAGTTACCGTTTAAAAAGGTGGTATTTAGAATACAGTTACTTTGTTGAAATAAATGGATTACACGGCGGTACTTCCCTGTTTCATATTGTGGCGGGTCAGGACTGTTTGGGTTTTGTTTGACAGCTACGTTCTGTTGTTCCAGGTGGCAGCGTTACGGTTGCCATGGTTACAGGGTGACGCTCTCTCTCTCTGCGTGTTTCCTGGGTGAGAGAGCGCCTGTTGTTGTTGTGCTAAGCTAACAGGCAGAATGCTACAGGCATAGCTTTAAAGAATGTAGCATCATGGGCAGTGTACAGTGCTGCCAACTTAGCGACTTTGTCGCTATATTTAGCGAGTTTTCAGACTCGCTAAATATATTTAGCGACTTTTTTTTTTTTAAAAAGTCGCTAAATATATTTAGCGACTTTTTTTTAAAAAAAAAGTCGCTAAAATAAGACGTGAAAGCCCATATCGCTTTTACTCTCAACAAGCAGTGGATGCTGTAACGCAGTCAGTTCTTCTTTTACTCTTATGCTGTTTTGTGGATCACAAGGTTTAAAACTACTTATAAACACACACACACAAAGTAACTCCACCAGAGTGCCTATTTCGGGTCACTTTTGCCGGTCCAAGCCCGGGTAAAGAAGCAGGGTTGGAATTGTGACATTAAAAAAACAATAATTGCTAAAATAAATTTAATTTGTAGTTCTAAATAAATTCAAAATGCATTTAGGACGTTTTTTACTCACTTTATGTCTCTTCCACGATGTTATTTCTCTCTCCAAAAACATAGATTACAATTACATTAGCATGACCAATTATGCAAATTAGGCGATGACGTCACTTAGCGACTTTTAGGACAGCCAATAGCGATTTTCTTTACTGAGGAGTTGGCAACACTGGCAGTGTAGTCCGTGCTGCAGGGAGAATGGACTGCCATACCCGTTATGTGTCTGTGAGCGAGGGAGGGAGAAAAAGGAAAAGTACGAGCTGTCATCGAGCAGAAACGGGAGCTGGAAGCATGTAAATATAATAATAACCACTGCAGCCAAGAAGAGTGCCTGACGAGCCCAGTTGTAAGTAAGCTATTAAGACTCGACTGTACACCGTGTTCGTGTTTTCCTCCAAAAACAATAAGTTCTGTTGGAGCAGCCTTTCAACGCCTCACTCTGTCTCTGCTAGCAAAGTTGACCCAGACAACAAAGTAAAGCTAGTTTTCGGCTACGAGCCCGACACAGAACCCACCGTATTAGTCAGAGGTCCCTTTACTACGGTTCGGAGCCGCGGACCTTCAGTAACAGTAATAAATCACAGCAATAGTACATTCATGTAGTTGTAAACAGCATGATAATATATTAAGTAATCCAAAGTATTCAGAATACGTTACTCTCATTGAGTAACGTAACGGAATACGTTACAGAATACATTTTGGGGCATGTATTCTGTAATGGAATACATTTTAAAAGTAACCTTCCCAACACTGCCTGCAGCACACAATCTGCTAAAAGGAGGACAGATGCACACAATCCTCCACCTCTTTGTCGGCCTTTTCCACTTTGACCTGGGTGTCGTATCTCTCCTCATCAATCTTATCAATGGCCTGATGCAGCTTTTTGCAGAAGTCCTGTCGAGAATTAAAAAAGCAAACAGATGCAGTTGTGATATCAACAGCCCATCATGTAAGAGTGAGGTTGATGTTCTTACCATCAGAGCTGCCTGGTCTCTGCTCAGGTCGAGGGCGGCACAGTTCTCTGCGAGGTAAGCTTCTTTGGTGACGATGATTTCAGCGGCTTCCTGCTCGAGCAAGTTGGCAGCGATTTGCAGCATTAAACTCTGAAAGAGGACGACAAAGAGATTCCACATTATTACTGCGGTGTGTTGTACTGTTGTTCTTGATGCTGCTTCATTTACTTTCGGGGCCACTTAGACGCAGCGCTGATAATCTTAGCAGAGTCTTACCTTGAGATGATGCCTGCGGCTTGACGTCATCTTCTTTCCCCTTTAATTCATAAAGACGCGACATATTTAAAACAACATTCGAGTATTCTGATGTAAACTCTTCACAAAATGATGAATGTGACATCCTGATTGGCTCTTTCAAAGTGTTTTACACAGAATAAACCGTTCTCACTCCCAAAGCGTAACATTTTACGCTAGGTGACAAATCGTCAACATATTACGTTTTCGGCTACCCACCACGTTCCTAAATGACAACGGAAAAAATGAGGAAATATGAGAACCGTATGGACTCAATCTACACATATTCGCTCTTTTTCTTCAAACCGCTTAGAAACACGCTATTTAACATCATTAAAGTCCTGGTTAAGGTGAGGAAAAAGGTTATGGTTAGGGCTAGGGATAAGGTTAGGTTTAGGGCTGGAATACAGGGCTGGAACGTCGATTTCGCCCATAACCCGCCGCGTACCATAACAATGCTGAAAGTCTCCTTTCGCGTTCCTCAGGAACGCCGCGGGACGTGACAAAACGTCGCCATGTTACGCCTCGGGAGTGAGAACGGGCTGGAATAAACATATACTCACTCAGACATTGTGGCTTCCTTCAGGTTTCTGACTCTGGTAATAATCCGAAAAAAATAAAGAAGAAAATGAAAGCAAAGATTTGAGACAATGTAAATAAAAAAAGATTACATTCAGTAAATTCAAAATCTTAAATGTCACACCACATATGACCTCTAAACTCTTCTTCAAGGTTAATAGACTGTCAATGGAAAATTGTATTTAGTAGTCAGTATAGTCTTTTAATGATATAAGTTTGAATATGGTAGAATACTGCATGTAATCATTTGTGTTTAGAAGTATATAGTTGGTGGCATATTGAAAGAATGTCTCATCCTAGGAGGTCTGTAACATTCCAGGAGGTCTGTAACATTCCAGGAGGTCTGTAACATTCCAGGGTGTTCTGGCATTCACCCCCACATCCTAGGAGCATGGGAAAGGTACCTTGTCTTATTGTTTTACGGTAGGATTAACGTAGCTATGTCAGTTTTAGTCTAAGTGCCTTTTGGTTTGATGAACGGCTGGACTTCGAGACCAGCAGGTGTAGGGAAGTCATTTATGGGGTCACACTCTGACACACACACACACGTACACCTCCACATTTCAATGTATGGAACAAACGCTCACTGAAGCATATAAATAAAGACCAGGGCAGTCCTCAGTGCTTAGTCTCTGAGCCTCACTCTTGGTGTGTGAGTTCTGATGACTGCCCTTGCTAGCAAGAAAATCTGTGTGTTTCTCCTCTCTGATTCTCTGCTGAAGAAGTGTTTTAGAATACATCTCTTAACATAGACTGATCTGAGGATCAACGTGATAATAATCCAATATAGAGCTGTTTAAAACTACGTTTCCTGCTGCCTTAGTTTGTACTGACAGCGTTAGGAATATAAGGAAATATGGGAATTATAGTTTGAATCCAAATATCACGTGACCTCTGACCTCATCTTTATTTTTACTGCACTACAAACTCCATAAAGTAGATTTAAAAAGAATAAAGAGAACAAAATGAATGTGAACGAAAAACAACACTATTCCCAAAAAAGTAAACTGCCCAGAGAGCGAGCTGAGGTTTGGGTGCCGGTCAGTTACCAAAGATGGTTTTACAGGCTGAATCGTGGGATGTTTTTTCACAGGACTCTTTTTTAAATTTAGATTTGCTATTAAAATGCAACTTGGTGTAGAAATATGTGTTAAAATCAACAAGTACATCACAAATACTCTTAAAGTTCAGTTTTGTTCTGCTCTTTTTTTTGATGTCTCCCTCTGGAAACTTCCCCCGACAGCCTCCACAGGAGGTTTGTGCATTTTTGGTCATTTAAGAATAGAAACTTCAGGGTGAATCTTGTGCCAGCTGGGCCACTGCTAATCCTGGCTCAGTGTCAAAGGTCATCCATCACATGTTGGAGAGAAATGCAATCCAAAGGGGCGACATTAAGATGTGAAAATGATCAAACTGTTAAAAAAAAAGATTTAATTTATATTTTCTGTCATTTGATCCCAGCTCATTAACTTTAGGACAACACCTGATTTAGACTGCTGCAGGCTTTTACACGTGTAGTTCATTCACTTTCACATTTTACTAATTATTTTACTGGCAGAGAAAATCGCTCATTATCTCTGTGCAGCGACATTTCCTCTTTCCTTTTGCCTTTCAGGTGAGCTCAGGTGGATGTGCTGGAAAGATAACGACGGTCTTGCACCATCTGATTTTTCTGTTCTTTGACCCTGCAGGCTGATGACTGTTTGAGTCAATTTATTTACAGATTCTAATGCAGTTGCATAAAACTATATGTGCATTAATCACGAGTTTTAATACCATGTTAATAATTTAAAAAAATAAGAAGGAGCTTAATTGTGATGTTCAGGCTGAAAACGAGATAGAAATGTCTTTTAACCAGTTTGGAAAACTCATTTTTGAAACAATAAATCAGTTTCTTGTTTATTTATAAATATGGAAATCTAGTTTGTTTTTTAATCTTACAGTAGTTTTATGTAGATCTTATAGTTTTATGCACATAATGTAAGGGTGCAAAATGGTAAAACCATAATATATAAACAAGAAACCTCCAAAAATGTTACTCAATACCTCAGTTATGATTGAAAAATTCAGTAATTCTGTACATAATAATTTTCTTATTGAATACATTCATTCAAGATTTATATATTGAAGGTTTATTCACCTGTTAAAAGATTAATCTGCACCAGAATCACTAAATTCTATTTCCTGTGAGGATCAGCTTCACTTTAAGCATTAAGTAAAAGAGTTTCTCACCTACAAAGTGATGATGAGGAGGCCGGCAGAGACTGGCTGAAGGGCTGGGACGCAGTGAGGGAGTCACTGATTAAAAAGCTAACTCTGTGGGGTATATATGGGCTTGGACGGGGGTTTGGCTGTTCAACTTTTATGGCCATGAGAAACCCTGAGAGCGACCAGGCCAATCAGCTCCTGAAATGCCTTCATCCTTTGACCAGTCACCTCATAAATACTCAATCCAAGGCGGTCAGCAGTCCTCTTTGGGACAGGTCAGGCTGACAGCTGGACATGAGGCACTATGCACAGGGAGATAAGGAAATGAAGATACTTAAATCATACTTAATATGACTTAAAGTTTGGGATAATTTCTAGTTATGGCATTCAAAAATCAGCAAAAACAGCTGTGACAACGTCAAGAAATCAAAACCGAGGATATGCAAAGAGATAAATTTAAAAAATAAATAAAAACATTTATTTTGGGCATCAGATTAAAGCATTAAATATTTGAAATAGAGTCTGTCTTCAACCTTCACTGTGTTTAAGCACTTTCTTGTGATGTAAATGTTATATATCAGAGATTCTGGAGGTTTTTTGCAATTATCTACAAAACGAAAGAATGCACTTAAACTGCACATACACCCTTTGTCATTAGGAGTGCGTTACCTTAATTATTCATAGATTTGTGCAGAAACATGCTTTAAAATACAATCAGAACTTCCGTGATCCACAGTATCCGCTGCTGTGGTATGAAGTACTGGATGCAGACATTGTTAAAATACTCACGTTACATTGGCAGCAACTGAAAAGAAAAAAGAGATAGAAATTTTAAAAACTGCAATAAATAGAAACAGTGAACATTTTCACATATAAGGCAAAGAAAGACAAATATGATAAAAACTGTGACTCACCTGAAAATGTCCATTTGAATGTGGTTTTGTAATCAACACAAAAATACAAAATTTTAGTAAAAAACAAAAAAACAAAACAAAAAAGTCTTTAAAAAAACAGCAGGACGTTACCCATCCTGTTCAGTCAGTTAGCATCATAGTCAGAAGTCATGGATCAGTCCTCTCAGATCTGCTTTGATAGACTGAAAATCCTAATTTTACTTTTGTTTGAAACATTTTGACTGGATACATTTTTATGAGTTGATGGCGTTTGCAGAGGACTGCAGATAGAAAACTTTAAAGAAGTCCAGTGCAGGAAATCCTCTGCTGACCCCGTGTGGTCAGAGGTGTGTATTACCTGTTCTTCATCATGTTACTAGAGATCAGATGTGACTTAAACTTAACTGTTTATTTAAAAAGCCATACCGAATATTTATAACCAGCAATCATGGCTGACTGAGGAGTATGTGTGTATATATATATATATATATATGTATATATATATGTATGTATATATATATATGTATGTATATATATATATATATATATATGTATATATATATATATATATATATATATATACACTCCTCAATCAGCCATATATATATATATATATATATATATGTATATATATATATATATATATATATATATATACACTCCTCAATCAGCCATATATATATATATATATATATATATATAGTAATAATTAAGAATAAACACTCTATGAGCAAGTATTTTTAGAAAGTGTAGAGATCTGTCACATGACCACATACAACTACATTCTGCTATATATATACAAAAGGGAAGCTGTATTGTAAATGCAGTATGTATGCAGTTCTATAGTGTAATGTTCAGATGTATAAAAAAATTATGAATTTTAATTTTTCAATTCCAGAACTCATTCTTGTTCATTATTGTTATGTTGTCTTTTTGTCAGTTTTTGTAGACTGTATCGAAAAATGGTCACGCAGAGGTTTTATCTAATAAATGATAAGTGTAGAGCAAGTTTCCAACATAGCCAGACTGTCGTGGTTAGACCACAATTCTACACAGTGTGAAATAGTGGTGATAGTGTATTAGGCCCAACATTGTAATTTTGAGAAGGAAGGATCTGATTTAAGGAAAAATGTGTCTGTTAAAAGAAAAAAAAAAACTTTACAAAAATAAAAGTTTTCTTATCAAATAACCAAACTTTGCAAAGATGCATCAGTCTTACTAGACCACAGATAGCACTGCCTGCCATTTCTTATGGCATATCCATAAAAATATAAAATCATTATATTGTCACAAGCTTTCTTCAGTTTAAAGTTTAGCTAACTGGAAGTATATCACATTTACCTACTGAAGGCTGCCTGGCTAAATGGGAATCTACCCAACATCGGGAGACAACTGTCAGGTCAGTTTATCTGATTCATTGAGAAACTGCTTCTCAATCCTGGAGTTGTCTTGCTTCTGGTAAATGTTAGCTTTCCTGCTAACACAGACATTTTTGCTTTTGTACATCAGAAACTGCAGCATTCACTATTCTGTTTTTAACAATGCAACTGCGGTCTGATAAAATCAATTCAATATTGCAAAGTGTGGGATTCTAGGTTACTCCTTTGAACATAGAAGGGTAGATTCACTGTCCATCTTTATATACAGTCTATAAGGGGGAGGGGCCTGTATTTTCTAAATACTATGAAGTGTGAATTACAAAAGATTACATTCACTTTTCACAGCTCCCTGAACACACTATAACCCCTTCTTTAAAGTGATAAATGGCTTTTCCAATTGCAAGTCGACATCACTGCTACACAAATGATGCCGTAGGAAAAACATGGATATTGTGTCTTGTCCCTCACTGACATGCACAGCACTACAAAGAGCACCTTCAAACAGAACTCGTTAACAATCAGCTGCAAGTTTTTGTTTTCAATTTTTAAACGTTTTTTTTTATGTAAAACTTCACTTCAACATGTCGTCATTGCAGAAAAAAATGCACTTTGGTTTCCGTTCCAAATCAACATTTGCTTTAATCATGGACAAAAACACAGAAAGACGAGCTCAGCACTGTAACAGTGCGCTGTGCACTCAGTTTGCAGTGTTGTGCATCACTGAGTCAAAGACAAAACATCCAACGACAGCAGGGGTAGGAAATTAAATACATTTATTACAAAAAGTCGAGGAGCAGGAAGTTGCTAAAAGTGAACATCAGTACAGATGGAAACAGGAAGTTACACTAATGAAAAATGTTTAAGCAGCTTTTACCCTTTGAATTTTATAAAGTTATACAAATGTACAATAACAAAGCAGGATGAAACTTACAAATTTAATGAGAAAAGGGGTTTTTTCAATTCAATGAGCAACGCCAGAAATTCCATAAAAAGTGCTAACATCCCAGAACAGCTACAAGAGCAGCGAGCAGCTCTTTAGGAGGTCTCGAACATCTTCTTCCTGTCAGCCTTGTCCTCAATATTCTTACGCCAGTCGCCCACCGCCTCTGCAGGCTGCAGGAAAAACAGTGACAGTCAGAGACAGTCAAGACTTTCTAGCCTCCTAAATGAATCTTAAATTCAAATATTAAATGCAAACACTCACCTCCTCTTTCACCTCCTTCTTGACCTGCTTCAGGTTGGCCCTGAGCTCCAGGTTAACTGTGTGTTTGGAGCCCAGCAGAGCTTTCAGCATGGAATCGGCGGACATGCGCACTTTCTTCAGAGCGGGCTTCTTCACTCCAGCCAGGTCGACCACTTTGATTTTCAGGTCATCGATCTACGAGCGACCAAGCAGTTCAAAGGTGAAACCAAGTCGAAAGCAGAGCAGTGCGGACGCATTTAAACCAGCGGCGAAACGCTGAAAACGCTTCACATTTTGCATGCACCCTACATTGGTGTTTTATCTGTAATGTGAGTTTATCACATTAGCAGTGCAGGAGGGGCTCTGATTTATTTATTGATTCATTTTAATTTGCTGATTACACAAATATCTCCGGCTCTGTGAAGAATTTACAACTTTTGAACCTCATCAACTTGATTAAAAAAAGCTTAACATAAATTAATTATCACTAAATTTGAAAAACAGACAATTCAAAGTATTATGTATAAAATAAATCAAATTTAGATACTTAAATAAAATGTTAAGATAGAGTGAAATTAAATTCCTGGGTGTGACGATAAATGACAAAATTTGCTGGAAATTAAATATACAATGTATTTTGTTGTTACTTTATTATTAGGGGTGCAACAATACTCGTATCGATATTGAACCGTTCGATACAGTGCTTTCGGTTCGGTACGCATATGTATCGAACAATACAAATTTTTAATTTATTTTATCAACTTTCCTTCTGACGATGCTGTCTGTGTTGAGCGCTCAGTGGATCTGCGCTCGACAGTGCAGCCTAGGCGGAGTAGTCGAACGCAGATTCACTGAGCGCAGGACAAGCTAGCAAGACAGAAGCTAAGCTCGTTGCAACATGGCAAATTGAACCTCCCCCACCCTCATTCAGATCTGGCATTTGGAACTATTTTGGTTTTCATGTGACGTATGACCCTGAAGGTAAGCGTGTCATGGACTAAAGTAAAACAGTATGTTGGATGTGCCACGCAATGCTCAATTACATGGGTGGGAACTAGTGTGTTAGCGCAGTTAGCTCGTTAACGTGTTGGCCGTCCAGCCCCACGCACGGGGCGATCCGCGGTAGCTCGTTAACGGAGATTTGCCGTGTTGTGGCGTTAACGTCATTTCAACGAGATTAACGCTGACAGCACTAGTGGGAACACAACGAATATGACTGCACATTTACGCTGACATCATCCTAGTGCAAAGACAAGTGGAAGCAGACAAAAACAACAACATGCTACAAACTTTAGCCGAGTCATTTAGACAGCCGTTAGCACATGATTCTCCTTATGGGGACCTGATATGTTTAATATGCTGCTGAGAATATAGCCCAGAAGAAGCGTATAGTAGAGCTTTTATTTTGGAAAGAGCCATTTCTCTGTAATAAACTCTCTTTTCCAAAGATGAGGGATTTCTCGATCAGATAGATTTATTATTTTATTACTTTGTTTCAGCAACATTAAATTTAAAAACTGTATTTTTGAGTTAAAATATATATTTATAATTTTAATAAATTACAAATTAAAAAGGCATGAACATTTTTTTTGTATCAAAAAAATATCGAACCGTGACACCAACGTATCGAACCGAACCGTGAATTTTGTGTATCGTTGCACCCCTATTTATTATCCATATTTAAATGTTAAAAATAAAACAGTCTAATCAATAATCAGTATTAATGAGAAAAAGATTATCTCTCAAACGCTGCTTCGCTCATAAAGTGGACGTGTCAGGAAATATCAAGAATAAAGAATAAAGCAGACATCAAGAGAAAGGATTTGTGCTCATCCAGATAACTTCAGGGTTTAACCTCGGTGTTCAGTATTACTTTCACTTCTTCCTGGGGAACATCACCATGGTAACTTAAACTGCAGATCTAACCTGCTCTGTAGGAGGTAATGTTCTAGATTTGAGACTAATAGGTACGGTTCGGTAAATAACCACAGATGTTTGAAGTTGCAAGAATATTGGTCTAATGTGTTAGACTAGTGTGTCTCATTATGGGCTCCCGCCCCTGGCCCACGCACCTGCTGCCTATCGGGATGATCGCAAGGCCAATTTAAGACGGCAGCACTGTGTCACTCGTCACTGGATCGTTGAGCTATCAGCGTCAGTCTCTCAACCGTTAGTGAGTTAAACTCCGTAAAGTTGTTTCCGTCTGTTCGTCATTAACCCCCGTCTCTGTGTGCAGATCTACCCCGGACCTTTCCCTGCCTGCCTGTTTCTGTGTGGACGAGTGAGTGGATTTGTGTTTCCAAAAAGAGCGAGCCTTTGGAGTGCGTCTGATTCCCGTCTTTCCCCTCACATACCCCGGGAACCCTGGACCCCCCCCTCCCCTCCCTCCAGCACGTTGTAAATAGTATCACCAGGTCTCGTTGTGTAAATAAACTGAATAAAGATTCCCGGTCTGCGCCTGAGTCCATTAACTAAAACGTGACAGATGGACCCTCTGTCTCTCATACTGGGCCTCCCCAGCCGGCGATTAATATCCAAGAATAATAGGAGATTGTACTGTGTTCTCACCTACTACTCCAATGGATTTATGAAAAAGCACCAACTATTAAAGGTTGGCAAAGAGTAGTGTTGGATCTAGTGCCATTGGAATATCTTACATGTGTACTGCACTCAAAAACAGATCAATTCTTTAAGGTGTGGGAACCATACTTGAATTATGTGGGACCTGATGTTTCTAATATTATGTTACAAGGATTCTCTTGAGTGTTCAAACTGCAACGTACTACTGGGACCACAGGTATTTTAGGTATTTATTTATTTATTTATTAGATGGAACTGAGCTGGTGTTCTGTGCTTAGTTATCAGTCTGTTTGTTTTTGTTTTGTTTTTGTTTGTTTTTCATTTATTTATTTATTTTTGGTTCAGAATTATGTAATTATGTACTATTTGTGAAAACAGAAAATATATAATAAAATAATAAAATATAATAATAAAAAATATATATATATTTATATATATATATATATATATATATATATATATATAAAAGAATAATAACCACAGATCAGTCAATTCTAAGGAAAATAACATGATTTCTGAAAGACCCTTGAAATATGGATTCTCGTGTGCAACAATTTATGATACTAATATGGGACATCTATTTATATTTGTTGAAATTATATCAAATTTGTATGTAGATCAATTTGTTCTTTATATGTCGTCTCTATTGACTCCCAGAACATTAAACAGCTGCAGCTGAACAGATAAAAACTAAAATTGTCTTGACTCAGCTTCAAATAGGCTTTTAATACAGTAGCCCGACTCCAATCTTACCAACCTGATCATTACAGTGAACCTTTGTACTTGATGCTTTAACTCTTGTGCAAGAAAGAAGGTGAAAGAACAACCTGCCTTCCTGTTTTGTTTACAACTATATCACACTGAGTGATTTCAAGGTTAACACGTTCTGTGGATGTGAAAAGCTGCCAGTCTGTTCTGCACAGCAGGTGGAAGTGTACCTCTTTATCAGCCTTGCCCACTTTCATCTCCAGGTCGTACCTCTCTTCATCAAGTTTGTCGATGAGGGCGCTCAACTTTTTGCAGGTTTCCTGAGTGAACAGACACATCCAATGTTTTGTTACTCAGGACTCATCTTTAGTGATGATATTATAGTTACAAATATCCTCACTAAATGAATATTATAAATAAGAGCTGACAATTCGGAAATCCTCAAATAAAAGAACCATCGTCTGCGTGAAATAATGATAAAGGGAAAATAAAGAAGGATATTCAGAATGATTTCCATTCAGCAGCTTTCAGTTGAGCTTCGACTCTCACCATCAGAGTTGCCTGGTCTCCACTCATGGCAGGAGGGGGGCAATTCTCTGCCATGTAGGTCTGCTTAGAGGCTGCAATTTCCTGTTTCTCCTTTTCAAGCCAGTTCGCCGCGATCTGCAGCATCAAACTCTGCAGGACAAAAAAAAGTCAACAAGTCAGTAGTAATGAACCGTTGAGCGCGAAAGTGAAACCTGAATACTTTAAAATGTTCAGCAGAAACACCTTTGGCTGTATAGAGGTCCAGGGGAAACTAGTCTTTGAGTCAGTTGACCTGTGACCTCAGAAAACACTTTGCTGTTGAGTTTATGGTTTATCTGTTACTTTTAACACTTGGAATATAGCACGAAGTTCATTTTGTCAATTTTGTCATTTTGTCAATCGTCATTAGTATGTAGAAAGATAATAAAGTAGGGTTGGGTTCATGATAAATTGGCCTATATTTGCCAGTATGTGAGTATGTATGTATAATGACGGATAAATGAAAATTAAAAAATAAAATAACAAAGAGACAGGACACAAAAAACTATGCAAACAATGTTGCAGTCTGTCCACCAGAGGGCGCTGTGTAATTAAATGTTGACAACAGGTGCTTGGAAGACCAGAAACCCCACCAGCTGATCTGAGCTGAGTCGGGAGCGCACAAAGGACTGATCTACAACTTGCTGTGACAATAAAGAAAGATTACTTTTCAGCTGCATTGTCATATTATCTCATAAATAACTACACGTAAGCATTAGGTAACCCCATTTGCTTAATGTGGTTGACGTTACAGTATCAACATCCATCTTTTATTTACAGTCGATACAGAGAACTTGCCAACTTTCTAATAAATAATAATAAAACAGTTCAAAGCTCAGCAAGACTGCAGACGACATACCTTCAGATGATGCCTGCGGCTTGAAGTCATCTTTTTTCTGCGAGGAGTGAACACAACAGTCTGTCACAGCTGTAACAGCAGTAATTCAAACAGCTGTACAAACACAGCTAGAAAGAAACTGACATGAAGTTTTTAAAGTTTTCCCTCCTAATTTTCTTCTTTGCACTTTCATTTCTGATCATTTTCTTTCTTTAGTCTGTTTGATCTTTCCTCATTCCTTTTCCCTGTTTTAGTAATTCCTCTAATTTTCTCCTTTATTTATGTCCTTCTTTCTGCTCTTTCCTGTAGTTTCCTTTTCATTCTCTCCTCATTTTGTTCTCTTTTCTGCTTTTGTTATTTCTTCTTTTTAAATTCCTCCCTTTTTTCTAAATCCTCTTTTTTCTGTTTTTCCTTCTTTTTTGTCAATTTTTGCCTTCCTTTCCATTTTTTCCATCCTCCTTCTTCTTCTTTTGCTCTCTCCTTCCTTCTTTTCCTCTATTAACGTTTACTTCCTACATAAGATCCATAGTAATCTTATGTTCTTAACTTTAAGTAACTCAGCATTTTCATTTGATCCAGTGAAGTCCAGTAAAATACTTGCTCCACTAAAATCACTGATATATGATGAAGAGACACTTACTCAGACATGTTTACGGTTTCTGTTCTTCACAATCTGTTTGGAGAAAGAAACAGAAGAAAAACTCATCAGGATGGAAACATATGAGACACCTCATTTGTATGAAATGTGATCTATTCAGCCAGTTGATGAGCAGCTGAGTGATGACAGAGCTAACTTTGGGGTTGGGGTCAAATGTGGCCACTGACGCCTGCGATAAGCTCCTTTACGGGGTTCATAACTAAATATCCTTGGGGAGTTAACACTTCAATTCCTTTCCCAGAGAATCCGTCTAACAGAATTTGCTGCGGCAGCAGCTTCACGGCCAACACCAGCGGGTAAACACACCCCAAAAACAAGGCAGCCGGTCCCAGAGTCAAGTTTCAGAAGATATATTTAATGAGAATAACACACAGGTTTAGTTTTCCAGATGAAATATGACACAAAGAAGCTAATTTAAGCCAAGAAGGTTTATAGTTTTAGGCTATAAAACGTCTAAAACTGTAAAACAAAAAGAAGAACTTTTATATTTGTGTCCACAAATCAAACCGTAAAACACTCAGAATCACCTCCATGCTTTACCAATCAATATACTTAAAAAAAGTAACAAATAATTACATTTTGTGATGCTTATAGCAGAGTGACTTCACAGCATGAGAAATGTTTAACAGTGAAGCATAAATTCCCTAAACAGTCAAAAAGATTTTATATGATAAAAAACAAAAAAAGGAAACTAATATCCATCATAACACCTCATTTTTTCCATGTTTTTTCCTTCCTTCCTTCAGGACACGTAGGAACACCCAGACACAGAGCTCAGGTTTAAAAAACTTTCAAGTCAAGTATAAAGGAAAAACTTAGCCATGAAAAGTAACTCCGTGAGTTTTTGTATTTTTCTCCCGTCTATAGCTCCACATGCAAAGATCCTGATCTTTAAAACTCAGTCAAACAACAAAATACAATAAAATGTACTTTGATTTTACTTTTAATGCTTCACAAATTGTTTTTACAGAGAAACATACAGAAAAAGAACAGATATTCCCAAACATAAATCTGTAAGACGCTGATTATTTTAGGAAAGAAAAGTTAAACTAACCTTGAAATCAGTAGAAATATCCCAGCTTTGTTTTTGCTTTCTAAACATCTAAAAAAATAAACCTAAAAATAAAATAAACCATCTAAATTTTATCAAAACTTTCCAAAATGTTGCCAAAATGTAGAAATCGTCATAGAAAGTCAAAACCAAATGAGAGCATCGTTCAGTCTCTGCAGCGCTGCTCAAACACACAACGCTCAGATCGCCCTGGTTCATGTTTCCCTTCAGTTATTAACAAACCCCAGAGGTCAGGACTTTCATCACCTTAACGCTTTCCCCCAAAAGATTCCACATAGCAGTGGTTTCATATCCGTTTACCAGCTCTGTACAGACATGCAGAGAGAGGAGGAGGAGGAGGAGGAGGAAGATAGGGAAACTGGTCTCACCTACGACGAGACGGAAAGTCCAGGAGGAGGGCAGCAGTGGCCAGTAGCAGTGGGAAGAAATCATCCCAGGGGTGTATATATATGAGGTATCAGATATGGATATGGTGCTCCTGTTTATGGAAATGCAGAATCCTCAGACCAATCGGCCAGCAAGATCCGGAAATATCATCAACCCCTTCCAACTTCACCCCATAAATCAGGAGGAGGATAAATGAGGAGGAGCCTGATTTCATTTTAGGACTTTGCTGGGTGCCACCGGGATGCTATAAAAGGGAGGAAGAGAAGGATGATGATGATTCACATTTGATATGAAACTATCAGAGTCCAAATAGTTCACTGGGTGATCATGGGACTGCTGGAAATAGAGGGACAGTAAAAACATGTTTGGCTTGTTATTGAGCTCAAGATGCTCAAATCCAAGAAGTTGGTAAGAAGTTGTGACAAAACAAACTTTTCAGGCTGGTTTTCACTTTTGAGTCATTAATTAAAGGGTGAATTTTCTCTTTTTTACATCACTACAAATTCTTAAAGGTTTACAGGTCCAACATGATTGCTTAACTGTGTGTCAAACCTCTCAGGATTCAAGGAGAAAGCTCTAAAAATGCATTGAATTCATTCTTGTGAGTAATTTACATCAAAATGTAACTGTATCTATATCTATGTGATAGTCAAGAAGTCACTTTGTCTTCTGGAGTCCTAAAGTGTCAGACCTGAGTGTGCCAACATTGGAAACATGAGCATTTTATCACTAATTAGAAGGAACATTTCTCACAAAGCGCACAACCTTTGAAGCTGGCATGAACTTAAATCCCAGCATCTCCATGTTTCACCTTCATCTCCACAGCTGCCTGACCCGTCTGAACGCAGGACGGGGCTAAAGCCTGGTTTTCCCGGTAATGACAAAAAATAAACAATTCAATTTGATCCTCAATGGACCAAAATAAAGATGCAAACATTGCTAATGTGGGATGATATCTCTTGTTTGAGCTTACCTTCATGTAACTTCCGAAGATGGATCACATGAAACCAATTCCTAAAAGCCAGAAGGGATGTGATTTAGTCTAAAAACTAAGTTTCTAATGGATAATTTAACTTGAACACATCTGATCTGGGATTCTACCGGCGATCAATCTGAACGCTGCGATGAATGAAGAGCGCTGGACCGAGCGGAGTTCAGGAGGTGGCTTCAAATAATCAAACAAACTTTGATAGAACTTTTAAACATTGCTCCAAACAAAGTGCTTAACAAGCTCACATTTCTGCAGACTATAAATATCACATTAATGACTCGCTGGCCTGCTTACTGTTTCATATTGGACCTCTTGTCTGAGCTATGGAAAGGCTTCCGGATCTTTCTCTGGCTGCAGAAGGGCCGCGCGGATCAAGTTACGTGTCTTAGATCGAGATGGAGGTTGTTTTTTTTCTTGGATGACATAAAATCGCATCAAAGCATTTTAGCTTCGCTATTTTTGACCATTTACAAACGATGGACACAGCTGCCAGGAGGGGAAGCTTCAAGCTGAGCATTTTCACCATCACTGGAGACATTAGAAAAGATGCTGGTGGGACATAGCAAACAAATTTAGATCATTCTCCAGTCTCAGTGCTTTGGTGCATTCTTAGATGGCTCTCTTTTTTGACCTAGAAACTGATATGTTAGATAGTTTGTGCTCCCCCCCCTCTTATCTGAAGACCATAAAGTTGGTTGAATATAATTTATTCTGTTTATTTATTTATTTCAGCTTCTGTCATTTCTTTACGTTGTCTTCAGGAATATTCTCCAGACTTCTAGAAGGACATTCAAGGCTCTTCGTTGGATGTTTCTGCCTCCTGCTCTGTGCTGTCAGGATGCTCCTGCTGCTTTGATGAGCAGTTAAAAAACTAAAAGGCCAGATGACTTTCTCAGTTACTGTGTCAGGTCTTTGCCATGTATTTTTCCTGTTTCTTAAGGACATGATTTTCCAGTGCTGTCCATCGGCAGTAGATAGTTTTCTCGGTCTAACTTCTTCTGCACATGCTGAGATTTGCCCATTTTTACTTGCTTCCACAGCCAGCATGCACCTCTCTTGTTTAGCCTGGTTAAATCTCAGTACTTAATCACTACTTTGCTTTGGTTTAGGAGCAGTTGGAATCATGCAATGGTAAATGAAACGTGTACTTTACGTCACATGTACAGACATATATGTGGAAAAAAACAATACAGCATTCTCTGATTGTAGTTTTAGAGTTTTAATAAATATTGTAAATTAACAAAATAATTAGTAACTGAAGCTCTAAAATGTAGTGGAGCTGTGAGACTGATCAAATTCTACAAAGAGCCTTTTAGGAAATCAAATAAAAGCATAAAAAAACCTGAATTGCTTTGTTTGTTAAATTTTCACCTCAGGCCCACGAACGAATGTAAAGAGTCTTATAAGCTGGCGGCTGAGGAGGAAGGTGCTGACGGGTCTGAGTGACGCACAGATGATGAAGAGTCGTGCTGGGAATGCAGCATTAAGGGGCAACGTTTGGGGTCAGGTTTACGGTCCCGTCACAGAGTCCAGTAGGTGTTTTCTGTGAAAACGCACGACCTACAACTCGAGGAACGCTCCATAGCTCCAGTGCGACTTTAGAAACTCAAGTGAAGCGTGCTGCCTTTCCTCACTATGTGAAAGTATTAATAACTATATGTTTATGTTTACGCGCAGTTTGATACATGCTCCTGATGCTTGTAGTAGTTTGCTCAGAGTCATCCACCATCTGTGTTCATGTGGCCTCCTGCAGGGATGGTTTGCAGTTAGATTTACTGCCTGTCACTAAGGCGTCCCAGTGTTAAAATACCATGCATCTATCTAAAGGCAACTCGCAACCAGAGAAAACTGCTGACAGCGATAACATTTGGAAAGTGTGAATAGTTTATTATGCTTTGTTTGTTTCTACTTCAATCTTACAAGTTAGATTTACTAAATCACAGATTTAAATCTAGATCTAAATCACTGATTGGGCAAAACAGATGTAATAATTTTTCATGAGATATATACAAAAAATAGTTTTATTAATACACATAAGCCAAGCAGATGCCAGGTCATCCTCTTCAGCATATAACTGCAGTGTGTTAGCTGCACACTAAAAAGCCTTGTCCCAATGGGAAGAGAAACCAAACCAAAAAATAAAAAATAAATCACTACGTTGGTGCTAAAAATGCTTTTTTAAATCAGTTTCTTTCTTTAGAATAACTTTAGATGAACTGGAGCGATTATTGATGCCAGCATTCTGCTCACACCCCTATAAGGAGACAAGCCCAATGCTTAGGCTGGACCGGAAAACTCACTCAGCAGGTGTGTTTGGTCTGGTGTCATTTTCCTTCAACTCACTCACCTCCAGCCTGACCTCCTTTTAAACCGCCTTTCTGTCCCTTCAGATTGGACATGTCGGTCCGTGCCGACAGGATAAAGGACCGGACACAAAGTACAGAACAAATGCTGCCAAAAACTCGCCAACACTGGGAGGTAAAAAAAACTCCACCTCACTGATAAAACCACACAATCCTAAAGGTAAATGAGCTTTCTGGGTATACGGTCATGGGCATGTGGTCACCCAACAGTGTGCAAGATGCTCTGGTGACAACGCACCGAGGAGCATTTCTCACTTTTAACTGTAATTTAAAATTGCCACCTGATAAGTGCAAAGTAACACTTTAGCACCACGGCTTGTCACGGTAATTTTTGGAGGAGCTGAAGTATGTGACATTGAGAGCAGCTGATTTCACTAATTAACACGTTTGATTCAGAGAGGAAGAGGTAACCGGTACGATCGGCTGCTGCTGCGTTGGACTGGAACTCAAACCTGCATTACGCTCCACAGATACTGCGTTACTAAAACTGTGATTTTTTTTGGCGAGAACGTCTCATGACAGTGACGTAAGCGAGTGCGACGTTGGTGACAACAGCTGTGTGCAGATCAACAATGGATCATATATCGAGTGCAGAGAGAGTATGAGCGTGCAGCGTTTAAAGCGTGGAAGTACTGACCTTACTTTGAGTTTGATTCCATAAAAAGTGACAAAAACATTAGTGTCCGTTGTGCGTGGGAAGAAAACTTCTTTTTACAGCGAAAAAACCCTAAACCAGCTCCGAGTGCGCAATGACGTAATGGGAAACTCACAGAGAAACTCGCGGATTCTTCCACTGACCGCTGCACACCTGCACCAGGGTAAACCTCCGCCTACCCCACTCCTGCTTTACAGGTGAAAATAGAGCAACAGGACCGCTAGTCTTTGACTTTATTTATTTTCTGCTGTGTTTTACTTGCATCTATTTGAAAGACTGAGTGTAAACACAAAAAATATTTTATTTTATGTGCTGGAATGTGCAGAAAATAGGTTTAAATGTTAAACTAATTTCTTCCAGTCAGAGAATGGTGCAGATAATTAAATTTTTGCTTGATGCATAAAGTTAAAAGATTAAAACTAATAAAACAAGTTTTAAAAAGAGACTTTTCCATTTGATTACATTTTGTATGATGATTATGTAGAAAAAGTAGAATTGGGCTGAAAGATCTATCACTTTATCACCTATTCAGGTTGTAAATCGTGTTTTTAAAAAGTAACTAAGTAATTAATTGCTTTTGAAAATAAGTAATCAGTAAAGTAACGGGATTACTTTTTGGGGGACGTAATCAGTAATTAGTTACTGATTACTTTTTTCAAGTAACTTGACCAACACTGGTATTCATCGGCCATCTAGTGGACATAGTTTATAATCTTCCCAATGCACACAGAGTGGGCCAGTCCAAAAAAAGGACAACATATAGTATTTCACATTAATATCGAAGCTCATTCTAAACCTGTGGAGAAACTGGCACAGGTAAAAATAAAGGAGGCCTTTGTTTTTACTTGATTCTTATTCTCATACTTAAAAAGACACATGAAATGCCCATAAGTGCTTAAATTATATGGAAATTTGCAGAAACAGATGAATGTTGTCTTTTGCAACACTAGTGCCATTTTAAAGATGGACAAAAGTTACATTCCTGCGTTTTAATCATGGATCGAACCACGGCAGGTTCCAGTCATCTTTGGGGGAGAGTTGGACTTCATGTTGGCTACATCCATCTTTTACATACAGAGTGATCACAGACTGCAGCCTCCCATAAATTAGCATTGGACACTACTGAACCTTGGTTTTTAATGACACTACAATTAATAGCTGTTATTCCCCTCTTGTTACTATATATACATGCATACAATCCATATCATCTCCATTGGATTCTACCAACGCTGAACATGGATGACAATCTTTCATCAAGGCAGTGACTGTTATGTTAAAACAAGCCCTCAGATTCTCATCCATCTCTTACCTCTGAGTCCTGAAGACACTTATTCATGTTCAGGCCTCTGAGTATGACAGAGATTATGGTTCCCTTCCTGAAGGTGAGAAGAAGGATGTACTGTGAGCAGCACTTTTCTACGGGTTACTGCAGGTCAGCATGGAGGAGACTGTAAACGCTCCTCTCGTTGTCTGTTCTCTCATTTCTAATTCTGGCTGGTGTGAATCTAAGTGGAGAGGCAGCTGTTATCTGAGGATATGATGCAGCCGTCAGCAGAGGTCAAATATAACCTGCGGTAACACTGAGCAGTGTGATGCCAAATGCACAAGACATTGTCGACGCGTCAAGTGGAGGAGAAAAGTGGACTAATAAAATCCAATCTCCAAGTGTACCCGTGAAACAAAACGATTTTCTGACAGGAGAAACCTACACAGTGGTGTGAAAGAGAAATTTTCCACAGGATTCTTTTTAGTCCTGTGAAAAACTAAATCCACCCTTACTCCTTCATTAGGACATAAGAGAGTACTTATCAGCCAGGTGCTGTTAGTTAAATGCACTTGATTAACTGATCATCACCAACTATCTGCACCTCTGCAAAAGCAGAAGTTTGGCAGTTTGCAGGTGTGGAGCTTTCAGGTGTGTGTTAACACAGTAACACAATCATGTCAGGAGTGGACATGCCAGCAAATTCACCCCAAGGTCAGAAACTGTGAAACCAGCTCAGTCTCTGCAGGCCTCAGTTAACATGTTAAATGTCAAAGTTTATGCTTGTTTGGAAAAGTTGCTGGGAGGAAGCCTCTTCTCTCGAAAAAGACTCAAGACTTCTGGAGCAAAACAGGACCAAAGTGGAGATGCTTGGTCATAAAGCACAGCAGCACAAACACAGCATATCAACTATTCACACAGAGGGGGACAGTGTTGGGAAGGTTACTTTTAAAATGTATTCCATTACAGATTACAGATTACATGCCCCAAAATGTATTCTGTAACGTATTCCGTTACGTTACTCAATGAGAGTAACGTATTCTGAATACTTTGGATTACTTAATATGTTATCATGCTGTTTACAACTACATGAATGTACTATTGCTGTGATTTATTACTGTTACTGAAGGTCCGCGGCTCCGAACCGTAGTAAAGGGACCTCTGGCTAATACGGTGGGTTCTGTGTCAGCTCGTAGCTGAAAACTAGCTTTACTTTGTTGTCTGGGTCAACTTTGCTAGCAGAGACAGAGAGAGGCGTTGAAAGGCTGCTCCAACAGAACTTATTGTTTCAGAGGAAAACACGAACACGGTGTACAGTCGAGTCTTAATAGCTTACTTACAACTGGGCTCGTCAGGCTCTCTTCTTGGCTGCAGTGGTTATTATTATATTTACATGCTTCCAGCTCCCGTTTCTGCTCGATGACAGCTCATACTTTTCCTTTTTCTCCCTCCCTCGCTCACAGACACATAACGTGTACGGCAGTCCATTCTCCCTGCAGCACGGACTACACTGCCCATGATGCTACATTCTTTAGAGCTATACCTGTAGCATTCTGCCTATTAGCTTAGCACAACAACAACAGGCGCTCTCTCACCCAGGAAACACGCAGAGAGAGAGTGTCACCCTGTAACCATGGCAACCGTAACGCTGCTGCCTGGAACAACAGAACGTAGCTGTCAAACAAAACCCAAACAGGCCTGACCCGCCACAATATGAAACAGGGAAGTACCGCCGTGTAATCCATTTATTTCAACAAAGTAACTGTATTCTAAATACCACCTTTTTAAACGGTACCTGTAACGGAATACAGTTACTCATATTTTGTATTTTAAATACGTAACGGCGGTACATGTATTCCGTTACTCCCCAACACTGGAGGGGGATTTATGTTTGTCTACCTTTTTACACCGTAAAGACCAGTGGGCCAAACTTTCCCCACAATAATGTGAAAGACTGAGAATATGGCTAAAATAACAAGGAGTCCAATGCATTATTAGTTATGTCTAAATAAAAGCTTTCTGGAGGGAGTGAATCAAGCATTTTTCAATGAACTGGTGACTCTGAAGCTTTCTTTCTTTCTGTCTTTTTCCTAATTGCTCCATCGAAGGAGTAAAAGTATTGCCGTTTTCATACACGGGGGCTTCTGCTCTGTGCTCATACTGTAAGTATCACAGGGTTTTGAGTGACAGACATGAGAGGATGGATTTAAGGTGTGAAATCTGGTTACGATTTAACAAAATGCCACACGTGCACCTCCAGGTTTCAGCTGAAAGTTGAAACCAGTACTCCCAGTGGCATCTGCATGAATAACCTTTCATTTGTTTATTTTACTGCCATCAAACTACATGAAGACTTTTAAATTTATGGATATGTTTGACTTCAGCGTACCTTTGCGGAAAAGCATGCTGTGTCACATCTAAGTGATCGAATCTGCAAAGAAAGGAAAGAAAATCAAGTGATTTGGGGGGAAAAAAGCTTAAAATCTAAAAATAGTAAAATGTGATTTAAACGCTCACCTTTTCTGCTCTGTGGAAAATAAGCCAGACTTCTTCATTTATAACAAAAACATTTAGGATTCAGGTTTTGGAAGTCATCTAATTAAATATATTTCAGCCTTTTCCACAAACAAGCCAACGGCTTTAAGCATCATGTTGTTTCTTCCATAAATTCAAATTTTCAACTTTTTATAAAACATCACATTACTATAATTTTCAAAGTGTATAGGTAAAAAATAGCTCAGTTAGTATCTTAGTGCAATAAAATAGTTAAATAAAATTAACCTCCAGTGTTTTACAAACTCAGGAAAACTGGGAACAAGATGAAGCTTTTCTAGTTAATGTGACAGCAAAATGACGGTAAAAGTGCCTCACATTTTGTTTTAGAAACATGAAGTGATTTAGTCAAAGGAGCTTGCAAAGAAAAGCGTCTGGACTTCTTTAAGTTACTTGAAGACGTTTCACCTTCATCCGAGAAGCTTCTTCAGTTCTAAGGTCAAATGGTGGAGAGTCCCAGATTTAAACCTAGTGGGAGTTTCCCCCCACAGAGGGACAAAAGGAAACAGCACAGAAGAGCCACCTCCACAGGACAAGACTCAGCCGTCCATCTGCATCTTAAGGATAAAGGTCACTCTTTTGAGGATGCCATTGTTCACATTTTGGACAGATGGTTTCAAAGAGGAGTGAAAGAAGCATCTATGTCCACTGTGAGCGACCATCTTTGAACAGAGGCGGTGGTTTACGACACCAACTCTCTGCCATCTATAATCCAGTTTTGAGTTCCCTCCCCAGACGCCTTAACGCCCACTCACATCCTGGGCCATCTGACCTCAGGAATTCACATGATAAGGTGGGGCCAGGTTTCACAATGAGCTCACCGAAACTCTGGCTGATTGGGACCCACACCCAGTTTCACACCTTGGCTCAGGCGATTAGAGGATCATCAGGGGGTCCTTTTGTCCCTCTGTGGGGGGAAACTCCCACTAGGTTTAAATCTGAGACTCTCCACCATTTGACCTTAGAACTGAAGAAGCTTCTCGGATGAAGGTGAAACGTCTTCAACTTAAAGAAGTCCAGACGCTTTTCTTTGCAAGCTCCTTTGACTACGATGACCTGGATGACTGAGAACCTTCACAGACATGAAGTGATTTAGTACTGTTACAGTTCTCCAACGTAGGAAGCACAATTATTCTTCTACACTGGCCTTATGCCTTATTTGATCCATTATAGGCTGTCAGGCAAATGCAAGCCTTCTCAAATTAGTTATTTCCCACAGGCTCTATGAGAACTATGGATAAAGACATCGTAATGTTACAAACCGGCTCCCAAAGTCCAGTTTTTGATGGCTCGCCCTCCTATCTTTTTAAAACCAGACGTCACAACTGAGGGATGCGATTAAGAAACCATAACAATTTTTATACTGCTGTCCACTGGCGGGGTCCATAACTTTCATAAAGAGCATAATGTTACTTTAAACATGAGCAACTGAGCCCACAGTCTCATTAGCAAAGGTCTGGAGGGGGTTCGTAACCTGTTTAAGGCGCTTCACATGGATTGTAATGGATTGTTACACTTGCAGAAAACAATCAACTGTTACATTCACAAAGCAACTAGGCAAAATAATAAATGGATGGCAGACAGAGTAAGAGATGTAACTTTGTAACTTGTTTGGTCTGACAAGTTTCCAGACTAGTTTTAGGTTCTAATGAATGAAACTTTAGGTCTATTTTATAAATTATCTCATTATAAGAGACAGAAAAGATAATTGTCCAGAATATGCTCATTGGCCACGTCAGTGTCAGTTATCAGACCGACAACCAGCTTCCCAACAAGACTTTACAAACCACTAAGTGATGTTTTGATATTTACAGTTTATGGTAACAGGTCATGTCAGAGATCTAATGGTTCTTGGACAGCTAAGTGGCACGAAACACTTGACTAGACGTTCTACAATCCACATCAAACAAGGGAGAAGTGAAGGATTGACCAAACGAATGTGTGTAAAGAGCATGTTGTAGTGTTTCATTTATTCATGCTGGGCCAGTTAGAATATGGGTCATGATTTATTTGCAAAATATGCGTCCATTGCATTTGGATTTTAACCTCAGACACTAAACTGGAGTTTCAGGAAACGTACATCGTAGGCACATTAGTAAAAGCAAAAGGAGAAAAAGGAGAATTGATTTATCTGACACATACTAACTGTAACACAGTACAAATATATCACAGTACAGTTTCAATACAGGCTAAAGCATGAAGGAAGCTTAGTGACGGGTATAAATCAAAGTGAGATATCCAAAAACTACAACCATGCTTCACTGGCATCAGCGCATATCACAGATTCCCTACATTTCACTGCACCTTAACACAAGCTTTGAATTAAAGTAAAGGCCGTTTATCACATACTGTACCAAAGCAGAAGCTTAGTAAGCACCATAACCTTCCACCAAACATATGCCTTTAGATGATGTTTACTAAGATCAGGATCTACAGATCAAGTAAAAATTAAAGGGGAAATGCATCACTTTGGATTAAAACCCTTCGGTTAACAAAGACAGTAAATCTGATTTCTGTCCTCGCATTTAGCTATCAAACATCTTCTTCCTATCAGACTTGTCTTCAATGTTCTTACGCCAGTCTCCCACATCACGCAGCTGCTTGTCCTGCAAACACAGACGATGCTCTGTTAGTCCAGACTGAAATCAGATGCAAAAAGGCTGCTAATCAAGAAAACAACTATTTGTTTTGATGGTTTTTCTGCCCCCTAGTGGCCAGAAAATGGATTGTTACAGTTTCTGAGGATGAAGTCCTCCTCGATGTTGAGAAGAAACTCTACCTCCTAAACCAGGGGTCTCAAATCTGCAGCTCCAGAGCGACATGTGGAGCTACTGTAGATGGACACCTTAGTATTGTAGGTCTTAGTATTGTTGATTAAGACCTGCTGTGCTGTAGAGCCCAGTGAGGCCCAGTGTGCTGGCACTCAATCCTTTAGCCTAAATATGGGCTAATAGTAACAACAGCACGAAGATAGCAAAAATACTAATGCTCTAGCTTCAACCAGTGGGTAAAGTAGTTACTTCTCATCGCTGATAAGGACTTAAACCTCACAGGTATCTGTGATTTTATTGCGTGAGGACCAAATGAACCAGGTAGCTGCTCACCTCCTCTTTCACCTCCTTCTTGACCTGCTTCAGATTGGCCCTCAGGTCCATGTTGACAGTGTGTTTGGAGCCCAGCAGAGCTTTGAGCATGGCGTCAGCAGACATGCGCACTTTCTTCAGCCGGGGTCTCTTGAACTTTCCTCTCAAATCCACAATCTTGATATTGAGGTCCCTGACCTGAAGGAGGATTCTGAGGATTACTGAGCTGACAGATTAAATAATCAATCATGAAGCAAACAGCAGTGACATGCAGGGTGTTTGGTGCTGAATTCATCACCAAGTACCGCTAGCTTTAAAACAGTGTTGTTGGGTAATTAAAATGCTGAGAGAAAAGCTACAGGAAGGAATAAGGATGTGAAATATTTCTAGTTAATGTTGCTATACGATTCACGGCAACTGCAGACCATCAAAGTCTCAAGAGTGTGGAGGAGAAGTCAGAAAATGGTCAGTTACTCAATGAAAGCCTGACAAGCATCAGCCTAGCAGCAAGATCGGTATCTGCTCCTTTGAGGAGTAACGGGCAGAGGACACAGGGAGGAGCCCTAAAAGGTGACGACTACATGTGCATCTGGCCTGTGTACACAGTGCAGTGCCACCCAGATGGACTGCAGAGCCAGCGTGATATTATATTTGAAGTAAGCAGTTTTTTAATGTACTTTTTCCTTAGTGTCAGACCAAAATCCAAAAGATGGGGAAGCTTCTAACATGAAAATAACCGAACAGCAACTGAAAATGACTGAAATGGTTAAAAAAACTTGAAGTCAGGTATGTGATACTTTTTTGGTCTTTTTTTGTTTTAAGGTGCTCAGGTGATTGATATTAAAATATAGCTTCCTATGTTTGTTGCAGTTTGGTTAAAGACATATACAGATACAGTATCTCTACTCGGTGCAATGAAAAGTGTCTCACCTCATTCAGCACCATGTTCAGTTTGAACTCTATGCCGTATCTCTCATCTTCACTGATGATTATCTGCTCATGAAGCTTCTGGCACAGTTCCTAAAGTCGACATAGTGATAAAAGTTTTCTTTTTTAGATGCTTCCAATTTCAAAAACCCACAAAAGAAATAAAATGCAATATGAAACGTGTCAAAAGCATAATTGTTTGAAACGGCGCAGTTTCTTCTCACCAGCAGCTCGTCCCTGGAGTACGGCAGCTCAACAGGAGGACATTTATCTGCCAAAAACGTCTCTCTCTCTTTGGCCTTCACAGTCGCTTCAGCGTCCAACAAATTACCTGCCACCACGAGCATGCAACCCTGAGGAGATTACATCATCGCCCCATGTCAGGTAAGAGGAAGCACAGGCATGTGTGAGGTGTTTTGCTCTGTTATGCTTATCGGTTAAAGTTAATCTTACCTTCAGGGTGTGCTTACGCCTCGCAGACAGCCTTTTCCTGCAGACAGAAACACAAATTATAATTGATGGAAGTATATTTGTGATGATCAATTTTATTGCAACCATAAAGATCGGTTTAATCCATTCCCAAAGGAAATAGTAATATATGTGGGTCACTGATGCGACATCAATATTTCATTGTCAAAGCAAAATGTCTGTTAAAATTAATTTCCTAAACGACATGTAGGTATTTTGATTTCCTTTAAAAAATCTTTAAAGTTTTATACATTTTCAGTGCATTGAAATAAGTGAGCGGCTTTATTGTGACTGTTGCTAGGTTACAAAATGCAAAGCAACAAAGTCAGTAAACAAAGTCCAAAAGAGCCGGACAATCACGAGGGAGAAGACACACGGGACTGACAGGAAACAGCACTATTTACAGTGTTGTGGAGTAACGGAATACATGTACCGCCGTTACGTATTTAAAATACAAAATATGAGTAACTGTATTCCGTTACAGTTACCGTTTAAAAAGGTGGTATTTAGAATACAGTTACTTTGTTGAAATAAATGGATTACACGGCGGTACTTCCCTGTTTCATATTGTGGCGGGTCAGGACTGTTTGGGTTTTGTTTGACAGCTACGTTCTGTTGTTCCCAGTGTTGCCAACTCCTCAATAAGGAAAATCGCTATTGGTTGTCCTAAAAGTCATCAAAATGACATCATCACCTAATTTGCATAATTGGTCATGCTAATATAATTGTAACCTACGCTGCTGGAGAGAGAAATAACATCGTGGACGAGACATAAAGTGAGCAAAAAACGTCCTAAATGCATTTAGAATTTATTTAGAACTACAAATTAAATTTCTTTTAGCAATTATTGTTTTTTGTAATGTCTTTCAAGTCTTTTTTTAGCGACTTTTTTTAGAAAAAAAGTCGCTAGGGGGTCTGAAAACTCGCTAAATATAGCGACAAAGTCGCTAAGTTGGCAACACTGGTTGTTCCAGGCGGCAGCGTTACGGTTGCCATGGTTACAGGGTGCCGCTCTCTCTCTGCGTGTTTCCTGGGTGAGAGAGCGCCTGTTGTTGTTGTTGTGCTAAGCTAATAGGCAGAATGCTACAGGTATAGCTCTAAAGAATGTAGCATCATGGGCAGTGTAGTCCGTGCTGCAGGGAGAATGGACTGCCATACACGTTATGTGTCTGTGAGCGAGGGAGGGAGAAAAAGGAAAAGTACGAGCTGTCATCGAGCAAAAACGGGAGCTGGAAGCATGTAAATATAATAATAACCACTGCAGCCAAGAAGAGAGCCTGACGAGCCCAGTTGTAAGTAAGCTATTAAGACTTGACTGTACACCGTGTTCGTGTTTTCCTCCAAAAACAATAAGTTCTGTTGGAGCAGCCTTTCAACACCTCTCTCTGTCTCTCGCTAGCAAAGTTGAAGCTAGTTTTCAGCTACGAGCCCAACACGGACCCCGCCGTATTAGCCAGAGGTCCCTTTACTACGGTTCGGAGCCGCGGACCTTCAGTAAAACTGAATACAAAACACAGAAGATTAAGGTATTAAAATACTAAATCGGACAATCAGGAAATGAAAAACAATTATAATGAAAGGAAAGGACAGACAGAGGATGTCAAGTCAGAGGGAAATAAAGCAGGGATTAATTAAAGTCTAGAAATACACAGTAACTAGAACTACACAGAGTACCAAAGAATAAATGAAAATCAAAGATGAAATAAACAAAACTAAGAGCTTTTAATATTCAACAAGAATTAAAAACTTTGGAACCATCCAGGGATCGTGGAAAACATTTGCATGTCTCATTAGCGACCCATAAATAATTTAATAATAAAGTAATCAGTGCAGTTATGATGAATGCAAGCTAAATGTCACACACTGAATAAACCGCTTGTTCCTTTGCACACTGGCTGGTTACACAAACAGGGAAAATAAACTTACACGATTTACAGAAAATAGTAACATTTTTACTCACTCAGAGGCCATGTTTGGTGGACGATCCCGAGGTTACCTGACAAACACAAAACAAGACTTAATGCTTTTTATTGGAATCAATTTAGATACAAATATACAAATATATACATTTTAATGTCCTTGCCAGCAAAATGGTGACAGGGACACAATAAAAAGCAAAACTAGAGAAAAACATAAGTCACAAAGGATAAGGAGAGAGCAGTGATCTGGAGCCACCACCTGTTAAACCATCACCTGTCTGGGTGTTATCTTTCATATTCATACCACAAGGTTTAGGATTGTGTTCATGGGAATTTTTGGCCATTTTCCCGAAGTACATTTCTGAGGTCAGACACTGACGCTGGCTCACACTCTGCTCTAATTCATCCCAAAGGGCTTCTGTCGGGTTGAGGTCAGGACTCTGTGCAGGCCAGTCAAGGTCTTCCACACCAACCTCTCTCATCCAACTCTTTATGGACCTTGCTTTGTGCACTGGTGAGCAGTCATGTTGAAACAAAAGCTGTTCCCACAAAGCTGGTAGCATAAAATTGTCCAAAATGTCTAAGGGATTGACCCAAACGCCTGAAAAACACTCCCACACCCTAATCCCTCCTGTACCGAACTTTACACTTGCCACAATGCAGTCAGACAAGTACTGTTGTCCTGGCAACTGCCAAATCCAGACCAGTCCATCAGATTGCCAGACAGAGAAGCATGGCTTATGGAGATCACATCTCTACTGCTCTAAAGTCCAGTGGTAGCGCACTATACACCACTGCTTTCAGCACTTTGCATTAACCTTCGTCATGTAAGGCTTGGATGCAGCTGCTCGGTCATAGAAACCCATCCCATGAATCTCTCTACACACTTCTTGAGCTAATCTGAAGACCACATAAACTCTGCAGAAAGTTGGGTAGATGAGTAGAAGCACCTATGGTAGAGGTTGGCAACTTGTGGCTCCCTCACGAGCCACAGGTTACTATGGAGCCTCGCAGGGGACATGGGAGAAAAAAAAAATTAAGACGGACTTTTGCGAGAACAAACTCGGGATCTCGCAAAACTTTTGCGAGATCTCGCAAAACAAACTCGGGATCTCGCAAAACTTTTGCGAGATCTCGCAAAACAAACTCGGGATATCGCAAAAGTTTTAGCCGCATTCTTCCCGTTAGCTCGAAGCTAACGGGAGGTCGAGACCTACTACAGCCGGGAGGAATACCGCTTTCCCGGCACATCGTGCCTCGACCTCCCGGTCGGCTTCGAGCCAGCGTCCGAAGAATGCGGCTAAAACGTTTGCGAGATCTCGCAAAAGTTTTGCGAGATCCCGAGTTTGTTTTGCGAGATCCCGAGTTAGTTTTGCGAGATCTCGCAAAAGTCCGTCTTAATTTTTTTTTCTCCCATGTCCCCTGCGGGGCTCCGTAGGTTACAATTAGGGTGAACGGTAATCCTGTTACTATTCATACTGTATGTTGTAATACTTAATGTATCTTCTCCCAGTTACATCTGCAAATCTGTCCCCTGCGTGTGCTGCTCTTTTTCTCACGTTCTTTGGTAGGAGGAGCTAAAATGGCTCTTTTGATGTTGGCGGTTATGGACACCTGACCTAAAGTATTAATTCTCACCAGGGTCTCGAGTTATCGTGATCACCAATCTGAATGTCCACGGGATAACAACTATACTCCCAGCCTTTTAGACTGAGGCATAACTGGCCAAAGATAACCCGAGCAAATACAACATGTAGTTTTTAAATGATGATTTCTTTTATTAAAGGGAAAGAAAGCTATCCAAACCGCTTTTATGACATTAACATCTTCCCATTCAAGTATTATACACAAACACTGTGTATCAGCATAAACACTTCATACCAACTTTCAGTTTTCAGGGGCTGATTATTTAGAGACCTTTTAGTCGCCGAGTGCACCACAAACTCCTCTTTATACTAAAGTATTCATAAGTCAATTTAAATTGTGCGCTGTCTATCTTGCGTGCTGCACAATATCGTTTAATATTTGGTATCTACTGTTATCTACTGCTAGCTAGTTTATTGTGATGGTGCTGTTTTTATTATGTTGCTCTTTTTTGTTTGCTTTCTCTTCTGTTTTTTTTTCTCCATACAGGTGATCCAGATGTTTTGTTTGTTTTTCTTTCTTTCTTCCCCCTTTCTCACCGTCTCTTCTCCCCTCTGGTTTTCTTTCTTTCTTTCATTCTTCCTCCCTGTCCTATTCCCCAGTCATGTCTGTCCCGTTTGTAGCAACCGAAAATAAAATAAATACATAATTATAATAAAGGTCAATCAAATGGACCAATATGGCCATGATGATCCACTTGGTAAAATAAATCCGCTTGGCATCTTTCTTGACCTTAAGACAACAATTCTGATGGCTAAAGATCCAAACAGGACAATAATAATAATAATAATAATAAAATAAAGTCAATTTAAATAAATGTGAGGTAATCTGTCCAGCAGCTGAAACCTGGTCTACACTGCATCATGCAACAGGATAATAATCAAAGATAATGAGGAAATAATCAAGGTGCTGCAAATTTGCAGCCAATTTTCAGATGTCAGTCTGATTGACAGGACATTCAGAGAGCTGTGCATGTAATGAACTGAACCAAAGCTATAAAGAGTGGGCCAGAATTCCTCCACAACAATGTAAGCAACTGATAAACTCATACAGAAATCTATTATTTCCAATTATTTTTTGCTAAAAATTTACTTTTTTCACAGGACTGCAGAGAATCCTGTGAAAACATTTTCCCTTGGGAGTAAATAAAGAAATGAACGCCCATTTTCTTTGGTATATTAACAGCATTGGCAACAGTGGCAAAGATCTAAGAATAGCACGGTTGTGTTATCTTTCCATGGAGCACTAACAAGGCAGTTTCAGCGTACTCGTTTTATCAAACGGACAAAGAATGAATCTTTGGAGCACTTTCAAATGTGGCCTCGGAAAAATTCATGCAGCTTTTCTGCTGACGGGTGGAGGAACGCTTCCTTTAGTCAGGCTGCCCGCAGCTGTCCACTGTTTGCTTTATAAAGAACTGAGGGTGAACAAGGAAAAGCAATAACCCACATTTTTATTTCAGTATTAAACCACATATCTCCGTTCTCTGACGCTGTCCTCCACCCACATTCACCTATCTCATATTTCATGTTTGGACCGTGTGAATTCTATCTTAAGACATCATGTTAATTCCAGGAAATTTCATGGAACGGCACTTTGTAACCCAGGACGTGTTAATGCCTTAAAGGAACCATGCCGCTATTTCTAGCAGCACAGCTCAAGGGATACAGGTCCAGCACTGCGAAGGGAAACATTTCAACAACTGTGGATTGCCATGACATTTGTTGTCTTGTGCCTGTGCTTTCAGCGCCACGCGCAGGTCAGATTTTTACTTCA
This sequence comes from Neolamprologus multifasciatus, assembly GCF_963576455.1. NCBI lineage: Eukaryota > Metazoa > Chordata > Actinopteri > Cichliformes > Cichlidae > Neolamprologus > Neolamprologus multifasciatus. The sequence continues at coordinate 3,299,062 of NC_140445.1, read as the reverse complement.
CTGCAGCATGCAATAAAAAATGAATTTGCATAGATTTTGGAACAGATTACTACAATGCTAAATCAATGTTATGTTAACTAACTAAAAGTCAGTGTTATAACGTTGTTATAAGGGTCACAGTGTTATAACAAGCATATAATACCAGCGCCTCTAAAATAACCTGAACAGACGTGTACTTTTGGTGTGATGTTAACAGGACATGCTAATATTAGCATGATAATAAGATAATGACCTTTACAACGTCCAGCATATGCTATAAAGAACATTGAGGAGTTCATGACTATCCTTCCACTTCAGCAACCTCTCTATAAAAAGACAACTACTTTCTCCTTTGCTTCTAAAAGATTATCCCTACCAGAAGTGTATCATGTAGCATGCTTTATAACATCCACCCACGTCTTCTTCTGTTTGTCCAAAGTTGGATATCACATCTTAAGCAAGGGTATCCTAGACATCCCTCTCCCCTGGAACATTTTTGGTCCCTCCTGGGCAACCTTGAGCCATTCCCAGGATAGATGAGACATGTGATACCCCCAGCTCAGGGTCTACCCCGGGGTCTCCTCCCAGCCGGACATGTCTGTAAAACCTCCAAAGGAAGGCACCAAACCACCACATCTGCCGTCATTTGGATGTCCTTTTGACACAAAGGAGCAGATGTCAAAGCAAGCCAAGTTCCAGGGCTGAGCTCTTGTAGCTGTCTCGTTCTTTTTCATTTGTCACTAACTAGAGCTTATAAACATGGGTGAGAGTTGGAGCACAGATCTGCCTTTAAAGCAAACGTTAATTGCTTTACAGGTCAAGCTTTTCACCATAATAAGCCTGTCAAACTCCTGCATTTCATCTAACTCCAAATGAGTCAGCCTTCCCATCAGACACTCTACATTGCCATCGCTTACAAGCAAGACCTCAAGATATTAAAACACCTTAACAGCAACCCAGCCCCAGAGGGAGCAATCTGCAATTTCAGGAGAGAACCAAGGTTTCAGACTTGGAGATGCTGACTTTAACACTTGGCTGCAAGATGTCGCAGTGGGTGCTAAAGGTCGGGGCCTGATAAAGCCAACCGAACACGTCAAGTGGAAAAAGCAGAGCACGATGCCATGTCTCCATACTTGACAAGGCCCAGACCTTTAAGCCTTTACTGTCTGAGAATACAGATAGTTGTCTGAACTGTAAACAACCCCAAATTTTAGGGTTATTTTGCCCATTTACAAGCCATACCTAAGACACAACCACAATTAAGATGCTGCATAAGCTTCACTTCTGTAAATGTACCTTCTCCCTTTATTATCATCACAGATAATGGTACATAGCTAGAAAACAGTTGCTTCGGCGCGTCTGTGGATAGCACTATCAGTCTGTCATATATTCAGTTATTCTGGCTTTTCTTCCAATGTGACATCCCTGCTTACTAATCACTCATCTTATCAACAACTTCAATAACTTTGTTGAGCCTTTGAATTTTCATCTGCCCAACCATTAGGTACTTGGAAGTTCATGACATGTAAAACTACTGACATTTCCATAGTATCAGTTGTTGTTTAGTTTGCAAATAGATCCAAACTCCAGGCAAACAAAATGCAAACTATCTGCAGGTTTAGATGTCAGTGGACGGGTAAACCAACCCTTCAAGCACCAGCCACACGACACTTGTAGACATCCTCAGAAGTTAGACGGTCACTGCCTGAGCTGCTTGTAATGTTTAGGAGATGTGATGGAGGAGAGGATTAAGACTATTTCTGGAGCCACAGCTGTTCTTGACGTCTTCATTGTACAGGGGGAAAAAAGAAGGACAGCAGGCTCGCCTTAAAAGAAAAGACGAGTGACAACCACTGCAGGCATCCTAACGCACATAACTGACCAGGAACACATGGTCGTCATCTGTAAGCCAATAAGAAGCCGGTGAGGGGGGTATCGCCGGGTATTTTAAGACACTCAAAACTCTGAGGGCACAACAGCATGTTGCTCTGGAGATAAAATCATATTTGTAGGGGCCTTGATTTTTAAGTGTGTGTGCGTGTGTGAGTATCATGAGCAGGATTGTCTCTGAAGGAGCAGGAGGATTCACAGTAACCCAATACTGCAGAACATCCCTCAGACAGCCAAGACACTAGAGCATATCACAAAAATAGCGTGCCGCTGTCCTCAGACACACACTGCTTCACTCTTACGAAAATACAAACAAGAAGATACAGGATACATTTCCATCCAATGCTGTAACAGCATGTGTGTTAGAGAAAAGACTCAAAAGTGTTCAAAAAGCCTAAATGAAGCTACAAACACTTGTTGAAGATCATCAATAGACGAATGATGACTTCAACAGCGGCTAAAAAAGAAAAAAGTTGGAAAGTATTTTTAAAAACGAGCCAAAACACAAACGAAATGTGGAATAAAATATTTTTCTAGCTTTGTGGTCGGGCTTATTCTGCACATAGTTTCATGTCTCATGCATGCATTTCCATTTGAGTGTCCCAAACAGCTGAAAACTCCAGATAAAGACATAGATGTGAAGCTAGCTTTGAAATGAAGTTGATAAAATGAAGTTTTGTTGTTTCTTAAAACATTTGAAGATTATATTTTCCTCAAAAAATAATATTTCTACAAAATACTACGGAGCCCCGCAGGGGACATGGGAGAAAAAAAAATTAAGACGGACTTTTGCGAGATCTCGCAAAACCTTTGCGAGATCCCGAGTTTGTTTTGCGAGATCTTGCAAAACTTTTGCGAAACTTTTGCGAGATCCCGAGTTTGTTTTGCGAGATCTCGCAAAACTTTTGTGAGATCCCGAGTTTGTTTTGCAAGATCCCGAGTTAGTTTTGCGAGATCTCGCAAAACTTTTGCGAGATCCCGAGTTTGTTTTGTGAGATCTCGCAAAACCTTTGAGAGATCCCGAGTTTGTTTTGCGAGATCTCGCAAAACTTTTGCGAGATCCCGAGTTTGTTTTGCGAGATCTCGCAAAACTTTTGCGAGATCCCGAGTTTGTTTTGCAAGATCCCGAGTTAGTTTTGCGAGATCTCGCAAAACTTTTGCGAGATCCTGAGTTTGTTTTGTGAGATCTCGTAAAACCTTTGAGAGATCCCGAGTTTGTTTTGCGAGATCTCGCAAAACTTTTGCGAGATCCCGAGTTAGTTTTGCGAGATCTCGCAAAAGTCCGTCTTAATTTAGCATCAGTTTATGGACAAGGGTTCTGTGTATAAGGATTTTTATCAAGACTTTTATCAAAACGCAAAACTTTTGCGAGATCCCGAGTTTGTTTTGCGAGATCTCGCAAAACTTTTGCGAGATCCCGAGTTTGTTTTGCAAGATCCCGAGTTAGTTTTGCGAGATCTCGCAAAACTTTTGCGAGATCCCGAGTTTGTTTTGCGAGATCTCGCAAAACTTTTGCGAGATCCCGAGTTTGTTTTGCGAGATCTCGCAAAACTTTTGCGAGATCCCGACTTTGTTTTGCGAGATCTCGCAAAAGTCCGTCTTAATTTAGCATCAGTTTATGGACAAGGGTTCTGTGTATAAGGATTTTTATCAAGACTTTTATCAAAACGCAAAACTTTTGCAAGATCCCGAGTTAGTTTTGCGAGATCTCGCAAAAGTCAGTCTTAATTTTTTTTTCTCCCGTGTCCCCTGCGGGGCTCCGCAAAATACAGACATGGGTACAACAAAAACAATATGACTTAAAGTTATATTTAAAATACACAATCTGTTGTTCAGAGAAGTCCAGAAAAAGAACCAAAAACCAAGCCATATTGGGCTTTAATGCTTTAACGCGTGTGGAAAAAAAACAGGCTGAATTTGATAAGCAGGGATTAAACTGAAGTGTAAAATGTGAAGTCAGGTCCCTGAAGATTAGACCCAGTTTTCTTCCGCTGTCCCCCCGCTTCCCTCAGTGCTGACAGGAGGATAAACACTAACAGATCGACTTTCAGGTTAATGCCTTGTAGTGGTGTCATCTTTCAGCATGCCACATCACCACGCCATACATCACCGTACGCCAAACATCAGAGCGAGCACACGTCAAGACGGAAAACAACTCTTTCAAACGTTGAAATCCTAAAAATATGTCAAGTAATTACATGTAACTCTGCATAAACATTAACTACAGAGTGAGGAAATCGCTCAAATTCTCCACTGTCAACATTCGATATAATGGTGACTCCCAAAAGACGTAAAACCTCCAAGAACCTTTTATGGTCACTGCAAACTTATCAAACTGACACCATCTTTAAATAGTTGGCCAGGCGCCAACAACATCCTCCCGTCAATGACAGCAAATAGTAAATATCTCCTCTGAGATCAAAGCTTCAACCTTCCACAGAGACGTCTGCGCTCCCGAGACGAAACAAATCATCTACAGCTGCAACCAACCAAAATGTGATCAACTAAAATCAAAGAGGAAAAGAGAGAAATCTTACTTTAACCAGGCCGAGCTGTTAGAGTCACGGAGACAGACGCAGTTGCAGGCAGACCAAGTGTTAAGAAGGTATATATTGCAAACTCCATGGCCTTCTAAATCCTGCACTTTCTCTTTATGGAAGTGGATTACTGGTCAAACCAATGAGCTGGCAAGGTCATGAAATACAGTACACTGTCATCTGCCCCCTTCCACGGCTTGCCTCATTATAAATAACCCGCCCTTTAACATTGTAATCTGTATTATCTTGAGCCATCAAGTCTCTGACAGGCAGAATTCAAGGAAGAAATGAAACCACAGAGATATTTTATGAATCCCACTTAACACTTATATAAATACGCTGACAAATGATGAGTTGAGATAGAGCAGGAAAACACACACTGCTAACTTTAACCTGTTGGCTATGGAGAAGCTTTTTTTTTTCATTTTAATATTTGAAAACAGGAGGAAGAGGAACTCACAGTGTGCTGCTGCAGAGATGAGCTTTGGGAGAGACTTGGTTAAATAAGAGAATAAAAAGGAACGTTAGCATCCTATAAAACATTAATAAGCAGTGTAATTCACATTTTAGATTATTTTAAACCTGGGATAAAATGTGATCATTTAAAAAGAACTAAAACAACTTTAGAAAAACATTTGATAAAGAACACTTACCTGTGACGTGTCCCTGAGTGTAGACAGTCGAACACCCTTTTTCTGCTGATGGCACAAAGTCGGCGACCACAATTAAAAAGTTGTCATATTGTCAGAGAAAATTCAAAATTAGTTTCAAAATTTCAAAGAAGTTTCTCAGAGATTAGATTTTTTTTAAATACTTGTGTCAGGCGGCGGCTGTGTGAAGGCAAGAGAGGACCCAAATGCACGGCTCTAGACACACGGGGATGAACTCAAAGGCAGGTCTTTATTAACAGGAACATAAGAAGTCATACAAAACTATACTGGGAGAAACTAAAGCTGAGGCGCTGGGAAGACACGGGACATGCACACAACCTAGAGGGACGACGCAACACGGAACAAAGGGATACTTTGGCTGTATCCCAATTCAGGGTCTGCAGCCTTAAAGGCCGCATTTTAAGGCCGATTACGTCACCGCGACGCGACGAAGGCTGTCCCAATTCGAAGGCTGCTCGAAATGCGGCCCTCAAATGCGTCCTTCATTTCCCTGAATTTTAAGGACGTGGCGGCGTAGACTTCGTGGCCCAACATATCCCAGAATGCATAGCGCGGCGGTGGGTGTGGATAATTTTGCCGAAAAAAACGGCGGCTGAGGGGCACCTGAAGAGTAAACTTTAAGTAAGTACTGAATATTATGTCACTTATTTATGTGCAAATGTTTAATAACGAAGAACATTAAAACATTACTGTTGGCCACATGTCAGCAAAGTTATGTGACATTAGTGACGTTTGTACTAACTTGGTTTTAAAGCCTTTACTTTAAAATATACGCCGTTCAATAGCTGAGCTTAATCAGAGAATGATCAAAGCTCATGTAGAAACAAACAAACACATGAACAAAAGATTTTCTCCTTCATTTCTGTCAAACAAAGCTGTATGAAACGTTTCCAGCTGTTAGTATCATGGTTGCTAGGCAACCTGGGCAGCGCAACGGAGGCTAGACTGTCCCATTTCACAAGCCTCGCACTTCCGGCCTTAGCGGTCTTTGAGTACGCGATTGATCCTTGAGGATCCTTGAGGATCGTTGAGGCTGCGAACTTTGAGGCTGCAGACCCTGAATTGGGATACAGCCCAGGACACGAACCTGAACATACTGACACCAAGATGTGGACCTTGAACACAACACAGTACACAGAGATGAGCGCAGAGAGAGAGGCAGAGAACAAGGATGAATACACGAGGGGATGAGGAGAACACAGAACACAAGGACGGGAACACGGTACCAGAACAAACACCACAATAACAGCATGGACACAGGGGGGATCCAAATACCAAACCAAACAATCCAATGAACATAAGGAACAAAATACAAAACCACAGGAAAACTAAGAACACTAAGAACATGACAACTTGCATTGCCCACGCTCTTAAAGGTGAGAGTGGCTGTTTTAATTCCATGCAGGTAAAGAGGACTCATCAAAAAGTCTTTAAAGGATGATCGAAATACACCAAGTCTAATATGCTCTTTGAAAAGGAGCACCAGGAAATAAGAGGAGACAAGGGGAAAGACAAGAATATGGACACACACACAGAGGAAAGAAAACAAAGGAAGGAACGGACTCAGAAAGAAAGTCGTTACCAAAATAAAACTGGGAGCAAAAGTGAAGGAGAAGACCACAGATGACGGCGAGGAAACACAGTAGACATCAGGAAATTTTGATGTTATATCAAAACCAAAATGTAAACACTAACAAATCATGAAGCTTGTATTCTTTCATTTACTCAAAAAGGCTTCTGCCCAAAATGCTGACTTTAACATAGGCGGCATGAAGACTCCAGCAATACTTGAAGCGCTAGGGAACAACTTTATTCGCTGACCAACACGTCTCGGCTTCATCGGGGACAGAAATCATTAGATTTAATGGATTCTGCTCAACTGAAATGTATTAATTGGTATCATTCATTTAATACCAATCCCATTTTCTTTAAAGATTATGCATTTGAATAAATAAACCTTTAATTTTATAAATCATTTTACTTCCAAATGATACTCAAGTGTTGTGTTCCTGGAGACAACATTTTCTTTTATTTCTGAGCATGATCCAAAACAACTTTAAATTTAATGTTCACAGGGACATAAAACCTGCATGTGAATGATCAGCAGTTAAAATGTTCATCTCTTTCTTTTTTTTCCTCAGATATTTTTATTAAATTTTCTGCATCCATTTTTACAAAAGACAAATTGAACAATGTGCCGTTTTCTTTTTGAAGAACATAAAACAATATGAAACGTACACTCCCACCTCATAATTATAGGAGTACCAGTGGGTGTACAAAAAGAAAAAAGAAAGGGTCCAATCACAAACACAAACATAATGATTTGTCAGCTTAGTTGTAGAGATAAGTCAAATCTGTAAGAGAAAGGAAACATGTATAAAGTAGGTAAGTAAATGCCATCATAAAGCGCAGGCACAATAGAGTCCGTATACTTAAACATAAGATAAAATAAAATAGAATAAAGTCTGAGCTGGCTAATTGGGAGCGTTGCGGGACCGCAAAGTCTGAACAAGGTCAAAAAAGGGTTGCCAGATCTTTAAAAAATTGGCCATAGACCCACGCAGGGTGAATTTAATCTTTTCGAGTTTGCTAAAATGCAAAGCATCTCTGATCCAGATTTCCCAGGATGGGGGAGAAGAGGACTTCCAACATAACAATATTCTGCGTCTTGCCAATAAGGTGAGAAATGCTACCAGATCCGCCTGATACAGCAAGACAACTGTATCAGGAAGAACCCCAAACAGCTGATTCAGCTGCACTGGCTCCCCGTTAAATTCAGAATCCAGTTTAAGGTTTTGACCTTGACTTTCAGGGCTCTGCATGGACAAGCACCAACATATATAAGTGAACTTTTACATCCATACATTCCCAGCAGGTCCCTGAGGTCATGTGACCAGGGCTTGCTTGCTGTCCAACACACGAGGCTGAAAACAAAAGGCGACAAAGCTTTTGGAACTGAGATCTGTGGACTCAGTGGTCGCTTTTAAAAAACAGCTAAAAACTCATCTTTTTAAACTTGCTTTTGGTTGATTTTTATTTTTAGGTTTTAGCTTCTGTGAAGCACTTTGTGATTTTTATCTTGAAAGGTGCTATATAAATAAAGTTTTACTTACTTACTTACTTACAAAGCAGTTAAGGGCACAGGTTGTGCATCTCTTTAATGTTTTTATACTTCTGCTTTCTTATATTATACTTTTACATGAGCCCAAAAGCAAGATTTTTTTTCATAGTATATTTAAATAGTAAATTTTATGAAGCTTTTTAAACCTTCATATGGTTGTAATATTCCGAGTTAAACACGAGTATTTCAGAAACTTTGTTGACACAGAAAGAATAACAACTAAACTAACTAATAACTAATAATAACTAAACTAAACTGATAGGAACCTTGAAAGTTATAGACTGAGAAAACTGATCAAACATCCAGGGCACCAATATGTTATACCCTGTGATACTGGTGCTCAGATTTCTTCATAGGCAAAAAACCCCCCCAAAAAACCAAATAAGGTAAAACTAAAGCTAAAAATAGTTCTGAGGAAAACTAAGAGTTTAGCTTTAGATTGTGACGCTTGTAGTCAGTGTAAAATTGCTGTTTGTAGCAGAGCTTAAATGTGTTTTGTAGCCTTAAAAATCACACATACAAGCTTCAGCCCATCCCTATAAATGTGTATGATTATGAGGGATGAGGATCAAACGTTGTGTGACTTCATTAAACTTCCAAATTGTAGAAATAACCATCAGCTCATCAGATGAAAACTGGGATCGCAAATAAATCTTTAAAAAATGACATATTGGTTTATTGGTCTATATTTGCAATTTGTGGAACTTTTCTCACTCGGGATTCTTCGACTGAACGTTTATTGACAAAAGATCCAACCGTCATTATAACTGAATGGTGCAAATCACTACGAAAAGTTCTGCTGTTCCCAAAGCAAACAGGGAGGTCAAACACATACAAAGATATTCTGCTTTTTCTTAAACAGTCATCTTTTCTATCAAACTGTAAAACCTGTGGGAAAGATTCAATTCCAAGGTGATTTGTATGAAGTCTTGGTGTCGCCTCTGTCTGTCACCAAAACTCAAAGAGCCATCGAAGACAAATTTAGTTGATCTGCCTGACACCATTAGATCCTTTGGGCCTCATAAAGCAAAAACAGCCACAAAACACAACTCAGTCCAGAACTCTGAACCAGATTAGAGCTGCTGCTTTTTAACATTCCCGCAAGCTAAAGAGAAACCACAAAAAGATCTTTTTTAAAGAAGAAATAAAGGACATGTGTTGTTTCATTTTCCCTTCACTCCTATTTATTGAAAACTATCCCAACCTCCACTTCGGTATGTCAGCACAGCCATGAAATGCATATTCTTAAGACCAAATAGTCAGCTAACTGACCACAGGTTAAAGAATATTTAAGAAATGTTCTCAAAAACAATCATCGTGATGCTGAAAAGTCATTGTTCAACTATAATAATAATAATAATAATAATAATAATAATAATAATAATAATAATAATGCAAAGATTAAAGTATTATGTCTATGACATCATACAGAGGGAAACGTATAAAAAACTGCGTGAAGTTAAGTGTTTCGAGCAGTCGGCAGCCTGAGAGTTTGGCTGACAGGGATTACTGAGTATGTGCAGTAATCCCTGTCAGCCAAACGCTCATTATTACAAACTTATTACAAATGTTTTTTAAAAAAACCTCACTGTTGTTTTGGAATAAATCACATTTTCTTCAGTTAAACACACACTATGTCCATAAGCAGTGTTGGGAAGGTTACTTTTACAATGTATTCCATTACAGATTACAGAATACATGCCCCAAAATGTATTCTGTAACGTATTCCGTTACGTTACTCAATGAGAGTAACGTATTCTGAATACTTTGGATTACTTAATATATTATCATGCTGTTTACAACTACATGAATGTACTATTGCTGTGATTTATTACTGTTACTGAAGGTCCGCGGCTCCGAACCGTAGTAAAGGGACCTCTGGCTAATACGGTGGGTTCTGTGTCGGGCTGGTAGCCGAAAACTAGCTTTACTTTGTTGTCTGGGTCAACTTTGCTAGTGAGAGACAGAGAGAGGTGTTGAAAGGCTGCTCCAACAGAACTTATTGTTTTTGGAGGAAAACACGAACACGGTGTACAGTCGAGTCTTAATAGCTTACTTACAACTGGGCTCGTCAGGCTCTCTTCTTGGCTGCAGTGGTTATTATTATATTTACATGCTTCCAGCTCCCGTTTCTGCTCGATGACAGCTCGTACTTTTCCTTTTTCTCCCTCCCTCGCTCACAGACACATAACGGGTATGGCAGTCCATTCTCCCTGCAGCACGGACTACACTGCCTATGATGCTACATTCTTTAGAGCTATACCTGTAGCATTCTGCCTGTTAGCTTAGCACAACAACAACAAGGCCTCTCTCACCCAGGAAACACGCAGAGAGAGTGTCACCCTGTAACCATGGCAACCGTAGAACGTAGCTGTCAAACAAAACCCAAACAGTCCTGACCCGCCACAATATGAAACAGGGAAGTACCGCCGTGTAATCCATTTATTTCAACAAAGTAACTGTATTCTAAATACCACCTTTTTAAACGGCAACTGTAACGGAATACAGTTACTCATATTTTGTATTTTAAATACGTAACGGCGGTACATGTATTCTGTTACTCCCCCACACTGTCCATAAGCATGAGCCATCACAGCGCAGTTATCATTTAGAGGTTATTTTTTAGACTGTGGCTGTCTATACTGTCACAGTTTGGTTTCTATTAGTGTAAACCAGAAATGCTTCGACCTGGTTGGCATTACCATAAGTAAAGACAGCACATCTTCTTCTGCAGGAATTCTTTGTTTATTCAGTAAAAATGTTTACAGGATCAAAAATGGTCGTGTGCTTTCTAATCGTCACATTAAGCCCGTCAGTGACAAACAGAAACGAAAAATACTCTTAAGCATTTTTTAGGCCTCAGCCTCAAACATCTTCTTCCTCCCATCCATGCCGGCTTTGTCTTCAATGTTTTTGCGCCAGTCGCCGACATCACGGAGCTCTTTGTCCTAAAACACAACCAAAAAAGAGAGCCAGGTTAGGTGCTTTAATCATACACCAAGTTAGAGTCTAATAAACTGTTTTCATTTGAATACAGCGATAAAAGGCACATTTCACCAAAAGCAGAAATATTTGGGCATGATCTCGATCACCTTTTGCAGTTACCGCTCTATTAGGGTGTTGACAAGTGTTATATGGCCAGATGTGGCCCAGATGTCACAACACACATGGGATCTGTTCAGTACAATGTAGACCGATGTGTGGACCCTGAGACTCAACAGTGTTAGTCACGTTACTGTAATCTGATTACTTTTTTCAAGTAACGAGTAAAGTAAGGGATTACTATTGCAAAAACGTAATTAGATTACCGTTACTTTCCCGTAGGAACGCTGCGTTACTGCGTTACTAAAACTGTGATTTTTTTTGCCAGTGTCTCATGACAGTGACGTAAGCGAGTGCGACGTTCGTGACAACAGCTGTGTGCAGATCAACAATGGATCATATATCGAGTGCAGAGAGAGTATGAGCGTGCAGCGTTTAAAGCGTGGAAGTACTGACCTTACTTTGAGTTTGATTCCATAAAAAGTGACAAAAACATTAGTGTCCATTGTGCGTGGGAAGAAAACTTCTTTTTACACCGAAAAAAACCCCCTAAACTTCCGAGCAAGCACCGAGTAGCTACGACGTAATGGGAAACTCACAGAGAAACTGCAGTATCCTTCCACTGACCGCGGCACACCTGCACCAGGGTAAACCTCCGCCTACCCCACTCCTGCTTTACAGGTGAAAATAGAGCAACAGGACCGCTAGTCTTTGACTTTATTTATTTTCTGCTGTGTTTTACTTGCATCTATTTGAAAGACTGAGTGTAAACACAAAAAATATTTTATTTTATGAGCTGGAATGTGCAGAAAATAGGTTTAAATGTTAAACTAATTTCTTCCAGTCAGAGAATGTTGCATATAATTAAATTTTTGCTTGATGCATAAAGTTAAAAGATTAAAACTAATAAAACAAGTTTTAAAAAGAGACTTTTCCATTTGATTACATTTTGTATGAGGGATTATGCAGAAAAAGTAGAATTGGGCTGAAAGATCTATCACTTTATCACCTATTCAGGTTGTAAATCGTGTTTTTAAAAAGTAACTAAGTAACTAAGTAATTAATTACTTTTGAAAATAAGTAAACATCAGTAAAGTAACGGGATTACTGTTTTGAGGAAGTAATCAGTAATTAGTAACTGATTACTTTTTTCAAGTAACTTGACCAACACTGGTCACGACCAAATATGACCAAAAGAAGAATCAAATGTCGTTGCTATTTAATGAAATTTGATTAAACGTTGGTTAAGTGACAAAATGTTAGAAACCTAAAAAATAGCATCAAATGATAAATGCACATTGATAAATATTACTGGCTGCTGCTTTTGAGACAACAACAACCACATTTATAAAATATGCATCCAACCAGGTCCTCACCTCGTCCTTCACCTCCTTCTTGACCTGCTTCAGGTTGGCTCTCAGGTCCAGGTTAACTGTGTGTTTGGAGCCCAGCAGAGCTTTCAGCATGGCGTCTGCAGACATGCGTACTTTCTTCAGCACGGGCTTCTTAAACTTGCCCATCAGGTCCTGGACTTTAATCTTCAGGTCATCGATCTGGAAAAGCAGATTACAGAGACCATGATGAAAGTTCTTCAGCATGGAATTTGATCAAAAGCACTGGATATTCCAGTTTTATTTAATCATCAGGACATTAAAGTGTCGGGTGAAAAAAAGTAGAAGGTTTGCCATCTGGGCAGCGGTGCTGTGTTTTACATAATTTTATTCACACTCCCTAAATCTGACATGACATCCTTCTGCCCCATGGAAGACTTTACCATCAACCGATACCTTAGTTTAAATGTTCAAACAAAGCACAGCCCGAGCTTCTGATGATGGGCGCACGGCAGGTTCTGCAGGGTTATATTCTACCTCTTTGTTGGCTTTGTTGACTTTCATCTCCAGGTCGTATCGCTCCTCATCGATCCCGTCAATCTTGCGGTGGATCTCCTTGCACAGATCCTGAGCACAGATGCAAAAGCCATTGTTACAAATGCGCTGCAACTATGAACTTTTCCAGACGTTACCCAACAGAGATGCATATTAGAACACAAATGCTGGACATGAAATGGTCATTAACGAGCCAGGTCGCTAGTCTGTGTGACATCCTCAGCACAAGTGTTGGCGTTCTTTTGTGACGTGCCTGCAGCTCCTGCATGGTCCTGGGCATGGACACAGGAGGACAGGTCTCAGCTATGTACCTCCTCTTTGCCTCCTCTCGCTCTCTTTCTTCCTCCTCCAGTATACCTTTAGCGATGGATAGCATCAAACTCTTCAAAAAAAAATAACATACATGTCACGTCGAGTGTACATGCAGATTGCAAATAGTTCCGATTGCAAAAAAGCTTTTACCTTCAGCTGATGCTTACGACTTGATGACACTTTTTTCCTAAAAGAAAATCAATTTTGTCATAAGCAAAATTCAAAATTCAAAATCAGCTTAGATAAATCATTTTTTTTACTTCAAAATGTTTAAGAACTTTTTCAGACTTGTGTAAAAACAAGACAGAAGTACTCACCCCGACATCTTGGTGTTTGTTTGGGTTCAAAACCCTGCAGAGAAACATCAGGGGAAACAAGAATGGTTAATTATTAGGAAATAACTGGGAAGTCATGGGCTAACAGAAAGATTGAGAAGGAAGGCAGGTTAAAGTGAGAAACAGTTCAAGAATGCTTCTATTGGAAAGGATAACTCCACTTAGGAGAAACACGACACTGACTTGAGGATAAGCCTCTTGGCTAAATTAGGATCAGGATTTTGGGTCCTGTTGTCCCCCCCTGGGTTCCCTTGTCTGTCTTCTGGACGATTATCAAGATAAACCTGATACCTCCTGTGTTGGTGCAAACATCTCAGACATGAGTCATGAAATGCCTTCTCTGAAAATAGAGACTGAGCAGAACAATCCAGATCAACAATCGCTGCACCCAGGCCGAGAGAAGGGAAATAAGGACCCTGCCATTTTTAACCAAGAAGAATCAAGAATCTTCCTTAGGTACTCAGTACTCGTTACTCAACTAGCAATAAATGTTTAGCGCAAATGTGGTCCACAATCTGCAGTTTCTCTGGGCCACATTCAGCCCTGATTGATGGTACAGACTAAGGGTGAGTCCAACTGCCTTAACTTAGGTGCACCTTATATGGCATAGATGGCAAGATTGTTTGTGGCATTTGGACCACATGTGGTCCACACAATAATTGCAAAACCTTTCTTGCTCAGCTCAGGATTTTTGGGCTACCAACAGCACACACTACATTTGCTCTAAATAGTATCAGGCCTACATCGTGACTTTTGGTCCAGGTTGGACCAACAAGACATTCCTGCAAATGACCAAATTAACCCAGATTCAGCCCAGAATACAGAATCGTAGCGTCACTTTGCATAAATCTGCAGTTTGAACCTTTCTTCTTTTTTTTAATCTCATCCAAGCTTTCTAGCATTCAAAGTATTAACCCTCTCAATGCAGGCGTTGCAGATTTGCAACATGTAAAAGCTAACAACCTGATTACCCCACATACATATTTTATGAGTTTTTTTACTCAGAAGTACCACTGCAGGTATTCTTTTGTGCATTAGCAACAAAAACTTAATTTGAGCCTGAGAGGGTTAAAACAGAATCCAATAAAAAGCTTAATATTTCTATAGAATAACACACACACACACACATCATCATCATCATCAGTTAAAAGATGCGGATCTCAAGATGGTCTCAAGAAAAAGCAATAAATGTAAAGTTATTTTGATGCCTTCAAACTCCCACCATTTCTCAACAACACTCAACTTTTTAGAACTCGCAAACTCCAAACATCATGAGAAGAAAGAAGTACTGACGATACAAAAGGGAGAGCACATGTTTGAAGTGACTTTAAGCTTTTCTTTTGGGATAATGACACAACGTACCACAAAACAACCACTGAAGGATCACAGAGAGTTGAAAATGCAACGCATTTCTAATTACTCGCGAGGCAGAACACCATCGGTGCGCTTCTTCTGTGCAGCTGTCGCACTTTGGTTGGACTTGTGACAGCTACAGGTGCTGAAGCTCTCAAACTGTTTACAGGTGACTCAGTCCCACTGAGTGGGACGGATGACATTTCACTGCGTTCGATTATGTTTTGGATGCTGATGTTTCCATGTATTGGAGCTTATCTGTATAAAACATGGAGCTGACTTCATTAGACCAGATAAATGTGACACATGACCTCTGTGATGACACAGCGAGAAAAACTGGGACTATCGCTTTCCAAACGCGAGAGTCCATTTGCACCAGCGCACCTCATCACACTGCACTTCACACCTGGAGCGCTGACAGCGTCACCCCCAAAACAAACCATACTGGCATTAAAAAGCTTCTCATCACCATCGTCATCGTCATCATCCTGCAGTGACACTTTCTAATGAGCTCGTTTCTTCTCACCACATCACAAGTTTAGCTTTAGCTTTTACCAAAACCTCAAAAAAGATCCCTCCAATGAACTGCAACAGAACGAGATCCGTCCAAAAAGTAGTCTAAGAGATTTCTCACCTTTTGGCTGATGAGGAAAACAGAAGGGACCAACCGATTTGGGAAGCAGCCTCGTTCCTGGTGCTATAAGTTGGTATATATACTGCATTCCCAAAAGGCAAAGGGAACCCCATCTTTCTCTTTATGGAAGGCAACTTTTTCACTGACCAATGGGATCCAGCACCTGAAATATTATATCTGACCTCCCCTCCTCACCCCCTGAGAATCTCCCCGCCCTATCTCGTCATTATAAATAACCCCTTCTGCCCAGATTGCTTTGCTTATTGAATTATTCTCTTCCTACCCCCAAAAAGGAAGTCGCTCCTGTACTGAGAAACGCAGAAGTTGCAAATCAAACAGCGTATATTTGCAGGTTTTAGGCAGTTTTTCAGGAGATCACGGAGGAGGAGTGATGAAAGTTAAGGAGACAGCAGGTGGGAGGGCAGAGCAATGTTGTCAAGACCCTGGCTGAAGGATACGATTAAGAAGCTGTTAACAGAAGGTGGCCAAGCACTTTCTACTTTTCAGTGCAGGAGGAAAAAAAACAGAGCGGGAATTCCCCACTGTTTCCTGTTTTTCCTCTTAATAAGGCAATAGATGAGAAATAGAAAACAGGTTTATCTGAGGAGAGTTCCATGCAATCTGCTGTTTTCATGCTCTGATATGCTGCTGAAGCTCTACCAGTGGCTCAAAACGAGGCTTTTTTGCTAATGTGGCAGCAGAGGGAGAGTAAAGACTACACTGGGAACAATTTTCATGCTCTTGTGCAGCCCTGTGCCCTCATTCAGGCGTATTACTGCACACGAGTCTGATAATTGCTTTGCATTACATAAGTGTTTTGTATTCAGCAGCGATCGTGCAGCTGTTACAGCTGGAACTCATTTCAATATATCTGAAATCTGCTTGGTAGCTTCATCGTTTATGCTATAGCCTTTTATTATATTTAATGTTAAGATTTAAATCTGGAACATAATTAGTGGAGCAGAAAGTACAAAATGTGACACTGCAGGTGAGCGGGCTATACGAGAGGAAGTGGACGACGCTGTCGCCACATGGTTCTCTCCAAATACTTCAGTTTTCAGGCCCCTCTTCTGTGGAACCAGCTTCCAGTTTGGATTCAGGAGACAGACACTATCTCTACTTTCAAGATTAGGCTTAAAACTTTCCTTTTTGCTAAAGCATATAGTTAGGGCTGGACCAGGTGACCCTGAATCCTCCCTTAGTTATGCTGCAATAGACGTAGGCTGCCGGGGGATTCCCATGATGCATTGAGTTTTTCCTTTCCAGTCACCTTTCTCACTCACTATGTATTAACAGACCTCTCTGCATTGAATCATATCTGTTATTAACCTCTGTCTCTCTTCCACAGCATGTCTTTATCCTGTCTTCCTTCTCTCACCCCAACCGGTCGCAGCAGATGGCCCCGCCCCTCCCTGAGCCTGGTTCTGCCGGAGGTTTCTTCCTGTTAAAAGGGAGTTTTTCCTTCCCACTGTCGCCAAAGTGCTTGCTCATAGGGGGTCATATGATTGTTGGGTTTTTCTCTGTATCTATGAAGCGCCTTGAGGCGACTTTTGTTGTGATTTGGCGCTATATAAATAAAATTGAATTGAATTGAAATACTCCAGCAGGAACCTGGAGATTTTGATCATTCGGATCTCATATTGTTCATATTCTCTGGACGTCTGTCTTTTTCTTTCTCTGGCTCCACTGCAGGAAATTTCCTGATTGAAGGAACTTAGTTCTTTAGTGTATGTCAGAGGAACCAGGGCACAAACGAAGCAACAGGAGACAGTTTGACCTCCACATTGTGCTTATTCAGGGAACTTCCAGGGTGGGAGTGGCTTACAAATCAACATTTAGCAATGAGCTAATTTCTTAAATGGTAATGGGTGACATCACAGTCACCTAAGCGTGCACACAACACCAACTCTGAACGGCTTCAACATAACAGAGCTGTCTGTGCTCAAATCACTTCCAACACACGAGCAGCTGTTAGATACATCTGTTTCTTTAATATTTCAACAGTACAAATTAAATCTGATTAATAAACACGACATGAGAAATACATTGCTTCACATTTCTGAATCACATCGTATTCATTGAGAACATTCTGGGATACTGAGAAATCACCTGAGAGAACGAGTTAGAAAACCTATTCAGTCTGATATGACGATTAAGATGGCGAGAGTTTACCACGACGGGGGAAAAAAAAGAAAGAAAAAGAATCTGTTGATGATCGTTTCCACTACACGAGCGTCAAAACATCTGTCAAATATAGAATCCGTTTCAGTCTCACCGCTACTATACACTAACGTCTGCAAATATATCACAGCAAGGACGAGTCACACAAATGTCTTTTTTCTTCTTCTTTTTCAAAATAAAACATCCAAAAATATTCAACATCTTACAAGATATCTAGAAGTTAAAGTCATACAAAGTGTGCAAACATCACCGAACGCTCATGAGATGACTCCAAATGAAGGCACCGTACTTTTAGATTCGACTCCATCACATGAACTGTGATGCCAGGGTCACCGTGGCGGCCTGTCGGATACCAAATTTCACTAAGACCTGCCCCCCGAAAAAAAATATGGAAAAAATAAAAATAAAAATGAAACTACAAGCAAAATAAAACCCAGTCAGCAGTGATGGAGTACCAGTTCTGCCCTGATGCCATTTAACAACCAGCCCACATTTTGACAGACTTCAGATAGAATCGGAGCTAAATATGGACGTCATTGGTGAATTTCTTGCGGTAGTTCACATGATACCCACAGCAGTGGTTTCAACATTGAAACCAGTAATTCTCACACTTTTTGCAAAGGACACTGGTCCATTTCCCCCCTTACGAAAATACATGGACCATCCGATGTTACGCTCCCATTTAAGTGAGAATTTGGCAATGAGCTCATTTCTGTATGGCTAACACTCTGTCCTAACAATATATATATTTTTGTACAATAAATTGGCTAAAAACGAAGTGGCTAGCAGTGATGTGGCGACCAAAGACCATCAAGACTCAATGACATTCAACTTTTTCACTCGGGGTGAGAAGTGGGAGGTTCAGCACTTTCCTCAACCAATGAGAGGGCAGGATAGTTCTGATTGATGAGAGCAGGTGGTAAATACGTCCCCACTAGTGTTCAACCTTTGCTACCGTCACCGTCTGCTCAATCACTGGTCGTGTCCAAATTCATGGGCCTGAGGACCCGGCCTTCGCGGTCTACGTGGGCCGGGTCCTCAGGAGGTCGGGTAGGCCGGAAGTAAACGGCTATGGAATTGGACGGTCTAGCCTTCTCGATCTACTCCCGCCCTTAATTCAGAGTATTTCCGGTTGTCAGCGCCACGGCACGAAAATCGAAAATGGACCCTGAAATCTTTCTCCGTTTTTTGTGTTCATTTTTAATTATAAACGAGCTAACCCACATTCTCGCCTGAAAATATGTTAAAAGTTTATTTTGTGGCCCAGAAAGATTAATAAGAGTAATTTTAAAACTTAGTAGCGGCCGCCATTGCCGGAAACTGGAGCTTGGCTGAGCCGCGCTATGAATTCTGGGATATGGTGGGCCAAGAAGGACACACCCGACCCATCCTTCAAATTCGGGGAAAAGGAGGACGCATTTGTCGGCTGCATTCGGAGGAGTCTACGAATTTGGACAGCCTTCGGCGCGTCGCTGTGACGTAATCGGTCTACAAATGCGGCCTCAGGAGGAAGCAGCCCATGAATTTGGACACGACCACTGACATCCAAACAGTACGGCTCCTTAAAAGTCCTTCCACCTGGCTCTACCTCCTACAGATTACTACAAGCAGATGCATGTATGGAAGACCAAATTAATCAAAAATAAAAGACCTCATATATACATCTATGTTATTACACCTAAAATATAAAATCGCACATTAATTTGAAAAATGACTTTTAAAATTTCCTTTACAATTAATTTAAAATTCCTTTTGTTTTTTTGATTTTGTTTTGTTCATTTCAGTGGTATGTCCCAGGTCATTTGATGTGTCGCTTCCTCTCACCCTTCTTTCCTCTGTACTGCACTGTCCAATCAAATCATCTGAAAACCCCCAAATTAAACTTAAAAGAGAATAAAAAGGAAAATCGGGAAAAAAACGGTAAGTTTAAGAAACAAAGATATGAATTCATGTCACAGTTTATGAAATGAAGCCTACGTTTGATTTTAATATTTTTAACACTTTACTGAGTCATTATTTCATTTTTAATTTTGGCAGTTCTGGTCCTCCACAATACTTCCTATTTTTGATACACACGCCTGCGTAAGCATTAAAGATATAACTAAAGTAATTACAGCCAGAAATGGTGATGCTTTCCTGGTGCAAATGTTTTTGTGTTTAAAGGTACTTCTAAATTCATTAATTTAACACACGCAACAAAAAGGCAACTGCCAGTGCTATCCTTTTAGCCTCTTAGTAGATGTGTCTATTGTATAAACTTGAACTTCCTAGATGATTTTCAGAAAAGCTGACCTCTGACCTTCAGGTCAAGGTCACTGTGATTCAAACTTATACAAGATTTTTATTAGATACAACTATAAAACTTGAGTGATGACAATACACCATCAGCCTTTCACAGCTTATATATTTAGTTAAAAACCAACTACACCCACAGAATGTAAAGAAGCAACTGCTTTGAATTGAAACACATCTGTGTACTGTGTTGAAGCGACATCAACTGATGTTAAAACAGGCCTATGCCGTTGTTTCGTGTCGTACCACAGGATGGCACAGTGAGTCACCCAAGAGCAGATTCCCATTTCCACAGCTAACCTGGTAAAATGCAAATCGTCTAGAGGAAACGGGGCTGAGAGAAACGTTGGAAGTTTAACGAACAGCAGCACACATCTGAACATGTTTTAATACACCTGCTGTTAAAATGCTGCCCCCTGGTGGTGACATTTGCAAAGGGTAAATAAAAAGGGTACCTTTAAAGACAAAACAGTACCTCTGAAAAGATCATTTTCACCATTTTCTGGTTTGACAGGTGAAAGACTCATGACTTCAAAGCCCTGACTGCTGTTAACACCTTCATCTGGTTACTTTTAATGAACATTGTCTCCTTTTTCCTCATTGTGAAACTCAGTCATGTTAAATGTCTTTAAACATTCACAGGGAAACTTTAATACTCTTCTTTTTAGACAGTTCTGTAAGCAGTGGAGTGAAAAAGTAAAGAAAAATAATTACCTCTTGCCATGCATAAACCCCGAATCGCAGCTCAGCAATGATGATGCACTAATACTGATAAGAGATGCATGTCACCCAACTTCACTGCACGCCAAAGTTCAAATTCACAGAACTGTCACTAAAAACGAGGCTCGAGTCTTCCTCACAGAGGACAAGAGGGACCGTTCATCCTGTCGAGTAGGACCTCAGGGGGGAAAAATAAATAAAAAATAAAAAACAAGCACACAAAAGAGATAACGGCACAAAAAGGTCAGAAACAACACAAAGTGTCCATGTGCAAAAGTTCCCTTTTAAGACAGAAGATGAAACTGCAACATAATCCAGGAAGCGGCTGTAGATCTAAAGATAACAAACAGCATGCATGTCCTCCATTGGCTGGAGTACAAACGGTTTGTTTGGGTTTCAACCCAAGTCCATATTTCATCTACGATGACACTCCGATTAAGACTTTATCAGCTATAGATCTCCTCACTTTGCCCAAACGTCTACATGAACCTGATGGCAGGTTACAGTTGGCACTAAAACGTTTTCTTAAATGGATCCAGCATCAGCCCGAGTCTGCAGCTCACATTAAAACTTAGTAAATTTGTGAGGAGAGGTTCTCTGGGTAAAAACTAGGGTGGACATTTCTAAGCAAAGACTGATGATTTCTCAAACGACTGCGTGCAGTTGTGGCTAGCTTGCGACGTGTTAGCTCTACCTGGTGGACTTTGCAGTGGACTTACTTAGTAAAACAATTCTATACCATTCTCATCGAGCTGAATCGCTGTAAAGTCAATGAGCTAAATTAACAGAAGACTCGTGAGCAGCTTCTGCTGACCTTTCCTACACAACAAGATGAGCTGTGCCCGTCCTTTAGTCTATTTAGTCGTTTAATGGTGACCAACTACATCTTATAGCCATCTGCACATAGTAGTAACATGTTACAGTAGCTCACTAGAAAAGACAAAAATAGGGGAAAATATGTATTTGAAGATACAACAGATACACTTAGAATTTAATAAGCATTCAAATATTTGAAAGCCGCGGCCATTCCAAGCACGGCTGAAGGAATTTTCAACCCCTACTGGTGCAATTCCAGTTTGTTGCATCTTTAGGTTTTCTAATGTGCATATAGACAACGCAAAGTGACGCTGCGCTGGGTTAATGTACTATTGGGAGAGTACTGAATCACAGGTGACCTCATTTACACACGGCAACAGTTATTTTATCAGGACATTGCTGTCTTTTTTCTATTAGTTCTACTAAACTGTCTTTACGTAAAATGATTCGTGTAAACTAAACAGATACATTACAGCACTCGCCCAACGTTCAGGCTGGTAACAGAGTCCATGTTGTACGACGTTCCACATGGTCGCTTGCTTCTACAGTTATTTCACATCTTAAAGCGAGAAAGAAAAGCATCCTTTACAGGCTTACGTGTCTCACCAGTGGAATTACTGCGATGTCACACTGGATTTACACGACTAGGTTACACCTGAAAGGTCGTTTTCAACATGCAGTGTTTTTGTGCATCCAGGCATCCTTTGCTTTATTGAGTCGTCCATAAAAGGCAAACTCTAGGCTGAGCAATTGGGCAAACATATTTGCGATAACCCGACTCAATCTGCAATCGGTTTGATTTTTGTAGTTCGACTTTGCTCATCCAGCAAGTGCGTCCTTTCTTTTAGTTGCGCTGAGCTACAGTTACGAGTTGCACCACGCTCTGGTGCTCGTCTTACCGAACCTGGGCGATAGCCCAAAATGATGCAGCCCTCCGAGATCAATTTAGCTGAATAAGTATTTTTCATCGGGAAATGTTCATCTTGATTTTAAGAAAAATAAAGAACACACAAACAATATATTTGAGTTAAAAAAGGCATTTCTGTGAGTATTAGAGACGTCACAGCACGGCTGCTACTTAAACAAACATGGAAGAGCCTGTTTGGGGGTTAAACTATCAAGTTATTGTTTAGAAATGGGTGCTATCCTATCAGACATCCTTATCTGACCAATCGGGACCAGATCGGCTTCTTAAAAGACATAAACGCGTTTTATTCAAGTTCAGAGACTTTATTATTATCCGTTCACCATTTTTCAAAGTTAAAATCAAATGTGGGCTCTTGTGGGGACATTTTGGTTCCATTAACTCTTACGCGCTCTCGTCTGATCTGCAGCGAACATCGGTGCAATGGCATGAACGGGAAGTGGAAGAGCTCCTACAGTGGCCGTGGTGCCAGCTGGATGCATAACGTGAACGGGCAACGGCTTCATAACCCTTTCGGACCTGTTGCGGAACCCTTCCCGACTCTCCGAGCTGCATTTTTGATTCCACGTGTGAACGAAGCTGCAGGATAATCGAACGACCACTGACACGGTTCTAGTATGACATCAATAATCTCCTGAGATCACCCGGTAAGAAATTCCCCTGATATAGAACAGCAACACGACGGTGTGGCACAGAACTGAAGCAGGACTATATCAACTATACAGCCAACACTATCACACTGTTATACCGAGAAGCTTTGCGCACTACAGCAAAGTCTATTGCGTCTCCTATTTGGCGAGTATGAAGGAGGAAATCACGGCCAGGTCACATTTACAGGTCTGAAGAGGAAATACATCAAATTCTCACAACCACAAGTGGGGACAATAATATCCATGTGATCAGTCTACAGCTGCCCTTGGTTGTCTGTATGAAAGGATCCAATACTGTGGGAGGAGCAGAGAGGGCGTCGAGCAGCAGCTGAGCATGATGGGAAACAAAATCAGGTCCACGCCACTTTGCGTGAGATGGCCTGTTTGAAGCACTCGGGGTCAATGTTTCCGCCGGGCCGCAGCGCCCTCTCCAGGCTCACGAGGACGTTTTGGTGGCACTCTCTGATGTTGACCGGGTACTTGGCCCTCAGCAGCTCGTAGGCAGCGATCAGCCTCATGTTCTGCTTCACCATCAGATACTGGATGATGCACGTGGGCGCCAGAGAGTAGCCGTCCCGACAGTGGACCAGGACGCGCTTCCGCTTCTCCGTGGAGGCGTTGATGCACTCGTTGATGTCCTCGAAACAGCGCTGCTTCAGCGACGGGCCATCGCCCAGAGCGTCCGGCACATCTCCGATGTCCACTTTGAGGCGGGACCAGCTGTGGCGGGCGCCACGAGAGCAGGTGCAAGGTATGAGGCTAAGGGAGGGGGCCGATTCTCCTGGCGCGCTGCTCATGTCGATGATGCTATCGATGTTGTTGCGGCACAGCGTGCGGCCATTGTACGCTGCGTTTAGGTTGCCGACGTAGATGTAATCGGTCACCTTGGAGATGACGGGCTCCGAGTATTGGAAGTGTTCGGGACCACTGGGTTTGGGCTCTGGCGTATCAGGGCCCCTCGCTCCGGCCGGCCCCGTGGCGGCTCTCCGGCTGTAGTTGCGGAGCTTCTTAGAGCCGGAGCGGGATGGCGGGTTGGAGTCGGACTCTGAGCTGCTGTTCCAGGGCGGCGAGAAGAGAGAGAAGCGGCTGGAGGACTTGCTCTTGTTGAGTATCTCCACAGGGCTGGACAGGCCGGAGCTGGACACCGTGGTAGAAGCAGAGGCGCAGAACAAGGACGCTCGTTCCAGAGAACCCGTGCTGCTGGCTGCTCCTGCACTGTGAGCCTTCTCCATCTGCAACACAGACACAAATGAAACATGGATAACAACTCTCACAGCAGTTTGTCACACCAACCACACCTGAGAAGTCCATAGCAGTGCCCCCCCCCTTCATAAAAAAGCCAGGAAACACAGATTCCTCAGTGCTTCCAACATATGATATGGACTAGGGATGCACCGATACCGGTATCGGGTATCGGGGCCGATACTGTAAAATGTGTGTGTACTCATACTCGTAAAAGTTAACCGCTACCATGAACCGATACCAACTTATTTCATTAATCAGAGGGTGGCTGGTCATTTCTGTTGTAGTTCTTTAGATTGGCCACTAGGGGGACATCCCGCACTAAACAGGCACAGGGTTAGGCGAGTGAGACTGGCGGCTCCAGATAAAAAAGAGAAACTGGAGGCTGCTGTAGCTAGGCTAAACAAAATGTCAACAGTGTGGAACAGCCAACTTTAACTCAGGTTTTGGAAAAGCGATGAAAAATGTCAAGAGAAAATCCACAGGCAGTTAAAATAACAGAGGCTCTGACTCATTTTATCGCTCTGGATGACCAGCCAATGCCAGTCGTGGAAAACATAGGATTGCACCGTCTTCTCAGCATACTCGAGCTGCGATATGAAATTCACATCAGAGAGATAATGGTGCGAAAACTTTCTGAAGAGGTAAAGACAAGCAGTGTGTGCGCGATGTCAGTCCTCGGTTTAACGGCACAGTGGACTGATGATCCACGGGCAGATGAGGAGTTCATCAATGCCAAATACTTTCGTTATTTTGTTTGTTCGTTTACAATATGGACACTCTGCAATAATTTAAAAGTTTATTTTATTCTCAAACCTAATTTGTATTTATTTTATTCCAAACAGAAGTGTTTATTTATTATTCTGAAAGCTCGAGACAGTGCCAATAGTTCAGTGATATTTTGTTAAATTACAATGTGGAGACTCTGCAATAATTTAACAGAAGTGCTTATTTTTCACTTGAAATTTTTTTGTGGTCATTTTTATTAAGATTTTATTTTTTATCGGCAGAGAATAAAATAAAACCTGTCTTCCAATTCATTGCATTTGTGTGTGTGTGTGTGGTAGAAGTATCGGTTTTTGTACTCTGTATCAGCAAGTACTCAGATCCAAGTATCGGTATCGTATCGGTTTGTAAAAATTGGTATCGTTGCATCCCTAATATGGACCAATTTAAAATCCTTTCTCTACACCCTTCCACGCTGTGAGGAGTTAAACTCCACATGGACTTTCACTTGGATCTACTGAAGTAGAAATACAGCCACAAGCTTTAAGAACCCTGTCACCTTTCTGCAAGAAAAAGAGGAACCTGTAGTCAGCATCTTCTGTGACCTACACTGCTATCAGATTGATTTATTAAGACAACATCCATCACTCAGACGCATCTGTTCTACTTTCAGTTCATTCAAATATTTTCAGCAAGATTTCCAAAATGTTCCTACTTCTTTTCATTCTTTTCTTGTTGTTCTTTAATTGATTAATATAGTATTTAGTTATAGAAATAAAAGCATGGACGTGCCTATTTTTGTATGTGAACACTAGTCCACAGTTACAAACTCATTCTTTTAGAAACGCCGTTTTTTTTTGAATATGAAGATGTTTCAGGATCCAGATGTTCCTCAACTCCTGCTGAGGACGTAGCAGCAGATGTTTGTGTACCTGAGCTTTGAGGTTGTTCTTCCACTCCTGCGTCTCCAGAGCCTTGAAGCGTCCGCTGCTGTCGGAGGACACCGACACACAGAGAGGCCGGTGGGCTCTGGCAGGGAGCTGGGGGGTGAGGGCCACGGGCACGGGCCTTGCATCGGCATGCTCGCTCCTACTCATCATTAGATTCGGACAGGAACCTGAAACACCCAGGAGGCCTCATGTGAGATCAAAAGGCAAATAACAGAACTTCTCAGTGTTTGTGGAGACGACATGAAAAGAATTCTCATTCACAGACAACAGTTTAAAATTGTGTGTTACGTAGGGCTGCGCGACTTTGCATAAAATGAGAATCACGATTTTTTCGGCTTAGAATTGAGATCACGATTCTCTCACGATTTTCTTTTCCAATATAAATATTTCTTGCACTTATTAACTGCACATCAACTTCGTAACAGTTGAGACTGAACATAAAAACAAATGTCTCACATTTTGTCGTTGCCGCGAAATGTACTGCTTGTAATTCCATCTCCACCGTTGCTCGACACAGCATGTATAGAGCAGGTAGTGCAACATTTTTAAAATAGTTGCTGGACGGCACTGTGTAGCGTTTGTCTAGGGTGTTGATCATTTTCCTAAATCCCTCGTTTTGCACAGTGTTGATGGAGCCATATCTTTGGTCAGGTGATAAGTAACAGCCTCCGTAATTTCTTTGTGCCTGCGGGAGTTCGACGGGTATAGGGAAGCGCTGTATAAGGTTCCCGTTATTGATGTTTGGGTGGTTGACCGGGACGGATTTTCTCCAGTCACTTTCTCGTCATCCCTGACGTGCTCTCCGTTGTTTTTTCCCTGCCAATTTTAGCAGCCAGCTTCTGTATCGTGGTATAAGGCTCCGCCCTTATCATTTGTTGAGCAGGAAGAGTGAGCGCTTGTTTTCATGCAGATTACATCCCGGATCAAAATGCGGTACAATCGTCATCTTTTTCTTTTTTTAAATCGTTGTCATTTGGAAATGAGATCGCACATAAGTCTGAATTGAGATCGTGATTTTCTAACGATTAATTGTGCAGCCGTAATGTTACGGTACCATTTTCCCCAAATCTGCAAACGCACGATCTGATATCCTCGTGTTGGTGTTGTTCCCAGATCATCATACTAAAGGTTGTTCCAGGATCAACATTGCAAGTGACCAATCAGAATGTTGTGATGTCATACTTTTGCGACTTCGGGAAAAACCGGCGTAAAACAAAAAACTGTACTCAAGCTGCGAGAAACCGCCTTTGTCCGCCGATCAACGGACCCTCACCTTAACCCTAATCCTTTAATAAACGCTAAGCAGAATTGATATTGTCCTTGCAACATTGGAATTTCATAAATGCACGAATGGGTTGGTGCGCAAAAGAATAACGTCACAATAATGTGATTGGTCACTTGCAATGTTGAACCTGGAACAACATTTTCATGATGATCTGGGAACAACACCAACACGACGATATCAGATCATCCTCTGCAAACACTCCAAAGGTTTAAAGTCAAGTTGAGGAATAAAGGATGAAACTTCTCCAAAACTACGCTTTAGTTCATACTAGCTTTACACAGACAGTTTGTGAACTGAAGATTTGAAATCAATTATATTATTAGATTTATATTCAATTTAATCTACCTCTTTGCAGTTTCCTGTCAGCATCTCGTTCGACCAACAAGTTCAAGCTGTGCACTCTAAAACCGAGAGACAATAGAAGGAAGGTTTTCTAACGGTAATAGTTTCAGTTTTAAATTAGAACTTCACTGTTTGCAAAGATACTATTCTATCTGTGCTAATGCACATGTATTCTCCCGGGCGTGTGCTTCTGTCACTCTGTGGGGAGAGTGGACGTCACTGCCAGCAAAGATGTTACTGCCAAGCTCACAGGAGGTCAACAGGTGGACAATGAAGGAGGGAAACCGGGTTCATAGCTCGATTTTTGGGTTTAGTACATACTTCAATTTCTTTACAACAGATAAATACTTTGACTTTCACCGTTTATGTTTAAACGATAAAAATTAGAACTTTATATCTTTAAAACAAAATAACTATAAAGCCCGTCTGAGCTCAAACTGGACTTATGCTGCATATAAATTGACCATGAGATTCTGCACAACTTTTACAGGTTTGCATCTTACTTACATCCATCAGAAAAAATGCAGAACGTTATTCAAGCCCAGGACTCGTTCCTTCTGTTTGTCCACAAGTTTGAAATCAGGAAAAAGAAGGCTGGGATTTGCTGCTCCCTCCTTTTAAAATCTGCCAATCAACTAAATCTTAATCAGCTGGTTTTTAATGACCTGGAAGTGCCGTTAATGACACCTTTTACCCGCTGTGGTGACACCTTGTGATTAAGGGAGCTTCTGCCCATGCAGGGTTTGACCTACCAGCACATTCTGAGCGGGTGATGGACTGAATCTGCAGTGTGTTCTGGGTTTTCAGCAGGCGGTGGAGAGTTCTCAAAGTACCTGCGCACAGACAGAGAGGTCACCTTACACAGAACTTAAAACACAGAGGAGATATTAGAAAAGGACAGCGGCACCAGTCTTACCGATCCTTCCGTTCTGCCTGCAGGGCACCATTGGATCCAAAACTTTGTGTGCACTCCGCTCTTCCTCTGCATCCATGTTCCGCCTCCTGCAGGCAGAGGCGCATCATAACCCCGGCCCTTCATCTTTTGGCAAGCCGAGCAACACATCAGCTACATCGGGCAGACATGGCTTCAGATAGTTGGCGGTACGGACACCCGAACGGCTGCTAGCATCACCGCCTAGGTTAGCTGCTAACGAAAGAGCTAGCCATCCAGCCAGCTGGTCGGCTCACTGTGTGTGAGTCATATCGTGGAGCTGGTGGAGGCTCTGACCGTCAGGTAATCCTAGTGGGGAAGCGAAGCTGCAGCAAACCAGGGCTCGCTCACGACAGCTTGACGACTAGAGCCATTAACCACAGTAAACCTTAAAAATCCCCGGAGCGTTAGCGAGCTAACCGTAGACTGCACAAGTATCCGTTGCTCACGGCTCGTACACGGGTGGTACAGCTCCATTACACGAAACGACAACAAGAACATGCACACGATATTATGCGTCCATCTGCCGCCACACAACGCGGGTTAACGTGGATGTTAAACGCCGTAAATGTGACCATTTATCCGGAGCTTCAGTGATTAGCTGCCTGGCTAACCACCACCAGCAGCAGCATCAGCACCGTGAGCGCGCCGGCTCCAGTCAATGGGAATTGTTGTCCTGGGATTAGCCTTACAGGATTTCCCCCGCTTAATGACAACGTTTAACCTTTAAACAAATACGAATACGTATTATCTGAGTAAATTATACGGTGTATTTGCAAAACTAGATTAACAGCAAGTAATTATACGCAATAGAAATTCCCTGCGAGACAAAACCCGGGGGTTAAAGAACGCAAACTTGTAGGCTTTCATTAAATTGTGACTCCAGTGAGTCCCAGGGCAGTGGGAAAAGCAACAACAAAAAACCCAAAACAACCTCATAATCTTTTCCAATGCACTTTCTAAAAAAAAAATAACCTTAATGGAAAACATGAGCGGGAGAACTGCCAAAATCCTCACTTGAGCTGACTTCAAAATGCGCATCTTACTTCACTTCATATGTCCCCCCCCAGTGGCCCTCATCCTCTTCTGTAGCTTTGCCACCGAAAGGCGTGCTTATGGGTATTTTTCACAAAATCTTGGGAGACATATTTAAATAATTCACTCTGATTCACTCTGCGGCATGCCACAAAAACATGTCTGATTCTGCTTTGGCTTTGTCCTGCAGCTCTTCACTCAGCCCTCACACTGAGTCTTCGGAGCTGAGCATAATTCTGCATCTGTAGTAATAAAACTCACCGAAACAGAGCAGAACTGAGCTGGAATATTTTCCCAGCAATGCGTACGCGCTGATGGACTCATCATATTGAATCTGTTTTGAACCAAAGTGAAATATCTCTCTCAGAAATGCGACTGCTGGAAAGAGCGATGCGCGCATTTACGCGTGTGGCACAGTAACATTCCTTTCATCAACACACTTATTTACAATATTATGCGAAATATTGTTTACAGTTGTTCTGCACGTCACACAGGTCAGCTGTTACACTTAGATTGTGGTGGAATAGTTTCTAATAGCAGTTCCTAATAGAAGAGCTATCCCTTGTATCAAAAACACACCTGTTTTCAGGGAGATCTGCGCTTATAATATTATTCGGTTACCGCTAATTTTCCTCGCTCTTTGTAGAATCATTGGATCATTTATCACTGAAAATAAACTAGTTGAGCCGCCTTTGTCACCGTTGTCTGTCTCATAGCATATATAATTAAGTAATGAGTGATCCATTGTAACTATTTTGTTCTTCCGTGCGTACTATTTCAATGAAACGCGCAGATATTTTGTTTAAAGGCTTAGTTGTAAATGTCGTTAACCCTGAACTGGTTACCAGTGAACTAGTCTTTGTTAGGTGCTTAATCTACCAGTAGCTCATTGTACCATAGCTTTCCTTAAGATCTATTAAATCTATTTGACTATTTCTATTTTTATGGAATCCAGAGTATATTTTGTGGTTGTCTAGTTAAACAAAGACAAAACCTTACAGAAGAATTAAGGATTAAAGATGGAAACATTCGTTTAAAGTTCCAAATATTTCACTAAATAAATATAAATTCACATTTATGGCAGAAATGGTCAGATGACGTGTAAAGTGAAGTCTGTAGCATAAGTTTATGGGATATACTCACCGTGTGTGTGTGAGAGACACGCAGGCTGCAGCTGTTTCTCAGACTGAATGACTGAAGCAGAGTTGATCCTGTTCTTCTTCTTCGTATGCTTTAATTGGATGGTCTGGGCTTCTCTTCAGGTAACCTGGTAACCCACCGATCTGCTGATGTCACTGCTCTCCATAATGAAGTGTGAGTGTATCCAGCCGCCTTTGTCAATAAGCAGGAGGGTAAATTCACAGGAGATAAGCCGGACAATGAAGGCCATGGCTGGTTTAAGCTGAGCAGGAGACACTGAATTTCTCACAAACAGGTGACCCCAGTTTATTCTCCAGTTTACTTTTGCACCTTTATTAACAATTCATCGACTCCAAACACAGATAACAGTGATATTGTTTTATTATAGAATGAATTGTTATTCAAAATAATAATTAAAATGTGTGGTATTTTGGGTACATTTTAATTATTACTGAAAAGGGATGGGATTCATCACCAGTTAGTGATTATAATAAGCACAAATGTCCACCACTGGAACAGAATATTGACACAAAATAAGAAAAAGATTGTTTTTGACTCGAGGCCCCTCAGCAAAATTATGAGAGCTACATTAGTTTAATTGTTACGTTATAGGTGAGTCTGAAGCAGATTAGGAACCTTTAATGGATCATTTTCATATTTAAAGCTTTTGTTAAGGAGGTAAAATATAAAAGCTGTCCAATTTTGACTCCTGTGGATCAGAATTTTTGTTTGTTTAACTTCATTTATTTATTACCTTTATTGGATAGGAAAGTGTAGTGAGACAGTGCAGGAGAATGACACAGAGGAAGCAGCCCGGTAGACACTCAAACCCAGGTATAGCCTTCTGTACTTCATGGGTCACCTGCTCAACCAGGTGAGAGAAAGAGAAAGTGAAACAGAGAGCAAATTCACACCAAGTACAAACACAAAAAAATGGCATGATGGAGATAAAGCAAGGAAAGTAAATGCACAGAAGCCACTGTAATTAAAAAGGAATAAATGACAAAATACTGCATGATGTTACATTAAGGTATAGAGCAGGGGTGGGCAATCTCAGTTCACGAGGGATGGTGTTCCTGCAGGTTTTAGATGTGTCCTCTTCTTCTTCTTCTTTGTGTTTAACGGCGGTTGGCAACCAACGTAAAGGAGCATTACCGCCTCCTACTGTTCCGGAGTATGGGTCAGACAGTGACTTTACAATTTGTATCCAAAAAAAAAAAAAACTACACTCGTTCATAAACACCTATATCCTTCAGAAACCCCACCAGTTCCCTCACCTGTGCCCTACTACCCTCCAACACACTCTTCAGATTAAATTCCCCAATTCCCCGCTCCTTCAATCTATTCTGCAGAACTTTCCTCTCCACATCATAACCCTTGCACCGCAGTATCACATGCTCTACTGTCTCCACCTCCTCCTGGCACACTCCACAAAGCCCCATCTCATGTTCTCCTATCATCTGTAGTGTTTTATTTAATGCACAATGTCCCAGTCTAAGCCTGGTAATGACCACCTCATCTCTCCTATTACCCCTATACAACCTACTCTCTGCCACCTCCTTCTTAAGATGATACAATTGCCTGCCCTTATTCCCTGAATCCCACCGCTTCTGCCACTCCTGAACAACCTGCCTCCAAACAATACCTTTTGCTTCAGATCCGCTGCTTGTAATTTCCATCTCAGTCCTATTTTTAGTCAACACTCTTTTTGCCAACCTATCCACCCTTTCATTTCCACTGATGCCTACATGAGCTGCCACCACAACACCTTATTCTGCTTATAGTCTCCAGAATAGTATACAGCATGCCCTGCCTTGTCTTCGAACAAAATGATTGTAGACTTGAAAGAACAGCTGCCAAGTCAGAACATACTACCACCTGCCTGATTTTTGAACACTTTACCCATTTCAACCGTGTACACTGTCAGTCTATCCGAAGTGCGCCTGTTTATTTCAATATTTTTTTGACAGAACTGCTATTCCAAACCCTGTACTTCCAGTATCTGGACTTTTAGCACCATCCGTGAACACATGAACACACTAGATGTGTCCTCGAACCATCACAGCTGATTTAAATGGCTAAATTAGCTCCTCAACATGTCCTGAAGTTCTCCAGAGGCCTGGTAACGAACTAATCATGTGATTCAGGTGTGTTGACCCAAGGTGAGATCTAAAACCTGCAGGGACACCGGCCCTCGTTGACTGGGATTGGGGACCCCTGGTATAGAGAGAGAGTTCTTGCATTAGTGGCTTAGTGTAAAGCATGGGTCCCCAGTCCCAGTCCAGGAGGGCCGGTGTCCTGCAAGTTGTAGATGTGTCCTTGATCCATCACAGCTGATTTAAATGGATAAATTAGCTCCTCAACATGTCCTGAAGTTCTCCAGAGGCCTGGTAATGAACTAATCATGTATTTAGGTGTGTTGACCCAAGGTGAGATCTAAAACCTGCAGGACACCGGCCCTCGTTGACTGGGATTGGGGACCCCTGGTGTAAAGGTTTGCAAATCCACAGATTGCTGCTCGGAGAAGACACAATTCGCCCATTTTAGGTGGAGTGAGTAGGAAAGATTTTTGTTGTAATTGCAGCAGAGTTGAAGGAG
Organism: Neolamprologus multifasciatus; assembly: GCF_963576455.1. Taxonomy (NCBI): domain Eukaryota; kingdom Metazoa; phylum Chordata; class Actinopteri; order Cichliformes; family Cichlidae; genus Neolamprologus; species Neolamprologus multifasciatus. Next base: position 3,265,469 of record NC_140445.1, on the reverse strand, counting down.
GCTGCTGCTGAACACACTTTGCTGTTTGACCGGTAGGTCCTTTAGGGGATGTGAGGTGTTGTCCAGTATGTTCAGCAACAATCTTTGCCCAGGAAACACCTGTAGGGGCTCCAGAGACCCCAGAACCTAATCAGCTTGATCAGCTGGCTCTGTTGCTGCTGATGCCCTAACAGAAAATTGCAGTAGTAATGACAGATTAGTTAAAAATGTGCGGCAATATTTTTTTTCCGACTTGTATTCCTGCAACTGATGTTCCCGTTATTCTTTAACGTTTATTTTTAATGAGACAGAATAAAATCACTAATGCTCAGACTACAAATGTGTCAGTGTCATCTGCAGGTGACAGAAAGTTAAGTGGGTGGGACATTTACATTTCAAAGAGAGCTTTCAAGCTTCTTGGCTCGTCCCTATCAGGTCTGTTGAGCCTTCACTGGCCTCCTGTAAATCAGGAGCAGCAATATAATGTTGACCAGTAAAATACAAGCCCGTAGATCATTTGTTATTGAAGCTTATTGTGATGGTACACTCTAGCGGCTGTGGTAATTATGACAAGAACAAAGGAGAAAGTAAGTGGCGATTGTAGGAGAATGGATGGATGAACGAAAGAAATTAATCAGTCAATCTGAGGTGACTTTCTTGAACTCGTTCCCACTCTGATAAGGATCTTTCTTCCTTTGCCCTGTGAACCTACAAGCTCTTGCTTCCTGAAGTTCTCCAAAAAATACTGAGTTCTCTGAAGGCCCTCTGGGCTTTTCACACAACCGGAGAACATTAAGGCAGGTCCTTTGACGATGTGACAACATAACAAAGCTTCTATTGGGATTGAAGGGTTGTAGAAGTTCCACAGAAGGTCCTCCAGGTGCTCTGCGCCGTAGTGCTCCTTTAAAAGGGACTGTTGAGATTAGGGTCCTCGTAAGGTCTTGGGAGCTTTGCAGAATAACCTTCAGACGCGTCCCCTGAAGGTGCTCTGAAGGTTTCCCGAAATAACTTTCAGGGAACGTTTTCTGAAGTTCCCTTGAAAGTTCTGAAAAAAGAAATCCTCTTAAAATAATTATTTGTATTCAGCATTGTAAGCAATAAGCTAAACTCCATCGATTGTGGTTAAGGTTTGAAACGCTGCGAGATGATGGCGTCTTTTTTTGTCTTGAACCACAGAGCAGCCTGAATCCATTTTAGACCCATCGTCTTACATCATGAAGCCATATCGCTTCAGCTGATCCTGGAGAAACATTAAATATCCAACAAACAAACAAACAATCTGTAGCAGAAGTGTCTATATCACTCAAAGAAGCCAGTATCTTCCAATGTTTTCAAACTTTATTAGAGGTAGGGTCATTTTTGCTTATGAAATCAAAGTTTCAAGTCAACAGAGGCTCATCGTAGTTGATGTTTTAACATCAGATGCTGACAGAGTGAAAATCTCCCGTTCTGTGGATGCACTGAGCTGTGCATTCACAGAGCATTTAATGAGGACGGTCCCTGGAGGCCTGAGCCAGCAGGAGAAGGCACCTGCTGAACTCGGCTTGATTGAGCTCAGTTTTTGTTTGAATCGTCGTCTGTCAGGGGAGACGAGTGAGTCTCAGACTTGTTTGTCCACAAACGATTGTGTTTCTAGCTTTTACATCATATTCCAACTGTGTAGAAAGTTAACAAGATCTTTTCTTAATAAAAACATATAGAGTTGTTTGTGTTTTGTAGACTAAAATAGATCTCACTTTCAGTGTGTTTACATAAGAAAAAATGATGCATTTCCAGGTCCATTAGTATTTAGAAACCGGCACAACTGCAATTTTGCCTTTGCCTACAGGGGATTTGAAATCAAACAGTGAAGATGTGGCTGAAGTGGAGAAGTTCAGCTTTAATCCAACGGCTTTAACAAAAATATTGCATTAAGTGTTTATGAATTACACCCAAGCTGCTCTGCAGAATCGAGCTCGGGTAACTGACTTAACGAATTGAAGAATATCCCCATTTCTTTGCTTTGAGAAACTCGCGGGTCGCTTCTTTTGCAGTCAGCCTTGGGTCATCATCCATCTGCACTGTAAAATGTAAAATGATCGGTCAGAGTCTGATCACAGAGTATAGCCTTGAGTGCCACCCAGTGCTTTGCAGCATGTCCTAAACTTTCTGTATTTCCATTCAGTAAGACATCTTTGGTTTGTAGACCTTGACAGAGATACTCCTGCCTCCAGGCCTACTTGTTGTTCCTAGAGTATTTAAAAGTAGAATGGGAGGCAGAGCCTTCAGTTTTCAGGCCCCTCTTCTGTGGAACCAGCTTCCAGTTTGGATTCAGGAGACAGACACTATCTCTACTTTTAAGATTAGGCTTCAAACTTTCCTTTTTGCTAAAGCATATAGTTAGTGCTGGACCAGGTGACCCTGAATCCTCCCTTAGTTATGCTGCAATAGACGTAGGCTGCCGGGGATTCCCATGATGCATTGAGTTTTTCCTTTCCAGTCACCTTTCTCACTCACTATGTATTAACAGACCTCTCTGCATTGAATCATATCTGTTATTAATCTCTGTCTCTCTTCCACAGCATGTCTTTTATCCTGTCTTCCTTCTCTCACCCCAACCAATCACAGCAGATGGCCCCGCCCCTCCCTGAGCCTGGTTCTGCTGGAGGTCTCTTCCTGTTAAAAGGGAGTTTTTCCTTCCCACTGTCGCCAAAGTGCTGCTCATAGGGGGTCATATGATTGTTGGGTTCTTCTCTGTATCTATGAAGCACCTTGAGGCGACTTTTGTTGTGATTTGGCGCTATATAAATAAAATTGAATTGAATTGAATTAAGAGAGGTCCTGGCTTGGTAAGCTGTTGTTTTTAACCATAGAAAGAATTCCACAACCATCAGTTGTCTTGCATGATGTTCACAGTGCTGCTGAGCTGTTTGTACTTCTGTTCATACGGTACGAAGAAATATAGCACTGCCCCAGACTGCATGCATGAACAAATGATGAAGCTCTGGTTATATTACAAAACACAAGAAAAACACACCTTTATATTGATTAGTACTAAGAATTGCAATTCTACTACTAGTAGTAATAATCTTATATCTTATTTAAAAAATGACTTATTTATGTCAGCCTTTCTCCTGCTTTCCTCCTCTTCCCTCTTTTACAGCAGCATCACTCCCCGTTTCACCTTGAGATAAACTTGTTTCCTTATATAGAGAAATAAGTGTGACGGTATGCAGATTGCAGACAGCCAGCACAAACGATGCCGGTGCCCACTCGTCATGAATCTGCCAGAAGTTTCACGTGCAAGCTCATGTCTTTCACAGGGTAAAAACATTTACTGAATGAGGCTCATTCAGAAGTTCCAGACTTGGAATCAACTCTTTTATGCACTTCATTTGTCTTGGAATAATGAGTGAACATATTGACTGTTTGATTTAAAATCCACCATGTTGTTGTTGTACTGAGGGAAAGTGTGTGCTGAAGCTATGGACTGAACTGTATTACTCAGTACAGCTACAGAAGCTAAACTGTGTTTATAAGGCAAAAGTAAATGTTAGAAAATATATTTTAGCATGTTTTGATTTGATACCAAAAAATAATAATTACAAATCTTAATATACAGTATAATACAAAGTAATCTTATTCAATAATTTCCATATCAGAAGAACAAAGAGAGAAATGGTTATCAAAAATATTTGAATCTCTCTTTTAAATGGTTTCATTTAGGGTACCACTGCTGAGCACTTTCCTTCATTTTGCTGGGGATGGGGATTTTCTTTTTCAGGGTTAGAGTGGAGTTGACCTGCTCGGCCGACAGCAGGCTGTGCCACTGAGCCACCGGCCGTCGCGGGTTGGACAACATGTCGGCCCAGTGCCTTAGCTGGTTCCCCGTGGCATCGCAGCCCAGGTAGATCTTCCCTATCGGATCATTCCTGGTCACGGCGTCATGGTCCCACACCGAGACCACCAGATTCACCCTCTGAGGAAAGAGATTCAGATTAAAGTGGTAGTTTTTAATATGGGAGACAGACACTATCTCTACTTTTAAGATTAGGCTTCAAACTTTCCTTTTTGCTAAAGCATATAGTTAGGGCTGGACCAGGTGACCCTGAGTCCTCCCTTAGTTATGCTGCAATAGACGTAGACTGCTGGGGGATTCCCATGATGCACTGAGTGTTTCTTCTTCACCTACTTTGTATTTATACACCTCTCTGCATGTAATCAATAGTTATTATTAACCTCTGGCTCTCTTCCACAGCATGTCTTTTATGCTGTCTTTCTCCCCTCCAACCAATCACAGCAGATGGCCCCGCCCCTCCCTGAGCCTGGTTCTGCTGGAGGTTTCTTCCTGTTAAAAGGGAGTTTTTCCTTCCCACTGTCGCCAAAGTGCTCGATCATAGGGTCACAGGATTTGGGTTTTTTTCTCTTATGTATTATTGTAGGGTCTACTTTACAACATATATAGCACTGAGGCGACTGTTGTTGTGATTTGGTGCTTTATAAATAAAACTGAACAGAAGTGAAGTAAATTTTTCCACAGGGATGCACCAATCCATTTTTTTTAGTTTGATGTGATACCTCAAGTGTGTCAGTCTTATAACAGTGTTAAACTAAAAAGCTGCCTCCCTCACTGCATACAGCTGAGGGTCGTTCCTTTATGTATTAGGCTGCATTAGGCTCTTCTTTGAGAAAGGAGCTGAATCCCTACACCAGAGGTAGAAAACCTTAAAGCCTTCAGTGCGTGACGGTTTACAAAAGTGTGTGCGCCATGTTCATCAGACAATCACAGCCACTCAGAACAACAGTAACAGGGTAATTATCAAACATATTGTGAAAGTGGCAGGAGTCTGTTTCCCTTCTCAACAATTCGGCATGGATTATGTAACCACTTAGACCAGGACTGGAAAAATAACAGGTTGAATTTTATTTTTATTGACACAGTGTATGCGTCAGCCAGTGCAGAAGTATAAAGTTAGTTCAATCCAGGATCTGTGCTGATATATATTCTTTATATTCTAAACCATCATCACAAAATGTCTTCAGAATTACTGTTAAAATGTTTTGTGTTTATGTGAAATTAATATCGATGACCAGTCTATTGTTTCAGATCGTCTCAAATATTGTTAAAGATCTGCTCCAGCCAGGATGTCGTGACACTCACCTGGATTTGATCCAGTGACACGTCAAAGACGAACGATTCGTTGAAATAAGGGTTTAGCGTCTTCTTTTTGATAGACGTCTTCTTTTTCTTCCACTTCCTTTTGTCCAGAGCTAGCTGCATCTTCACATAAGGATCTACAAACAGCATGGAGGAAAGTCACTCAGAGCATCTATAAACTGTATTTCTTCATGCAGATGCATAAAATACCTGAGAATAATTAATGGCGTAAAATAATAAGGTAAACAGGAATCAAGAAACATGAATATTGTAACAGCTGTAACAGTATTGATGCAATCATGTCTGAATTGCATCAATAAAGAAATTTTAGATAATCAGACTTTTAGTTAAGATAATCCATTATGGCTTTCTTTAAATAAATATACAGCTGTTTAAATTAAACATGGTCAGCACTGCTCAAACCTGTTTAAAAAGACAGTTTGTTTAAAGGGGGCTAAAAAGATTATGATAAGATGCATTAGACCCCAGTGTAAGATAAACGAAGCTGCTGTAGTAGAGTACAGCTCCCACAATATGAAGATTGAAATGACCAAACTTCTCCCATCTTCACTGTTTCTGTAGTTACTGCTGTCAACCACTGTGAGGCAGTGTTGTCTTCTGTTACACCTCCAGTGGATCACCCGTTGGTTTAATGGAGAGCAAATGTGTTCTTGGATTTGCTGTAAATTAGCGTTTTTGAAAAGTTACATTTTTGATTAAGATCCCATCTCAGTCTGACCTGAGGTTCCTCCAACGTCCATGCTCTTCAGGTTTTTGGCCTCCAGGATTACCACAGTCAGCTTGCTGGCGGAGGGAACATAGCGCAGGGAGAAGCAGATCTCTCCTAGATTTTCTTCCTGCAGCACAAACGTCATACAGAAATCTGTAGTTCTTACAAACTGAATCAGCTCTGATATATTTCAGTAAACTGAAATGAATAAAAATGCAAATAAAAGGAGGAAGCTGAAGGAGAAAGTGACCATCTACCCATTATGAGAGCCTTGTGCTAGCGACAGTACAAAATGATTTAAATAATATTCACATTCCTCTTGAATAACCTGCAAAACCTATAATGTTACTAACAAGTATAAAAATAAGAATAATACGTTTTATCTTAAGTGCCTTTCAAAATATTCAAGGTTATATAGAAGAGTTTAAAAAATTTAAAAAGCCAAGAAAAATGTCAAAGTGAATAAAACAAATTTGCAGTATATAAAAATAATTAAGAACAGACGATGCACGTGACAGGTGGAAGATGGTCAGAAAGAGTAAGTCACTTTAAAGAAATGTGTTGGGATTTGAAAGTGGAGAGAGTCAGGCAGTTGATGTCTGGTAGGAGAAAGCATCTGATGACTCTAACCTGAGAGGAGGGGGGAACCGAGAAAGGAGAACCTTTTATAACCTGGATTTGGTGCCAATGAGGGGAACCTCAGTTTCAATATTCACTATTCAATCTGATAAAGTTACTGGAGACCCAGGATTCAATTTCCTTGAGGCAACGAAAAATGGTAAAGCTGGGTGTCATCAGCATAAAAATTGAAATTAATATCAAATTTAAAAAAGAGAAGAGACCAAGAGGATTATTAATAGGAGAGGTCCCGGGACAGATCCTTCAGGAAGTGTAAATCGGTTGTTTTGAGATTTTTGAGTTGAATAAAATTAGTTTCAGGACGTGTCAGTGATTCCGCTACAGGCTAGTGTCTCAAGAAAGATGTGTTGGGGTCAGTGTGGGGGAGTAGCGGAATACATGTACCGCCGTTACGTATTTAAAATACAAAATATGAGTAACTATATTCCGTTACAGTTACCGTTTAAAAAGGTGGTATTTAGAATACAGTTACTTTGTTGAAATAAATGGATTATACGGCGGTACTTCCCTGTTTCATATTGTGGCGGGTCAGGACTGTTTGGGTTTTGTTTGACAGCTACGTTCTGTTGTTCCAGGTGGCAGCATTATGGTTGCCATGGTTACAGGGTGACGCTCTCTCTCTCTCTCTCTGCGTGTTTCCTGGGTGAGAGAGGCCTTATTGTTGTTGTTGTGCTAAGCTAACAGGCAGAATGCTACAGGTATAGCTCTAAAGAATGTAGCATCATAGGCAGTGTAGTCCGTGCTGCAGGGAGAATGGACTGCCATACACGTTATGTGTCTGTGAGCGAGGGAGGGAGAAAAAGGAAAAGTACGAGCTGTCATCGAGCAGAAACGGGAGCTGGAAGCATGTAAATATAATAATAACCACTGCAGCCAAGAAGAGAGCCTGACGAGCCCAGTTGTAAGTAAGCTATTAAGACTCGACTGTACACCGTGTTCGTGTTTTCCTCCAAAAACAATAAGTTCTGTTGCAGCAGCCTTTCAACGCCTCTCTCTGTCTCTGCTAGCAAAGTTGACCCAGACAACAAAGTAAAGCTAGTTTTCAGCTACGAGCCGACACAGAACCCACCGTATTAGCCAGAGGTCCCTTTACTACGGTTCGGAGCCGCGGACCTTCAGTAACAGTAATAAATCACAGCAATAGTACATTCATGTAGTTGTAAACAGCATGATAATATATTAAGTAATCCAAAGTATTCAGAATACGTTACTCTCATTGAGTAACGTAACGGAATACGTTACAGAATACATTTTGGGGCATGTATTCTGTAATCTGTAATGGAATATATTTTAAAAGTAACCTTCCCAACACTGATTGGGGTATAGTATAAAAAACCAGATTAGATTTTGACAGTATGAAGAGAAGAGTAAACAAAACAAGCTTGAAAATCTGTTAATCCTGCCATTAATCCAACTATTGGTCCCAGGAAGCAACATGACTGCTTTTTCTTTTTGAATGACACAAGAGGTTTGGATTAGGAAACTGAATCCTTAAAGAATATGGAAATACATTTGACAAAAATTGATTACATCCTTCCTAGATGCCACCACTTGGACCATGAAGAATAAGGAAATGTGTGAAAGCAAACCTCAAATTTGGCGGGTTCTTCCAGCTCCTGCCACTCCTCGATGATGTGATTCCAATCAACATTGCAGAGCTGCACCCGGATCTCGCCGATGATTTCGTGTTTGGAAAACCGGTTAAAGTCAAACACTTTCATCACAGCTGTCGACTTCATGAGGGTAGACTTTGGTAGCTGGGGGCATATAACTAAGGTTGGAAGCTCTTTCTTTTTTGAGGATTTGCAGCATTAAGGTTCAACTTCAATAATTCACCACATACACAACAATTTTTAATTATAACTGTTTTTTAAGCAAATGCAACTAAACAGGGCAAGTCACCCAGGTTCTACCTGGAAGGTGAACTGCTCGTTGAAGACAGGGTTCAGCGTGCTCCTGAACACTTTGGTCTCACAGGTTTTGCTCTTTTCGGGGACGATGTAGACTCTGACATATGGGTCTGAGGTTCCTCCGAGGTCCATGGCCATCAGGCTGCTGGCTTGTTTGATCCCCAGTTTGAGCTGTAAAGGTCGACAGGAAACAGATGGATATTGACTCATAGCACAGCTGAAAACTAAAGAGGAGCTGAACAAATTTCACACATTCAAATGTTTAAAATAAGAATGCAACATTATAGAAGTGCAACGCTGCATGAAAGGTAAACAATTAGACATTCATTCAATCACCTCAGACAGAGGCCCATCATATTCCAGAGAGTAGAGCAGCTTTCCTCTCTGCTTTTTGGTTGAGCCGTAATCAACATCTGCCACATCTGGCTGAACCTGTCAGACAAGCACAGGAAGCACATTAGCTGTCCAAGCCTTTTCAGGGGGTAGAGCCATGTTAAACTTTTAAACTAAAACTGTTGTATACTTTTAATTAAAAAATTAAAATGATGTCAAACCCAGAACCAAATAAATCCAGAGTAACGACACAACATAGAACATCAAGTCTGTTCTTTGAGTCTGAAAGATAAAGTCATGTGGTGCCCTAGTGTGCATTACATCTAAAGGACAGCAGGGGTCGCTGGTTCTTACTGAAAAAAGTAAGCGATTACACAGCTACTGCTCTACTTGATCAATAACTTAAGTGAACATTTTCCTGATGAGTTTATGGCATTAACTGTTAGTGTCAGGTCTTATTTGACATAGTCTCATGTTGACTCAACGGTTTCTTTAAAGACGAGTCAGTGGCATAGACCCTCGCAGTTACCAAAAAGTTATTTCACTGAGTGCTTTCAAACCTATCAAAAGTAAAATCAAGTCAAAGGTTCTGACCAGTTGTTTCTTGACCCAAGAAGTAACTAAACTGTTCAGCAACTAATATCTGTCCAGTTTACAAGGAGCCTGTCATTAACCAAGGTCTTTTCACAGGAATTCTCGAGGGTTGGCAAAGCCCAGGAATACCTTTGGCATACTGAAAAGTAACACGTGAGACATTCCAATGGTTATTTCCATCTTTTATGTGTAGTCTGTAGTGTGTAGTTATAATCAGTTCAGTGGAAATAAAAAACAATAGAATACATTATGTTTTTGTGTTGTGTATCAGTCAAATTTATATCAGATACTCTGGCCGCTGCCACTCACCAGGGCTGTGGTTGTTTTTCCATTCACCGCCTTCAGATTGATCTGCTCGTTCTTCTTCTTTTTCTTCTTTCCTTTGCAGCAGCACTTGATGCAGACACACAGGCAGCAGAGCAGAATCAGCAGACCGCCAGCTGCAAAGATGGTGTAGATCGCCCATCGAGGCACTGTGGAGATAAGACGAGTCCACATTATCTCACCAACAAAGACTGTAAACAAAATGTCCATTTTGTTCTCATTGAAAATCTATGAAAACATTTGTTCCTTTGATTAAAAGTTGAACATATGAGCTTTATGGTAGAGTTAGAAATAACGGTAAACTGATTACACATTCCGCAACCAGGACGAAAACCGCATTGTTCCTCCTGTATCCGAGGTTCACAGCCGAGTGTGAAACAGCGGGAATGAGGATCACCACCTCCAAATCTGAGGCCATGGTTCTCAGCCGGAAAAGGGTGGAGTGCCCACTCCGGGTCGGGGATGAATTCCTGCCCCAAGTGGAGGACTTCAAGTATCTCGGGGTCTTGTTCGCGAGCGATGGGAGAAGGGAGCCGGAGATCGACAGACGGATTGGGGCTGCAGCTGCAGTAATGCGGACGCTGCACCGGTCCGTCGTGGTGAAGAGGGAGCTGAGTGTAAAAGCGAAGCTCTCAATTTACCGGTCGATCTACGTCCCTACCCTCACCTATGGCCACGAGCTCTCCCTTAGAGATAGGGTGAGAAGTTCGGCCATCCGGGAGGGGCTCAGAGTAGAGCTGCTGCTGCTCCACGTCGAAAGGAGCCAGCTGAGGTGGTTCGGGCATCTGACAAGGATGCCCCCTGGGCGCCTCCTAGGTGAGGTGTTCCAGGCATGTCCCACCGGGAGGAGGCCCCGGGGCAGACCCAGGACACGCTGGAGAGATTATATCTCTCGGCTGGCCTGGGAACGCCTTGGTGTTCCCCCGAATAAGCTGGAGGAGGTGGCTGGGGAGAGGGAGGTCTGGGCCTCTCTGCTTAGGCTGCTGCCCCCCGCGACCCGGCCCCGGATAAAGCGGATGAAGATGGATGGATGGATGATTACACATTCAGTTCACATTAAAATTATTTTTTTGCATTTGCAGTGTCAAATAGTGCCAGTGTTTAAATCCTTTGATGTCCCAGTGCTAAAAGATGGACAAAACATAATTCATCAGAAGATAAATATAAATAACTTATTTGGACATAATATTAAGTATGTTAAGAATGTAGTTTAAAGAGAATAATTTAAGACTGGAGATAAAACACTCTGGAAGCAGCTACGTCTCTAAATCGTACAACTCTATGCAGATGACACACTTTTGTGCATGACCAACTTTAAGCCTCTGAGATCAAAGTCATCATTAGTGATAACTTTGACTCTAGATTTTGGAGAATGGCTAAACGGACGTTTTTGAAAATAAGAATAGGTTTTGATGCATTTCCAAATATTCATTTTCTTGGCCTCCTGATTACAGAGTCTTCAGAGACCAACTGTTACGTTCCCCTGAGGGGTCTAGGCGGTGTTACGGCCCTGCTAGGGCCCTGCTAGGGCCGTAACACCAACTAAAAGAAAAAGGACATATTCAGATTTTAGAGGGTTCAGATTGAGGACATCAACAACGATGACATAAGACACTAGCTTGGTTGTGCACTGAGCCTATGCACAACTTTGCAGAGCATCGTATACATGTAATAACTTTGTGCTGTCATAAAAAAATATGTGCAACAATAAGTTTGTGTGCTGCTCTTGTTTGTGCTGTTGTTGGTCCTTCAGGCAGTAGAAATGACAACATCTAAGTTTTAGTGAAATTTTAAGACACGTTCCAAATAACAGCTAAACCCAGGCATCTTATATTACAAGACACAGCATACAGCAGAACCAGGCTCAGGGAGGGGCAGCCATCTGTTTTGACTGGTTGGGGAGAAGGGGAAAGAAGCTATTATTGAAACCCTTCTCATCATTGTGTCTTTCATCGGCAGCAGGGGGAGATCACTAGCATTTGTATCTAACTTATTTGCTCACCTGATAAGATCAAAACACGTATTTAACTCTAGTTATCCTTTGGCTACTTGGGAAATAATTCATTACTCACAGGGTATCCGGTCCAGCAGGCCATTGATGAAGGCAACAGCTGGGTCGGCAGTGGTGTTAGTATATGTGGAGGTGGTGGAGATGAGGGTGGTGGGGTAATCTGTGACTGTGAAGCTTTTTGCCTTTGATGCCAAGTTAGATTTCACATGGGAAGAATGTTGTGGTGGAAGGATTTTAGACATGATGAAGAGGATGAAGATTTCTGGAAGCAAGAGACGACAAATGTTTACATGTGTTAACAAAAAAGTCTCTCAGCCTTTGTGCTTAATGAAAAGTGGAGGGAATGGCTTCCCTCAAATTACCACAGGCTTGATAGATATGAGTCAAAGTGACCGCATGATGCATGTGCAGTCACTTTAAAAACACACACACTGAGCCACATCCTTTACAACTTAACGAGGTACTGTTACTAAAATAAACCATCAAAGTTAAGGCTGTTTTACTGGTAGTAAGAACAGAAATTTAAGCACTGGGTTAGTTGGGCTGCAGAGTCCATTTAAATGTTAAGCGACCTGCATTAAGCGATGATCACCCTCCACAAGGAGACTAAGCCACTGCTGAAAAGGCTGGCTGTTCACAGAGCGCTACTGTGCCCCAGGTGCTTCCTGGGGCACAGGAAGCACCGATGAGTGCAGCCTTAAGAGCATTGTTAGGAAATGTTGACAGAAATATGGTGTCTACATGCACGGTGGGAACCATGCATGTAGACACCATCCGTTCACCTTTTTTGAGTCCAACAAAGAGACGGTGGGTGGAACCTAAAATCTCAAATTTGGACTCATCAGACCAAAGCACAGATTTCCGCTGGTCTAATGTCCCTTTTCTTTCTTGGCCCAAACAAATCTCTTCTGCTTGTTGCTTTTTCTTAGTTGTGGCTTCTTAGCAGCTATTTGACCACAAAGACCTGATTCACGCATTCTTATTACATTATATTGTTTGGTAAAGACCCTACAATATTAAAAAGCCATCTGCTGCAATTGATTGGGTGTGACAGGCGACAGCTCATTGTTTCTGAGGTGAAAAGTCGCCTGCTATCTTCCAAGAAAGCACCTAGTTAACAGAAATCCTGACCTTTTATTTATACACTGGGTTGATTTTGTTCTTAAACATATTCAAAACTCGCCACTGCACTATAATCTTATGAAAGTGATTTGTAACTATACCACTGGTGGTACACTGTGGTCAGATTACAGAGAGACCATGGTTTTACAACCTGGTCAAAATAGTTTTGAACAGTTTTAACCCATAAAACTTTTCAGTGTTGAGATATTTTTGGACTTTAAAGGAAGTTTCCCAGCAACAGTGACGTAAAACCAATTTCAACAAACATCAGAGCCATCAAACAAATCGTATCTGCTGATACGACTGAGTGGAATTCCAACTACGGCCCTCCACCATGAACAAACAGCAGCAGCACATTAAACCGCGGTCTGATTCATGCTCCGATAACAGCACTCCACACAATGCTTCAGGACTGTTTCTCTTTGTAGAAATACCCAAAAGCCAGGCATACATACTGAATTTACTCCTGCTGCCAAACTCCTCATCCTGATGTTAGTCCTTCATAGTCTGTGATCTAATGTTCACGCTAAAATTAAGCCTGGAAACCAACTATCCTTAAACATGTTGCTTAAAACGCTGGGTAGCGTACATGCAAATAGTTTTAATGGCGATCCATTAAAACTATTTGCATGTACGCTACCCAGCGTTTAAAGAACTGTTTTAGTGTTTTAGACCATCGCAGGGTTTCTGCAGCTTAAGGCAATTTAATTTAAGACTTTAAAAACAATAACAAACCTTTTTTTTGCCACTCAGAATGAAAATTATGAACAAATTAAACAACAAGTCAACTTGAAGGAAAAGAAAGATAAATTCCTCTGAGTTAGAGATACAACTTAATATTTTTGAAATGTTTGAAAGATTGAGTTAAAACATTTAATGTTAACTCAGGCCTTATTTTAACGCAACAAATTCAGTGCTTAGAAATATTTTTTAAGCACCAGCAGGATCCTTGCTAATCATCAAAGTTAAACGATGACAAACAAAAAAGAAAGATTTCTGCTCTGTATTTTGGGTTAAGCCCTTAAAAATTGGATTCTCTATATAATGTTATATAAATGATCACATCTCTTGTGAAATCACTAAGAATAACGATTTGAAAAAGGCAAAAAAAATTAGGATAAAGGAAGTATTTTACTTACTTATGATGAATTTAACAGAAATGTTGACATCCCTGCTCAGTCCATACAGGCGACTGGCGAAGGCTGATAGTTTTATGTGCTTTACCACTCAGATTAAAAAAAGTTCTGTTGCAGAATAACTGAAGAGGAAGGACGGACTCTCTAACAAAGGGACTTTTCCTAAAAACAATCTTTAAACTGCTGATTAAAGAGAGGAAACTTCTCCTCCCTCCAGCTACATCCACTCTGTTTTCCCCGTAATCAGAAGGGGAAACACAACAAAAGCTTCAAAATCAGGATTTACCAGGAGACAGGCCTTCTTCTAATCTATATACTTAAACTGTGGAAGTGCTTAGTGGCAAAAAGTCCACTTACTGCACGACTGAAGCTGAAAAACTAAAAGAGCTGTACTGACAGATCCCTCTATAAACAACGATAGTCTCCCTTTGGCGAAACAAAACTCGTAGCTCCAGCTCCGGGGAGTCTATCGTTGTTTATAAAGGGATCTGACAGTACAGCTCTTTTAGTTTGATAAGCACGCATGCAGGTCAAATTACATGATAATAAATAAAATTCTTGTTGAACAGACATAACAGACTACATGGCCGCCTGTCAGCAATTAAAGTTTTCCGTCTTTCATGATTATTGTGACATCACTGAAAGGAGAATATACTGAAGACTTAAAAAACTGCTGTTCCTCTAGCAGACACATGAGGCCAGGGCTGCCACCAAGGTGGGGCCAGAGGGGCTCCGGGCACCCCCCAAAATTTGCTGGAGGTGTCCCTGCACGAGGCTGGTGACAAATGTTACCGAATTTAAAAAGCATGTTACAATTTTTTTAAACAGACTTTGGATAGTTTCCCACTTCATAAAAACAGTGCTGATGATTTTTTTTAAACATCACTGAGTGAGTTATTGGGCTATTTTGAGACACAGTTGTTCAGATGAAGGCAAATATGGAGCTTCAGGCTCCAACAAAGACCATGGTGACTAAAACAAATATTAAAGCTTTGAAATCAACAGTCCAAAACCACGGAGTGGCATCATGGAGGCTACTGAAAGTGAGGACAATAAATAAAACTAAATTAAACCTTGCCCAATTATAGTCAGAGCGACCAAAGTCTCTGAAAGCTAAAACACTGCCTTTTCTCTCGTGCCTTCAAAGATCAGTCTGAGAGTTAAGATTTGATCTCAGGGTTAAAGTTGGAATTAGGTTCATGTTTGGGTCAAAGTCTGGCCCTAAGTTTCAAGGGTTAAAATGAGATGTAAGAGTTCCAGGAATTCATTAATGTAAATGAATGATGAACATGCCTGTGTCTGGGGGAGGCAGAAGTCCCGCTAACAGTTAAAAAAGGTTAGCCAGAGTATGAGAACCGCTCATCCAGACAGTCTCAAATTTAACAATGCACTTATTCAGGACTCACAAGTTTCTAGCAGATAGGATGATCAGCTCTGTCCAAATAATCTGAAAGATTACTTAGATTAGTAGGGGAGACCGGGGATAGTTGTAACATTTTTCACATTTCTGTCTGTAAATTGGAGCTCTTTTAAGGTAGTGGATTCAAAATGTAATGCAAAGTATTTACATGTCTCGGCTATTAAATATTGCAGCTATTTTCTCTGCAGCACAATTACCCATTGCATGGTATGGTCTCAAACACAAAGAGTGAAATGTTACAGTTAACCCCATAGTCTGGGTTAGTTGTAACATATTCTGGGGTGAAATGTAACACAATGAAATAAGGGTACTGACAAAACATTAACATGTAATCTTTGTTTATTCAACACATGAATGCGCTTAGAGCCATTTATGTAGCTGTGTGTGTGTGTGTGACAGAATGCAGAAATCTAGCTTTTGAACATATTCCAACCCCCCAAAAAAGACAAATTATGGAATTTTCTGCAACTGAATATTTCATTAATTTTGGTTGGTCTTCCTTGAGTTTGGCCTCATTGGCTCAGTGGCCATTATAACCTACAACTCTTGCACCAATTTTGAACATAACAATGAAGCTGAAAAAATGTAGTTGTTCACCAGCATCGCAATTCCATTACTTTTTATCATGGCTTACCTTGGTGTGGTTTGCAAAGTGCTTCAGAAAGATGAGGAAATCTGTTTCTTGCACCCATCCTGATTTATTTCCACTACCAGTACTTCCTACTGGTCCATCTCTGACACAGTGGTCTGCATAATGTATGTGTGGGAACACAAACAGTGGAGGAATTGTGTTGCCAATGGCATTAACCGCCAGTGTTGGTCAAGTTACTTGAAAAAAGTAATCAGTAACTAATTACTGATTACTTCTCCCAAAAAGTAATCCCGTTACTTTACTGATTACTTATTTTCAAAAGTAATGAATTACTTAGTTACTTTTTAAAAACACGATTTACAACCTGAATAGGTGATAAAGTGATAGATCTTTCAGCCCAATTCTACTTTTTCTGCATAATCCATCATACAAAATGTAATCAAATGGAAAAGTCTCTTTTTAAAACTTGTTTTATTAGTTTTAATCTTTTAACTTTATGCATCAAGCAAAAATTTAATTATCTGCAACATTCACTGACTGGAAGAAATTAGTTTAACATTTAAACCTATTTTCTGCACATTCCAGCACATAAAATAAAATATTTTTTGTGTTTACACTCAGTCTTTCAAATAGATGCAAGTAAAACACAGCAGAAAATAAATAAAGTCAAAGACTAGCGGTCCTGTTGCTCTATTTTCACCTGTAAAGCAGGAGTGGGGTAGGCGGAGGGTTACCCTGGTGCAGGTGTGCAGCGGTCAGTGGAAGAATCCGAGTTTCTCTGTGAGTTTCCCATTACGTCGTAGCTACTCGGTGCTTGTTTGGAAGTTTAGGGTTTTTTCGCTGTAAAAAGAAGTTTTCTTCCCACGCACAACGGACACTAATGTTTTTGTCACTTTTTATGGAATCAAACTCAAAGTAAGGTCAGTACTTCCACGCTTTAAACACTGCACGCTCATACTCTCTCTGCACTCGATATATGATCCACTGTTGATCTGCACACAGCTGTTGTCACAAACGTCGCACTCGCTTACGTCACTGTCATGAGACATTCTCGCAAAAAAAATCAAGGTTTTAGTAACGCAGTAACGCAGCGTTCCTACGGGAAAGTAACGGTAATCTAATTACCGTTTTTGCAATAGTAATCCCTTACTTTACTCGTTACTTGAAAAAAGTAATCAGATTACAGTAACGCGTTACAAGAAACGCATTACTGCCCATCTCTGTTAACCGCATATACAAAAGCGACCAGTGAACCTCTCCCTGCTGATGTCGTTGCCCCAACTTGTTTAATATAAGTTAAAGTAATAGTGTGGTAAGTTGTAACATCTGCATTATTGTTACAACTGACCCAGACTCCTATAGCCATGAACTAGCTAACATTACAGCCAACGGCTAAAACATTAGCACTAAAGACCTACACAGAATATATCCCCATAGACATACAAATACCATAATTTAAGTTTGATGAGTTTAACTGCAAAGCAGATAATGCTATTAGAAATTGAAATAAAGTAGAAAAACTTACTTTTTGGCATACAAATTACTTTTTTTCATGTTAAATTGTCTGTGTTTGACAAAATGTGCTGATTTTTCACATGTGATAGCAGAACTGAATTGGGCATGTACAGGATGAATCACATCATTTGAAACTTAGCCCTGATTGGAGAAATTGGAAGTGTTACAACTATCCCCGGTCTCCCCTACAACAAGATTACCTTTTTACAAGATAACTAGTGTCTGATGTTGTTCTGCTATTATTGAAAGGAAAGTATTTCTAAATATTCTATAATATGTCTCAAAGCGATCTTTGAAAAGTTGCATAAGGAGTGTGACAAAGCAAAACTAGTAATACTGAAGTGTTTTAGTACACTGAGGCATTATTGTTCACTGCTGAACTCCGTTTACATGTTCTATCAAATAAAGTACCAAAACCTCTGAAATGTTTCGAATGTATGCACCTCCATTCCTGCAGCTTTGCAATTTATGTTCATGTGCTTATATAATCACACAGATACAATCACGCAAATGTTCCTGAATGTCATGTTTGGTTAACTAACACACACAGCAAAAGAACTGTGACATAAAGTGAAGATTTAGAGACGTGCAAGAAACGAAGACAAAAAAAAAGTACAAAAAAGGAAAAGCAAAGGAAGAAAGGACACGGACAGGGAAAGTTTGTGATATTGGGAGGGTTACATGGAGGAGAAGAAGAAGAGAAAAGAACAAATAGAAGAAAGAAAAGGGAGACAGAGAAGAGTGTGAGTGGTGAAATGAAGAAAAAACTAACACAATTACAAAGTTTAAGAGACAAAATCAGAGAAGAAATTAATTTATGTGTAAACTAAGAATGTAGACATGAAGCACATCCCAGATTCTCCGATGAGATCCCGGAACAAAAAAGTAAAGAAGGCGATCACAGAAACAAGAGAGAAGAAATGAAAGAAAGATGGGCGAAGCCGGCTAACAGTGAGTGTGTTAACTGATACAAATGTAATCGGACTTTATCAAACACTGACATTTCCCCTGAGACTCAAACAGTCACATAACACAACATTTTTAAAAAAGAGACAAACAGAAGCAGCAACAATACCCCAGTGTAACGAGGACTTTTCTCTTCTTTTACTTCATTTCTTCTCCAGTTGTTTACGGGGCTGTTAAACAGCTCGAGCCTGCAGCGTCTACGACTCCTCAAGCGTGGCTAATTCAACCTGGAGCAGCCGCCACGCCTGCTGAACACACACAGAAACAGTAGTCAGAGTTTAAACAGAGGTGGAGTTAGTGAAATGCTGCTTACTTAAATAAAACATGCGTCACCCAGCAGCAAAAACAGCTACGTGTTACTGAAACAGCAAAATGTGTACAGTGAGCTTCAGTTCAGCTGTTAAGATGCTCTGATGATTTTACCATTAGAGCCGCTGGATGTTTATTTGTATGCTGCTGAAGAAAGACAAGGATCCCATTCTAACAGAGTAGCTTTGCATAATCCAGAGTTCATAATAATCCTCTGAGCTAAGCTCCCCTCAGTTTGTCCTTTAAAGCCAGCTCTGATTGGCTGCCCCATGGAATCAGAAGATCTAAACTAAAAGTAGGTGGGGCTGCAAACCAAGACAACTATAATCATGTCACCTGGACAAATACGGTTGATCAGTTATTAGAAGATGAGTATGAATCAGTGTTATTATCATCGCACTTTCGTGATCATTGACATTTCAACTTTAACCATAATAATCACTCTCGCTACAGTACATACTACGGATGCACCGATACTGATACTGGTATCGGGTATCGGGGCCGATACTGTAAAATGTGTGTGTACTCATACTCGTAAAAGTTAACCGATACCAACTTATTTCATTAATCAGAGGGTGGCTTGTCATTTCTGTTGTAGTTTTTTAGATTGGCCACTAGGGGGACATCCCGCGCTAAACAGGCACAGGGTTAGGCGAGTGAGACTGGCAGCTCCAGATAAAAAAGAGAAACTGGAGGCTGCTGTAGCTAGGCTAAACAAAATGTCAGCAGTGTGGAACAGCCAACTTTAACTCAGGTTTTGGAAAAGCGATGAAAAATGTCAAGAGAAAATCCACGGGCAGTTAAAATAACAGAGGCTCTGACTCATTTTATCGCTCTGGATGACCAGCCAATGCCGGTCGTGGAAAACATAGGATTGCACCGTCTTCTCAGCATACTCGAGCTGCGATATGAAATTCCCAACTGCCCACACATCAGGGAGATAATGGTGCCAAAACTTTCTGAAGAGGTAAAGACAAGCAGTGTGTGTGCGATGTCAGTCCTCGGTTTAACGGTTTATCAATGCCAAATACTTTCGTTATTTTGTTTGTTTGTTTACATTATGGACACTCTGCAATAATGTAAAAGTTTATTTTATTCTCAAACCTAATTTGTATTTATTTTATTCCAAACAGAAGTGTTTATTTATTATTCTGGAAGCTCGAGACAGTGCCAATAGTTCAGTGATATTTTGTTAAATTACAATGTGGAGACTCTGCAATAATTTAACAGAAGTGCTTATTTTTCACTTGAAATTTTTTTGTGGTCATTTTTATTAAGATTTTATTTTTTATCGGCAGAGAATAAAATAAAACCTGTCTTCCAATTCATTGTATGTGTGTGTGTGTGTGTGTGGAAGAAGTATCGTTTTTTGTACTCTGTATCGGCAAGTACTCAGATCCAAGTATCGGTATCGTATCAGTTTGAAAAAATTGGTATCGTTGCATCCCTAGTACATACAGTCTATGTCTTGAGTTTTAAATGTTAACAGGAGGCTATTTCGAGTCATCACACTTTCTATCGTCACACGATCCACCTATCAGCTGCACCCGCGTCAGAATTATTACTTTACCTTTAATTTTACATTTTTGAGTTGCTGTTCAATATAACGTAGATGATGTAAATGAACCATAGACAAAGAAACGCTTGTCCAACATGGACAAATGAAGAAGACTGAGATCTTACCTTCCTAAAACTCTTTTTAGCATAACCATGCCACAGGCTTGAGCCACGCTTCCTTTCTGTGTACAGTTATAATGAGCTTAAAAGTCAATACCTTTATTCTTCAGTACAACCTGAACTCTCTTAGGCGGCTTTCTGTCCAGGAATATTTCTCCAGGCTTGTTGAAAGATGTTGGCTGTATTTGGTTATCTGTCAGGATGATTCCCCACTGCTTTAATAATGTTGAGCTCTGGGCTCTGAGGAGGCCGATCCAGGCCTGATAGTGTCCCACTGGGGTGGGAGGGCCTCGAGGGCCGGTGTCCTGCAGGTTTGAGATGTGTCCTTGATCCAACACAGCTGATTTAAATGGCTAAATGACCTCCTCAACATGTCTTGAGGTTTCCAGAGCCTGGTAATGAACTAATCATTTCATTCAGGATGTTAACCAGGGTGATTTGGGTGGTACTTTTCTGGGTGCATAATTCAATAAATTTTAAAAGATCTCCAACATTTGGGGTGGCTGTAGCTCAGGAGGTAGAGCCAGTCACCTGATCTGAAGGTGAGCAGGCTCCTCCAGTCTATGTCTGTGAAGGTTCTCAGTCATCCAGGTCATCGTAGTCAAAGGAGCTTGCAAAGAAAAGCGTCTGGACTTCTTTAAGTTGCTTGAAGACGTTTCACCTTCATCCGAGAAGCTTCTTCAGTTCTAAGGTCAAATGGTGGAGAGTCCCAGATTTAAACCTAGTGGGAGTTTCCCCCCACAGAGGGACAAAAGGACCCCCTGATGATCCTCTAATCACCTGAGCCAAGGTGTGAAACTGGGTGTGGGTCCCAATCAGCCAGAGTTTCGGGTGAGCTCATTGTGAAACCTGGCCCCACCTTATCATGCGAATTCCTAAGGTCAGATGTCCCAGGATGTGAGTGGGCGTTAAGGCGTCTGGGGAGGGAACTCAAAACTGGATTATAGATGGCAGAGAGTTGGTGTCGTAAACCACCGCCTCTGTTCAAAGATGGTCGCTCACAGTGGACATAGATGCTTCTTTCACTCCTCTTTCAAACCATCTGTCCTCTCTGTCCAAAATGTGAACAATGGCATCCTCGAAAGAGTGACCTTTGACCTTAAGATGCAGATGGACAGCTGAGTCTTGTCCTGTGGAGGTGGCTCTTCTGTGTTGTGCCATGCATGGCACGGCACAGCACCTCCAGGAACAACCTCAGGAATTCGCATGATAAGGTGGGGCCAGGTTTCACAATGAACTCACCCGAAACTCTGGCTGATTGGGACCCACACCCAGTTTCACACCTTGGCTCAGGTGATTAGAGGATCATCAGGGGGTCCTTTTGTCCCTCTGTGGGGGGAAACTCCCACTAGGTTTATATCTGGGACTTCCCACCATTTGACCTTAGAACTGAAGAAGCTTCTCGGATGAAGGTGAAACGTCTTCAAGTAACTTAAAGAAGTCCAGACGCTTTTCTTTCCAAGCTCCTTTGCCTCCTCCAGTCTACATGCCAAGAATTCTTGGGCAATATAATAATCCCAAGTTGCATCCATGGGAGTATGAATATAGCTGGGAAGCACTCAGTTTATAAGAAAATGATTGGGTGAATGTAGCATAGAGCGCTTTGAGTAGAAAAGTGCTATATCAGAATCAGTCCATTTATATCACTGGCTGAAATGCTTCCCAAATCATAACAGCACCTTCATCATCTTTTACAGATGGCTGTAGACTCTCTGTCCTCCAGTGATTTGGATCCATCACTCCATCAGATCTTCTGCCACTGATTTTCAGCCTGGTTCATGTGTATTTTGGGAGACCTCAGCCTGTGCGCCCCGTCACACTTCTTTAAAAACGCCTTGACAGCCACTGATGTCATTTCTGATGAGGCTAGATGCATCTCTCAGTTTAACTTCATGGTCCTGTTGCGGATGAATTTCAAAATGCACTACATGAAGTTTAAATTTTAATTTAGTTTCACACTGCCCATCTACATCATCCAGTGTAAGAGCTGCTATCTGCACCGAAAGTTCCTTCAAAAATAATGTCGGCACATGAAGCTACACAGCAGTGTCCGATTTAACTGCCTTTATTGGTTGAGATTGTGTGATACAGGCCAGAACGAATCACAGCAGAGTAATTTGAGTAGGAAACAGTCACCCGGCAACTATCAACAGCTCCCCTCCAAATGTGAGCTGATGTTGACCTAAAAGAGTCCTTCAGTACTTTAGTTACACAGGAAGCAGCAGCTGAGCCACATTCATTCTTATCACACATCTGTTTCTGCACAAATCTGTGACATCAGTCGGCGTGAACATGAAAGAAATATAAACTTAACAACCACCGCACCGGCTATGAAGTCACCGATTTGAGACGAGCCAGAAATCCATCTTAAAATTGAAAACATGCAGATGTGAATCTTCGAGCAGCTCGTTTCCTGCTGATTACCCATCAGATTTGTTAAAATTCCTCCATGCTGTAAAACAACAGACATCCTCGCCTGCTTGCACAAACAAAACAGCCAAAATAATATTCATATGTCTCTCTGACCTGCAAATGAGTGCATCTCTGCTGAAAGCTTTTAAACTATGTGTGGAAAACAAAAAGCCTGACAGCAGTCAGTGTTTATTTACCCACCAAACCACCCGTTTATGATTTTATTGAACATTTAAATAACGTTAGAGCTAAACTGGTACAGTCTGGATGAACACCGAGGATCCCAGGTGGGTCAAAGTCAGAAGGTTTTTGAAGCAGACACGCAGCTTTTCTGTTTCGCCGCTGTCATGTCCGCTGAAGGTGCGACAGCGGCTGGCGGCTCAGAAGTTGATGGCTTTGCCGAAGGAGGCGGCCAAGTTGGCTTCTCTGAACGCCTCGGACACCGTCTGCAGGAGAAGGACGAAGAGAAAGGCGTTTGAAAGAGGCCACGGTGCAACAGGACACATCTTTACTACAAGATAAACTAAGAACTGTGCATGTGCACTATGCTGTGTCGTGTGTGATGAAGAGAACGCACCGGATGGGCGTGGCAGACTCTGGCGACGTCCTCGCAGGAGGCGCCGTACTCCATGGCCAAAGCAGCTTCGTTGATCATCTCTCCTGCGCCCTGCAGGGAAATACGCAGCAGTGTCTGGTTTAGCAGGTCTGTAAACAGCAACAGCTTCACGTGGTCTGTTACAACAATTAACTTTCCAGCAAGCTATTTTACTTGTCAGGTAATTACAATCAAATGCGCAGCAAGACAAACACAGTAGCAAACTTGGCCACTTAATTCAGGCACTTATCCCTGTGATGGAGAGGTAATGACTGCCTGAGAAAACACAGTCCATTGTTGCGGATCATGTCCATTTTTTTTTTTTTTTTTTACACATGGGTTCACTGCACCAATCTTCTGTCTAAGACTGTCCAGCAAATTTAAGGGGGGAGTTTGAGACGCATTCAGGAACATGAAACAAAAATGTAATTGTGCACGTAACTGAGAGCTTTAAGGAACGCTGTGTTCTAGGGATGCATCGGTACGTATCGGTACCGATACCGGTATCGGTGCATCCCGATACGATACCCGATACCTACCGATACCGGTGCATATCGGTACCGATACGTACCGATACCGGTGCATATCGGTATCGATACCGATCGGGATCGGTATCGGTATACCATATCGGTATACCGATACCGGTACCGATCGATATCGGTGCATATCGGTATCGGTACGTATATATCGGTACGTATACCGATATGCATATCGGTATCGGCACCGATACCGGTATTGGCCTCAATACCACATTTTCTAAAGTACTCGTTAAGAGTCCCCCGATACCGGGGACCGATACCACAGTCTGAGACCTGTATGTTTGAGCGGCATGTAAGGGGTTAATCATGGCTGTTACCTGTAAATTTAAATCATCTTTTTATTAAGTACTCGGTATCGGTATCGGTATCGGCGAGTACTGAAATGCAAGTACTCGTACTCGTTTCCAAAAAAGTGGTATCAGTGCATCCCTACTGTGTTCCACTAAGACGTTTCTGGTCTCATAAAGGACCGACAGAGATGTTAACAGAGATCCGAGAGAACCATGAATGTCAGTCAGTCCACCTGCACTCCTCGGATCTTTGCACTGACAAATATCTGATTTATTGTCGCCTCAGAGTTACTTTAAGTCTAATCTGAGCTGTACAAACATGGATGTCTCGTCTTTGACACAGTTAAAGGTCATTAACGGGGAAGTGCGTTCATCGAGAGCCAGCCTGATGGTTTTACAGCACTCGCATGCGTCTGTCTGGGGTTAGTGTTTATTAGGACAGATGCAGTAATGAGACAGACACACAAACCGTTAACTTCCATTTTCATAGGAGGCTGATATTCTACATAAACACTCCAAAGCTGTAAACACTCGATTCCCATCATCATCATCATCATCCTCCCACGTGCTCAATGTCTATCTGATTGGGTAGATGATCCTCTACAAAGACAGTCTGAGCCCATTAACACCCACACAGATGTTTTTACATTTAAGGCTAACGCGGGTCCAAAGGAGGCTGATGAACTCTTACAGATCCGAGGATGTGAGCTCCCAGCATCCTGTCGGTCTCCTTGTGGCTGAGGATCTTCACCAGGCCGTCGGTGTCGGCGTTGGTTTTGGCTCGGCTGTTGGCTGCAAAGGGGAATTTGCCGACTTTAACCGGGACACCCTGTAGAGGAGAAGAGAGGACTCCTCACACTGAAGTGAAATGACACAGAAATATTCGTTTTAAATGTTGCACTTTTCACACGCTTTTCCCAAGTTATGGGACGCTTCATGGCTGTCACGTTTGTGTTTGTCACTTGTACAATATAAATAAGCACAAACAATCAGGATGAAACCTTTCGTTTGGCATGGATCTGGATTGAAATGTTGGGAAATATCACCACCAGGTGGCCGATGTCAATGTCTGAAGCAGCTTAGTTTTAACAGAGACACATATTTACTAGGGGTGCAACAATACTCGTATCGATATTGAACCGTTCAATACAGTGCTTTCGGTTCGGTACGCATATGTATCGAACAATACAACATTTTTAATTTATTTTATCAACTTTTCTTCTGACGATGCTGTCTGTGTTGAGCGCCCAGTGGATCTGCGTCCCACTACTCCGCCTAGGCTACACCATCGAGCGCAGATCACGCAGCACAACCTAGCGAGACAGAAGTTAAGCTCGTTGCAACATGGCAAATTGAACCTCCCCCACCCTCATTCAGATCTGGCGTTTGGAACTATTTTGGTTTTCATGTGACGTATGACCCTGAAGGTAAGCGCGTCATGGACTAAAGTAAAACAGTATGTCGGATTTGCCACGCAATGCTCAATTACATTGGTGGGAACTAGTGTGTTAGCGCAGTTAGCTCGTTAGCGCAGTTAGCTCGTTAGCGCAGTTAGCTCGTTAGCGCAGTTAGCTCGTTAGCGCAGTTAGCTCGTTAGCGCAGTTAGCTCGTTAGCGCAGTTAGCTCGTTAGCGCAGTTAGCTCGTTAGCGCAGTTAGCTCGTTAACGTGTTGGCCGTCCAGCCCCACGCACGGGGCGATCCGCGGTAGCTCGTTAATGGAGATTTGCCGTGTTGTGGCGTTAACGTCATTTCAGATTAACGCTGACAGCACTAGTGGGAACACAACGAATATGACTGCACATTTACTCCGACATCATCCTAGTGCAAAGACAAGTGGAAGCAGACAAAAACAACAAGCACGCATGCTACAAACTTTAGCCGAGTCATTTAGACAGCCGTTAGCACATGATTCTCCTTATGGGGACCTGATATGTTTAATATGCTGCTGAGAATATAGCCCAGAAGAAGCGTATAGTATAGCTTTTATTTTGGAAAGAGACATTTCTCTGTAATAAACTCTCTTTTCCAAAGATGAGGGATTTCTCCATCAGATTTATTTTTTTATTACTTTGTTGTTTCAGCAACATTAAACTTAAAAACTGTACTTTTGAGTTAAAATATATATTTATAATTTTAATAAATGACAAATTAAAAAAGCATGAACAATTTTTTGTATCGAAAAAATATCGAACCGTGACACCAAAGTATCGAACCGAACCGTGAATTTTGTGTATCGTTGCACCCGTAATATTTACATTTAAAGCACTTTATGCTGCATGGCTACTTTGTGCATGATCTCTGCTACGATGGTTTAGTGACATTTCCTTCAGTTGCCCTAGAAGAACAACGCTGCACCCAGAGAGCTGGCTATCCATCGTGCTGGAAGCAAACACCTTCCCAGCTTTCACCTCCTCTTTGAGCTGCTCCTCGCTCTTGCCCACCCAGGCCACCTCGGGGTGCGTGTAGATGACTGAAGGGACGCAGTTATAGTCGATGTGCACAGCGCCGCCCGCCATGCCCTCCACGCAGATGATGCCCTCGTCCTCGGCCTTGTGGGCCAACATCGGCCCGGCAACCACGTCACCGATTGCATAAACGCTAAAAGAGGAGAGGAAGAAGCAAAGAGGGAACAAATGTCACTGAGCTGTGTTTTGCAAGGAGCGATACATGTAATTTACTTCAGCAGCTACATAAATACACAGAGAGGTTCTCTTACAGAGCAACAGAGCATCCCAGCGATGTGATCAAAGGCCTGTTCGTAACAGACTTGTTACTTTATTTCTCCTGTTACTAACACTAATGATATTTTTACACTAATCTATTTGTGCTTACTATTTTTAGAGATTTTGATATTTTTTAAATTGGACACAAAATTTTAGCAGGGGTAAACTGGTGAGGATGCACCAAATTGGTAAGTCTGCTTTCAGAGATTCAATCATGTCATTTTAGCTTAACCCTTTAAGACCTACCATAGAACCAAGTCCGCCAGAGCTTATATTATATTTTTACATGCTGTGGAGCCATTTTTGGGAGCATTTCAAGTTGCTATACATCAATACAACCATTACAGCCCAGATTTTAATAATATGTATGCATTAAGTGCATAGTAATTACATAAATTGCAAAAACGTGCAATAAACTACAAAAAAATTGAAAATCGTTTTTGTTTTTTAACATATATTTCTAGTTAGAGAAATTTAAGAGGCTTATCCCTCAAAACTGTAAATACAAAAAAGTTGCACAAAATAGTTTCCCACCACAGGAAATTTATTTTGAGTGTCTTCATAGTTTTATTTTTGACATACACCAATTTTTATACACTGCAGGAAAAACGAAAATAAATATTATAGTGCAAATTTGCAAAAAAGCAGCATATGCATCAAAATAAACTATTTCCAGCAGTGCAATATGAGTCCTAAGCATCCCAGAAACGACACAGAAAGTCATAAAGTCAAACATAACTTTTAAAAACACCAGGATAGGCTCATGAGGCCCTGATGGTAAAAAACTACATTTCCGCAAAAATGACGTCACTTCCGGTTTCGTGCAGGTCATGGCGGACATGCGATAGTTCGCGCTGATGGATGTAGGAAGTGTTATGAACAGCTGATCGGATCGGCAAAGCGTGTTTCTGGAATATTATGTTTTTGTTGCTGCAAGTGCTTTTTATGCAGTTTTTGCAAAGTTATATGTGGAAGGAAACTGTGACCGAGGACAAGCTGATGGCATAAGATGTAAGTACAACTCCTCCGGTTTCATATGCAAAAAAAATTATTGTGCTAGCTCACGTGGTTGCAGAGCTACTGGGATTTAAAAATAGTTGCGCAAAACGGAGCGTGCTGCTCCGACCGGCTTTAAAGGGTTAAATTCGGCAGCATGAGCTCGGCGGTACCTGGGGACTTTGGTCTGGAAGCGGTTGTTGACGGGGATGCGACCCCTGTTGTCCAGCTCGATGCCGACAGTGTCTAGGCCCAGGTTCTGGGTGAAAGGTCGTCTGCCGATGCAGACCAGCAGCACGTCACATGTCAGAGTCTCGCTCTTCCCTCCAGCTGCCGCCTCCACCCTGAAACACGCATAATACCCACGTGGTTACACGACAAAGCTCCCCAGCCATATTTCAAATTTCATGAGTTTATGGGTGTAAAACAGCCCAAAAGAAAAGGCATCAAAGAGAGTCCTGAAAGTCTGAGTCTGGTTTTTCCACTCACGCCACATCGATCTTGCCATCGGGCCTCTTGGTTGCTCCCATGACTTTGGTGCCGAGCTTGAACTTGAGGCCCTGCTTCTGCAGGATGCGCTGGAAGTTCTTGGAGATCTCCATGTCGATGCCCATACCACCCACGTGGCCCAGGAACTCCACCGCTGTGACGTTGGCACCCAGACGCTGCCACACTGACCCCTGCAGGACGGCAGGACAAACACTTTCTAAAGAAACAGAGCTGAGGCAGGAAATGTTGCCGATGTAGTCCACATGATCATGTGTTTGTGGGTGAATCAGTCTGTAGTGATGCTGACCAGCTCCACCCCGATGACTCCAGCTCCGATCACAATCAGCTCCTCTGGTACTTTCTTCAGGGAAAGAGCTCCTGTCGATGACACGACGGTCTCTTCATCAATCTAAAGAAACATATTTAAACACACTTCTTTTAAAAATCAACCCAGAATTATCTTTTAAAAATCAAGTGCATGTGAGTTTTTATGGAGTGGTGAAAGGAGGGTGACGAGACGAGGACGCCTTTTGTTAGACACCTGCAGCACTGACCCTTCCTCGCCTCCTCCACCTCCTTTGGTGAATACAACAAGCAAAAAACCTGCAACTAGTGAAATGAAGTATGAACAGGTCACAAATTCTCACACCTGGATGCCTGGAAAGGGCGTGACCTCTGAGCCTGTGGCGATGAGGATGTTCTTGGTGTTGATGACCTGCTCTGTACCATCAGCTGTTGTGGCGGTCACTTGGTTCTTCCCGGTTAACCTTCCAAAACCACTAACGTGAGTAACCTGTGGGGAGTGACGTCACACCACAGACACTGTTAAAAGTGGTTCAGATGTAGCATCTGTGTAAACCAGCACTAACGCAGAGAGGGAAGACTGACTTTGTTCTGTTTGAATAAATGTGCGATTCCTCCAGTCAACGCTTTGACCGCCCCACTCTTCTGAGCCATCATCTTCTCCAGGTTCAACGAGATGCCCGAAACTGGAAGACAAAGACTTGATTGTCAATGCGGTCACAAATGTCAAACTAAAAAACCGATGGAAAAACAAGTTACATTCAATTAAAGTGTACTGTCGAAAACACGTTCTGTGCCATCAGCATCCAGTACTAAGGAATACAGACCAAGGTTATTATCGTTAATGAAAACTAACGAAATAACGAAAACTAGAAGTGAAAAAACATTTTCGTTAACAGAAATAAAAATAAAAACAAAAAAAGGAAAACTAACTAAAACTGGAATGAGTGTTCACAAAACTAACTAAAATTAACTGAATTTATAGCAAAAATGTGTTTAGTTTTCATTGATGTGTGCGTGTCATACAAGAGTCAAGGGTGAAAATGAAGTTTAGTTTCCAGATTTTTTTCTTGCTGTGTCTCATTATGCCAGCAGGTGGCAGCACGTTAGTCGAGTCGTCTGTGTCGCTGCTCCGTCCACACGCAGAATCATGTCAGGAAAAGTCGGGAGCCAGAGTCCAGTTTGGGATTACTTTGAATATGACTGTGTTTTGGATAAAGCAAGTGTCTTGTAGTGGAAACAGACAAATTATGAGGGACATTTCTAAAGGGAAAAAAATCCCACAAACCTTAAAGTGCACTTGAAAAGCTCACACAAGAAGGCTAACCTAGCTTAGCTTGAGAAGGTAAGGGAGCACACTCAACCCTCATCCCCAGAAAACAGAAGCTAACCCCAGGCAAGGCAGCGTGATGCATCCCGAGACAACAGGACGGGGATATCTACACAACTGTGTGAGTCAATTACCTTCAAAAAGTTTATCAATTCACTTGAACCAAAATTACGAACACCCGGTGCTGCAAGAGTTAATAGTCTCATTGGGGCCAAGATATACATTTTATAGTTGCCTGGTATCAATGGTTGTTCATCTGCCTTTATTTATTTATTTAAAGAACCCATAGGTGGGAATGTGAGTTGTCTGTCTCTGCGTGTTAGCCCTGCGACAGACAGGCGACCTGTCCAGGGTGCAGTATGGTAGCTGGAATAGCAACATACCCAAGGATGAGCAGAATGACTGATATGATGAAACTGGGATTTTGTTACACTTAATTATTGCAAAAACAACTAAAACTATAACTGAAACTAATCAAAACTAAACTGAAACTAAGGATTTTCAAAAAAATAAAAACTAAACTAAACTAGCAAACAATTGGTAAAAACTAATTAAAACTGATATAAAATTGAAAATCTGAAGTCAAAACTAAATAAAAATAAAAACTAATGAAAATTGCAAAACTATTAAAACCCTGGTTGTAATAACATATATGCTTATATTAAATATGGCTAATGCTGCAAATAACGACCTTCAGTGTAATCTTGGCTAAAAAAAAAATCTACTTGAAAGGTTTAAAGACAATGGATTTCTCTACTGTAGCCATTTCAGGCACACAGAGCATGTACTGCTGGTCAAACCAATCATAAGAGGGTTGGTTGGCTTAAAGCGAGGGGAGCTAACACAGCTTGTTTCTGACAGGATGACATAAAGAAGGATTATTTTGAACTTTGAATCATGCAAAGCTCTACTAGAGCTCAAAATTATAACACATAACTGGAAATGAGCCCCCTTTAAGGATCAGCGAGCTACACAAAATGTACAAAACGTCCCTTTAAAGCCTGATGGTGATTCTTACTTTCGATGCCTCTGCTTTCAAAGTCCTTCCCATGAGCCAAGTGGTACAAGTAGGAGTTGTTCAGCAGAGCCTGCAGAAACAAAACAGCAGCTTATTCAGCTGGAGGAATGACTTAAAACACGTTTACATCATTTTACAGATTCAATATAGTTTAATCAATCTTACGCTCAGTGCTCATCACCAAACTGAAAAGTTATTTTTAGGTTCTGCTTTTCTCTCTCTGTGAAATTTAGTCCTTTTATGAAGTGGAAAATGTTTTTCCCACTCTGCTTGGATAAATCCAAAAGTATTGGCTTATTTTTGAATTCATCAAGACAATAAAAAGATGCTACGGGTATGTGCTGCTATTCTTTCCGGCTTCTACTACTCAAATGTCCTCCATGGAAGCATTTGCCCTTTATAATATATCTATGGATAGAAAACCATCACTGGATTACTTTTATACTAAAGGTGTACAAGTTCTGAAAGAGAAACCAAACCCAAGATAAAAACATCCTTGGTATCTCTCCTTCCTGTAAAACAATCATACTGATCAAACCTCTTACAAACAAACCTGTGAATTTGTGGTGATTAAAAGCAGTTTGTTACCTTCGAGGGGATGCAGCCGACATTGAGACAAGTCCCGCCGAGTGTGAGATTTTTCTCGACACACACTGTCTGTCCAAAAATAACAAATGTAGAGACGGGGGATACATTATTCACCAAAAACTTCCACTTGTGACCATCTGTGGGATCTGTTTAGACACCAGGATATCTGTCGAGCAGGTGGGTTACCTTGAAGCCGAGCTGTGCAGCTTTGATTGCAGCGACGTAGCCTCCTGGACCGGAGCCCACCACTGTGACGTCTGCATCAACTGCAGAGAGGCAACACGGCAGCTTTTAGCATGACTTTACACCACCAGAGAAAACTACATGATTAAGGTCTGGTGTATGTAAATGAACATTTTAATGCAAGCTCTCTACCACCCCTCTTTACGTAGCCCATGAAGTCCTATCCCCACCCAAATCCAGCACCGGAGACTCTCTGCAAGTCTGAATTATGAGACTGCTTTGATACAAACATCAGAGATCAAACCGCACAAACATGTGGCTAAAGTTCAGTAAACACTGTGTCACAAATAAAGTCCTATGATAAGATTCACAGCACAATCGTACTTGCTGCTTTGTCAGCGTAGGTCCGAACAGACAGCGCTGCAGCTCCGTGCACTTTGCAGGGCAGGTGGTGGCTCCGCTGTGAAGCAAACGAAATGCACAGTTAGAAAATACGCATGCACAATACAACTAGGCAATGCAACACAAAACAATGTTATAGTGCATCCCAAGCCAACTTTGCACACTAAAAGCATCTGTCTTCAGTGGCTTCTCTCACTTCCGTAATCTGCTGCTTAATCATTTCTATTTACATCACTACTATTTCCTTTTAAAGCTGCATACTCAGATACTGAGTCACGAAGGAGCAAACTCAACTACTAAACTAACATTTGAATTTTCATATTTAGTTTAATATTTAGACTCATGCACTTGTTTTCATGGAATTGTACCACATTCAGCTGGTTTGCTGTTGCAGTGCCAGCTCTCAGCAACGACACCCTCAGCCTGTCCACTAGCAACTCTGAAACTTTCCCCTCTAGCAGACTACCAAGTTAGCAAATAACTACTATTTAAGTGTTATAGAGTCACAAAGCTTCGAAACAATTCGGAATAATCTGATGCTCGCCGTGAAGCTGTGAGACAACAGCTGACCTTACAACATAAATTATGAGTTAGGCAACTGCTGCTAAACAGCTAAGCGAGCTAACACGACACCAGAGTGGGAAATGTCAACTGTAAAGTCATAGAACCTAGATGCTTTTCTTCTAGCTTTGTGTGATTTAAGCCCCTTTAATATTAGCAGAATACAAATATCACGCTTCTTTTCATTGCAGGTTTTACTTCAAAATACTGCGGCAATATGTAACCAGAAAAGTCGTGATTTAGTTTAAATGTGGGGAAGGTTGTTAGTCTAACTCATGCCGAATTAAAAGGAAAAAGGTATATGAATAGGAAAAACATCAACTGAAAACCAAGCAACGTGTTTAGACATCGATAACCACAACAACTCCAAATTGCATGTCTTTTCCAGTACAGTCTGGTTCGCCTTCTGCTGTTAGCCGAGTAGCTAGCCAGGTGCGGGCCGCAGGTCCAAAATTTCCCCTATCCTCTAGATCTGCAGCACGCAGGACAGTTTACGACACATCCGGGTTTCGCATACTGGTTATCGCGAAAATAATATGACTGCTTACCGTGGCCAGGGAGCGGTATAACTGTGTCCAGCTCTGCATTCTGTCGGTGTACTCTCACTGGATCCGTAACCTACAGCAGGCCGAGCAGCCAAGGACTCCTATCATTGCGCACGCGCAGTATGGGTCCAAACCGAACACTCCTCCGGGTCGCATCTATTACACGTCATTGGTCAAGTTATGTCACACAGGTCTCCTATTTACCAAGAAGACAGCTGAAGACGTTTTATGACTTGATATCGTCCTGGTCTACAAATGTTGGTTTTTGGTCTTTTCAGAATATCCAAATAGGAGTAATCCTCAAGGACAAAAATAGAGACTTCTTAGTAAACAATCTCATTATTACAACAAAATATTACATTCATAAATGCTGATATGCCAAATCCCCCCCTTCATGGCTTGCTCTTAAAAATGAACTTTCCCTGTTGCGTAAATCTCTGAAGCTAATAAATAAGCCCCAGGCAATTAAATTAATAAATAATAATAATAAATAAATTTTTAGAAGAACGTTTCTCACTTATCCCCTTATTTAAGCTATATGTCTTATTTATAAGACCTCACTTTTAATGATTTTCATGCTCCCCCTTATCTCTTTTATTTTGTTCTTTAATCTTTTTCTAATTCATTTACTTATTTTTTACTTTTTTATATACTTAGTTACAATTATTGTTAGTTTGACTGTGACATACCAACTACAATGCTGCAATAATCCTCTGATTAAGAAAAAAAAGAGGTGTGATATACTGTTGTGAAAGATTCGATTCACTGTTTGTTTCAGATTGTCATTGTCTTTGTTCTAAATAAAGTTTTTAAAAGTGAAAAAAAAAATGCTTCCGCGCACGAGACATAAAGACACCGTAACGCAAAACCGCATCAGAGCGCCCCCTTGTGACAATAGTCAGAACTAACTACAGAAACTATGTGTGTGTTTCATAATTAAAAGCACACTTGAATTTGTGTCATGCATCAGTGAAAACCCACACTGACAGGTTAATGCATCTCTTTCCTAAAAAAAAAAGTGTGATTTGTGCCATAAACCAGGTCGATTATTTTTATTAGAATGTGTTTTGTTCAAATGAATGTTGTCATATTATTAATAGATGGAAACCTTTTGAAGAGTGCAGTAAGGACCGCTCAGCAGGTGACATTTGCTAAAGTGGAAATGTTAAGGGGACGTGCAGTGTCCACGTTAATGTTGAACTTCTCTAAACTCAGTGTGGAGGGGACCGGAGTGTTTTTGTGGCGTGGGTGTGGTGTGATCCTGTGTGCGTGCAGGAGCAGCTCGGAGTTGTTATCTGATGCGCGTGCGAGAGGTGGCCCGGATTGAGTGGTGGGCTGGGTGTGGCCCCCTCTCATGCGTGTAGGAGGGGCTTGGAGTGGCGTAATCTTGTTGCGCGTGCAAGAGATGGGCCAGTGTGGCACTCTCTTGCGCGCGTGCAGGAGGAGCTCGGAGTGTGAGGTTCAACGCTGGAACGTTGAACCTCCTCTCCCCCCCTCCCGGACCAGGTTATGGATCGTTCCTCAGTGCGCGTGTGAGAGGTGGCCCGGATTGAGTGGTGGCTGGGTGTGGCGCCCTCTCTCGCGCATGCAGGAGGAGCTCCGAGTGGCATAATCCGGTGCGCATGCGAGAGGTGGCCCGGATTGAGTGGTGGCTGGGTGTGGCGCCCTCTCATGCGTGCAGGAGGAGCTTGGATTGTTCAACGTTCCAGCGTTGAACCTCCTAAATCCCTCCTCCCGACCAGGTTATGGACCTTTCCTTAGTGCGCGTGCGAGAGGTGGCCCGGATTGAGTGGTGGCTGGGTGTGGCCCCCTCTCGCGCGCGTGCAGGAGGAGCTTGGAGTGGTGTAATCTGGTGCGTGTTTGAGAGGTGGACTGGATTGCGTGGTGGCGTGGGCGTAGCGCGCTCTTGCACGTGTGCAGGAGGGGCTCGGAGTGGGTAATCTTGTTCCCGTGCGAGGATGGGCCTGGATTTTATGTGATGGTGTGGGAGCAGCGCCCTTTCGCGCATTAGCGAGAGGGCGCTGCTCCCACGCGTTTTTCCTGTTCCTGCAGGAACAACAGGACCTTCCGGACGAGCGTGAGCAGCATTCTTCACCTGATGGAAGAGACAGGAGCAGCAGCATCATTAATAAATGCAACATCATATCAAAATTAAATCAATCAGTGTCATTCATGAAGTTGAAGTTGTGTCACTTCAGTCTTCAGCACTTCCTCAAAACATGAAGAAATCCTTTCTCCTTACAAATATCTCTGCCTCAAGGTTTTATGACAACATGATTCTTTGATTAAAACTGATTAAGTTTATTGGTAAATATTGACCCTTGAACCACATCTTCACACTTCAACAACACTGATACACACTGAATGTGTATGCCAGTGTTGGTGGTCATCTCAAGTTCACTGTACAGATCAATCCTGTGAGTCTTTGGCACACCTTTGCGTTCATTGAACGTCTTCTTCCTTTTGATCAACTGATGGTCAAGTGTGTGGTGTTCCTGTGGATAACCAATCCTCCTGACATCACCACCGCGTTGCTTTTATAGGAAAATATGTGAAAGGAAAAATGACACAACAGCAACAAAGACAAAACAATGTTTACAATTAAATACATGAAATACTTTTAGGTTCATGGTCATTCAGTTGGCCAAAGAACCCATCTACTTAAACAAAAATGATGAGGCTGTACGGTGAGTGATGGCTCAAATTTTAATATAAAAATGTGAATTCTGTTTATTTGCCTACCAAACAGTTTTCTTCTTTTAAACAGATTTAAAAACACTTGGTGTGATAAAGTTCCTAAGCACTGTACATAATCAAAACTAACAGTCAAATAAAACTATCATGACTTTTATAAAAGTTTAATTGTACACATTTTCAGAAAAACACAAACTTGTCATAAAAACCATTTTAAAGCACTAAAATCTTTAAGACAAAGTTTCTGACAGTTTGCTTTTCGTTTAGTGTTTGTAATGTGCCAGTTCAGAGGATGCTGTGGATGCTGGTAAATGTTATTTGTGTTCTGGTTTGTAGCTTAACCATTTTTGTGCTTCCAGGTGCATTTCTTGATCGCCACTGAATTTATTTATCAGTGACGGCTGGAACAGAAGTGCTGCAAACAGACTTCCTTACGACTTCTTCCCTTGCAAAAGGACATTTTATTTGCAGTTACTTGGTACAAGAAACTTCATCAAGAGTTGCTGAAACAAAGCAATTCTTTTTATTTGCTTCTCCCAGATCAGAAACCTCAACATATACATGAACAGGACGGGACAATTAAGTAAATAATAAACTAAGAACCAAACAGAATAATAATCAAAGATTCAGATTCTACAGAAATTCAAAACTCTGGCTTCATGACCCAGGACATGCCACATATAGTCGATTATTTACACACACACACAAAAATAATCCATATTTTTTCCACTTTTCCCTTTTCTGTGATGTTTAAACAGGTTTAACTTCCTAGGATCTGGTGTCTACTAGGGGTGGGTTTTTATAATCGATTTATCGATTAAAATCGATTCTGGCTTGGATAGCGTAAAATCGATTCATTAAAATCCTGAATCGATTTTTTAATATAAATTTATTTTGCCCGAAATGCCAGAATCTCTGGTTAAATCTCACAAAATTTCAACAGCCACCAAACAGCTAAGACAGTAAATGAGAGCAGGAACATGGATTCTGCACAAAGACTTAAACACACAGCGCAACCCGCGGATCAGAATCAGTGAGATGTCGCCTTTCTCACCCGATGGCACGGACACGGTCGGGGCTGAAAGCCGACAGCTCGCTGATTCTGATCTGTCGGCGGTCCGCGCTTTGTGTTCACGCCCTTTATGTGCTGATTCTAAAGCTGTCAGTTTTATCTCCCTCCAAACAATATTGACCGAACCAGCAGCAAAAGAAGATCCAAACTACGCTTCACATAAACATCGTCATGAATTCACTCTGACTTTTACTGTTTTGCTTCAACCACGTTGCACAGCTCTCTCTTGCTCTCTCGCTCTCCCCCTCTCTCTGTACTGTTTTCTGCATTATTCGCTTGCTTGGACAGCGCTGTCGGCCGATGGGTTTTTTTTTTCGTTTTATATACTTCCGAAAAGAAAACCTAATTTCTGCCGTTCAATACCGAACAAATTTAAACTTTTTAGAATTATGCAAAATGCAAAATGCTTAGCCGTGTCTCTAATAAAACCGCTGTAACTTCAGAGGTAATGTTCATGTGTTGATTAATGGTTTTCTTTTGTTTTTGATGTACTGCAGAATATTTTTATAAAATCCCAGGCCAGGAAAAATCACCTTCATGTGTTTCTGTGTTTTATCTTCAGCTACTTTGACACAAATGCATCTGCTGTGATGCTCACACCTTTGATAAAGTCTTGCGTGTGTCAGCTTCCTTTTTATAGATACAAAAATATGTAACTGTACTGATCTGAATTATAATATTTCTGACTGTCAAAATTTCCCAGATTCAAATCGAAGTGAATCGAATCGAATCGAATTAAATCGAATCGTGGATCGAATCGATTCGGGACCTTGTGAATCGGAATTGAATCGATTCTAGAAATCAGTGACGATACCCAGCCCTAGTGTCTACATATGTGGACATCACATTTTGGGTTGTCTAGGGTCCGGTGGCGCCAGTGTCCGGCAGCCTCGCCTCTGTCAGTGCGCCCCAGGGCAGCTGTGGCTACAATGTAGCTGCCATCACCAGTGTGTGAATGGGTGGATGACTGAATGTGTAAAGCGCTTTGGGGTCCTTAGGGACCAAGTAAAGCGCCTTGAGGCGACTTTTGTTGTGATTTGGCGCTATATAAATAAAACTGAATTGAATTGAATAGAGTTATACAAATACAGGCCATTTACCATTCAAAATACTTAAAATTTGATCTACAAGGGCCAGATGTCCACTTACGAGGCCGTGATACTGCAACTGTTCTATCGAAATTTAAATGTCCTCATATGTGGATCTCATTTTCCTCAAAAACAAAAATCAGGCTAAAAGAAAAAATCACGTAATTCTTTATTTTACATTCATCAGGTCCCAATCACCCTAAATAGCAAAGAGAAACTCAAAATGCATGCCATGAAAGAGTTTGGGTCTTAGGAGCTCAAAGGAAGTGCTTGTACATCATAAAAAGAGATTATGACACAAAATCTTGAAAAAAGTTGATAAATATAAAAAAGGTGTGCACATCATTATCATTCTGGTTATTGTATTACGCAGCCGAACCCACCAGTGTGGATGTTATTACCATCATTGGAACAGGGACTGAAGAACAGGTAGAGCTTCTCCGTGAAGGAGCAGTCAGAGAAGGAGTAGATAAGAGCTGCAGTGCTGACGTCATAAAAGCAGACCAGACCCTCGTCGTAGTGGACGTACACGCCCACCTTCACAGGCTTCGACCTCAGGGACAGGTGGACTGCCGGCTCCGTGGAAACTACATACCCATCAGAGCACAAACATAAAGTCCAGAAACCGTTGCTAGAACTCAGCTGGACTTGTCCTTTCACATTATCCTTTCTGGTCACTCCTAAAGTCCACGTAGACCACTTGTCAACCGTGACCTCAAAATAAAATCTTCCAGAAGAGTAACCCAGATTTGATAACACACATCTACAATCATTCCCTTTATACTGGGGGGGTCTGGGGTGAACCGTATCAGGGTCAAGCATGGCATAACATCTGTACCACTGGACTCTCTTCAGCTCGTCCTCAAACAGACTCTTCATCTGGTCATTCAGCTTCTTCTCCACCTGACTCACAGCTCTCACCACCATCCCTTCATATGAAGGTGGATGGATACTGGTGTTGGTCCAGTCTTTAGTGGGTGGAACAGCTTTCACAGAAGAGAAGTTGTGGATGAACTGGAGGTGGTCTTCTGAGCTGGAGAGTTGCTCCATCTCAGAGCTTCTCTTCGTCAGCTCAAAGATTTCCTGCTCGAGCTCCTTGATGACGTCTGCAGCCTGTTTCTCTGCTGTTCTCTGCTTCTCTTTGACCGCCTCTGTCAGCTCATCCAGACCTCTCTCTATAGACTCCATCAAATCAACGAAGAACTGAACACCCCCCTCCAGCTCTCTGTCTGCCTCTTCCTTACTGAGCTGCACAGAGCGTTTAACCTCTTGAATCTTCTCCAGTCTCTTCAGGATCATTCCCTGAAGTTCAGCCTCTTTCTTCACCAGCCCTGCCTTCTTCACTTTGTATTCCTCTTTCAGAGGAACAACATCATGGCGCTTGTGGTCTGAAACAGAGCACACAACACAGACACACATCTGATCGGTCTTGCAGAACATCTCCAGCGGTTTATCGTGTTTTGAACATATCCTTCGTTCCAGGCTCTTAACAGGGTCGATCAGCTGATGTCTCTTCAGGCCTGAAACAGTCTGATGAGGCTGCAGGTGAGTCTCACAGTAGGAGGTCAGACACACCAGACAGGACTTCAGAGCCTTCAGTTTGGTCCCAGTACAAACATCACAGAGAACTTCTCCTGGTTTAGCAGACTGTTGCTCTGATCTCCTCGTGCTGCTGCTGGCTTCCTGCTGAGCTGACAGCTTGAACTGAGCAGCCATCTCAGAGATGAAAGTATTGACATGGAGCTCGGGTCTTGTGTAGTACTTCCTTTTACAGATGGGGCACTCACACAGAGGACTGCTGTTCCAGTGCTGAGTGATGCAGTTCTTGCAGAAGTTGTGTCCACATGGTGTACTGACTGGATCTGTGAACACTTCCAGACAAATGCAGCACAGAAACTGGTCTTCAGACAGCAGACAGCTGGCAGCAGACATGTCCGCACTGGGAGGGTAAATGGAGAGAAAGGAAAAACTGTAACTGCATTATCGTTCAATAATTCAATAAACAGTAAGACAATGTGTGGAGGCTATAATTTACTTGATTTCTTTGTTATGTTTTCTTCCTCCTATTCACCTCTAATTTTGGAAGTAGAAGTACAAATACTACTGTTAAAAAAAAAGTAATCTAGTAAAAGTTTAAGTACTGTTGTCAGAGTCCAGGAGGCCATTTATATGAAAAGGGAACGACCATCTCTAAATCGAGGAGGGGCCTAAGGGTACATCTCATGATCTTACAATGCTGTGATTGCAGCCGTTCCCCAACTCTCTGTGAATGGGACTCATGGCCATTGATCAGTGGTTGTTGACTAATAGTCATGAGAATTTTCATTTTAACGATCATCATAATAATGATGAAGGAACTGACCTCCCAGCCCATTGTTCCTTCAGTGGGCTGGTTTCAGTCACTTGGATGATGACGAAACGTTTCTCCCACTGAAAACGTCCAGATGAACAGAATCAACTTTTGGGGAGTCTCACGCTGTGAGGTGTGGTTCCTAGGGGGGAACCACACCTCACAGCTGGTGTGGGCTGCGGTGTCGCTGCACCCCCTTTCAACTGATGGTGCCGATACACAGGATGGGGGAAGGGGACAATCCCCAGGTCTTCCTGGAGACCTTCCAGGCCACTGCAGAGGCATGACAGTGGCCTCTGGCGGAGTGGGCGCCACCACTACTACCAATACTGGAGAGGCCCAGACTGCGGGACCGAGTCTGCCGCCGACATCGCGGGGGAACTGTCTGCTGGGCCATGCTGGCCCTACTGGGCCGGGGTGGGCCTTTCGAGTGAGGTCCCATCATCTCCGGAAATTCCTACCATGGGAGATTTCCCACTGGAGCAGTCTCGTGATGACACCCTACGCTCAGCCTTCGACCAAGTGGTAGACATTGATGGTCATGTGCTGTGCCCTGAAGCCGTGTGGACCTACCTGCGCTTCGTATTGTGGAAAGATCGAGTTATATCGAGTGAGTTGTGGAACACACCCAGTTGTTGGTGTCACAAAGCGGTCCTTAGGGTCCTTAGGGACTGAGTAAAGCGCTATACAAATGCAGGCCATTTACAAAGCCGCCAAGAAATTATTTTCCAGGCGGCTCACTATACACCATGGCAGAGCATACGGGATATGACAAGACTCTGGAGTGAATAATGACCCGATTTTATTGGCTTGGAATCCAGGCAGATGTGCGCTGCTGGTGCGCATCCTGTCCGGAATGCTAACTTGTTAACCAGCCGGCCATACCAAAAGCACCTTTGCACCCACTCCCATTAATGGAGATCCCATTTTAGCGCATCGGCATGGACCTCATCGGGCCATTTTATCAGAATGCATGCGCCTATCGCTTTGTATTCGTTCTGGTGGATTGTGCAATGCGATACCCTGGAGCAGTGCCACTGCGCACAATTTCTGCAAAGAGTGTGGTGCAGGCACTGTTTCAGGTCATCTCCCGAGTCGGTATTCCAAAAGAAATATTGACTGACCAGGGCATATCGTTAAAGTCTTGCACACTGAAGGATCTGTGCGAGTTATTGAGCAATAAATTGACTCGGCCCAACGTCTACCACCCTCAAACTGACGGCCTGGTGGAGCGGCTGAATAATAATCATTTTGAGATGCAGCCTCGCATGTTTATGGCCCCTCTACACGGTTCTGTGTAGACTATTGCAAAGTAAATGAAGTGTCACGCTGTGATGCATATCCCATGCCATGGGTCAATGAACTCCTGGACCAGTTGGACACTGGATTTAACCAAGGGCTACTGGCAGGTTCCCTTGTCTGCAGAGTCCAAGGAAAAACGCCCTTCTCCACTCTGTAGGGTTTGTACCAGTTCAATACATCAATACAATCCATTCGGCTTGTTCAGAGCCTCGGCCACATTCCAGCGCCTCATGGACTGGGTGCTGTGGCTGCATGCTGCATATGCTGCTGCCTACTTGGATGATGGGATCATCTATAGCAGGGGTCCCCAATCCCAGTCCACGAGGGCCGGTGTCCCTGCAGGTTTTAGATCTCACTCTGGGTCAACACACCTGAATCACATGATTAGTTCAATACCAGGCCTCTGAAGAACTTCAAGAATGTTGAGCAGGTCATTTATCCATTTAAATCAGCTGTGATGGATCAAGGACACATCTAAAACCTGCAGGGACACCGGCCCTCGTGGACTGGGATTGAGGACCCCTGATCTATAGTGACACCGTGGTGGAGCATGTGCAGCAGATGGCCGCAAACAAACCTATTTATCATGACTTGACACAATATCTGATTTGAAAACATGAGGACTTACATGTAAGCTTTAAATTTCCAGTTAATCAAACCTCACTGAGCAGTCCGTCCCTTTAAATCTACCTCTCTTCTTCTTTCTCCATCTCTGAGAGAAGTTAGCGCTCTTTCTTTTCTCTCCCTGTGAAATACAGCAGCTGGACCTGTCGGGGCCATTTTTTTGTGTTGTTACCTTATGTGTACAAATAGGGGTCACCTTTTGTGTGTTACAGTTTGGTGTGTTTCTGGGAATGTATTTAAGGTAGATACAATTAGCGCCAGGTGTTGCTGTTCGGAAAAACCACACAGTTTGTGACCACTGCGCTGTTGTGATAAAAGACGTTGGATAAAGAGAGCTGTGCAAGAACAATTATAACTGATGGGATACAATACAAATGTTAAACAGACGAATTAAACATGAGCAGCTACAATACTAAATCTGAATCAAACAACAAAAGTGTCTTATTGAAAATCATTCCCACAGAGGAGAGCTGACCTCACCTCACACACCCACTACCTTTTTAAAGCTCCTCTGCCAATCACACGACAGAAAATGTTTTTTTCAGGTGAATAAGACAGAACAGCTTCTATTTATCTTTGTACAAGTTGATGATAATTTTCAGGA
Organism: Neolamprologus multifasciatus; assembly: GCF_963576455.1. NCBI lineage: Eukaryota > Metazoa > Chordata > Actinopteri > Cichliformes > Cichlidae > Neolamprologus > Neolamprologus multifasciatus. The sequence continues at coordinate 3,222,367 of NC_140445.1, read as the reverse complement.
AAAAATGAAACTAAATATAGAAAATAAACCTTTTTAAAATCAAAACAACTGACAGTTTATTTCAGTTGTTTCAATTTGACAAGACACAGCACAGAATAATAAGCTTGAATTTTGCATCATTGCTGAATTTTCAATCCTTAAATTGAATCTGCTGCACTCACCGCTGCTGTGTAGAGGCTCTCTGACTGACAGAGACACTTGTCTGCAGCCACCTGTTGGTCTGATAAACCCTCAGTTTCATTTCAGGAACATGACGTTGAAGCTCTTCTCCTCTTTCAGCCGATTAATCCAGCTCTGTGCAGGGGCGGATCTAGAGAAATTTTCTTAGGCTGGCATGGAAAAAGTATTTTGGAAACTAACTGCACAGCAGGCAGCACTATTAGTTCTCTCAGTCTCAGAGCAGCATTTCTAATTTTGATTGAAAGTGTCAGAGAAAACGGCAGCCTCGAGCAGGCCAGGATATTAGTTTACAGAGGCTGTTAGAATTATATGTCTAACATTAAAATGTTGGTGACACATTAATTTCATCCTAGTGGCGCTGACATATTCATAGGGTTAATTTTTGAGACAATATATCATGAGGTAGTCATGATTTTGCAAATATTCCACCTTAGTGCAGTTTACACAAATTGTTTTAAAAATGCACTTAGCCTACAAACATTACTGATGAGTCAAGATCTGCTGAAACAGATCAAATTGACAGAAACATTGAAGCAGCTCCACATTTTATTCTTATTGTCATGTCAACACAAAGCTCAGAGAGTAATGGTGACACAAGATCACAGGTGAAATTGGATGATGACTTGATGGTTCATTACTGTATTTGAAGCACATGTGTGACTGCATGTATGTGGAATGTCTCACTGTTATTCATCAGGTGACAGAAGCAGCTCTGCCATGTTGTAGCTCAGAAAGCTCTGAAAGAAGCTTCAGTGCTCTCAGAAGACCAAAAACATGGCTAAGGTCAACAATGACTCAAATGAGATTAAACAATGCTGCTGTATGTCCACCAGGAGACACTGGACAGTATAGATGTAAAACAAATATGCCAGCAGTTTATCTCAGTTAACGAGAGGAGCAGGCATGTGTTTGGCTGCTTCACATAGTGGACATTGAGTTGTTGTGTGGGACATGTAGTCCATGTCTGTTGCTGTAACAGTAGTTCATGTTTAGAATAAAAAATCTCAGCTCACTGATTTGATCAGAGCAATAGTGCCTAAAATGTTGCATAATCTTGCTGAGAGATCCATTTGTTTTATGGACAAAAACCAGCAGGTCATTCAGTGTTGCCTTAGTGCTGATGTATCAGAGATGTTGGTGTACTATAACTGAAGTAATGTTGTTAAGTCCTTAAAGTCATATTCTTATATTTTATTCTGTATTTGAAGCTATTTTTATTTTTGTATGATACCTGATTTATATGGAATATGGTTAAAGTAAACTAAACTCTAAAATACTTAGTCAGTCATTTGTTTAACAGTAATTTAACATTATATAATTCACATATAAAACTATGAATTGTAATTTTAAATGCTTTAAAAGCATGTAGAATAGCATATGTAGGCAAGTATAATTCTCTTTTTTCTTTTTTATCAAGAAGCAAAGACAAAAAGGAAAAAAAAAAGAAACAGGGCAGAGTTCGGTGGTTGAATCATCCGTCCCCACCAACGCCAAAACCAAATCTACGCCCTTGCCAGGAAGTATAAAATCCAGAAAGCTGCACAACGTGTGGTGGCTGTCAGGAACAAAATGTAAACGTAATCTTTGATGATTTTTTGGGTTAACCCTGTGAGGTCTAAAATATAATTGGCCATTTGAAATTTAATCTGACATTTGTATTTCATCTTCAGATGGTTTTATTTTATTATTGTCTTTTTTTTTTTTTACCTTGCCTTGTTTGGTATCATTCTTTTCAGCTCAACCTCACATGTCTGAATTTACAGTTATTTTTTCACTGACATACTGTGTTGACACAACTGATCAGAAATCACACAAAAAAACATAAACTCCTAGTAGTTATATATTTTTTTACTGTAAAACTTGTATTTAATTTTAATTGTTGCTGAGCTCAAAGTGTTAATGCCACCTTATTTTAATTGAATAATTTTAGGGTAGATCTGCCCTCGAGGCCACAGACCTGCACACGTCCATTTTTGCTAACCTGAGTCCACCTGCACCGGCTGTGAAATCTTGATCTTTTGCTTCCACTCAGGGCTCTGTGGTGCAATGGAGAGCGCACTGGACTTTTAGAAGAGCAAAGAGGAAGTAATTCAAAGATTGTGGGTTCGAGTCCCACTAGAGTCAATTTCTATTAATTAGCACTTCATTGGTTCAGTGAAAGTGCCTTACCAATATTGTCTAACTCACCCTCTTTAGATCTGCCTGCAGCCTTGTGAACAGCCAATCATCACCTGACATGTCACTCATGTAGCTGTTTCACTTGGCACTGCTGAAGATATGTGGTACAGTCACCGAGCTTCCTTTTTAATTTCAATTAATCAGCTTATTTAACCACTAACATTAAATATGTATTTTACACATCATCAGGAGTTTTGTTTTAAAACCTTTACACATTTTCAGAAAAACACATGACTGCATCTACTTTTAGATCATCCAGGTACCCCTTATGATTTGTTTCTATGTCCAGTTTATATGTGGAGAATCTAATGCATCAACAGGGCTGTTGACTATCTTAATCTCAGTTATCTAATGAATTCATCATATTGACTGATCTCTAACACAGAGTAAAACTGTACAAAAAGTTTTTCTCAAAGTTTTCCAAGCAAGCATTTTGAATCAAAAACACACGTTCCCGTTTCATGTCATTTTTGTACTCCATTTATGCATGAAAAGGAAAAACATGAGCCGCAGTCATTTACACTGGAGCAGAGCATCATGGAGGACAACCATCTGTAAACATCACTCTGAGTCTGGAGAACTTGAGATGTATATTTAAGGTTTAAAAACAAGTTGCTTCACTGTCAGACTCTATCATGCCCCTCTGTGGCTGCAGGCTGCTGTTTGGGATCATCTCCACTAGAGGGTGTCTTGAGCAGCTGCTTCTCACCTGCTCACACACAGTTACAACAAACATAACATAAAAAACCCCAAACATTAACATTATGTTGGTGCTGGATTTTTTTAAAAAAGAGATTAGAAACATAAGGACGGGCCTTATGTTTCAAATATGAATTTTCAACCCGTACCTGCTCGGCCATTCATACCTCAAAGTAATCACTCAATAGATAAACAATTAAATGACAAACTGAGCTTCAAAGGGCTCTGTGGCGCAATGGATAGCGCGTTGGACTTCTAGCAAAGAACGGAGGAAGGAATTCAAAGGTTGTGGGTTCGAGTCCCACCAGAGTCAATGCCTGTAATTTAAGTTCTATTAATAAGCACTTCAATTGATCAGTATTGGAAAACAGCTTTATTAAGGTGGTCAGGTCAAACACAGACCCATCACTCACATAAACAAAATCATTGACAGAGTCTATCACGCCCTACTATGGCTTCAGGCTGCTTTTTGTGATACCCTCCACTAGAGGGCAGACTTACTCTGCTTTATATACAAATACTATATTTTATGTGAAATTAACAAACTGTTAAACAGAACCTGCAAAGTAGAACCTTTGTGATCTAAGAGTGACAAGACACAAGCGAGTACTAAAGCTGCCCCTAAAAGCCGAAGAAATGCAATCACACCAAAGAGAGAAATACAGCCACACTTCTCATCAGTGTCTCTCAGAACTTTTTTTATTTCCCATGCATAGTTTGGATGAGTGTAGTGGAACTGAAATGAAAAATATGGACATAAAAGTGTTGACATTCATTGTGATTTTCTCCGTTACAGACATCAAAGAAATCATTAAAAAAAAAAGGTTTACAATTAAACAAAGAAAGGTTTTATTCAAGGTTTAAAATCTTTCAGAAACGTCCTTCAAGGTAGAGCTAGGATGCATTCTGGACGGGAAAAAGTGCCGTAAAACATAAATACGTTACCAAAAAAAAAAAAAAAAAAAAAAAGCAGCTAAAACGAAAACATTCAGCACGTTTTTATACAACAGTGCAACGAAAAGGCGGCAAGATCTAAGGGTGGTTTCTCAGCACTCAGTTCCTCCATTTGTAACTAGCTGACATGACTGCAGCTACCAAAAACCTTTAGTGCCAGGAACGTCTTTCAAGGAACTAAAAGGTCCATTAGATCATTGGGTTTCTGCATTTCCACTGTGGTGTGAGGACCTGCGACGATTAAGAAAGTCAGGCCTCTGCATGGACGTAAGGAAGCTTTTACACGTCATTCCCCAAGCTACAGATTATACAACAACGCAGACGACAATGGCATGTAATGTGAGGGACAGGGGACTGCATAACTGCAGTCAGCGTTGAAGATATTCAACGATACTGCTGTTGCTCGTGATTTACAACTTTGCAAACAGTCACTGAAGGCATGAGCCGAGAAATGCTCGACCAAAATTAAAGCAAAATGATTTTAAAAGCTTTTGCAGATGCTGACATAGACTAGCTTAAAATGTTAGGAATAGTTGACCAATCAGAAAAGCTCAGAAAGCAAGTACCCAACCCCCAAAAAAGCTCAGGAATTTTTGGGGGTGGGGCTACCTCCTGAACAGGGACTTTCAGAGTTTAACAAAACAAACAAAAAAAACCCCTAGAACTTCATTTAGACCCTAGTCCCAACAGTGAAAACACCCTGAGCTCCTCCAAAGGTTCCTGCAAAGTTCCTGCAGTGAAAAAGTGGCTCATGGCGTGTTCTTCTCTCTACTTTTAAGACCACAGCTGTAAACAGCAGTGTGATGAGTCTGGTGCACTGGTGCTCCTAGCTAAACAGGAACAGGTAATGTCTCCTAAATTTAAAAAGAACTGGAATTATGAAAAATGAATCTATATGATATAATCTTAGGTTTTAAAAGCAAAGTATGGAAACCACCGAGTCGGTATACGTATCCTTTAAAACTGCGCTGGTCGATCATTTTGTTCTACACTGTGTTATGTTACTGTTTTGGTCCAGTGTCTCTGAAACAACATCTTTAAAAAAACAGACCAACTACAAAAATGTGGATATTTAGAGGCAAAAACAAAGTTTCTGAGGAGATTCTGAAGAAGAACAGAGCATAAAAAAGGGTTCTGCTTTTAGTTTTCTAATCTTGCTGTGACTGCAGGATGTAAATAACTGCTTTGCCTTGTTTCTTACATCTTTAAAGGTTACTTATGAGAATTTTCCAGTGACCTCTGACCCCAAATATGATGCTCCTTTAGCCCCTTTACACCCCCAGGTTGTGGTTAGGTGCACGTTTTCCCCCTGAATTTGTAAACAGCTGAAGACTCTTAAAACCAGGTGATCCACTGCTTCCCCTTCAGTGTGGATGGACGCACAAAAAGCTTTCTTGGTGATATTACACCTGTTCCATTAACATCTTTGCAGCTCCCGGGACACCAATCAATCGGACCAGGTCCAAATTCTACTACAGCTTTAGTTCCACACACGTGGACTTGTGTCTGCGTTAAATGCAAAAACAAAATCCAAGTGCTGTTAAGAGCAAACCAACAAGTTGGCAAAATAACCACAAGCTTAAAGTCGTGAAGAAAACCATGTAAACACGGGGAATCGTGACATTAAATGGCTCCTGAATTTCTGAATGAGGCCCATTTTCAGTCATCTGGAACCGTCTGCGAGGGGCCGAAAGCTCTATCTTAAAAAAATACTTCATGCGTGGACGAGACCTCAAACCAGTCGCGTCAGGATCACAACACAGACTGTATATAAAGATGGACAACTCACACTGTCAAAAAAGTAAAGTGAAATTTGGCTGAATATTTAAGGAGTCTGTGAAAAGCAGGAATGATTTTAGTTCTATTACTTTACATTTAGATTTGTTTCTTGAAAACCTGGCGGTGGGGTTCCTGGGGCTTGTTAACAGTCTGCTATTTAAAACTGTACTTTTAGTGTCGCTTGAAAGTCTGAGTCAGTTTTAATAGCTCACAATTAGGGATGCACCGATACCGATACCGGTATCGGATATACCGATACTGGTATCGGGGCCGATACCTGTATCGGTATAACCGATACCGATACTGGTATATCGGGTATACCGATACTGGTATCGGGTATCGGGGCCGATACCGATACTGGTATCGGGTATCGGGGCCGATACTGTAAAATATGTGTGTACTCATACTCGTAAAAGTTAACCGATACCATGAACCGATACCAACTTATTTCATTAATCAGAGGGTGGCTTGTCATTTCTGTTGTAGTTTTTTAGATTGGCCACTAGGGGGACATCCCGTGCTAAACAGGCACAGGGTTAGGAGAGTGAGACTGGCGGCTCCAGATAAAAAAAGAGAAACTGGAGGCTGCTGTAGCTAGGCTAAACAAAATGTCAGCAGTGTGGAACAGCCAACTTTAACTCAGGTTTTGGAAAAGCGATGAAAAATGTCAAGAGAAAATCCACAGGCAGTTAAAATAACAGAGGCTCTGACTCATTTTATCGCTCTGGATGACCAGCCAATGCCTGTGTGTGTGTGGTAGAAGTATCGGTTTTTGTACTCTGCATCGGCAAGTACTCAGATCCAAGTATCGGTATCGTATCGGTTTGAAAAAATTGGTATCGTTCCATCCCTACTCACAATGAAAAGAGCTAAAATCCTGAGAGAAGCTGGGGGGCGGGGGTTGGGGGGGAGATAAACGCTGTGATGTAGATGCAGATTTTTACCCCTCGGCAGCGACAGGTTAGTTTGCATCACAGTCGGAAAAATAAAAAGTAATTCACAGTTCTAGGTAACACTGTATTGCAACTGCAACAGCAGCACGGGAACATCTGGTGTGTCTGTGCACAAATGAAACACACACACATACACACCACAGCCACAACATATGGTTATATGTGCTTACTTTTCTTTTGTCTTACATCAACATGTGACTGTTCACTGTTTTGCCTTCATTGCCGGAGAGAAGTACAATCATAATAATAAATATGACTTAGTATGAGAGTGAAGTTTGCAACAAATAATGTAAAGCTGTGTGTGTGTCTGAAGACAAACGTCTTACTGAAAATGTGGATTTTCGCGTAACCTAAAAATGTGGAAAGCTTCGTCATTCTCACCAACGTGTGAACGCAGCAGTGTCCAACGAGCTCCCTTCAATGTTCGGACGTGACGGCGTGGAAACGAACGGCTGTTCCGCACGAATCGTGGGGTTAAAAACAGAAAGACAAAAAAAAGAAAAGCTGTGCTGGTTTTCAGACGGCGTCGATTACAGCCCACGTTAACAGAACGAGAAATACTAACATGATAAAGTTCAGTGTGATCCCAGCGATTACTGTGAAAAGATATTACATATCTACACTTAGAAAATTCACTTCAACACACCCCGATCCAAACTTTCCACCAGTATGAAAAATATACAAATAAAAAATACAAAAACTCTCGGACACTAAGTAGGTAGTTTTCTGTTGACATGAAATCAGTGACGACTAAAAGATAAATATTTCACATCTTTTTTCTTCTTCCTTGCATTTTTTTTTTTTACAGAGAAAATAAAAATTTGTGTGTATGAAAGGAAAAAAAAGTCCCAATTTGAAATATTATCCTTCAGTAATTAGTAACATCATGATAGCACGTATCTGCGTGTCAGCTAAAATGCCTCAGCTTCTCTAGTAAGCAGAAAAGAGCCAGTGTTGAACCCAAAAGCATAGAATTCTTTTCTTTTCAGACATCATACACTATGCACAGATAATAAAAACATCAACAATGATCAAGTCTTTTTTTTTCCACACGAGAGAAATGATTCCTCCGTTTAGGTCTGGGAACGTAAAAGAGCTCAGGGGGCGGGGAAACACTGGAGATGCACTATCATCATCATCATCATCAGTCAGAATGGAATTACTGCCATGAAAAGCTCAGTTCAGAGACGGAAAAAAGGTTTTGTTGACATACATCTATTTAGCGTCCCATAATAACACTACTGTGAGGCGAGGGTGTGGTAAGTGTTGAATCGGCGACTGGTGTACAAAGAGTGATCTTCGGGACGAGGGCACACCAGTGTGCAGGTAGCATGTGTCTCAGCTATTAGTGTACTACACACTTTGACCCATAGGAGGAATTTCAGTTTCTGTATGTGAGTAACACCACCTGGGAATTCTGCTCCGGAGGAGCCAGGCATCAGGCCTTGCCAGGTGAGTAACAGTCGTTCACTGTCATTCGTGGAGATGCCACCCGTTTTGGCACCTATGTGGGACACTGGCGGGGGAGGAGGACCCTCTGAGCCATTTAAAACTTAGTGAAGGAAAACTTCCGCTCAGAAAGATGAAAGGGAAGGGAAAGATCAAAAGTGTCTTAGCTCACTTAACGTGTTCGGCACTGTGGGAAGAGCAGTAGTATTTCTTGTGAGCTATGAACGTGGAGAGGCTGCTGAACTTGATGTTGCACAGCCGACAGAAGCGCGAGTTACCGTTCTGCACGGGGAAGATGACCGGGGTGGTTTTAGGACTGACGCTGGGTACGGGGATCGCGTGGGAGGCCGCGGTCTGGGCGGCCTTGTCTGGAACGTGTGACGATCCCAGCTTCTCCCTCAGGACTTCAGGCACAGGTGACAAAGTCAGAGACGGAGCCCTTGGGGGAGACACAGGCAGAGGAGAACTGGCTAACGGTGATCCGCCCCCAGCGGAGGGGCTGCCGTTCACCAGGGGCGAAACGGGGGAAGTTGTACCACTCCGACCCTGCCCGTTGATGCTGTCTCTGTGAACTCGAGAGACAAGTCTGGCCTGGTTGGTTGGAGTAGCTGAAGCGGCTCCGTCCCTGGGACTCAAGCTCGGGCTGCGGCTCGCTGTTCTGCCCAGATGGGGCAGAGTCTCCTGGGGTGGCTGAATGGTTACGACCAGCCCGTGGGTAGTCTTGAAATGCTCCATCAAGTCACCAGCGATGGGCCTGTTGGGACAGTATGGGCAGACCATCTGAGCAGAAGCCGTGACCACGCTTTTGGCTCCAGCTCCTGGAGAGGCTGCAAGTGTGGTATTCGTATGCGAAGGAGATGCAGCATCCGAGGCGGGTAAGGCAGAGGTGTGAGGACTGGATGACGTGCCCTGAGCCTGGGCCACCCACTCAGCTGGGTGAGCTTTATTCTCCACAGGGTGCAGGAGATCCGAACGCTCCTGCTGAGGCCTGCTTTTTGGAGAGGTGGAGGCTGATCTCTTGAGCCTGTGAAGCTGCTCCAAAGTGTGGGGTTGGAGGGTGGTGGCGGGGCAGTAGTATGTTTTATGAGCCAGGTAGTTCTCAATACTGTTGAAACTGATGCTGCAAGCTGTGCACTTGTGGTAGTCGGTGAGAGGCAGGGCTGGGAGAATGCTGCTGCCGCCGCCGCTGCCGCTGTGCCGTGGAGCCTCTCTGAGACGGGGCCTCTTGCTCAGGTCGATTGGGCCATCTCCTTCGGGGCTTGAGCCACCTGCACCACTGGGAGAGACTTCCTGCTTTACTACCAAGCCTAGAACCGAGGGGGATGGAGCAGAGGCGGCGGCAGTGGCCGCCGCTGCTGCTGCTGCAGCGGCAGCGTTAGCTAACGCCTCGGTTCTTGCCATGTGAATCTCATACATCTTCTTTCTTTTGCGTGTTCGGATGGGCTGCGGAATGAAGGCGGCTGTGTTGGTGGTTTTGGCCATGTGTACGGCTCTCTGGTTGGACGGGTCGTGGCGCGACGCACAGTAGAAACGTTTGTGGACAGTGTAGTTGTCGTGACGGCTGAAACGGATGTTGCAGGCTTCGCAGAAGGTTCTGTTGGGATCGTCGTCAAGGTCTTCTGTGGAACCGCTAGCAGGACTCTGGCTGCCTTCACTTGCTCGTCCTCCTCCGCCTCCTCCTCCGCCCACACTCGTACCAGCACCTTCCCCTTCAGAAGAGGACGGGATTACCTCTGTCCCCGCTGGAGGTTCAGTCTTCACCTCCAGCACCCTCCTGGATTCTGCTGCTCCACTTCCTGCAGGAGGCTCGGAGTCAGACGGCGAGGCAGAGGCGGCCCTACTTGACGCTCCGCCCTGAGGAGATGCAGATGAGCCGCGTGTCCCAGCAGAAGGCGCGGCGGCCGAGGCTGCGTCTCTAGTCAATGCGGCACCCGAGGCTGAGGATGCGCCTTCGCCTTGATGCCTGCTTGAGCAATAAAGCCTCTTGTGTGCATAGAAATTGTTGATGTTATTGAAGGTGATATCGCACTCGAAGCAGGTAGCTCCTTTGTGAGGTGGAGTGGCCGTCGCCGTGGGTGCAGTCGGTCCAGAAGGAAAGAAGGCTGCGGCGTTGTTCTGGGCGACCGTCTGGCCCTGCTTTAGGCGACTGTGGACCATCTCTGACATTTTAGCCAGGATCTCCGAGGCCTGAGGCAGGATGGCTGCCTCGGGGTTAAACATGTACTGAGGCAGGAACAGCGCTCCTCCTGGAACAACTGAGCCTGCACCTCCCATATGGGCGGGGCTAGAACCAGGGGTGGGACTAGTGGGTTCTGCCTTCACTGTTGTTGTAGCTGGACTCTTCGGCGAGTTCGATGTTTGGCTGGAGGAGGTCGTTTGCGCCTCTTTTATGTTCCTTCCTGCCTCTTGATCTACCTCCTCTCCACCCATCTCCTCCTCCTCCTCCTCCTCATCCTCCTTAATCTCCATTTCCTGCTCTTCTGTGTCTGAATCTGAATGAGGCTCCTCTTTGATCTTTAACTCCAGGATCTGGTCATCAGCAGGACTGCAGTCTCGAGGAGTGGCTGAGCCTCCGTTCGTGCCTGGGCTGGATGAAGCCAGGGGTTCCTTCTCCTGGGGAGACGGTTGGGGGTGGTCGACCGACGATGGGGTACTCTGACGAGGAGTAGGGCTTCTTTCAGCCGGGACCCTGACTTCCAGGTGAGTTCGTACATGTTGCTGGAGCTGAGCAGGCGAGTCAGCGTTGTGGCCACAAACTTGACACTTCAGCACGACACCAGAGTCTCCTGGACTCAGACCTTAACAGGAGAGTCAAGGTTAGTAAATTAAAACAGTCGCTTACATTTGAATAACTTAAACATGATTAAGATTAAACATGTCCAAAATTTCCAACAATCTCAGGAGGGTTAAAGGACAAAAAAGGGCCAACGTGCCGGCTTTCCAGCAGTGAACCTTTTAAAGTTACTGCTACGTAATCCAAGTATAAAAAATAACAGAATATGAGGGAATGACTTACCGATGGACAGGGGTAGCTTAGGGAGACCTGGCCCCGGAGAGTACACCTCACTGTGAGATCCAGGCTGGCAAACCATGTGGCTGGTGACCAGATGGCTGTAGAGGATGTCCCTCGTGGTGGAGACGAAGCCGCAGCCGTGACACACCCCGTTCAGGGTGTCCGTATGGACCTTAAGGTGCCGCTCACAGTTCGCTTTAGTGGTGAATGCTGACAGACAGATGAGACAGACAAATGGACGCTCGCCTGTGGAAGGATGGAGAAGGATAACAGTCAGGCCCAGATGCTCTGACCCTTTTATGCATAGATATAAATACTGCTCTCACCACTGTGTGTGCGCATGTGGATCTCGAGTGAGCTGGCACTGGGGCAGCTCTTGTTGCACTGTGGGAAGGGGCAGATGCGTTCATTGGGGTAGGACTCCTTGGGTTTGTCTTGTGGAGGGGAGGAAGCTGCAGCTGGCTGCTTCTGACGGCTGGCGCAATAGTACATAAGATGGGCCTGCAGGTTCCTCTCACTACGGTACCAGATCCCACAGTCCTTACATGGGAAAATGTCCTCTGTTCAGCAAAAACAAGAACACACGAGCTAGTCAGTCAAACACAGACACAAATATTGGTTCAAGAACCTGAAAAGCGCTAGTTTAATTAGCAAAAGTAAGGATGCTAAAGTTATACAAAGTTTTCATTGTAGTCTAATTGTAATCTCACAGACTTGTGGTTTACAGTTATGTATACATTTTCAATTACTCTAGACTATTTCCAAATGTACTCACTTCATTACTTAAACCAGTTCAACTGCTCATCAACACACCAATATCTAGTCGGCCAATCACATGGCAGAAACTTCATGGATTTAGGCATGTAGCCATGGTTACATCAACCTACCGAAGCTCAAGTATCAGAACCTCTGATTTAGTGGGATTTTCCCACAAAAACATCTGTAGTTTAAAGGGAATCCAGCACCTTGTTGCACACATGTCTGAAGGAAAAAGGAGGTGCAACCCAGTGCGACCCAGGTGTACCTAATACAGTGGCAGGTGAGTACGTGTGTGCACACCACAGAAGCCTTCAGAAGTCTCCTGCCACAGAGGCACCAGATCTACCGGTGTGTGATGATTGTGAATTATCTGACCATCAGTCAGACGTCAAACTTTAAAGTGGAAGGCACAAACTATCAGCTGGTTTTAAAAGCGCTACAGTGCCATCTTGTGACTGAAGAGAACATTACATTCATATAACAAAGTACATTTCAGTAAATCACAACAGCTGCAGGTACCAGTTTGAAGCTCTCCAGAGGCCTGGTAATAAACAAATCATTTGATTCAGGTGTGTTGACCCAGGGTGAGATCTAAAACCTGCAGGACACTGAGGCTGTATCCCAATTCAGGGTCTGCAGCCTTAAAGGCCGCATTTTAAGGCCGATTACGTCACCGCGACGCGACGAAGGCTGTCCCAATTCGAAGGCTGCTTGAAATGCGGCCCTCAAATGCGTCCTTCGTTTCCCTGAATTTTAAGGACGTGGCGGTGTAGACTTCGTGGCCCAACATATCCCAGAATGCATAGCGTGGCGGTGGGTGTGGATAATTTTGCCGAAAAAAAACGGCGGATGAGGGGCGCCCGAAGAGTAAACTTTAAGTAAGTACTGAATATTATGTCACTTATTTATGTGCAAATGTTTACTAACGAAGAACATTAAAACATTACTGTTGGCCACATGTCGGCAAAGTTATGTGACATTAGTGACGTTTGTACTAACTAGGTTTTACAGCCTTTACTTTAAAATATACGCCGTTCAATAGCTGAGCTTAATCTTACAGAGAATGATCAAAGCTCATGTAGAAACAAATGAACAAAAGATTTTCTCCTTCATTTCTGTCAAACAAAGCTGTATGAAACGTTTCCAGCTGTTAGTATCATGGTTGCTAGGCAACCTGGGCAGCGCAACGGAGGCTAGACCGTTCCATTTCACAAGCCTCGCACTTCCAGCCTCAGCGGTCTTTAAGTACGCGGCCCTTGAGGATCGTTGAGGCTGCAGACCCTGAATTGGGATACAGCCTGAGCCTTGAGGTCTCGAGTTCTAACATGGCATATACCTGATACATTTTTGCCTCATTTGAAATTAATTGAAAATATGTAATGTTCTGCAAACAGCCAGTTGAACTTTTAACCACTTAAAATGCTCTTTTCGTGAATACGATTTGAATACAACACTCACTATTGACAACAGCAGTAGCCAAGATTGCTGCCATGCCAGCTTGCTGCGGGAGGAGCTGGATCTCTGAGTGCAGCGCCGCCGGGTACGACGGCTCCTCCTTCACCACAGGTTGTTTGTGGGCGACGAGGCTCAGTGGAGGAGAGCCTTGGGCCACCGGAGAGGAGGAGCCCAGCGGAACAGGAGACACGAACGCCACAAGCCTTTCACCGGCCGTAAGCTCTTTCATCACCTTACAGAACAAGTCCTCGCCTGAAAACAAACAGGAGGGAGTAACAACTGGAAATCTGGCAGCATAAAATGCACAGGTTGTGTTTGATCTCAGCTTTCTGCTGTTTGATACACAGATTCTGATTTTGAAGGCAGCTAGAAGATAAATATCGTATTGTCGTGCATTAGAAAAAAAGTCACCTTGGCTGTAGATAGAGCAGTTTGCTGCAGAGGCGTCGGAGGTCAGAGGGAGGCGACTAATCCAACAATCTGGATCTTCACACACGACGGTCATCCGAATGTTCTGCACACACAAACAACAGTTTTCATTGATCAGACTGATCACAGCCAAGGTTTTTATTCTTGCCTGTCAACCAACACACAACAAACACACACAAAGGGTTCTTGTTACTCGTTTTGCATCATAGCAGATCCACAAGGCTGCAACTGACAACACACAAGTCGGTGCTCCCCTACCGCCGGTCGAGAACGCGGATAAATGGGGAGGTGTGTGTCAGGAAGAGGACCCGGTGTATAATCTTTGCTAAATCAAACGTGGAGCATCAAGAATATTTTAGGAAGTTAAACAAAGTAACCAAATGGGTTCATCAAAAGTCCCAAGATGCTGTGTTTATGAGTCACTTTTGTTTTTAAGATAAAATTGTTAATTTTCTCTCAGTCGGTCATCGGATCATTTCGGTTTTAGAGACCTGCTCAGTTTGTGCTCAGTTTCTGGGTGAGTTGTGGAAAATGTTCTGAAGCGGAGGCTAAATTCTCGTAATTCTTTTTTTTTTTTTTGTCATTTATTCCATCCATTACGGTATCATTGTATATATGTATATCTACTCCTGACTGATTAACAGATCAATGTCTGTTTGGTTAATTGGAAGAATTTATATTTTCAAAATAAAAGTTAATTTACGTTCTAAGCACTACGACAGATTTTTCCTCTATAATGAGATCTTTTATCCATGTCTTTTGATTGTGGGGGATAAAATATCCAAACTTATGACTATATAATAGTAGCAGGAAAAATCCTACTATTATATTTATCATCAGCTGGAATCACAAAGAACCTCTCTCTTCCTCTGGATTTATTCTTAGTGTAAAAAAACATGGCAAAATCAGACAATCAATCAGATCATGAAGCATATAATTAAAACCTGACATTAAATGAGAAAATAAATAAGTAAATAAATGATTTTTATTTATATAGCACCTTTCAAGACAGAATCACAAAGTGCTGCACATAAGGTCTTAAATACATACATACATACAGTTATACAAGGTCTTAAATAATCAGGCCCCATCTTATCTTAATGACCTTGTAGTACCATATCACCCTATTAGAGCACTTCGCTCTCGCTCTGCAGGCCTACTTGTTGTTCCTAGAGTATTTAAAAGTAGAATGGGAGGGAGAGCCTTCAGTTTTCAGGCCCCTCTTCTGTGGAACCAGCTTCCAGTTTGGATTCAGGAGACAGACACTATCTCTACTTTTAAGATTAGGCTTCTAACTTTCCTTTTTGCTAAAGCATATAGTTAGGGCTGGACCAGGTGACCCTGAATCCTCCCTTAGTTATGCTGCAATAGACGTAGGCTGCCGGGGATTCCCATGATGCATTGAGTTTTTCCTTTCCAGTCACCTTCCTCACTCACTATGTATTAACAGACCTCTCTGCATTGAATCATATCTGTTATTAATCTCTGTCTCTCTTCCACAGCATGTCTTTATCCTGTCTTCCTTCTCTCACCCCAACAGGTCGCAGCAGATGGCCCTGCCCCTCCCTGAGCCTGGTTCTGCCGGAGGTTTCTTCCTGTTAAAAGGGAGTTTTTCCTTCCCACTGTCGCCAAAGTGCTGCTCATAGGGGGTCATATGATTGTTGGGTTTTTCTCTGTATCTATGAAGCGCCTTGAGGCGACTTTTGTTGTGATTTGGCGCTATATAAATAAAATTGAATTGAATTGAATAAGATTACAAGTCATAAAGTGTTTGTATAAGTGTAGCCCAGTTTGGACTGGTTCTCATATAGCGCCTTTCTACTCTCCCACAGTGCTCAAAGCGCTGTATACAACACATGCACTTCTAAACACAAGTGCAAACTAATCTACATTCACACTCCGATGAACACATCAGAGGGCAACTTGGGGTTAGTATCTTGCCCAACGATATTTGACATGCAGACTGGAGAAGTCAAGGATCAAACCACCAACCTTCCAATCAGCAGCTTGCTCTCCCACCTGAGCCACAGCCACAGCCATAACTAGCTTTTGCTCCATGATGCTACATTTAAATTCTGGGCTCCCACAAAGCTTGAAAATGATCATCCAAACTCTGGTGTCATCACGTGATGATGCGTGGTTTACTCATTGTGACCCCCCCCCCCCCCAGATTAGATATCTAATCTGTTTCATGATAAACATGAATAAACATGTTACTGGGGAAACCCCCTTTAAAGCACGCCCAAGCTCAAATTCAACCTGTCGTCTAAACATCACAAATCAAGTAAAACATCTGCTATTGTCTTCTTCAAGTATTACCGCTCTTCTTTTAACTACAGCAGATAATCACCAAAATCAAAGCATTAATTGCAGCCAGCTGGGACGACACAGCCACACGTGAGTATCCAGTGTGCGGCCAGCGGTAAACACCGGTTTATGAAAAGGCCGTGAGTGAGCGGAGGATGATTACAGCCCCAGAAGGAAATGAGGGAGCACAAGCGGAACAAAGCAACCCCGAAAATGAAGAAAAAAGAGGAATAAAAGAGGAAGAGGGAGCTCAGGAGAAAGGAGAGAAGAAAAGGAAGAGGAAAAAAAGATCTGATGAAGTCGACAGGCGGCTATTCAAAGGGCAGCCATAATAAGATCCACGGTGGATACACTGGACAATGAGTGTAGAGTCAACATCCACTGTCTGTATGTGTGGAGGTATGACACACACACACACCGAGTACAATCCTGTCTTTGTTTATATGTAGCTGTGGGAGCACTCCCACCACATGTGTGTATCCCATCACTGATAACTCTCAGCGAGGCCTTTCTCCTGTACATTATTCCTCAAACACCACCAACACCACCTTTCCTCCAGAGTTTCTGTTTAAGTATCATACTCTAGACATCACCACAAATATTCAAAATATAATCTCTCTACAACCAACAGAGATAAATAATAATAAAAGTGGATTTGACTGGGTTGTGACAGCTGCAGCGACTCCACAGGGAAGAGAAGAAATCTCTGATGCAATGACCGACTGTCCTCACTGTGTGAGAGCTGCACAGCGATGCAGTACCGTTCAGTCTCCACCAAGAGGAAGCATTCCCTCATCCCAGGACGTGACGGACCTCGCTGAGCAGTTACAGTCGATGAGAGAAGCACGGAGAAGCTTCCTGCGTGATTTTCCCTGTCACGTCTTCCATGACTTTTGGTGTTTTTAAGTCTGATTTTGAGGACATCTTTCCTCTAAACACGCTGTAGATTTGTCTCAATGTTTCAGTAAGTTTCCTTTTTAAAAATATTTTCTGTTTGCAAAAAAAAATCCAGATATGACCCGACCACCGGGCACCTTCTGAAAGGGTTCCCCTTTTTATCAAATTAAGAGTGGCGTTAAATGTGAAACTGAAGAATTATTATTCATTTTATATTATATTAATATATAATATAAAATTATATATTAATATAATATATATAATATTATATATATATGTATATATATATATATATATATATATATATTATAATTTATTTATATAATTATTATATTATTTATACAGAATTATTCAGAATTATTCATTCTGGGAGGAAAAAAGGAAATTCATGGAAAGCCAGTGACACGCTGCATGCACTCGGCCAAAGAAAAGATGAGTGAGGCTGATTCTCGCTGCTCGTGTATCTGACCTTCACCATCTGTAACAAACCCGTCATATAAAAAAGTCCTTAAAATGATCTTTAGAGAGAACCACACTGACCACAGACAGCACGATCATCTATAATTGATCTATTAGAGGAAAATGTTCAGTGTGATATACTGCATTAGTCTCAATTCATCAATAATTAGTCATAAACTGCTGATAAACAAACACGTCAAATCGCCAGTTTGGACCAGTGAGAGGAAAAAAAGTTGTTTCTCCTCGTCTGCAGCAGGTCTGTGACATCACAGGATTATTAATACTTTTTTACTGTTAATATTCAGGTTTCATAACTGCTGTAAAACTTATTTTATTGATTTATTTTTTAGTTTTCTGTAAAAAATTCCAAACACTTTGAATACAAATAAAATCCTCCTTACAAAAGCAGCGCTGTGATGTTCACCATCAGGTGTGATGCAGGTTTTAGGAGCTAATACAAAGTTATCTTGCAGATATTAAAGAACTAATTAAACATTGATCAAGTAATGCAATTGAAAAAGTAGCGATTTCCTAATTATACAGCATTTAAAATGTGTGCAAGTATGATTATTACTCAACCAGTTCACAAATGTATTTATTATATTATGTATGTTTTTAGGTTTATTTCTGTAACTGTGGTCAGGTGTAGTATTTATCACCACAGCAGTTTGTATTACTGTGTTAAAAAAATGAATAACCTGTACTGTAGTTTTATATTTTCTGTTTGTTTTATATTCATCTCGTTTTATTTTTATCCTGAAATCTTGTTTTTAATCCAGTGAACTAAAATGTCATTAATAATAATGAAATTAACGGCAGAAACATATGAGTAGGAATAGCAAACGGCTTTATTACTGATTAGTGAAGAAGATAACGACACATTCAGAGGAAACATTTCTCGTGGAGAATATGCACATAGCAGAAAACAAACGGAGGTTGTTGAGAAAGCCTGCGTGTGCTTTAAAAGCTGTGTGTTTGATTTGATATTCACTTTTATTCTTGTGTAATTAGTGACACTGACCTGTTAGCATATTCAGCACTTTGTTAATGGTCTTATATTATTCATGTTTAAAGCTGCTGTTTTATTGTGAAGCACAGTTGGTTTTTAAACGTGCTATATAAATAAAGTTGTATTGTATTGTATAAACACTGATGCTGTGTGAGTGGCTTTTTCACCTTAACTTTGTGTGTTTTAAAGATGTTACATATGTCTCACCACAACTGAAGCGCAGAGGACAAATATGAGGTAAAAATCAGGAACCACTTACGTGAAGTTTCGACTGTTTTAACTAAACTCTAAAAGCAGAAAATTCCGAATTTAAACTTTTAACTACAAAAGGAAAAAGCGAGCGCTGCTTCTTTCGAATTACAGGCTTGTTTTAGGAATTACTTTCAGATGTTACACATTCATGTGAAGGCCTTCCCAAAAATATTTCAGAGCTGCTCTTATCATCAGCCTCGGTGCAGCTTAGCGTGAGCTCCTCCAACAGCTGCTGCCTGTTCATTGTTCAGAGGACATTTTAGACCAGGCTTAACTACGCTCTAATATCAGTTTGACTGCACTGCAAAAATAAAAGACTTGGGTTAAAATTACACACGGTTAGACTGCTGTTAACTAAGCTTGGCTCGTGCACACAGGCAGCTGGTTTTGTTTGTCCGTGTGATGAATCTATTCTCAACCTAAGAATTAGCAGAAGCTCGTATACAGCTCTGCTGTATGTATTCAGACTTTACGCCACAGAAGCTTCCAACACTCTATTTTTTGTGTCTGCTGGGGTAAACACTGCTGAGCAGGTATTATGTAAACCGGTTGGCCATTTTTGTTCTTTAAAAAGCCTCCATTTACCCAGAATTCTTTGTCCCACTTAACATAGTCAATGACTAAATTTAGACATGTGCCAAACTTGTAATCATTTGGTTTGCCTCAGCCACAGTCGAGGTCCGTATTGGTGAAACCTGAAAGAGTGGTGAATCGCTCCCTGCCTCTCAGGGACGTTGGTTTTATACCTAATCGTGTTACTCATTAACCCTTTAAGACCTACCATAGAACCAAGTCCGCCAGAGCTTATATTATATTTTTACATGCTGTGGAGCCATTTTTGGGAGCATTTCAAGTTGCTATACATCAATACAACCATTACAGCCTAAATCTTAATAATATGTCTGCATTAAGTGCATAGTAATTACATAAATTGCAAAAAAGTGCAATAAACTACAAAAAAATTGAAAATCGTTTTTGTTTTTTAACATATATTTCTAGTTAGAGAAATTTAAGAGGCTTATCCCTCAAAACTGTAAATACAAAAAAGTTGCACAAAATAGTTTCCCACCACAGGAAATTTATTTTGAGTGTCTTCATAGTTTTATTGTTGAAATACACCAATTTTTATACACTGCAGGAAAAACGAAAATAAATATTATAGTGCAAATTTGTAAAAAAGCAGCATGTGCATCAAAATAAACTATTTCCAGCAGTGCAATATGAGTCCTAAGCATCCCAGAAACGACACAGAAAGTCATAAAGTCAAAGATAACTTTTAAAAACACCAGTATAAGCTCATGAGGCCTTGATGGTAAAAAAAACTACATTTCCGCAAAATGATGTCACTTCCGGTTTTGGGCAGGTCATGGCGGACATGCGATAGTTCGCGCTGATGGACATATGAAGTGTTACAAACAGCTGATTGGATCGGCAAAGCGTGTTTCTGGAATATTATGTTTTTGTTGCTGCAAGTGCTTTTTATGCAGTTTTTGCAAAGTTATATGTGGAAGGAAACTGTGACCGAGGACAAGCTGATGGCATAAGATGTAAGTACAACTCCTCCGGTTTCATATGCAAAAAACATTATTGCGCTAGCTTACGTGGTTGCAGTGCTACAAGGATTTAAAAGTAGTTACGCAAAACGGAGCGTGCCCGCTCTGACCGGCTTTAAAGGGTTAACCTTATTAGTTATGAGATACTGCAACATTTTTCCGTTCTTTTGTTGCTCTTTTCACAACTTTTCACAGCAGTTTTTCTCAGTTTTCAAATGAACGCATTTGCAATTTCATTTCGCACAGTATTTTTTTCCCTTATCTCTTTACATAAAGCAGCTACAACACTGGTTTGGTCAATAATACCTAACGTGAAGTCTGCCACTGTTAGCTGAAGACATCGGGCAGTGTGTTATGATCAGACAGCTCATTGGAATATCTGAAGAAGATGGATGTTGGAAAGACACTGAGAAGAGAGAGGGAAAGGACAGAAGGAAGGAAGCCTCTGAGTCTGTTGCACGTTAAAGATTGAGGCAGAGCGTATTGTATTTCATGGGGGACTAGCGCTGATGTGGAGATACGGCTGCTTTTGTTTTAATTTGTAACCCAATGCTGGAGCCGTCTGAGCTGTAAGTACTGCTAATTTGCTTCAGACTAATTCATCACGGCCACGGCTTTGGAATTCACCATGATAGGGCAATGGGGAGAGCTCACTAGCGCGCAAGTGGAAATAACACACACACACACACATATTTTATACATATAAATACACACACACACACATGCTCATCCTTTAAAGATCTAAAATAAATATGAAATAATTAAAGAGCGCGATGCACTCCCTGTTCTTCTTCTTTCAGAACTAATAACACTTCAGCGTCTCCCCGATGGAGTTTCCTCTCCGACCACAACGACGTCAACAAGCTAGCACAAAAGAAACATGATAATAGAATATTTGTTTTGGAGTTATTGATTGAACGTTAACGTCACAGATGTTGTGAAATGTCACATGCAATTTCCATTTATTTTCATATCTGATGTCTGACCAGATAAATCATCCCAGTGAGACGTGGCAGCTTTTCCACCCTCATGATGACTCACACTAGGGGCAATTCTCAAAACTGTTCTTTGTAAATCCTGTAAGCATGTAAGCCAGCTGCATGGAGGACACTGTAGAGCCGAAGAGCCGAAGACTAACCAAGACCCCATTGTTTGATGTGGGTCATTAATACATCCCAGGAGGGCATGCGGGGGCAGTTCCAGGTTTGCAGTAGCAAAGCTAGCAGATGTGAAGCAGGTTCAGTTATGATTAGCTGTGCTGTGTTTTTGGTTTTGTTAAGTTATTTCATAGTGTAAAAAGAGGTCAACTGGCCAGCCTCCAGATGTGAACACAGGAAATCTGAAGGAGTGAAGAAAAATATTTGTATTTAGGAGCACATCCCACATCTGTGGTCTCATTGGAATTCAGGAAACACCGCGGGAGCTACAGTAGCATGCAAACGCCTGCACGGGCTGTGTTAAAACTCCAAGATTACTTAGAAATCTATCAGTAAATTCGGCCTGCTTGTCCTTGGTGTGCCCACAGCTGAATTTAAAGGAGATAGAGATCAATCGTTGTCCTGCAGATGCTGCTAGTTTTGCTCCGACAAAGCTAAAGTGGAGGATTCGGCTCGTGGAAGTAAATCACAACGTCACCTAATACCAGCGACGCTAACAGATAATCTGCTGTGTCAAACTGCAACAAGGAGAACACGCTACTTTACACACTTTACAGTCACACACACACACACAGTTTCACATGAGATAATGAGAGTCAGCGAGGCAGAGGGCCAGATCACACTTTGTGTGTGTGTGTGTGTGTGTAATTAACCAGGCCAGTAGAGAATGCAGATGCCAGAGATGTGCGAGTGAGTTAAGAAGAAGGGAGAGGCCACCAGATGTTATCAAAGCCCTTTTCACTTCTCTTGGGCTGAAGCCGATCACAATGACTCAAACGGCCAACGTTCGCCTCTGGAACGTCTCGACCAACAAAGAGTCAACCTTCTCAAGTTTTCAGAGCAGCCAAACACTATTATCTAAAGGTGGATAATGAAAATAGCACAAATATAAGAATCTTAGGCTACGTTCACACTGCAGGTGAAAGCGCATCAAATCTGATTTTTTTGACCCTACCGTTGTGCCGTTCACACTGTCGCACCATGATCAGATAGATGGGTCGCCCATCTATCTGATCATGGTGCGACAGTGTGAACGGCACAAATCCGATATTTTCAAATCCGATCTGGGTCACTTTCGTATGTGGTACTGAATCTGATACATATCTGATGTTTTAGAAAGCTGCTGTTTGATGGTCATGTCGCATTAAATCCGTCTTTTACGTCACTGACACAAGACAGACGGCAATTATCAGCGCCGGAGAAGACATCGCGAACGCTTCCTGGTCATCTGGTGAAACTGTTGGGAGGACAACGTTGGAGAAACGTGAACATTTTATTTGTTCTGTATAATCTGCAGATTCTGACAGAAATCTGCAACTATCCTTTGAAGCTCCGCTCCTCTAAAACAGCAATAAGGATCATTATTAGGTTATTTACATTATTATATAAATAACAAAATAACTTAAAGCAAAAATTGGGAAACGTGAAGTCCGAAGTCTTTATATTAAGGCCATCAGTCAAACAATACTGTTGTTCTGGGTCTAAACAGAGCGCGTTGTGTGTGACGTCTTCTTTTCGCTTTGAGCGTCACACTAGAGCGCGTTTGCTGTCGCATTTTATTTGTAGTGTGAACGAGCAGACAAAAAAATCGGATTTGATCAAAAAATCGGAATTGAGCATCAAGACCTGCAGAGTGAACGTAGCCTTAGAAACAGCCATTGTTTCATGGCCGCATCACCTCCCGTGATGGCAAAACCTTTTAAACGCCAACAAATGATCAATGTGTTCTCATCCGGGCACTGACTTCTGTTATTTTGGGTCTCATCGTTACCAAGAAGGTAACTTTTGCTTCTACACGAGGAGGTGAAATGGTTGGTAGAGGATTTAAGCTTCGCCTCCTTTTATCTGTTTGTTTCTGGCTTTTAACGTTTGCTTTCACCAACTGCTTTTACTTGGTTAGCAAAGCAAGGGCCTTCAGACTTCAGTTTGAATGCTGAAACATTGGCATTGACACCACCTTGCAGCTAACTGAGACACAGTCCGTATGTAGCACAGAACATGGAAATGTACTACGAGTGTTTCCTATTCACAGAAAGAGCCCAGAATAGAAGCTGAGGGTTTTCAGATGCGTGTAAATGTGCTGGTATGAACAGTGTCTGTAAAGGAAAACGAAAAAAGAAGAGAACTCAGAGACGATTCATTGTTTCATGAAAGCAGCTCGATCGAATGACGATCAGGAGATCCACACGGATGTCGGTGTATCGAGTGCAAAAACTCCTTGCTCCTTTCTTCTTCCTTTCCCGTCACCTAAACTATCCGCGCAGCCCTCCATCTATCAGTGGGATGTCAGGCCTCCGCGGCAGAGCTCCATCTTGGTTGAGAGCGCTGCCTTAAGCCCCATCAGCCGGAGGAGAGTCTTTGAGCTGCAGTCTAAGCCCCTCGCCCGGACCCTGGTCCCTTCATGAATATTAACCAGCCCCGAGCCCGGCTTTAATCTGCCTGATTCCCGCACTGCTGCCGCCGCGACGATAGCGAATCTAATTATTTGGTCTGATATTAACCCCCCCCCCCGCGCGCACACCATTCCCACCCCCAATACTGTGTCTCCACTACAGCTTCTGTAACATTCATGTGTGTCAGAGCAAGCACACACCGACTGAGCTCTCCAACCACTTTTTTTTTTTCTGCCAAAGTCATTGCACATATAACATCCATTCACACACCTCTCTCTCTCTC
This sequence comes from Neolamprologus multifasciatus, assembly GCF_963576455.1. Lineage (NCBI taxonomy): Eukaryota > Metazoa > Chordata > Actinopteri > Cichliformes > Cichlidae > Neolamprologus > Neolamprologus multifasciatus. Next base: position 3,198,209 of record NC_140445.1, on the reverse strand, counting down.
TCTCACCCCCTCCCCCCCCCTCCCCCGCCACCTCCAGCGCAGCCTGCGACGCCCTCTTCTTATCAGGTCCAAAAACGCCCTCCTCCTATGCTGATAAAACTTGAATGCAAATGATGCTGGGCTGATTTCATTTCTTCATTTTCTTCCTCCACTCCCTCATTCAGTATCAGAATGGCTCCTTGCTCAACCTCTCTCTCCCTCTCTCTGCAGACCCAAACACCACCGACGACGATGATGATGATGACGATCATCAACAGCAACTTTCCCAGAACCATCCCCAACACCTGACCCCGTGTCGCATCGCCTCGCGGTCTATGTGGATGTCAATTAAAGCAGAAGAAAACGACTCATCTCAGCACCTCCACCAGCACCCTGTAGATGAGCAGATTAAGATTTCTCTGCGCAGCTGTCAACTGCCACAGTTTTACTGCTACCACTGGGGAATAAGTATGTTTGTATATGCAAATAACCTCTGGTACATCAAGCACATCTATGTCTCAATGCTGGATACTGTTTCACGTCGTCTAATATAGTTTACATTGCTGTAAAACAGACGGAGCGTGATGGCGGGATGGTTATTAAATGTAAAACAAGTCAATAATGCATGATAGTGCACGCTTCTAACAGAACCCAGATTACCCAGATTATTCTACACTAAAACGGCTTCTTTAGATAAAAACTTTAAAAAAGACGGGAAAATGTCTTTTATTGAGTGTGGAAAACAAAACATAACAAAAATGGACCTTTTGTAGTATTTATGACAGTCTGTAAATGAGGAAGAGAGAAAATTCATGATTCCAGGAAAGGAAACATGCACCAATTTTCTTGCTGTACTTAATGCAAACAGAACAAAGTTTTCTAATAGTTTCAACTCAGGAAAAGAAAACCTGAGTTTAGAGATGGAAGTGATGCTTGAGTCACACTAAGGTAACCGGTGACTGCATTGACTTTTTCCACTTACAGCGACTCGATCGCAAGTCGTCGCGACAACCAAGTGGTTGCCCTGTACAACCATGTGCACACAGTGAAATATGAGAACGTTCCTCCAAGACCCTGGTGCTACAAATGACATATAACAGACAATCAACACAGGACTACAGAAAGTGCAAGTGTGCAAAAACTGCATAAAATGCAAAAAAAACTAAACAACACAAAGACAGCAGAACGATACAGACACAACAGTGCAATAGAAAAGTGCAACAAGGACAGTGGGTTGTGCAAAAGACTGAGCATTGTGCAAAAAGTAACTTGATGTATATGAAGGTTTGTGCGTGTGTGTGTGTATATGAGATTGTGCAGGCAAGTGCTATATAACAGGGTTATACTACCATTATAATGCACAGATCACCCAGTGGTGGGCAACCTGTCCCCAAGCAATCACAGGACGACTCAGACTAACCGACTGGAAGATTCATATAAACACTGTTTCACTTCTATGGGGTTCTGGCTGCGCTCATAATGTAAGTAGCTAATGGGAATTTCTGTTGAATGTAGATAGCAACAGATCTGCTACCTGATAGCATTAGATTTGTATTTTCACCAATTTATAAGTTAATTACTGGATTTTTGGTGCATGTAGTCACCAGCTTGACTTCATTCAACTGCAAACTGATAGCAGAGTCCATATTATTGCTGTTTTACCACCAAACTCACCACCTTCAAAGCAACAAACCAAAGGCAACAGGACTGCAAGTTTATTCCACATGGTTCCAATAATTTTGTTATGTTTTTCCCTTGTGCATCTTTAGTTTTTGACATAGAAGGTATGTCAAACAGCTACGTTATATAGAAATTAGTAATAGCAGTTATTTTATGGAAACCAGTGCTGTGAAATACACTTCCTGTTGTATTTATTTGCCCCTTAAAGCCAATCAGAAGAACTTGGCTAAAGGAGAGGGTGGCATTAAAGGGGGAGGAGCTAAAACAGCTTGTTTAGCAAACAGAATGAACTGAGCGGTTACAAAAAGCTCCACTGATGTGTGAATCATGCAAAAGTCCTATAATAGAGCTCAAGAATAAAGGACACGGGCCTGGGAATGAGCAGAAATGATCCTGTGTAATCGTCGGCACTAGGCTTCTCACATGTGCACAATAACTCCCTTTCAGGCACTAGATATCACTGTAAAGTATGACTTTCTTTGGGTTTTGGACTGTTGAAGCGTAACTGGCATATTAGAGGCCTTTGAGCAGATCACAACATACTCGAAAAAAGCTGCAAAATCCTCTCCTGCATTAAATGCTTCAAACAGTTTGTGGGAATTTAATAAGCTGCTCTGCTCCTTCCCTGACCTTTTCAACCATGGCCGTTCATTCACTCCCCTCACAGAATCATTCATTCAATCATCCCAATTCACTCTCTTCCTCCCTTCTCCACTTTCACTGTCTCTCCTGCACCGCCTCCTTCCTTTTATGCACCTCTTTCTTTCTTAATCTCCGATTCATTTTCCTCTCCCTCTCATTCCTATACTTCCGTCCGTCCATCTGCCTGCCCGTCCTATCTCTCCCTCTTTTCTCAGTCCGTCTCTCGTTCTATCTCTCGGCCACAGGAAATAGTTTCTTTTGCAATCCAGAGAGTTGGAGGGGTGTACTCACTGTCCCAAACAAAGAGGTCACTGTGTGAATCCTCCAAAAATACAAAGAAGAAAAGGAAGGCAGATAAAATCAGAAACCTACTCTCATCCGCCTCTCGCATACAAACACACATGCACACACTTTACCTCCGCTGCACTCGAGCAAAGCATTTCCCTAACATTCAACAGAGACACAAGATACTTTTTTAATGCTGTGTATTCTGCACACACAGGATAAATGCTGTCAGTACAGTATACAGCCAAGGCTAGGTGGCAGCTAGTGAAAGCTCATTCCCTTTAGCAGGGGTGCTCCTGCACAGCCGCATGTATCGCCGCACACCTCAGAGAAGAAAAGGAATGAGGAAAAAATAGAGGGAGTCTGGTTTGATGAGCTGCATGCAAATGACATGTAAAAATATAAAACTGCGATACTTAAAACGGGGGCTGAGATAAGAGATTTGAAAATGAGGCACTCTTGGAAAGCGGGCTCCTGAACTGCAGGAGATGAGGCTCAGAGATAGACAGGATAGAGGTTTTCCCTCTCCTCTTCTCTCCTCTCCTACACCACCACCACCTCCTCCTCCTCCTTTTTCCATCCTCCTCCACCCTGCAAAAGCCGGTGCAGATGACAGCGAGATGCAGATACCAGCCAGTCACTGCCACTGAGTGATGAACACATCCTCCCTCCTTCTTGTTTAACCCTCGTCTTCCACGGTTTTCTCACCTCTCTTCCACTTCTCTCATATTTCTCTTTGTTCCTAATGTTTTGTTTCCCTCCTTTCTGTTCGGCCATCCTTTGTTCCTTCTCTCTGGGCTAACTCTATCAGTATCGGTCCATTTGATCTTTTTTGAGGGAGTTTTTTCCTCTCTCCTGGGGTGATAGACTCTTCTGTCAGAGCCAGACTGACAATCAGACAGCTACTGTCACGATGTGGGGAAATCATATGACAGGTGAGGGTAAATGTAGCCAATACTGAGCACGCTGATTCAGTCAGATGGATGCTGGTTCCCCTTAATGCCATGATGGTCAACATTTTCAGCCATAACGTCTATCACTCAAGGGTTTTACCCCCCCTTAAAAGCTCTAGTTGTTGACATATTTAAAGCTACAGTATAATGTCAGCTCAGTCAGGACCACTGTAGTCAGAAGAGCAGAAATTATATCTAGAGTTGTGAAACCTTCTCGTCCTTTCACACATTAATCACAACAGATGACAATAATTAAGATGCAGCATTAAAAGGAGGAAGTGGGTTGCAGAGTGGCTTGCAGCAACTTAAATAAAAATATGATAGTATATGATATATGAGAATTGGCAATTGGATGTGTAGAAGAATATCAACTGATCTGCAGGAATTACAGCTGAGCTTAACTTTGTCGCCTGGCTGAACTGATGCTATGCTCGACTTAGAGCATGCTTAGCCGTTTGTGCTGCGATGCATTTTCGAGTGGAAGGATTATTTCTAGAGGGACTCAGTCAGACGTGACAGAATCAATTAGGGAATAGGGAATATCTAGGCAACCACACTGATCTCAAGCGGGGATTAGCACTACCTTTGAGAAGGCACCGATACGTGTGTTGTTAAGTTTGTTGTGTTTTCCGTTCGACGTGCAGTTACTACTTGCAGTCCTTACCAAAATGAAATTAGCTGAATACAAAGCTAAGCAAGAGCTAGTTTAACTTGTGATAGAAGGTATGACAGCCTGAAAGTAGCAGCTACAGCTAGCTAAAAGTTTTTTTGGTCGATAAGGTCCGCCAGTGATATTCGATATTTGAAATGGTTGTTTGTGGGAAAGCTAACATAACGTGGACAAAGCCAGCAAAGGGTCACCATGCCAGCAGCTTTTCTTTGAATGATTGCAATAGCTTTGGATTACACTGGCCAAGATACCAGTCAGAGGTCCCATGGCAACCTATGGTCACTAGTGACTGCTTAGTGAGTTGTTACTGTAGGTTGTTGGCTGTTACTGGGTGAGAGCCTTCAGTTTTCAGGCCCCTCTTCTGTGGAACCAGCTTCCAGTTTGGATTCAGGAGACAGACACTATCTCTACTTTCAAGATTAGGCTTCAAACTTTCCTTTTTGCTAAAGCATATAGTTAGGGCTGGACCAGGTGACCCTGAATCCTCCCTTAGTTATGCTGCAATAGATGTAGGCTGCCGGGGGATTCCCATGATGCATTGAGTTTTTCCTTTCCAGTCACCTTTCTCACTCACTATGTATTAACAGACCTCTCTGCATTGAATCATATCTGTTATTAATCTCTGTCTCTCTTCCACAGCATGTCTTTATCCTGTCTTCCTTCTCTCACCCCAACCAATCACAGCAGATGGCCCCGCCCCTCCCTGAGCCTGGTTCTGCTGGAGGTTTCTTCCTGTTAAAAGGGAGTTTTTTCTTCCCACTGTCGCCAAAGTGCTTGCTCATAGGGGGGTCATATGATTGTTGGGCTTTTCTCTGTATCTATGAAGCGCCTTGAGGCGACTTTTGTTGTGATTTGGCGCTATATAAATAAAATTGAATTGAATTGAATTGAATTAAGTGCTTGCAAAGATAGTGCTCCAAAAAAACCTTCTTGTAATTGCTTTGGTTGCTAACACTTCTGCGACTTATCTGTTAGCGACCAAAGCAATCGTAGAGGTTTTGGATTTAGCACCGTATTCTGCCAACAACGTGCAGCAAATGGTCGGGGAAAACACATCCAGCCATTTAAGCTTGTGTGACCAGCTGCTGCTGCTGTTGGTTCATTAAACTGCAAAGAGAGTGCAGTGCAATACTTTAAAATCCAACAAAACAACACCAAGGTGATGCGATTCGGCCATGACCACTACTGGCGATCTTTGGGCTCTGCCATTGTGGAATCCGCCCACACCTCCTTCAACGGTGTCCTTGAACTGGAGTTGGAGGATGAAGGAGAAATAAATGAAATGGTAACCGTGCACTTTTAGCGATGTAAACAAGGGTTTTGCCAAATGATATTCAAACACACACTTCACATCCATGATATTGCTCAGCTAGCTACTACAAGCCACGAGCCAACAAAGATAAGCATGGCTTCATATCACATTTGACTTCATTTTTGTGTATGCCTCAGGGTGCGGGATGAGTTATCGCAAATATTTAAACATTTTACTGCAAGATAGTACAGGGATTCGATATATGAATACTTTAAAATGCAGTTAAAGGGAAACGTTTAAAAAAACATATTTTTTCCTGTGTCTTTAATGCTAAATATTATTGTTGTTGCACTCTGCCTCTGTTTTAGGAACGCCACTTATGTCTCACGTTCTTCTGGGGGGCATCACAGAAGGTGTCTCAACACTCACCGTAATCATCGATTTGTCATCTTCTGAAGGAGCACCATTTTAATTAACATTCTAATTTGATGGGCGGAGGAGAGAAAGAAACACAGAGGCTGAGAAACACTGTTGATGAGTCCAGATAAACTGCAAAAGATCAGAATCAGGATGTAAACAAACCGATTCAGAGTCAACACGCATACGCAAAAAAAAGAAAAAGGAAAAACGAGGAGAAAACTGCTCGAGAGAGAGTGAGGAGGAGACGGTGATCACCTTCACTCGTCCTTCTCGGGGAGTGAGGGAAAGAGGAAGTGGAGAGGAGGTAGAGGGGAAGAGAGATAGAGAGTGAGAAGAGACTACCCAAAAAGTGTTTGAAAAGCCGTGGGTGGCGCGCCTTATCGCCCCAGTTCTCCTGGAGAGATTATTGGGGGATTAGTGCGAACGCTTGTTTCTAAAACATGATGAAAAGACGTTCGGCGCGTGATAACGCTTTGAACTCCCCTACTCTACTCCTTCTAGGATCGTGCCTTGGGGCTGCCTTTCCACGAAAGACAAGATTGGGGTGGGGTGAGCTGTTGGGTGCTGTTGAAGAGGGGGGGGGGAACAATAGGAACGATGTAAGCGGAGTTTTTCCTGTGGTGCAGACTTCTTCTAGGACATTTGTCCTTTTGGAAGATGCAACAGATGCAGCAAACTCTGCTCGCTCTTTAGCATCATCGCTTCATCCTTCATTTGAGCTAAAATTTCACAAATCCTACAACTTCTATCCAATCGCACACAACCGCACTATCAGTTAATTAAAGCAGGATCCAATCAGAAGAAGCGGAGATATAATATCAGATCTGTTATGTGCGATCCAATCAGAAAAAAGCAGCAGTGGCGTGCTCGCTCCTGGGTTGCCATGGGAGGCTCGCCGAGGAGGACCTGGTTGTTCACTCAACCAAAAACTGTGAGGAATCAGCAGCCAGCTGATCAGTTGATCAGTAAACATTATTATACCCTGTTCTAAAGTCCAACAGCCATATCAGCCAGAATATATTTAAATAGATAAATGGTTTTACGCCTCTTTCTCAAGAGATGCAAATGGCAGAATTTCCATATGACACAGGCCAGTTAACACGCTGCTAATCTAATGAAGGAGATCTGTTGGAGGGAGAACGAGAACTGGATCTCATCTGCCTCTCTCCCTCGCTCTCTCTGCCCCACCCTGATTTCTCAGAACTCACACCCATGCATAAAACAACACACAGCTAATATCTCTGATGTTTCTGTACGTGTTTCTGCACATCCAAACACAGTGTTGTTGAGTCACTGGGTAGACCTGGTATTGAAATCTTGGCTTATGGGCCCAAGTTAGTTGAGGGAGGTTAATTGAGAAAGAGTGAAGAAGGCCAATGCTGCAAGGGGTGGGGCTGAGAATGGGCCGTGCCAATCTTACCAAGAAATGAAGTGAAAGCATGTGCAAATGCCAGTACAGTGCAGTGGGGAGGGTTGTGTCAGGAAACGCCTTGATATCTGAGCCAAACGAAAGGCAGATCAGCCAAAAGAAGAAGAAAGAGTACCTTCCTCAGGTCTGATTCAATAAGGTGTTGCACCAGAGCAAACTGGGTTTGAAAATGTCAGTATTTACAAAGAGAGCGTGGTGAGCAGACTCAGTTGGAATATGAGTTTCTTTCTCACACACAAAATATGAGGAAAAGTATATTTAATCTTACAAACTGACTTACTAATGTTTGCGACACACAACTTCCATGAACTGCGCTGAAAAAAAGAAAGCATGTCCTATTTTTTAGTTATTTATTTTTGTATTTGATACTGAAACAAACTGACTGCCCCTGCGTTTAGGAAGCAGCACGACATTTGTAAATTGCCCTGAAGAGGGGAACTCCCAAACGTCATTTTGACCCGTTTATTTAATCCGGCATTACATGCTGTGAAAAGTGAAAGTTTTACTTTTGTTTGGTATTTTATCATAAAAAATATTATTTTATTCTTATACAGAATCAAATCAAAATCAAATCAATTTATTTATATAGCACTTTTCACAGGATAAAAACCACAAAGTGCTTCACAGTAATATAAAACAGAAATACTAAAAATACATTAATAATAAAACACAGCACAAATCTAATTAAACGCCAATCTAAATAAATGAGTCTTACGCTGCTTTTTAAAAGAATAAATACAATCAAGGCAACGTAATGATGTAGGGAGAGCATTCCACAACCTGGGGGCCACCGCTCTAAAAGATCTATCTCCTCTGGTCTTAAAACGAGTTCGTGGGACTACCAACAGCCTTTGATTAGAAGATCTCAGGCTGCGAGAGGGAGCGTTTGGTTCTAAAAGATCAGAAATGTAAGAAGCCACCAGGACGCATTAGAGAATGGAGGAATTGTGGAAAACTTTGGTCCCTTTCTATTATCTGGGAATAAATGACACCGAAAGTCAAAGGCCTACTGTAAGAATAAGACAACACAATATTAAACAGTTTTCAAATTTTATGTTAATCACTTTTTTTTTTGGGGGGGGGGGGGGGGGGGGGGGGCAGTTAGTTAGAAGTTCAAACAATATCCAATAAACCTGTGACACATCCAATGTGATCTCCGTTATTGATTAAGCGTCCTTGTTAGTTTTGTAACAAAAATACTTCATCTATAGCAACAGCGATGATAACGTGACGATTAGTTGAAGCTAACGAGGAAATACTTCAAAAGCTGACGTTTGAGATGATTTGGAGGTGGATTAGTGCACATGACACGGGGAACTAGTTTATCTTGGAAGGAAGCTTTAACATCAAACACTGAAGTGATGTGAGTGGTATACAGTGTAACCCACATAACCTTTATGAGGGAACGCACTATTTAAAGAACAATATTTGTCTTTCAAAACTGACATTTTGCTCTCAAAATACTCAAAATATCTCAAAACACTGATAAATATCCTGCTAGAGATTCCAACTGTTTTACATAGATTTAACAGAGACATCCTAACAACTTAGCTGTAGGCTAACCCGGATTCGTTATTAGTTAGTATGCACTTTCAGACCCAAACTCACATCTAAAACCCTGATGTTGGCCAGCAGTTTCAAACCGATACGATACTTGGATCTGAGTACTTGCCAATACTGAGTACAAAAAACGATACTTCTACCACACACACACACACACAAATACAATGAATTGGAAGACAGGTTTTATTTTATTCCCTGCCGATAAAAAATAAAATCTTAATAAAAATGACCACAAAAAAATTTCAAGTGAAAAATAAGCACTTCTGTTAAATTATTGCAGAGTCTCCACATTGTAATTTTACAAAATATCACTGAACTATTGGCACTGTCTCGAGCTTTCAGAATAATAAATAAACACTTCTGTTTGGAATAAAATAAATACAAATTAGGTTTGAGAATAAAATAAACTTTTAAATTATTGCAGAGTGTCTATATTGTAAACAAACACACAAAATAATTATTATTAAATGGTAAATGGTAAATGGCCTGTATTTATATAGCGCTTTACTAGTCCCTAAGGACCCCAAAGCGCTTTACATATCCAGTCATCCACCCATTCACACACACATTGGTGATGGTAAGCTACAATGTAACCACAGCCACCCTGCGGCGCACTGACAGAGGCGAGGCTGCCGGACACTGGCGCCACCGGGCCCTCTGACCACCACCAGTAGGCAACAGGTGAAGTGTCTTGCCCAAGGACACAACGACCGAGACTGTCCAAGCCGGGGCTCGAACCGGCAACCTTCCAATTACAAGGCGAACTCCCAACTCTTGAGCCACGATCGCCCCACATTAAATAAATAATAAAATATAAAAAATTATAAAATAAATAATAAATAAAATAATAATTGGCCCCCTAGTGGCCAATCTAAAAAACTACAACAGAAATGACAAGCCACCCTCTGATTAATGAAATAAGTTGGTATCGGTTCATGGTATCGGTTAACTTTTACGAGTATGAGTACACACACATTTTACAGTATCGGCCCCGATACCCGATACCAGTATCGGTATCGGTGCATCCCTAGATAAAAGCCATGAAAACTGCATTTTTTAATTCATAAATTCAAATAAAAGTATGTGAAATGAGTTTATCCTTAGCATTGAAAGTGTTTTAGGCTCACACTTTGGCAGAGCAGAAGAAGATGAGCAGATTTCTCCTCTCCAACAGACTAAGGAGGATAGCCCTGACCCCTGCTGACCCAGGAGGGAGGGAGGCGGGGAAGGATTGAGGGTTGGATAGAGGGCGGGGGTGGAGGGGGGAATGGAGTGACAGGGGGAGAAACACAGGAGGAATGTGAGATTACGGCCACTATCTCCAGCAGATACCGAAGGTCCGTCTCCTCACTCCTTTAGTCCACAGATAGGAAGGGGGGAGAGGGGAGGAGGGGGGACAGAAAATGAGGAAGAAGAGGGAGAAAATGAGTTTTTAAGAGTCAGGATGAGATGCTTTCCATATGAATGCCAAGACCTCAGAAGAACAGAAAAAGACTATACAGTTTAGAGGAGGAATAGGACAGTATGGGCAGCGGAAGGGGAGGGGAGGAACAAAAGGTGATGGGTGAGTGTGTATGTGTGTGTATGTGAGAGTGTTAGAGCGCGCGCACACACACAAACATCTATCTGTACGCTCAGAACCACACTGATAATAAACGAAATCTTAGAAATGAGAGCCTATCAAGCGGGAATCAATCACTGGGGTTTGTTGTCCAGGAGGATGGCGCCATGTGGAGATAAAAGACAGGCGGACGTCTGGGGAGGGCAGGGAGGAGAGGAGGAGAAGAGGGGAGAGGATGGAAGAGGATAGGACTCTGATGGAGAAAGGCCAGGATGTGTGGTATAAACTCCATCTAAATTTGAACGGGAGTCTTTTTGTGGACTGATGAGAAACTGGTTTGGATGCAGATGCGCCCAAAATGGGCTAATGTGACGCCTTTAAAAGCTGAGACAAAAACTGAAGATCGAGCCACAAAAATCAATCAATCAGTACAAGAATTTTGGGCAGGGAATGGCTGTGTGCGAACAACCCCGTGTGTGTGTGAGGCTTAGTGTTCGTATGAGAGTGCGTTCCATGCCAGGAAGCCTCTCCCAGCATCAGTATCATATGATTAAGATGGACTTGCGCATGATGCACAAACCCATCCTCTGATAGGGCTCCATCCGGTCCCACACACTGTTCCCAAGGAACACACACACATATAAATACATTGCACGCATGGTTGTTTTCATTTCCAACCACTGTCTCACACATGATAAGATTTGTACTCATTGTCTGCAACCATCTGACCTCTGACCTGACCAGTGGAAATCCCTTCAGTCAGGTTTCTCTTTAGTGTTTCACCCTGGTTTGCCCTCAGCTCTGTGTTACAGTGCAGAGGTGGTATAAATCAACATGCTGAAACTCTAACTTTAAACTTTAAATCCAATAATCACTTAGGCTTAGATGGTTTCAGAGTTCTATAACAACATATTGCAACCAAAAGAAAATTAGATTTGAGCTTTGGCTGAGAAATAATGTTTATTTATTTGGGCAACTCAACTTTTAAAAAGAAAGATTTATTACAGCAGCTGAATACAGTTTGATGCCCAGCTGGTTGCAGTTTAAATAAGCCGCCAAAGTGGGAAGGTGTGAACACGACATGAGGAAAGGGAAGCCTGACTGATGTAGCTTGCAGGCTTGGCTCCATTATTAACATTGGTACACTGCAGAAAACCTAACGAGCCTGTAAAACATCAACTCTGCTGCATGACATCAGCAAAAGTGGCACTGAAAGAGAATAAGGCTACGCTGCTTGCTGCCACCACAGATGTCCCGGGACCAGCAACACAATCGTCACAATAATTGACTAAGACTCCTTCTCTCACCCCAACCAATCACAGCAGATGGCCCCGCCCCTCCCTGAGCCTGGTTCTGCTGGAGGTTTCTTCCTGTTAAAAGGGAGTTTTTCCTTCCCACTGTCGCCAAAGTGCTTGCTCATAGGGGGTCATATGATTGTTGGGTTTTTCTCTGTATCCATGAAGCGCCTTGAGGCAACTTTTGTTGTGATTTGGCGCTATATAAATAAAATTGAATTGAATTGAATTGAATTAAGACCGCTTTCACTGAGGTTAACTATATGAGGACAGCCCACATTAATCGTAGTGGTACTGTAGCCACAATAAAGAGCCTTCAGGAACCCTGAGAAGCTCAGGACTGGACGAGGACGTTTTTCATTTATCTCACTGGACAAAAATCCTTTACATTAACCTAGTAGCTGACAGCGTATGAGGCCTTCATGTGTACAGTGATCTCCTACTTCAGTGTCCAACGATGCTAAAAACAAAGCTCCAGGTAATAAACTAGATGGTAGGCTGTGGTAGCAACCATCTGAGAAATTCAACCTGCTTAATGTGAGTTCTCACATCAACTTGAAAGTTGCTTTAGAGCCCCAAAAATACAATATTCATTATTTTAGCAGGAAAAGATAGTCTGGTAGATTTATTGTATCCAAATCCAAACATAACAAAGTCATAAAGAATATCACGTCTTAAAAACTTTTAAATGATCAATCCTCTGTTGGTCTCTGAGCCGTCCATGCTACAGTTTACTCGTGCTTTCATGTTGCAGAGACGGCGGTTGAGCCAACACTTTGCTAAGCAGTGCAAACGCAGTAAAATACACAGGAATCGTTACCATAGACATAATTCTATATTTAAATCTTAAACAGCTCCATGCTGGAAATTCAGCACAGTGCCAGAGAACTTTAAGCCGTGGTAACCACGCTGGACGAGCTCTTACCTCAGTCTCCTGCTCATCGGTGCTGCTCTGTGATTGGACGATTCCTGGGTAGGGGCCCCATACTGTGTCTGGAGAGAGGTCTCTTACTGTCACCACACTGCTGTCGCCACCTTCATCACTTAGCTCCAGGTCATCTGGGAAGCAGGTGGGAAACAGAGGAGAAAATAACATTAAATAAGCCCAGAGTGGTTTAAATATTCATGTGCCGAAGAGATCGTGAAGAGGTCTCTTCATCGGGAGCACGATGTAAAAACCTTGAACTCACCATTCATCAGAAAAGCTTTGAGGGTCAGTGCCACAGTGCAGGCTGTATGGGTGGCTCAAAAGACAAAAAACTCAAACAGCATTTGGCTTGAACTTGACCTGAACCCTCAGAGGAGCTCAGCCCAAACAGAAAATACTGTCAGCAGCTCAACAGCAGGGGGAGTTTGATACAAGCACAGCGCTTTCTGTCCTGGCCGGTTCAAACAGGGGAAACTTCTTGTGTACTTCCTCAAAGTGAAAAGATAAGTGCAGAAGGATGGCAGTGACAGCTGTGGTCTGAGCCCGCTGCAGCCCAGATAGAGGCAGATAGCCGGCAGGCATGGAGGACTGAACCATCTATTTAAAAACTTAGAGACAGCTCGGACTGTGAGAGTCTCTCGTTTAGAGGAGTCTCTGCACATCTGAGGATAAATGAAGAAGACTGCAAGTGAGTGCTGTAACGGGAACTCTGACTGGATGGGATTAACAGCAGCTGCTGCAGTTACACAAGCAGCCCTGGGGTCTGCTTGTTGAGGAGTTCTCTTGTTATAACCGTCCACCTACTGATCAAAATACATACAAAATCTGCCTGCCCTCCTCTCCAGCTCCCCCTCAGCTCAACCAAGAGCTGTTTGGGGGGGGGGGGGGGTCGGTCTAAAGTGGCGGGCCTGATAAGAGTGTTTGTCTAACACTCTCCATGTCAAAACACTCATCTATCTTCTCTGTATCTATCCCCACCAGAGAACAACGGACAGACGCTGATAAAATGGCTTTCCCACAGCCGGTTGGGGGTGGGTGAGTGGGTGAAGGAGGTGATGGTGGTGGGTTTGGGGTTATGGAGGGGGAGGAAAAAAAGCAGGAAGAAGTGCGGTTTGGAGAAAGAAAAAAAAAAAGTAGACGTTAATTCAATGAAATGAGTCCTTACAAGCCAAGGAGCGGTTGGAGATATTGTTTTTGCTGTCAAAGAGAGTTTTGTGGCAACGGTGCACAGGAAGTGGTGTTTTTCTCTTAACTCAGAGCTCAGAGTTGCAATTAGACTCAGCCCAGTATGACGAATAACACACAGGTGCTATACTGAGAACATTCAATGGTAACTGATGGTATCAGTTTTATCAACCTCAGGTTGTGCACTCAGAAAACACGCCGCAACCAGCCGTGCTTTCTCGTTCTTCTGCCCCTGTGAACAGAAGAGTGTGATACTGATGCCTGATGCCAGACGCAACAGGAGCTGGCCCGACCTGCTGTGCTCGGGTCAGGTTGGGCTGAATTTTTTATTGTGTGACTCGGGTTCTTTTTTTAATCTCTTAACATCCACCAGGTTACCAGTGACCTGCTTAGGTTCAGATTCAGGGTTAGATTCACACCTACCCCTTTATATAGAATTTGTTCATATTTTGGCATCCAGACAACATTCTGGAAAAAAACGCATATTCAACATGTGACTAAACTGCAGCTTAACTCTAGTTCTAACTGATTGATAAATGGTAAATGGCCTGTATTTGTAAAGCGCTTTTCTAGTCCCTAAGGACCCCAAAGCGCTTTACATATCCAGTCACACACACATTCACACACTGGTGATGGCAGCTACATTGTAGCTACAGCCACCCTGGGGCGCACTGACAGAGGCGAGGCTGCCGGACACTGGTGCCACTGGGCCCTCTGACCCCCACCAGTGGCCCTCTGACCACTGGTGGTGGCCCAAGGACACAACGACCGAGACTGTCCAAGCCGGGGCTCGAACCGGCAACCATCCGATTACTAGATGAACTCCCAACTGTTGAGCCACGATTCACTGCGAGTTAAATAGTGCTTAAAATTTGGGCTACATGCACCAAACCCGGGTTCGGGGCATTGTTGGAGGCAGAGTGGGTGAAAGTCAGGAGGGAACTTTCACAAATATCCCGTAGTGCCGCTGCAGATCAAATTTAAGGACAAAATGGTTAAACAAGTAAAGGCTGCAGTTAGCCGACGCCTAACAATCTGTCCCTTAATTCTGGGGACAGATTGGCCGAGGTTTAATAACCTTTAGAGCAGTGCGTAGGGATGTGCTCACGACCTTTAGCGGCGTGTAGTGCCTGCGCTGCACGCGATGACGCAGGGTTGTTTGATGCTGTCTCTGGGGACAAGGAGACGGCAGGGACTTCTTGTAAGCCCCTTCTGGCTCCAGTGGTTCACTCCACAGGAGACCCCACTAGAGCGGGATGACACGCTAGGAAGACAAACACACCAAGTTGTTGATGCCTGAAAGCCACCAGGAAATTATTTTCCAGGCATTTCATTACAACCCCATGGTAGGGCTTGTGGGACACGAAAACCTCTGGATCGATTCATGGCCCGATTTTATGGAGTGTCAGCTGGTTAACCAGTCGCTGATTCCAAAAAAGCTTTTGCGCCCGTTACCATTAATGAAGGTCCCGTTTGAGCGCATTGGCATGGACCTCATTGGGCCACTTGGATTGAGTACACTTGGATTGTATTAGTTCTGGTGGATAATGCAACACAATAACCCGAAGCAATGCCGCTGCATATCATTTCTGCAAAGAGTGTGGCATAGGCAGTATTTCTGGTCAAAAAGAAATACTGACTGACCAGGCCACATAGTTTATGTCTCACACACTACAAAGAGCTGTACAAATTACTGGGCATTAACTCTGTTTGGACCAGCATCTACCATCCTCAGACTGACGGGCTGGTGGAGCGGATGAATCAGACTTTAAAGTCCATGATTCAGAAGTTCATCCATGTGGATGAACTCAACTGGGATTGCTGGTTAGACCCTCTGTTGTTTGCAGTGTGGGAGGTGCCCCAGGCCACTTTCCAGCACCTCAGTTGTTGCATCCACAACCTGCAAATGCTGCTGCCTACTTGGATGATATTATCATCGACACTAACACTTGGGCGGAGCATATGCAGCAGGTGGCCGTGGTCCTGGAGTCCCTGAGGTAGGCTGGGCTCACGACCAACCCAAAGAAGTGTGGAGTTGGACAGAGGAAGGTACAATATTTGGGGTACCACTTGGGAGGTAGGCAGGTGCACCCACAGGTTGGGAAAACAACAGCCATCATTTCTTTCCCACACCCCAATACAAAAAGGGAAGTGGTGGGTGTGGCTGATTACTACCGCTGGTTCGTGCCTGGTTTTGCAGAGCTGACCAGCGCCTTGAGTGATCTCAGCTGAAAGGGTGCCGCAGATCGGGTCCAGTGGACAGAACAATGCCAGGTGACGTGAAGTAGGATCTCTGTGGGGAGCTGCTGCACCACACACCTAACTTTTCCCTCTGTTTTATCCTGCAGACGGATGCCTCGAACAAAGGGCTTGGGGCGGTTTTGTCCCAGCAGTTAAGGGGGCTGACCGCCCTGTTGTGGAAATCAGCCGGAAGCTGTCAGAGAGACCAGATACAGCACGGTGGAGAAGGAGTGTCTGGCCATCAATTCGGCAGTTGACTCTCTTCGCTATTACCTCTTGGGCTTGGCCGCATGGCTCTCCAGCCTCAGGTGGGCGGTGGAGGTATGTGGCAGAGGTGTGGTCTGCAGGTCCACTGCAGAGGAGGGGTGGTGCAGCGGGCTTGAGGGGGAGGCTGGCATTGCAGCTGGAAGCAATTCAGTAATTATACTCTTCTATTTCAGTGATGCTGGAGGAAGGGAGGACAGGTGGAGACAGCTGGAAAGCTGTCAGGACGATGGACTTAGTGACTGAGAAAAGCACATTTAAATAAAAACACTGTCACAAGCACGCTGGGTGTCTCGAGTCTTTACTGGGGTCACACATATATATATCTTGAAGAGTCTGAAGCTACAAAGTATAGCTGGTCTGGAGTTGAGACACAGGACAGGTGTCAGAGTCTCTTTGGACATGAGATTTCCCGTTTTGAAATCTGATGCTGAGCCAAAAATGAGTCCTCAGTCTGTCCTGGCAGCAGAGTCTGAAGTCCAGTAATCTCCTATCACGCAGTGGGGCCTCAGTTTGGCCACTTTGACCTCTTCCTTATCTCACCACTCCATCAATGTCCAGCCACTCTTTGAGCCATTGGCCAATCCCAACCACATGGAACGCTTATCAGGCTGACCAGCTCTGCTGACCCTAATTGTGAAACGTCATGAGCATTTGACCTTAGTAAGCCAATGCAGATATTAACTTCTAAACAAGGCCAACACAAGCATCACGTTGTCAGGTATTCAGCCTCAACATGTTCCAACATTTCCTTTCATGTTAGCTTTGGATGTTGTGACGGGGTCGAGGTTAAACCAACTGTCTAAATAGTTTATAGGATCTGCATGATTGATGTGCAGAGATAAATCAAAGCCTCACAAGTAGCAGACAAAAAAGGGCAAAAAGTCCCAATAAATATGACACTTTTTCTTACGCTTTGGCTTACTGTGAAGTCACGTTGATTACACGATTAGGGGACCCCGCTGGCATGTTCATTGTCAAATTATGTGATTCTGCCTGCCACCGGGTGCATGCTCTTCAAAGAAAATGAAAGCTCAGTTACAGAAACAAAAGAGGAAGAGGGTGAGACTTTAGTTTTCTGCAGCAGCTGTCAGTAGGTACCCCCAGGTAACTGAAAGAGTGGATGGTGGAGAAAATGGAGAAACTGTGGAAACAGCAAAAGAAAAGGAGCATTGTTTTAAAGATCTAAAGGAGTGAGAGCTGGGGTCTACTGAGCCAACAGCAAGCTAGCCAACTGTTGTTCTGTTTGCTATCAAACATTAAGATCAATGACATCATGGCATGATCAGGAATGGTGGACAAAGGTGAAGCTTACATAAGATAAAAAGGGAAAAAAAGAACTTAGTCCTCTCACAAAAAGTGCAGTATGGCCAAGTAGGAAAAAGGGAGGCAGAACTCAACATGCCAAGCTCACCAAACCTGCAGAGCTTATCGCCAAATGAAGGTTAATATAGCGGACTGGGAGTTTGTTCACAGGAAGGATAGCTCGCTGGTCAGTCAGTAAAAAGTGTTATTTATTCAATTCTAGGAGAATGTGGGTGTGTACCCTTATATGTGCATGGACATGCTTTTATGTGCATGGACATACATGGACATGCTTTTATGTGCATGGACATGCATGGACATGCTTATATGTGCATGGACATGCATTTATGTGCATGGACATGCATGGACATGCTTTTATGTGCATGGGCATGCATGGGCATGCATTTATGTGCATGGGCATGCATGGACATGCTTTTATGTGCATGGGCATGCATGGACATGCTTTTATGTGCATGGACATACATGGACATGCTTTTATGTGCATGGACATGCATGGACATGCTTATATGTGCATGGACATGCATTTATGTGCATGGACATGCATGGACATGCTTTTATGTGCATGGGCATGCATGGGCATGCATTTATGTGCATGGGCATGCATGGACATGCTTATATGTGCATGGGCATGCATGGACATGCTTTTATGTGCATGGACGTGCATGGACGTGCATGGACGTGCATTTATGTGCATGGACATGCATTTATGTGGATGGACATGCATTTATGTGCATGGACATGCATTTATGTGCATGGACATGCATGAGCCCATGCTACTGCCAAAAATAAACCTCAGTTCTATATGAAATAGTGAAAAGAAATCTGTGTTTGACCTTTTTAAATAAGAGTGAGGGTGTATTGATTGTGGCTGGCGTAAATCTTTGCCTTTGCATAGTTCTCCTGTTTGTTACATTTTCATCTAACCTCACAGCATTTTGCTGTTTAATGGCAGCAAAAGGTGCAAAAGGCTTGTTGGTGCATTACTGGCACATGCTAGTTGTGGTAGCATATTAAATCTTACCAGGCAGTGGTAATTACAGCTTTTTAAAATTGATGTAAAAGATTTCCTTCTGGGAAATCTTCCCACTGGGTATCTTTCACAGGTAAAAGCCTCGATTCTGTGTTTTTACCAATATAGAAGTTTACATTAATGGAAACCAAGTGAATGTAACTTGTTAACTATAGTTAGCATCAGTGATGATTCTGTTTAAAAAAACACTGCCTTTTCATTTGAGAGAAAGTCCTATCGGTTCGCTCCACTAATGAGTGCTTCTCACTAATCCCAACAGGTTAGCTGTCTTCACTGGGGTAACATGAGGCCTCCTACAATCCTAATCCCTGTTAATTACACTTCCTGCCCACCACAGACCTGCATAATAACCCACCGCTCCTTATCAATATGGCGGCACTGGCTGCTATTACACTTTCTGCTCCGCATGATACTACCCCACATTGTAGTCCACACACACACACACACTTATTTTGTTGGATGACCTATTCCAAAAAAACACAGGCCTGGATGGGCTCGTTATCAATATCAACCAGCTTCTCAGTATCCATGCTGCCCCACTCATTTAGCTCTGACACACACACACGCTCACTTTTTCTTCCACACATACACACAGGTACACACATCCAGCATGCGCACACCAATACAGCCCCTGTCACCAGCTACCCACACAAAGGCTTATCAATACGGACGCTTCAGCAACCACTGGGGCGTCCAGACCTCTTTGACGAGCCAACACAATAAAACAATCAGTCCGTCATTAATGAAACGACTAACGCAATTAACCGATGAGTGAGGGGAGGGAGAGGACGCGCAGAATAATGGTGAGACAGCGAGCCGAGCTGAAGGTGGCAGGCAGCCGTTAGAAGAGAGCAGGACAGTTTTGATTATGTCGTTACAGGATTTATGGATCAGTGCTGCTTTTCTTGTCGTCCCGACAGTTTAATCAGCGTGTTGTCGATGGAAATTACACAAATCTGTGTTATTACAGTTTACAGATTTGCTAATGAGTTTGATATTGATGTATGTACAATATAAAGATGATTAAAACCATAAAAGATGGCACCATCTATTGTTGACTTCATTGATGTTCTGACTGAAAGGTGAAAAAGCCTGTTGGTCAATAAATGAGAGGATTCTCTGCATCCTCATCACTCTCACAGAAGGCATGTATGTGTTAATAAGACAGAAGCATTCAAAGATTTCAGTCCCGGGCCATGTATATCACATATCGTTAAAGATTTAGCGGTGATTAATTTGGGAGTGGTGGAAGGTTTATGGCTGCCTTGATGAAGTTATTGGTTGGACACGCTTTAGTCCGCAAAGGTCAGTGAATGTAACACTGACTCATGGCTTCATATTGAGTTCCTCTTTCATGTTTTAAAGAGATAAAGCTTAAAACGGTGCCACATACCTCACAAACACTAAACATTTGAAGGAAAAAAACCCAAACAAATCTGAAGTGATTGTGAATCCATCAAGTCTTTAATGTTGCTCGTTCATTTTATTACTTTTTTTTCTAAGATTCATTTGCTGGGAAAAAAGTATGAGGAACAAACGTGTTCTTCTATGCTCAGCTGGTTAGATTAATTGTTGATACATCTTCAGGTATATTCAGCTTGGAAGGAAAATTAATTAAACCTGCAGGTGGGCTGTTATCTTAAATGGTATGTCATATTATTATTAAATGCTTACTTAGTGGAAACTGTCCACAACTTTGGGAAGGATCCAAAACAGTACTCTCACCCAGAGATGGGGAAGCAGATTTTGCTGGCTCCAAGGCATCAGAGTTTAATAAGATACTTCAGAAGTTTGTCTCCAGTCCGTTCATTTCTTTTCTGTTTTGGAAACAATAACTTGAGGGGTGGCTTTTAGTTGTCTTGGAGGCCCAAACTGAAGAAATGCTGGTTTCACAATGAGTTTTTATACCATTGAATCTTTACAATGTCACCGACGGGGGGGTGTCCTTATATGGTAATAGCTATGGCTGTTTAAATTCTCTGATGATGAGGGGGAGCCAATCAGAAGAAAGTGTTCTTAAATGGCTAAGAGCTAAAACAGGTTTTTTGGGACAGCAGACAGAGCGAGGGGCTGAATTGGCCTTAGGATAATACAAAGAGGAATCATTTTGAACTGTTAATCATGCTAAGCTACCAAGGTAAAAAATGACCTTGCTAGAAATTATATAAGGTCTCATTTAAAATGATCTGCTACATTTTGATACACATGGATCAGCCTTAACATTATGACCACCTGTCTAATACCAACCAATCCTGAACTGTCTTTGTTCCATTTCGTGCGTGTACACCTGCAACAATGCTTAGCTAGCGGATACATGTCAGAAGGTTGGCTAAAGCATCACAGGACCCGCTTGCCTTTTTCCCATAGTTGAGCCTGATGCCAGGTGTTCCCCAGTCAAAGGAAATGGGATTCATCAGACCAGGCCACCTGTGATGCTCCCGTGCCCACTGTTGGTACAGGGGATGGGCACCCTGACTGGTCTGCAGATATTAGGGGTGGGGGGAAAAATGGATACTGTGTAGTATCGTGATATTTTGTTTGTTAATAATGTATCAATACAGGGACAGCAGAAATCGATATTTTGTTACAAAAAAGGTTTTTGTGCTCTGACTTCAGAGCATGTTGATCCTTTTTCTGAGCAAGAATCCTGACATTCCTTCACTGTCCAAATGTGTTTAACTTGTTTTTTGGCAGCAATAAACATGACAGTTTACTTATTTTAATTTAAGACATGTTTTATTTTAATTAAGTTTAAAACTTTTTTATTTAATGTAAAATTATATTTTGTTTTAATTTACTTTCAAATTCTTCAGTTGCTGAAGGGGCTGCATAGTTTTCATAAACTGCATAGTTCAGAATAGCTATAATTGTACCAGATGGTTGATTCAGTTAAGTTGGACTAGACTGTAATACAAACCGTTCAGTTTGTCAACAATAAAACTGAAATGAGAGAAAGACTGAGTGTGAGACTTTGATATTAGAGAAAATGAATATTGATAAAGTTTACCTTCTTTACAGAATCTGAATATCGCAAAATATTTTTTAAAAATTGCAATAATATCGTATCGTGCGTTAAGTATTGTGATAATATCGTATCGTGGGATGTATGGTGATTCCCACCTCTAGCAGATATGCAGCTCTATCTGCAGCAAACTGCGATGCTCTGAAACCTTTCTATCAAAACCAGCATCAACTTAGCATCAAGCTCATCTGTGTGATTCTCTTCCCACATGCATCAATGAGACCTGACACGTGACCCTTTAGCTGGTTCACACCGTTCCCACACTCATACTGACCGCTGAAGATCGGGAACACCCCACAAAGCTGCAGCTTTGGCGATATTCTGACCCAAACATCACAACTTGGCTCTCACCAAATTTGCTCAAGTACTTACGCTCATTTTTCCTGCTTCTAACATTAACTTTGAGGATTTTTTTTCACTTTCACTGCATAATATATCCCACCCATCTACAATTGCCCTGATGAAGAGATAATCAGTGTAATTCTCTTCACCTGCCAGTGGTTATAATATTATGCCTGATCATTATAATCACTGCATGACTGTGAATGACTAGATTTTCTACTGAGCCCTGTCGCCTTAAATTTAGATTCCCAACAGCTAAGAACGACTCTGGTTCAAGGGAAGCCTTTCTTTCACACAAACAAGTTGTTAAACAGAATATCTTTCTAGTTTATTCTGTGACTTTCATATATTATCATTTTACATAATGGGAAATGATCAAAAAAAGAAAAAGCAAAGCCACATGAGAGCACTGTACCTGCTCATCCGAGGGACCGAGTATCCTCGACAAACAGCCTGCCCTTACTGGATATCAGTGAAGAATAAGTGGTGAAAAGAGAAAGGTGTAACCCAACACTGATGTTCTTCTCTATCCGGCCTAATTGATTTTTAAAAAGACTATTGTTGATATCAAATGAGCACATCGCACCAGAGCCATTGATTTTTTGACACCATACAACAGGAAATCTTTATCTGCGTGCTGCTCCGACCCCGCGCTAATAGGTGGGGTTTAACCTCTGCTGAATGACAAATCCCAACACCTCCCCTTCCTTACACTGTTCTCGCTTCGGCCCTTATGGGAAACGCACGGCAAATACTTCAGTTTAGTTAGTATTAGAAAAACGAATGGGGCCTGTGCTCTGTGTTTACACAAAGTGTTAAATCATTACTTTGTCTGCCAAGTCTGCAGGTTGAAAACAATACAGAATGCATTTCAAGTCCCCAGAGAGCCATGTGCTGGAGCGCCGACCTGAGGAACTGAGCGCAGACTGCAGAAAGAAATACATACTGAACACAGAGACAGCTGACAATCAACTATTATACAGCACTAAACCTGAGTACAATCTAAACATAGATGTTTAAAAAGCACCATGTTAGTTCAAGCAGGTTCAGCTGATTCTACTCTACATACCCAGTTGGCAAAGGCTTTATTTAAGCTACTTGAGCCTGCCTCCATCCTACGTCGCTGCAAGCCACTTTGCACCCCGGCTCCTCCTTTCATGCTGTGTCAGTCCTAAACAATGTCATATCTGTATATCAAAGTCATATCAGTCTTGCCTTTATGTATTAATAGACCTCTCTGCATTGAATCATATCTGTTATTAACCTCTGTCTCTCTTCCACAGCATGTCTTTATCCTGTCTTCCTTCTCTCACCCCAACCAATCACAGCAGATGGCCCCGCCCCTCCCTGAGCCTGGTTCTGCTGGAGGTTTCTTCCTGTTAAAAGGGAGTTTTTCCTTCCCACTGTCGCCAAAGTGCTGCTCATAGGGGGTCATATGATTGTTGGGTTTTTCTCTGTATCTATGAAGCGCCTTGAGGCGACTTTTGTTGTGATTTGGCGCTATATAAATAAAATTGAATTGAATTGAATTGATCAAATGGGTGGAGAAGCCAGAGAACACAAATGAACCACCGAATATAAATTATTAGCTGACAGAAACGACAATCTTTGTTTGACTGAAGCTTTTTCTTTGTAAAAGGTTATGTATGTATGCAAGGGAAACGTGGTATCCCCCCCTCACCAAATAGTCTGTATTGATTATGAAACAGAGGTAAAAAATTACCTCTAACATATTGTATTGTATCATATAGTGGTGTTTTTCAGATATAAGCCAGTTAGATACAGGTGAGTGAGGGATCTTCCATGATTACATCTTCTACAAAGAGTAGGCCGTTCTGAACGAATGACGTCAGTATACATCCTACATACGGCACCACATTAGACGTTTACATGAAGGAAAAATACGTATCGATTGAGTCACCTTTATGTGGTGAACGTTTTTCTCAAAAATTCAATTTCAGTTCAATGAATTCTCTCCAGCTTTTCTCATTAATGGCCACTCCTGTCATTTATAAAGCTGGCTGATAAAAGACTTCAATCTTACAAGAAGCACGACCCGATTGCACGTCCTTTTCTCTTTCTCTCCATGATCTTCCACGCTGCACCCCTGGGTCCCTGGAGTCCAGCAGGCTCAGCTCAGCAGCAGATAGACATTTCTGGGATAGGCATCTACTGCTCAGGACCACGCAATCATTTCCATTTTACCCTCTGTTGCACAGGCAAGATAAGACACCTGCGTAGTCCCGCTAATCAGATGAGCTTCAACAGAACTTTATCATTGACATTTACCACTGTTTACCCAACTAATTTCTCTTAACTGCACTGCTGAACTTTTATCTACAAAATACATACACCACCAGAAAAGAGCAAGAAGCAAACATGCAAATTCACAAATATGCGAAGAAAGATAAACTGTGTGTGTGTGCGGAAGGGGGGGGGACTAAAAGCAGTTTCTGTTCGAGGACGAAGGGGGTGACAGGACTGCTGTTGATGAGATGAGTCCTCCACACCGTCCACCTCAGTGAAGACAAATGAATGCAAAGAATACCGACATTCACATGCAACAACTTGATGTTGGAATTCAGTCTCCTGACCGTTGGGAAGTTTTATTTATTGCTGATAAACCATCTCTGTACGCCAGTCTGTGAGAAGAGCAGCAGCATCATCCAACCGGTCACAAGATCGCCCACCGACAGCGTGGGAATCACCGGAAACCATCACAATATGTTGCAACAATATCACTATACAACGATTCTGAAATACCAGCTGCAGGATGATCTTCTTCTGTGTGTGCTTATGCAAGTAGCTAAAAATAAGCAAGCTCAAATAGTGAGATAAATGTGTAACTCTAAAATCAGCAGCTTTACCTTAAGGTGACGCTTGTCACGCTTACGATCTGGTGTGTGAATATGGTGGGTAAAGCTCTACTTTCCCACACCTTGAGTATTTTGATGCTTAATCTACAAACAGAAGGCAGGAGGGACTTTTGAGTTGTGTGGCTGACATCCCAGTAACAGCATTATCTACTCTGTGACATCATACAGGTGCAAGAGTAGAAAAAAACCGTCTGAAACAAAGTGTTTGGAGCCTGAGCTTTTGCCTCGTGAGGTTTCATTTTATATATGATGAACTCGTTTATTTATATCGTGTCGATGGTGGAATGACAGTAAAGCTGAAATTAATTTATTACGAGCAAAAGAAAACAGCACTAGAACAGAACAGGTTCCCTTTAAGATTCTGAAATGATAACAAACTTTATTCAAATGTCACCCTGAGGTTGAAAGTTGCTTTGACACACATGATATCTTGATGATACGGTACACCCATTTTATGTTTATGAACTCATGCATGGCTGTTAGTGTGGTTAACCACAGGGGTCCCCAGTGGCGTGGTGAACTGCTGGGAAAACACTGGCCCTCTCTTTTTACCCACGACTCTCCGTGTCGATCACGCAGGGCTCTTTCTAACGAGCGCCGCTCATTTTAAATGGAGAGTCGAAGCATATGAAGGCGTTCGCTGCAGCCTGGCTGGCCCGTTTCTGTTATTGAAGCTGAATCCACCATTTTTCAAAGGCTGCAGAGCGCCGCGAGACGCCGCCTGTTAAGTGTGATTAAAACAAATGAAGCATCGATGCGGCTCATGATTTATTGTTTTGATTTAGAGAAATTAAATCTAAAAAAGCCTGTGCGTTTGTCCGTATCATCTGCACGCCAGGTTTGCATCTTGGATGTGTGGTGTGTATTTTAAAAGGTCAGGTACTGTTTAGCCTTCAATGACATGTTTTAAGCCCTCGATGTGTGGACACGCAGATATAGCGCTCGATGCTGCTGCTAGTCTGCTACTCCATCCATAGAGTCATCATCTTCAGTTCTATTTCTGTCTCTTTCTTTAAATAAAATGTTTGCACCGCTCGTAGAGAGTCAGTGTAACATATGTTTTTGGGGTTATTTGCAGAATGGGCAGACTGGGTTGCAATTTTCTCAAAGAAAAAGAAAAAAGGTATGAAATATAATAAAAGATTTCACATCTAAACACAACACGAGTGAGTGACTGAAGCTCTTTGCTCAGGAAACTAAAGTCAAAAGAAACAAAATTAAAGTGGACGACAGCTGCTGGCTCATAGGGGTGGGGGAAAAATCGATACTGTGTAGCATCGTGATATTTTGTTTGGTAATAATGTATCGATACAGGGACAGCAGAAATCGATATTTTGTTACAAAAAAGGTTTTTGTGGAATGGAACATGCTCTGACTTCAGCTCCTTTTTCTGAGCAAGAATCCTGACATTCCTTCACTGTCCAAATGTGTTTAACTTTTTTTTTGGCAGCAATAAACATGTTTTATTTTAATTAAGTTTAAAACTTTTTTATTTAATGTAAAATTATATTTTGTTTTAATTTACTTTCAAATTCTTCAGTTGCTGAAGGGGCTGCATAGTTTTCATAAACTGCATAGTTCAGAATAGCTATAATTGTACCAGATGGTTGATTCAGTTAAGTTGGACTAGACTGTAATACAAACCGTTCAGTTTGTCAACAATAAAACTGAAATGAGAGAAAGACTGAGTGTGAGACTTTGATATTAGATCATATGAATATTGATAAAGTTTACCTTTATGTACAGAATCTGAATATCGCAAAATATTTCAAAAAATTGCAATAATATCGTATCGTGCGTTAAGTATTGTGATAATATCGTATCGTGGGATGTACGGTGATTCCCACCTCTACTGTATATCAAAAAACACAAATCAGTAGTTGCAATAAAAAGTGGTTACCAAGAGGTTCAGGTTGTTGCACAGCCAAGAGAATAGACTTTAAATCAAATACACAAAACAACAACAAAGAAACAAAGACTGAACAACTACAAACTCTGATCAATTGCAAAAAGAAAAAAATCGCTACAAAGTGACTCTAAACAACTATAAAGAGATTCAAAGAGCTGCAAATAAACTCTGAACACCTGCAAAGACTCAAAATAATGCAATCCAAATGCACCCAAAACACTTGGTGAGACTCAAAAGGATGCTAAACAGAACATCTCGAAACAGAAATGAGAGAAAGACTGAGTGTGAGACTTTGATATTAGATAAAAGGAATATTGATAAAGTTTACCTTTATATACAGAATCTGAATATCGCAAAATATTTTAAAAAATTGCAATAATATCGTATCGTGCGTTAAGTATCGTGATAATATCGTATCGTGGGATGTATGGTGATTCCCACCTCTACGAGTGAGTGACTGAAGCTCTTTGCTCAGGAAACTAAAGTCAAAAGAAACAAAATTAAAGTGGACGACAGCTGGTGGCTCATAGAGGCTGCAGAGCAGAACAGGGATGACTGTCATTGGATTTCCAAGACCGCCACGTTAGAGTTCAAAAGCAGGTGATTATTTGATCAGCTACTTTTCACCAAGTACTTATCAAATAAAATATGTGCAGATTTATTACAGAGTCATTTAATATTTCAATTAAGAATAGCTTGTGCCACTGAAAGCAGCCACATAGGTACGTGCACGTCTCTCCTCTGTCAGAAATGCAGTTTAACGCCACCGTGGAAGAAACGCAGGGGGCATTTTTTAACCAGTATATATGAACTAACTAACCTCAAACTGATACGTTGGATCGTATGAATGGCATCAGCTAAAATCAGGTGGAAAGACAAAGAGAGATTTGAACACCGACTGGAGAGTCACGACTCGATGAGAAAGACTGACATCTTGGAAGTCGTTTTAAACAGAACCGTAACGTGGAGGAAAAAACCCTCAATTCTAAGTGTGTGTGTGTGTGTGTGAGGGCACATACTTCACAAGTATAGCCTGTCCCTTATTCACTCCCACCTCATTCTCTCCCAGCCATCTCCCTCTCTCTGTTGCAGCCTGTCACAAATTGAAAGTGGAGACCTTCCAGAAACTACCCCTGATAATCACACATAAATTAATTAGAAAATGTTTCTTGACATTCTCTATGCACAGATGGGGAGAGGAGAAAAGACTGAGGCAAAGCCACAAAATTAATTGTACGGTATGTGACTCCGATAATTAATTCAATCATTAATTCATGTCTGCTTTAACAACTCCTTCTGGCTCCTGCGAAAAAAAGGACATTTCAATCAGGCAGCGCGGGCGCGCAGAGGAGACGAGTAAAAGTTAAAGAGTGATAGACCAGCTCGACGCACTCGGGGTCATTTAGAGGTTCGCCAATTAAACGGAGCAGGACGGCAGCTGAGTGAAGTGAGCAAACAGAGGGGACATGAGAAGGGATGTAAAACACTGATTCACCGAGTACACAAATACTGTTTGCCACAGCATCCTGCAATATATGTGTTTAATGGCTGAAAAGGAAGCCTGGACACAGAGAGTGAGAAGACTTTATGATTCGTTTATTTTTGGCCTGACCTACATAATCGTGACTTTATATTCCTGCTGCTTCAAGAAAACCGTCACTTTAAAAGTGAAGACAGAAAGCTGTTTTTTCCTTTACAGAATTCTTCCTGCTCTGCTGCTGTAATGTTTCAGCTGTACAATATTTGTTTTACTTTCATTTTAAAAAGTAATTATAGCCAGTATGCAGCACTGAATGGCCCATTAAGAATCAAAGCTGTAGGGTAGATGTGGCGGGGCGAATTCCCCGTGCTATTAAATGTTGAAAATATACAAAGTTATATACGTAAATTCTTCCGTATGGTTAGCTGCTGTTGTTGCAGTGGTCGCCCTAAACCGCTTGCTTGGGAAAACAAGTGATTGTTGTCTAATAAAGGAAGGAAACTGGTGAGCAAGAGATACTGCAGAGGAGACAGAGAGAGAGAGAGAGACAGGGCATGATAAGAGAGAGATATTGCAAGGATGGGGAAAATGAGCAGAAGGCAGAGGACGAGTGTGTCGGGGATTTTCCTCTCCATGCTCCTTTTTTACATCATGCTACAGCCTCAGTGGAGGGGAAAAACCCTCACAAGCCTTGACATCTGTTTTTGTTTTTACTAGTATGATGGATCGATCTGGTTCCTATGAAGTATTAGTGAATAATGTTCGAGCGTCAGCCCATTTTTGGGCTTTAATTCTCGTTCGGGATCTCGACCCGACTCCTCGGTTCATCCTATGCCTGAAAGATCTGCAGCGATGCTTAAATGTGAAATACATGACATGAGGGCTGGTGTGTAGTATGAAATGAATGAAATTATTAAAGTTATTCTATGAATTTGGATAGATTTCTGTAGTTTGCATTGCATGAAAATATCATTTAACCCTTTAAGACCTACCATAGAACCAAGTCCGCCAGAGCTCATATTATATGTTTACATGCTGTGGAGCCATTTTTGGGAGCATTTCAAGTTGCTATACATCAATACAACCATTATAGCCCAAATTTTAATAATATGTATGTATTAAGTGCATAGTAATTACATAAATTGCAAAAAAGTGCAATAAACTACAAAAAAATTGAAAATCGTTTTTGTTTTTTAACATATATTTCTAGTTAGAGAAATTTAAGAGGCTTATCCCTCAAAACTGTAACTACAAAAAAGTTGCACAAAATAGTTTCCCACCACAGGAAATTTATTTTGAGTGTCTTCATAGTTTTATTTTTGAAATACACCAATTTTTATATACTGAAGGAAAAACGAAAATAAATATTATAATGCAAATTTGCAAAAAAGCAGCATATGCATCAAAATAAACTATTTCCAGCAGTGCAATATGAGTCCTAAGCATCCCAGAAACCACACAGAAAGTCATAAAGTCAAACATAACTTATAAAAACACCAGTATAGGCTTATGAGGCCTTGATGGTAAAAAGCTACGTTTCCGCAAAATGACATCACTTCCGGTTTCGGGCAGGTCATGGCGGACATGCAAAAGTTCGCGCTGACGTCTATTCCAATGTAGGAAGTGTTACAAACAGCTGATCGGATCAGCAAAGCATGTTTCTGGAATATTATGTTTTTGTTGCTGCAAGTGCTTTTTATGCAGTTTTTGCAAAACTATATGTGGAAGGAAACTGTGACCGAGGACAAGCTGATGGCATAAGATGTAAGTACAACTCCTCCGGTTTCATATGCAAAAAAAATTATTGCGCTAGCTTACGTGGTTGCAGAGCTACCGGGATTTAAAAATAGTTACACAAAACGGAGCGTGCCCGCTCCAACCGGCTTTAAAGGGTTAAAAGCCATCTTATAATATTTATTAGTCAGCCATCAGTATTGCATTTATACATCCCATTTATTACAGTTTTAATATCTCTTGTGATAACATACGTTCTCTTATATCTGTTTATCTGTTTATTACGGGCACTGAGCAGCGTACACAGACGCTCCATAGATAGCTCAAAAAGCTGGCAGAATATTCATAAAGCATAAAGCGACGGCAGGTGAACGTGCAGTTACGGCGTTATCAGCCTTTATGTCCACTTTACTACAGTGACACCGTTTGGAAGTCTTGAACTTTACTCCGAGTTCCAACTGTATCCACCGGAGATTGAAGCGGTGTAGCTGTCCCCGTTCTAAACGGGCATGGATGGAGGCAATTGAGCGGCCTGGTGCATTAAACGCAATCATGTGCCCGAGTGTATTTTTGTGCGAGAGGAAGGTATGTAGATTGTAGTGTGGTGGTTGCAGAAGAGGCCAAGCATCTGATAGGCAGGTAATCAAGCGTGCCAACATCCTGTCCCAGCCACCAGCACCAGGCAGGCCTGCAGTGGGCTCACACATTGGGTGCACGGAGAACTGCTGGGCTGATAGCAAGCCGGACAGCGCAGAGAAATGTTCCTCTAGATTAGGGCCTCGTGCCTATCAATCATCAGGAATGGAGGAGGGGAGAGACACATCGCGGGCAGGCTGGAGAAAGGAGATGGGAGAGGAGAGTGTGACAGAGTGTGTGTGTCAGTTAGAATATGTGGTGTAGATCAGGAGTGGGTGATTGAAACGAGGGCAGAGCCTGCTGCTGGTTCACGGGCGTCGACTTTGAAGTTTACGAAATACAACTTCTCACTGCAAACGAGTTTTCCCGTAAGAGTGGGAACTACTTTGTGTTACAGTAGCCTAAAAGTCACCAAACTGGACGGGTTCATGAGACACCTTCTCCAACAGTGCAGCATTTCAGCGTCAGAACGGGGAAATCATTGCCTATTTCTTTAATCATTAAAACATATAATCGGTGGCATTACAGAGAACTGAGGGCTAAAATTGTACATTAACCAGACCCAACTCAACGCAGTAGTAGAGAGTTTAAATTTGAGTGTTTATTTAAGATAATGAGTAAAATTGAAGACATTTCAAACTTAAATCAGTTCTTGGTTCTCCTAAAACTCCCAAACAGCTGGACTAAACAAACAAGTAACAGGATGAAGTGATGTTCAGCTACATTGAACTCGTTTGTCTGACATATAGTAAGTCTGCAATGAAGCCACGCAGGAGCAGCAAGTGTAAGGTTTCAAGTATCCAACGTCCAAATCTGATTGGCCTTTATTTAACCGTTTCATATCCCAGGTATGCTCACCCTGCGTCCGTGTCCCAAAATCCAAAAACGTGCAGTTAGTCTTTGGAAGAGGATGGATGGATGGAAAGATAACATCTACTAGTTTCAGAAGCCGCACTCGTTTAGCATGTAGCAAAAATCCACCCGGACCATAAACCTACCAGTAACCTGGTAGATGTAAAAAAATATTTGCTTGTTTTGTTGGGTTTGCACAAAACGAGCTTCCACCAGGCTCCTTTCTGAACTCTGAGGGGAATCAAACTCGCTGACAAGACATGCCCGGTGGACACATGACAACCAAATCATCACTCTAAAGCATTGTGACTGACAGGTGAAATTGACAGCGAGCTTGCAGGGACACCCTCCTCCTGAGAGACGTGGGAGTCTGCTGGCTGCAGATATGGAGGAAGGTTAGGGAGCAGACGGAGTGAGAGTACAGTACGTATCAAGTGAGGGATAAATGGGCACAGGTCAGCCCCGTTTTACCTGCGCCCGCAACTGATCGGTGAACAATACTCTGCAATTCAACGGCTGAAAACGAGGCACCGGCCGTGGCGTCCCAACTGTAACTTTTAGCTCGACTGTCCAAAACAAGCTATGAGGTTTTGCCTGTTACTCACAGAAAGAGAGTCGCTGGAGTCTTTCACGACCATTATGCAAACCGCAAGCAGCCAATGGGAGAACTAGGCTACTTCCTTAAAGTTTAGAAATCCTAAAAGTTTGGTGACTGAAGCTGATGAAGCTTTGATTTGACAGGAACATCAGGGGCATCAGACTTGGCCGCAATCCATCAGACCAGGGGTGGGCAACTCCAGGCCTCGAGGGCCGGTGTCCCTGCAGCTTTTAGATGTGTCCTCGAACCAACACAGCTGATTTAAATGGCTAAATTAGCTCCTGCAGTTCTCCAGAGGCCTGGTAACGAACTAATCATGTGATTCAGGTGTGTTGACCCAAGGTGAGATCTAAAACCTGCAGGACACCGGCCCTCGGGGCCTGGAGTTGCCCACCCCTGCATCAGACGCTGGTTAAAGGAGACTTCTTGTGCTCATTTTCAGCTTCGTATTTTAATTCAAAGCAGCTTTGGATGATTCGTGTTTAATGTAATCCTTACTTATCTTATAATGGATCTCGGTGACGCTCCTGAGTTCATGCAAGCTGTTTTAGCTCCACCCCCTTTAAGGCCATGCTTCCTTTTAGCCAGCTTTCTTCTGATTGGCTGCCTCTTGCAAACAGAGGGTTCGATCAGCAGACGGTTTGTGTTTGTGTTTTTCACAGCCATAAATCGAAGAGCTGGCCATGTTAAATATGCGCAGGATATGTAGCCACAACGCCGACAAAGTCTGACTCTTCTCGGAGCTCGAGGGAAGCTAGAGTCGGAGGGCATGAATAAATTAGCAACCCATCAAACAGCTGTTGAGATATTTCAAAATGGCAGACTTACTCCACCACAGGCAGACGCCGTCATCCCTAAAGCCAAGCCTCTAGCATGGCTACAAACTGTATTTTAACCCAGAGCCAACAGGATTGGCTGACTGTCATATTATCTCTCTGTCATCCCTCTATCTCTTAACCTCACTCGCTTTCCTGTTCCTCAATTCTAATTTCACTATCTGAATTTTACCTCTTAAAATCTCTCACCCCCCCATCTCTCGCTCTCATTGATCCTTAACCCCTCTTTCACCCTTCATTAGTTATCTCTGCACTCTAAACTGAATAATGTACTTCTATATTCTAACCCGCTCCGTCTTAAACCTCCCTCCCTCTTTCTTCTCACCTGTCCCCATATTAATTCTTTCCTTTCTTCACGCCGCCCTATTTCCTTCTTTCTTGAGCCTATTCTAACCCTTCAACCCCTTTTAACCTCGACGATGGAGATGATATCTCGTCTTTGACACTGGGAGTTAACCGTCTATGCTCCTGGTTGACCAGATAACAGATAGCACACAGGGAAATGCACACATTCACACATTTAAGCCCGAACATAGAGCGTGTGCAGCAAAACACACTGTACCAAAATGTGAGCAGTGTCTTAGATTCAAAGTTTTACCTGCACAGATATTTGATAAGGAAACTCCTGAAAATAAATTCAAAATAATTTGAACTCGAATCATTTCACGTTCCTTTAAATGCACCGAAAAGGGATTAAAAAAATACAGCTGGAAGACAAGACGAGACGAGATATGAACTGCAACTTCGCTGCTTGGTTGAGGCAATTCTGAAATTCTGTTAATGACTTAAGCTGCACACTGGAGCAAGTTTCCCTGTTAAATTACAGTAAAGTGCTGGCAGCTACATGTGCCGGTGTTATTTTACGGTGCAGCTACTGTAAAAACAGGAATGTAAGCTGTGGGCAATCAGCTGGACACCGTCAGTGTGTTTTGTTTTTGTGGTGTTTCTACTCTGATCACCATTTTCCACCAGGCCATCAGACTGCTGAACACTTCATAGACACCTCACCTCCACTACTGGAACTTCAACATTATGCACTACATACTGTACATTAATGCCACTGTTTTGCACAATATCCAACTATAAACCTCTGTATATTATATATTTTATTGCTTACTCTATTTAATTTGTAAAATATGTATACACACACACACGTAGAAAAACATATTTAGTATACACTATTATATATTGTACATATATTTATTAGTCTCAGATTTAGCCATTCTTATATTTTGCTTGTTTTATGTTATTGTATTTTTGCACAACTCTGTTGCTTGTGAAGCTCGCACACGAGAATTTCACTCGCATGTACTGTACCAGTGTACCTGCACATGTGATGTGACAATAAAAGTGATTTGATTTGATAAACGGGTTTTAAATGTGACGTGTGTGAAATATCATTTAATTGTGACAGAAGCTCAGGATACGTTTCCATTTAAATTATTAATGTACTGGTTACCAGATGTATTTATTTAATTTTATATTCAGTTATATATTATTTCTTTGCACTGGCCTTACATTGTATTTATTGCTGTGTACATATTTCTCTGTATATGGAACGATTCAGAAGGAGAACAATGAAGACAAACTAGATGAATAAATATTAGTACACAATATCTGAAGTGCAAGTATGAAGATAAATACATGCATAAGCAAATTCATTCATTTAATTCATGTCTAAATTCAGTTTCAACAAGATTTTGTGCATGAAGAATGAATTATTAAATCATTGATTTATGTATTTCTGGTGATTTTGATTCTGAAATAATAACGTGGACTGAACACTGCAGGCTGCTGCACCGCATTCCTGATGACAGTCTATAGATATCAGAGGTCTGAGGTCCAGGATTTGTATAAATAGCCCCACAAAGAGACGGGCGAACCTGTAGCAGAGCAGAAAAGTGGAAGCGTTTACACAAACATCTTATCCTGCAGTTGCTGCATTCAGCCATCCATGACTAGATGGATCAAACTGAGAAACAAAGGTCTTATCACATGTGGACAAAGTGATGAGGGAGCACCTTGTGCTGCGGTGATTTTCAGGGAGGGGTGGGCCTGTGGGGGTGGGGGTGCTGCCATGCTCAGTATGCAAATGTGACACCACCAACATCTCCCGTTTCTCAGCCCAAATAAATTAGACTCTCAGCAGTGATAATATGCATATAGTGCGACTTCATGCTCCATTATAATTAACTACTGCTTGATAACCCAACGCCCATCCACACTACACGCACAGACACACGCATGCAGCCACACACGGTGCCTGGTAAATAATAATAACCATTATTACGCCTGCCATTATAATGCTTTATTGGAGGTAATTTACATAACTCTGCAGAGAAGGATAAGGACCGAGGAGTGCTGGGCAAGCAGGAAAGCACTCGCCTCGCTCAGCTGGCTTCTCGGGGCCTCTGGAGTAGACGAGATGTCAGAGGGTGAGGGGACCTTCTTTATAATCTGTGCTGCAAACTTTAAGAGGCTCGGAAGCAACGCAGAAAATGCAATTTGCTACACGCTTTTCAAATTGAACTGAAAAGCTTAGAATTTGATGAAACATAAGTAAATAACTGCTTTTATTTACAAGACCTCACTGTGGAGGTCAATTATCCGTCCCAGAGGTCTCTGTACAAGGGCCGTTTTTTTCCCCTGATATTAAAACACAGTCCATTTTTAATCTATGGCACATTCATCAGTGAGAGTGGAGCTGCTACTTCACTAAGAGTCACCGACTCGTCACAACCATCCAGTCTTGGAGCGTTGATTGGATGAGGAAACATTTTACTTTTGGCTGGAGATCACGTCACGGCTCGTGACGGAGATTTAAAATGTTTATTAAATTTCTCTGACTCATGTGGTTAAAGGCTGTTTTGGCCTTACAGCTGCGTAACTGTAAAACTGATCGTTATGGTGGAAACAGCCTCTACTATAACAAAATAAATACTGACAATGAGCTACTGCACCATCTCACAGCTGTCTTTGTCGGCAAGATGTACATAAACCTGAGTGCTGTGATTGTTACTTCAGTTAGACCTCGCCTGCTGTGGATTGGTGATGTGGTTTGTTAAATTGTTTAGCCAGCATGAGGCCTGAGAGTCTTGCATCTGCCAATC
Organism: Neolamprologus multifasciatus; assembly: GCF_963576455.1. NCBI lineage: Eukaryota > Metazoa > Chordata > Actinopteri > Cichliformes > Cichlidae > Neolamprologus > Neolamprologus multifasciatus. The sequence continues at coordinate 3,162,111 of NC_140445.1, read as the reverse complement.
ACCTGTGACGAGCACTCATCTTTATGGTGATCGTGAAAACATGGCAGCATTCCCGTAAATGTGCGGAGCAGGTATTAAAGGAGCAAAGGTTGAAGGAAATGGGAAGCTGGGCAAGCAGGTAAGCACTTGCCTGACTTGTCATGGAGGTGAAGATGAAAAGTGAACTACCTTCATGGTGAAACCCGCATAAGGAAAGGTGGTTTTATGGTATAAATCTACAGTAATCAACAGGAGATTAAAGTAGGAGTAGCAGAATAATGCTAACCAAACAGCTGGCAGGGTTTATCTTTTCTTTACGACGAGTAATTCAACGTTTCTTACTGCAGAAGCTGCTGTTGCAGCTTTTTGCAGGTACACTATAACAGTGCACGCTGGCAAATGTAGCTACCAGTACTTTACTGTACGTTAAAGTTATAATTTGCATCCTGTCTTGCTCTGCTTTGTTATATCATTGGATATAAAATGTAATTACTGGATCCTGTTAACTTTTTAGACCTTTTAGGTGTAAATGCACACGTCTTTTTTAAGGAGGTACAGTCAAAGTGACCTTTGAGCACCAGATCTAATCACTTCATCCTTGAGCCTAAGTGAACACATTTAGGAGAAAAAATAATCAGAGACATTCCTGAGCTACTGTGCTCACATGAACGGGGTGGGACAGTGTAAAGCCCAAAAACATAAAGCCGTCTTAAGTAGGGCTGCCACAAACGATTATTTTGATAGTCGACTAGTCAACAATTACTTTTGCGATTAGTTGACTAATTAGATCATCATCCATTGGACGGAAAACGTAGCTTATTGCACCAGCAGCATCTGCTCTTATATAACTATCATTAGCTTACAGCTTTAAGAGTTTAAGGTATGTGCTAACTAAAAATAAAGACAAGATGATAGTTTATTAAATTTTAATGAAATTTGCAGATTGTTTCGGTGAAGTTTAATAAACTCCTTGCTATCTAAAATATAACAGGACACCGGAGTAAATTCTCGAGCATCTCACACTTCTGATAATCAGCTGTCTGCTTGACGTTTATTCAGCTGTGTAAAAACTATAACTTTAATCTCAGCCAAACCGATTTACTCAGGAACAAATAAAATACTGAAAAAAAGCCAAACAATAACATTTTTAAGTTATCTAAGTGACTTATATATCATGTTTAACCTGAGTAGCGAAAGACGGCGGTGGGTTTGAAAACGATTTGCGGGAGTCCGGTGTTCTCACGGCTCTAGTTAGCCTAGCCCCCGGCTAGCTATCCAGCTAGTGGGTAACAGACGTCTCCGAAAACGTCGGAGCGCTTTTGAAAATATGTGGTGTCTTGATAAACTGAGCAGATATTTGAGGTTTACACAGCTACATTCTCGCCTGAAAATATGTTTAACGTTTATTTTGTGACCCAGAAAGAATAATAAGAGCAATATTAAAACTAACTAGATGCTGCCATTGTTGGAAACTGAGCTGGGCTGCTTCTTCTTCTTCTTCGGGGTTTAATGGCAGCTGGCATCCTTGTACATGCAGTGCTGCCACCTTCTGTTTCAGTCCGTTATTACACTCTTAAATCCTACTACTTATTCCTGCGTCTTTTGTGATCTTACAAAGCTTCAAACGACGCGTCGACTATTAAATCAGTCGGCGACGATTTTGATAGTCGACGTAATCGTGACTAGTCGAGTAATCGTGGCAGCCCTAGTCTTAAGTGACAGTGAACCTTTGTGGTTGGGGGCAGGGTTAGGTATTAACTTCATCACACGCCGAGTTGTAATTTTCTTACATTTCCAAGTATTTGGGAGCCTTGTTAAACTATGACTCACATTTTCTGGCCTTTTACAGATGAAACATTTAATTCAGAAAACAATCAAAGCAATGAGCTGATTGTTTGCTGCAGCTGTAGACCGATGGCAACCTGACCGTAGGGAGAAAACGCTTCAAGGTACAAAAATGTATTTTCTAATTTATTACTCTGCCATTTAGCCAGTTAGGTGTTTTTTTTAATAAACTCAACTAAACAATGAGTTGACTTTCACAATAACTGAAATGAGTTTTCTCTCAATAATTGATTTGTTAATTAACTTTAGACTCTCAGCTCACAGTCACTCGGTTTATTGGGCACCAGCGGGTACACGGAGGATCCTGGCATGATGTTTCTATGACAGGAAAGACGTTTAAAGTCCATTTCAGTTATTTCGTCCATCATCCATCATATATAACACATCAAACTTTTGCAATATGCTCCCCTTGCCCAGTGACAATGGGTTTATATACAGCATGGCGAGTGGGAATGTGTGGGGAACACCAGCCAGCTAGCGAATGACAAGGGATTACTGTGACATCCATTTGCATATCAAGAATTTTAAGCAGTGAGGGAGAAAATATCAAACCCTCCAGCCTGCAAGGTCACTCAAATGATAGTTTTTTTCTTCTCTTCATAATTTATTTTGCATATCATGCAGTATGGACACACTGTAGATTAAAAAGGCGGCTTTAGCATATCATACCATCCCTGATAGGAAGCAGCTCCCACCTAGACTTCTCCTAGACACCATGCCACCACCACCCTCATCAAAATGGTTGAGGACACACACACACATGCATGCACAGAGACATCATCTTGATTGTTTTAAGACGAAAAGAAATGGCAAATTGCTGAAGCCTCTAATCCATTCCCAGTTATCATCTCTTTAATTTTTTTTTTCCATATCAATAGAAGCCACAAAGCCAACGGTTTGATAGCCGCTGTTGGCAAAAACAGCTAAAAATGAAAAGAGCGAAACACAAAAAGAAGCGGCTCGACTATCATCTATGACTAAGGAATTTATTCAGATTGACATATAAACAAGTCATTACACACCGAGAAGACTGTGTCAAATATGTGGAGTGAAAAATGTTGTGTCCAGTAATGAACTGTATTATCTCTAAGCAGGCACGGAGGATGAATGGAAATCTTCTGTTGTTGTTTTCTCTGTTTTGTATGTTAATATCGGTCTGTGGGAACAATAGTAATGACCGCAACAAAGACTGATTTGAATAAAATGTTTGAATAAATTAAGAGATTATTATCCCAAGGTTTAGTTCACAGAATGTGTGCGAAAAGGGAAATTAAAATTTTCATATCTAGGAATTACTGTATTTCAGACAAGAAGAATTCATCTTTTTTTAGCTTCCAAATATAATTAGCAGATTAATATTCAATGAAATTAAACACAAGACTGCATAACAGACTGGCACTGATATATAACTTACTGTCAGGGCGCTATATGTGGAGCTATAAGGATGGGGCCCACTCTGAGCTGAGATAAGAGCAGGATCACAATGTTGTGGGACAAAAAAGGACATAAAGAAAAACTGGAAGGGGTCAGAGGTCAGCTGACAGGAAGGACAAATGTTTACATATCTTTGTGGAGACCAAAAATTGGAAGTTTACTATGCTTGTGGGGACGACAGCCCTTATGGGGGCAAAATCCCAGTCTCCACAAAATGTGGTTTTAGTGTCAGGGTTACAATTAGGTTATGTTTAGGATTAGGCATTCATCTCTGATGGTTAGGGTAAGGGAAAAACATTATGTCAAAGTGTGTGTGTGTCTGTTTTAAAGGGTACAGCCCTTTTTCCAGGTCCTGTAATGTGATTTGATGTGTAAAATAGGGGTGGGGGAAAAAATCGATACTTTGTAGCATCGTGATATTTTGTTTGCTAATAATGTATCGATACAGGGACAGCAGAAATTGATATTTTGTTACAAATTTTTGCTCTGACTTCAGAGCATGTTGATCCTTTTTCTGAGCAAGAATCCTGACATTCCTTCACTGTCCAAACATGACAGTTTACTTATTTTAATTTAAGACATGTTTTATTTTAATTAAGTTTAAAACTTTTTTATTTAATGTAAAATTATATTTTGTATATATTATATATATTATATATTATATATTATATTATATATTATTTCAAATTCTTCAGTTGCTGAAGGGGCTGCATAGTTTTCATAAACTGCATAGTTCAGAATAGCTATAATTGTACCAGATGGTTGATTCAGTTAAGTTGGACTAGACTGTAATACAAACCGTTCAGTTTGTCAACAATCAAACTGAAATGAGAGAAAGACTGAGTGTGAGACTTTGATATTAGATAAAATGAATATTGATAAAGTTTACCTTTATGTACAGAATCTGAATATCACAAAATATTTTAAAAATTGCAATAATATCGTATCGTGCGTTAAGTATTGTGATAATATCGTATCGTGGGATGTATGGTGATTCCCACCTCTAGTGTAAAATGAGTGTTTGGCACAATATGTTTTACAAAACAGTCGATAATCCAGTTTCACAAATGATTTGGAGATTAGGCGTGATAAAAACAACTGCCTAAATTTCCGAGTAACAATCCTACATTTCTTAGCTCTGCCTTCAGAATGCCAACGACTGATCGATGCTGTTGATTGTTTCTAGATGAACTTTTAGAAAAGTAAGAAAATGGTTACAAGTTTGTAAGTTCCCAAAGTGTAAAGTGTAAGATAGCATGTTACTCAATGCTAACAGGTGTTTTTATCCACAGAGAGGTTTAAAGACTTCACAGCTCTGCTGAAGAATCATCACAGCGCTGCAAACCAAACGTCTTTGCCAAATACCTCATATTTGCAAAAGTGACTCATTTTTTATTTGCATTATGACATGAGCCAATTTAAAACTTCATAAATACCCATTTTATGTAGAAATAATCTTATGCTCAGCGACACAACTGGACCAACTAAAGCAGCTAAAGTGTCCGATTAAAAGCTTCCGGTTCCTGGAATGTCTAAAAGGTAAAACTGGGAGGAACAAGTGGAATGCCTAAACCCCTGTTGATTTCCACGCACACACCTCTTCTCAGCATCCCATGTCACATACATGGCGAATGTTTCATACGAACAGGAGCAGCGCTTGACGGCGACTCCGGTCCGGCCGTGACATGCAAGACAAAGAAGAAGAAGAAACAATGAAAAGATGGAGGGAACAGAGTGAGAGATGCACGCTCCCCAGGAGGTGGAGAATGGAGAGGAAGGAGGGACTAGTGGTGATGGAGAGACCCTAGGAAGGGAAGGTGGATGGATGGAGGGAGGGAGGAAGGGGAGGTGGAGAGGAGGAGGAGGAGGAAGGGGGAGGGGAGGGGGGCTTGACGATAAGAGAAAAATTCAGACCGGTCAAAGTTTCCTTTTTGCCAATCGTGCTCCTGATAAAGACAGCGCCTGCTCCGGAGCTGATAGAGGGGCTATCTCTCTCCCTTACTCTCTCACCCAACCCCTCCTCCTCACCCCCTCCCTCCCCCGTCTTACTCACCCGGCAGTTAGTTTGTGAGGAGGAGAGGAAGAGAGAAAAAAAAAGAAGAAAGAAAGAAAGAAGGGCCGTATCAGTGCAGCATCATGGCGCTACCATCAACCAGCCACCACGCTGCAATTAATATCGCTCCAATTACTGTTAAAGGGACAAGGCTGGGACAGGACGATAATGAACACATCCTCTCTTCCCCCAGCAGAGGAATTAAAACGCACGCACAAACACACCCGTAAACACACACTCGGCACTACATGCACAAACGTACATAAAACGTGTGCAGCTTGAAAAGGAAATAATGCGAGATAGTGTGGTAATCTTCTTGCATTGTTTAACTCATTGAAGACAACGGACAGAGAGAAATAAATAACCAAACAAACCTCGATAAGAGGGGAAATAAATAATAAAATTATGGCGATTTACTTGTTATCTTCTCTTAGCCGTGTGTGTGTGTTTTTGTTACGACTTGAATAAATTTTCCCCCGGCCTGTCACATCCACATCTCCCCTGCAGAACAACACAATGGACCCTGAAAGAGCCTTGCGACAAGTGACTAAAGATCCCCTCGTGAACACGTGAAGAGCTCAAATGATGGTTAGTTGGTTGGAGTTTCTCAGTATGACGTTGGAGGTCACCAGGACTGGCCAATCAAAGCAGCCGTGCTTTTAAAGCCAACTTTAATCTTTATTAAAATCCAAGCTGGTGAGTAAGAAAAGAATTCATTCAAGACCAAACCAGAGTGTTTTTGCACCACGCTGTAATATCTTATTATAATATCTGCCCACAAACTCCTCCTGCACCATCAGGAGCAGCCAAACTGGGCTCACAGGTACAGCTTAGGCCCTGAATCAGATACTATGACATCATCATGTTGTCCACCTACCAACAGGCAGAAACGACCACACCTCTATGTGCCCTGCCCTATTAGAAAGCCATCGAATTACATTCATTTTGATCTCTATGAAACTGTTTCTGCAGTGACGATCACTTCATCTGTCTAACCTTACCAGCACTGACAAACGGGGACGCTTGTGGTGTCGCAGCTTTTTTAAAAAGTCCACAACAACTTCGGATTTCCTCACTTTAGCGTCGCAGACGTAATGTTGCTGTCAATCGATGGAATAAAAAGCACCCCAGACTAATTTTGAACCAACTAAAAACAACTACAGACTAGGGATGGGTACCGGTATCCGGTGCCATGATGGCACCGGTTCTGACATAAACGGTAGTAACCAGACCGAAAAGCAGCGCACATTTTGGTGCTTTATTTCGGCGCTTTTTTTCCTGAGCTGTGATACTTTCTTCTTCCTTACATTTGTATTGGCGGTTGGCAAACAACTGAAAGGTGCATTACCGCCACCAACTGGTATGGAATGATACGCTTTAGATTCTAGCCAATCATTTTACATTTCCGAGGATAGTAGGCGGGTCCAGGTACGTACGTTCTTTTAGAGCAGAACTACAGATTAAAAATGCCCAAGGCGAAGCAGTCAAAAGTCTGGCTGTAATTCACAGCAAAAGATGCAAACTCAGCAGCTGCAACAAGTGCTTTAAGCTGATACTGTGATACTGTCAAAGGAGGTAACACCTCGAATCTGATGAAACACCTGGCGACGCATAGCGTTCTTTTTTAAAGCCGAGAAATGCGCCGTATTTGATAGCTTGCTGCGAGACCTCACACCGAGCACATCTACTGCAGGTGTGGTGCCTGTTATCGGACACGGAGTTAGCAACATCCCCCAAAAACCCGAAGAGTAGAGTCCTGGCCCCTAGCCCTGCCAGTGTAGCAGAAATGATGACGGATGATGATGGCAGCAGCAGCCGTTCTTCTCTGCGTGAGTAGCTTAATGTTGTTCGTGTGTTATTTACGTTGAGTAGGCTAACCACGTTATTACATTAATGCATGTAAGGTGAACTAGCAAACATCATCATAGCTACATGCGGCTGTCTTCTTGTTTGATGGCAGATACTCCCTTCACCCTGGACAAAAAGGCTAAAATGACCAAAGAAAAAGTGGAAAACAGTTAAACATGAGAGGTTTTTGGACAAAATTTGTGTTTTTCCATTGTTTAAGCTGCTTCCAGCCAAGAGTGATACCATATATGCCCCATAGCTGCAGAAAAGGCTAACATTGTTATCTTTTTACAAAAAAACAGCTGAACATGAGAGGTTTTTGGACCAATTTTGTGTTCTCCATTCTTTAAGCACCGGTTTGAGCACCTTTTAAGCACCGGCACCGTTTCAAAAGTACCGGTTTGGCACCGGTATCGGATAAAACCTAAATGATATCCATCCCTACTACAGACACACATTTACAGTATCTGTAGGTGTGAGACTGACACCTCCGGTCGCTGTTGGCCTGTTCTGATCTTTCTATGTGTTATTATGAAACAAAGAATTGTTCCTGTTTCTGAAATGTCTTTAAGGTCCGTGTTAGTCAGCTGTAACTCAGCAGGATTACAGATGGTAAATAGTAAATGTATTTGTAAAGCGCTTTTTCTAGTCCCTAAGGACCCCAAAGCGCTTTACACAACCAGTCATCCACCCATTCACACACTGGTGATGGTAGCTACATTGTAGCCACAGCCACCCTGGGGCCCTCTGTCCACCACCAGTAGGCAACGGGTGAAGTGTCTTGCCCAAGGACACAACGACCAAGGACATTACTGCGATAATAGGCCAGCTGATTACCAGCTGAGCTCTGAGGAATATGTCGATTATACTGGTTTATTTTTCTCCCCATAAAGCTTTGTTAGCACTGGCCGGTCTCTGGTGTCAGGTGGGTTTTCCTCCAAATTGAATTAATGATTCATCATGTTACTGTCATCGTAGGAAACAGCAGCCATTGCTGTGCGCCACCGAATCCTGTCACATATCAAAACGCTTTCTGTGAAAAAGGCTCGTTTCATTTATTGCACATTAGCGCGACTGAATTTGAAAGCGAAGAATAACTGTGAAAGTTACTGTCATTTCTGAAGCAAATAAGATTTTTTTTGAGTGATCTGATTGGTTGAAACCTCCGATGTTTATCTAACTGAAGAAAACCAACAGGACTCGTCAGACCAAGAGTTCACAGCTCTGTTGCAACTCAGTGATGGAAATCTTGCAAGTGTACTGACCTGGACCCCTCCAATGTAAAACCTCCTGCTCTTCCTCCCTTTCCTCTTCCTCCTCTGCTCCGCTGTGCGTCGACGCAGGCTCCTCCCCTTCCACGTCTTTATCATCCGGACCTCCTCCCGAGTCCTGCGTTCTGGGCTCTAGACGCACAACAGAAAGACTAGCGATTAAAACAAACACCCTGATTGAAACCTGTGTGTGTGTGTACGTATGTCTGGAAGCCGTTGTTCCCGTCTGCTGATCAAAGGCCTCCCTCGCCGTGTAACACAACCCCTCGCCATGCAGAGATGGACCCTTTGATTTTCATTACAACTCAGGAGAATCAAAGACTCAACATCTTCACCTTCATCGCTGCTACTTTTCTCGCTCTCCCAAATCTTCTCCCGGCAGCTTTTCCATTTCCTCCTCATCCACCCTTCCCTCCGCTTCTCTTTCGCTGAACGTAGGTGGGTCTCCGTCTTATGTGCTCCTCTTTTCCTCCTCTATCTTTCCATCTCCTCCCGCAGGCCTGTCACCCTCAGCAGAGACTGAGGCTGGCTGTGTTCCTGTAATCACTGCTGATATCCCTGCCATTGATCAAGCTGATTACACAGCCTCCTGCTCACTGATCAAAGATGTGCGCTTCTGCAGGTGGTGTGTGTGTGTGCATGCTTCAATACGAGTATCTGCATATGTGTGTGTGTTTATCCAGAGATATGTGAACCCTGAACTTTGCCTGTGCAGCCAGTATCGGGCAGTTCATCGGGCCGCTCGGTCCCTTCTTCTTAACGGGACTCGTGATTAGTTAGATTAGATTAATAGTTACATCACAGCTCTTCAGACTATCTGACCTGAAGATCTTTCTCTTCTTGCTCTCTGCTCTTACACCATCATCAGGCCAAGGGTTAGAGTGACTCAAAAGCTGACTGCATGGAACCAGATCGCAAACATCTCAATATTCAGTTCAGTTTAAATTCATTACAAAGCACCTGTTCGAGAGAGCCCCGTTCATTCACGATGATGTGCAAAGTGATTGAAGCTGGCCGATCTTTCTAGAACACGAAAGAAACGAATGATTCTGAATTTGTAAAATTAAAATATTCTCACGAAGAGATTATGCATCGATTAGTCATAGATTATTTCCATTTATTAACGCATGTTCAGGGAAATTGGTTTGATAAAAGTTCCAAAGTGACCGAGCCCACTGAGTAATCCTGCTTGCGGCAAACCCCCCACTCTGGGTTTTTTCTTACTGGTCTGGTTTCTGTATGACTAAACAAGTGGGTACTGGAACACCCCTCGCCAAGTGGCTCTTACTTCTATTTTTAATGCTGAAATAAACGTAGAGTATTTTGAACGCTACCTTTACAATTTTAAAAATGTATTTTATTCTGCGTGTGCATGGTTAACAAACACAAAATCCTCCCAAGTTCTGCTTTTGCTTCAGCTCAACTTCTCCCAGTGTGATTTAACTGGAAGAGCACAAAGCTTTAACGAAGCTTCCCCTCGACTGCACGTTTTGAATCGTCGTCCTCACGGCTCCTTTTCCTCCTTCCTCATTCTCTCCTCTCCTTTCCTATCTCTTTCCCCTTCCCCAAATCCCGCCCCGTCTTCACCCTCCACCCCGATAACGCCTCAGCTGTCTGCACAAAGGCCGTGTTTACCCTTGCATTCCCGCTCCGATAAACAGCGATAGCGCCCGATCGATACCAGCCATAAACGCCTCGTGACCACGTGATGCCCTCACACGCCGCCATTATTAATGTAACAGTTGAGAGGCTGGGTGGATGTGCACCGTCAAATAAATCCACACACACACACACACACAGGATGCACATCCAGTTTCACGTCACGTCCACCTTTCAACCATATCCACACGCAAACACTCAGCCAAGACATACTGTACACACACACACATACACACGCCGCGTCCCCCTCCCCCACTCACACCCCCGCCTAAACAGTGCCATTATTTTCAGCTATAAATCACATTGAATGGCACATTGATTTTATCCTGCAGGGGCTGAAGCGAGGGAGGGGAGCTGGAGACACAGTTATTGCGTTTAATATTATCAATATTATCTCCCATATCATCTCAGACAGGGAGGCAGGTATCAGGAGGAGTCGACAGACACTTTTCTGCCAACCCCCCCCTCTCTCCCCTCCCTCCTACCTCCCCTCCCACCTCTCTCCCCCCCAACAGCGAGACAGTCTCCATCAATCTGATAAGCTGAACTTCCTCTGTCACACCTGCAGGGCAAAGTCACCCAACAATCCCTCGCCTCCTAACTTCTACAGTCTTCTCTGTCTCAGCCATAATTATAATGGTGTCGCCTGTTTATTGACACATCCTCCCCTCGTGTTTAAGGTCCAACTTATGCACTCAGACAGTCTCCGTGTTGGTGCAAGGAATGAAAGCGTCCTGAGAAAGCAGCAGCTGCAGCCGTCCGTCCACAGAGCTGCTGCACGCCAGCACTCCTCCGAAGACGATCAATAACGCACGTACAGAGACAGAAATAGGAAGTTCCCACATAAAGAGCAACTTATTTACACATGCTTGAATTACACTGAAGCTAATCTCCTACAGACGGCATTGAGGTTGCAGCTAAAAAAATAAAAAACAGTCCACACCAGGGGGCAGTGTCAAAGACATGCACCGCAGATGGTAACGTGGGCTACTCTTGAAAGTGTGTTGTTGTTCCTCGAGCTTCGATTTAATTTTCTCAATCCTTCTAAACAGTGTTGATATCTTTGATCAAAACTCTTTGTCATCATTTTTGTCAGCGACTTTCTTCCCCCTCAACAAAAACTAAATAAAAACTAAAGTGAATGAAAATATGATGAAAGATGAAAATATTCTGGAGAGACAAGTTGTGTAGAAAGGTGGGAGGAGTTTGGACGTGATCCAATCAGAAGTAATCTAGACTAAATTTGTCCCTCAGAACATTTTAAATCAATTTAAATGTTTATGAGACATTAAAAATAAATAGATAAAAGTCCTGGAGTGGAAGCACAGTGCATGAAGCAGTATGTTAAAAGCTAAGTGCTATCAGAGGTCCTCTCATGTCTTTTCAACTAAACGTAAACACTGTAGTCATCCACGTCCATGCATCCACAGGGAGGTGGAGCTGGGAAGCAGCACATCCTCATGATGTAAAGATTTGTGTGTCGAAACAGAACCGCTGCTAAAAACTCAGTAATCCAGAAAAACTCCCAAAGCTGCTTCAAACGGAAGCAGAAAAGATCAGAAAAGAAGGAGAAAAAAGACAACAGCAGGAAGTGCAGAACTTCCCTTCAAAATAAAAAAAGAAAGGAAAGGAGGAAGTGTATGAAAACACAAAAAGTGACATTCACATGCTCGTTTCCTTTCTGTCTGTTTGACACGCATCGATCAACTTTATCTTTATGTGAAAATATTTTCAATCCTTTGAAAGTTCGTTTTTGTAAACGCCCCGAGCCGTTCCTCAAAACGAAACCAGAGGAGAACGCCGCCTCCGTTACGTCCGTTTATGCATCACACACACTTTTCTCTATCGGCGCTAATCAGATTCTGATGAAAAGAAGAGAAGAAAAAAAAAACAGTTTACAAAAATCCTTCTGATTGGCTCAAATGAGGGCATGACAATTAGAGGTCAAAAGGAGGTAACATTACTTCCTTATCAGCCCAGAAGTGGATGTTATCGGGCTTCCTGTGATGTATAAAAATGATTGCCTTGTTATGAAAAAAGGAACTTTGCTCGTTTCTGTGGGTCGCTGCAACTGTAGAGCAATTCTGAGAAGAGAGAGGAGGGAAAGGGGAAAAAAAATCACCACAACTGAGAGAAACGTACCAAACAGATGCTCAAGTGTGTCTGTGTGCAGCGCTTCTTTGTATCAGCATTAATATTACTGGCTCTGGCTGTCAGGTTGAAAAGACAGAGTGCTCGGTCCTGTTACTGCTAGAATGTGTTTTTCTTGCTAAAGTTATCAGGGCGGTTATCGCCAGTGTGTGTGTGTCTGTGTGTGTCTTTCTCTCTCTCTCGCTCTCTTCCAGATGGTGGATAAGAGGCCCTGCCTTTATTAGCCAGCGCTGGCCAGATAACGACCTGGTATTGATCCCAGGTTGAAAGAGCAGGTTCGTCAAACATGGCTGATTTACAGAGAACTGATAATGGCAGCGCTGGGCAACTGAGGAACCCCAGAGAAGAGAGAGAGGAGTAAATCAACAGTGTGATGGAGAGGGAAGGTGTGTGTGTGTGTGTGCGCACGCAGGGGTTAAAAAACACGCAAAAAAACAGAGAAACAAGTACACAAAGCAAGGTTGCCATGGACAAACTTCCTCACATGTGCAGTATGCCTGACTTCCCTCATCTTCGTCTTATACAATCTATTACACACATAACCCACCCCTCAATTCAAACACACACACACACACGCACACACAGTCTTGGAGCTAATCTCTAATCTCGTCTCGATTAGCACCTGACAGAATTTCCATGGGTTTATCAAACCGAGCCAACCAGCAGACGCTTATCACTCGCAGCCCCCAAAATTTCACAAGAGCAGGAATTTTTGAGATTAAAAAAACACAGCTGGTGAAATCTCGAATAAGTCAAAAGAATATGACTGAAAAACTCTGCTATCACACGGCGGGGGCGGGGGGGTAGGCTCGGGATAAGAGGTGCACGACAGGGGCGGACTCACTGAAGCCAACGGAATTCTTCTTCTTCTTCTTTTTTATCTGTTATCCATATTAGAGATAAAAGAGTGACACGTGTGTGGAAAGCTGCAACCTCCAAATGGTGCCGCAGAGTTTTTGCATTGTCTCTGGGTGACGTCTGCAGACAGATAACAGGTACACGTCAGTCGATTAAAGAACGGCTTGATGAAGAGATTAATCTGCTAATAACCACTAATAACTGCCAGTAAACTGCATATCTGGATTATTTTACTTCAAGAGGAGCTCGCTGTTGACGGATGTTGTAAGTGTGCCACTGATATTGTGGAAAATGTGATAGAAATATTTTAAAAAATGAGTGAGAACAGATTTTTTTACAACCTTTGCTAAGGCCGATGACGTGTTTGTGTGCAGAGCTGATCTGCTGGCAGAAAGTGAAAGTTCTACAGCAGATTATCTTTGTAGCATCTGTGGAAAAACCTTGTGTGTGTACGACAGACAAATCTCTTGAATAATACACTTCTACGTTTTGCAGTCACGTCCAGGGCAGTACTACGTATTGGAGTCTTTGCCAGGCCGATGCTGACTCCCCTGTGTTCTTCTTCTTGTCCTTAGCGGGCGACCAGCGGCGGTGGTCTGCCGCGCAACCAGTACGCTGCTGTAGGTGCCGCAGGTTCTCTTGCTTGACCAACGATTATCTTCCACGCTTTTCGATCTAAGGCGATGGTTCTTGCCTGCTCGAGGTCAAGTCGAAGGGCCTTCAAATCATCCTGGATTTGTTTCATCCATGTCTTCTTTGGTGCATTTCGATGCACCTTCCAATCGGTGGGGCGGGTCAACCAGAGTAGGCCATCGGGTCCATTCGACAAATGTGGCCAAACCAACGGAGTCGGCGGCGCTGGATTAGGTCGCCGATCGTCGGTTGGCTGCCGCAGCTGGTGAGGATGGTGTCATTCGAATGACGGTCGTGAAGGGAAACGCCGAGAATGCATCTAAGGCAACGCATTTGGAAAACTTCGAGCTTGCTCAGGTCGTGTTTGAGCATCGTCCACGTCTCTGCACCGTAAAGTAGAATGGGCAGGATCAGGGACTCCCCTGTGTTAGTGCATGAAGGTCTTTGAAAGGCTAACTAAGGGAATCTTCAGTCCATTTTTAAAGCTAGACACATATTTATGGTACAGACATGTGGTTAGAATCAAAATATAGAAAGTAGATCTTAAGATAATATCTCTTTGATACAATGTATCAAATGAAAATTAGTATTCAGCAGCTTTTTTTTAATGTTACACTGAAAAAAGATATAATCACTCCATCATTTGAACAACCTGCAGCAACAACAGATGCGTGTGAGTCAGTGCTGAGAACGCCATCTTCATGCACGTAAAACAAGTCCACGTGAACCACAGCCTGCAGCTCTGCATGGCTCTCCAAATATAATTCATTTGTAGGTTACCTGTCATGAAAGACTTTTGGAACACATTAACTGTCCTAATGGCTTAACTGCATTTGCAGCGATGCTAGTTTGTCACTTGTCCCGAGCTCTTTGTTTCACTGGGCATGAACATCTGCTGGTTTTAAAGAGAGATCGCTTAAAAATCAAACGTTTCAGACTAATTGCTGCTGCTCGTTTTTCTTTTTCGCATTTTAAATGAAAGAAACTGGAAATTAGACCTTGCAAAAAAGGGAAAACCAACTGAAAAGCGCATGGTTACCGCACTAAACCAACGTCTGTACTACTATCCTCGTTAGAGCTCAATGTTTCACTCTTCTTCTCACCTTCGTTGTACAATGGTGTGTACGGAGGCGGACTGGAGCTGTCGCCTTCTGCAGAATCGTCTGGGTCGGAGGCTCCGCCCTCCTCTCCCGATAGGCTCAGGTTGTCCGGTGTGTTTTCCTCGCCGCCATCGAGATCCCCAAGAGAACCTGTGGGGAAGAGGAGAGGGCTAATCAACAACTGAATGTGTCCATCGAGTCTAATCTACAACATCTGCTTAAATATGCTGGTTGGGCTCAAATAAGATGAATAAAAGTAATAGAAACTAATTAACTGGCGCTGAGCTCTGCAGCCAATTAAAAGACTTAAACAGTGCCACATTAAAGGGGGAGGAGCTAAAGCAATCAATATCAGACAGACGAGTTACTCAGTAAAAAATATGGTACTGGACATGAGCGGAATAGAGAAAAATTATTTCCAGGAACACTTTTCTTACTCGGCAGAACAAAATGGGTCGATTTTTCAGTGGATTTCCTTCAGACTGGATCTGTGACCCCCTACCTCGCTGGCCAAAGCGTGACAGAAGCCCTGAAGTGTGTCTGTAAAATACACCACTCAGGAGATGTGTCTGCAGTCACACAATAACACCCCCCGAGGCTTTCATCGTCTTCCCGAGGGCCTCGAGAGTTGCAGGAGAAGTGGAAATTAAAATGATGTTTAACAGGCTCCGTACGGTTGTTCGGATGTATGTAGACAGGAAGGAAGAAAATACCCTAAACACAGAGATATGCCCCCCCAGCCCCACTTACTGGACTCATTGAAACACGGTTTCAAGAATTGGACACGCTGAACGGTCTAATCCAGAAGATTAATAGCCAAGAAGCCAAGGGGGACCTTAAAGCCAAATTACAGTATACCTAAAATTGCAGCTAAAAGAGTGATTAGTGCAGGGCTGATCTGTATCAATTACAGTTTCATAATCCCTGCTGACCACAGTAATTATACAGTACTTTTGATCTATTTTAGCCCGTTTGAAGATTACATCCAAAAAACGAAGTGAGTTAATATGGATTTAATGTGACTTTTTTTTAAATTGCTTCATTAATAATATTCTGACTATAAGATGAACGATTGAACGGCACGTTAAGAGCTCCAAACCCTGAAATATGCTCACATTCAACCGTGAGCGTCAGAAATGCTCGTCTGCATCCGATGACACGCTTCGTTCTCAGTCCCCGAGAAGTAGCCACGACAGAATTATTAACCGGGGGCGAGCGTTTCTTTTAAGAGGATTACGAGCGGCAGAGTGAGGCAGAAATGGTGAAGATGCCGCCGAACGCCAGGGGAGAAAACACGACGATGTCCTGGAAAGTCAAGGAGGGTGGGCACATTGGTTCGGAATAACTGAATCAGCCTGACATTAATACCAAGAGAAAAAATCCAGGATTTTTTTCCCCCCCCCGCTTTCATTTCTCCCTCAATCCAGACAGGTTGTAAATTAATTTTCATTAGGTTGTGTCGAACGAGCAAGAGGGATTGTTTCGGAGCTAAAGCCGTGACTGGGGGCGTATATATTTACAATACTGTAACAAAAGGAGTCTATAATCTATACAAAGCACACAACAATACCCGTGAATAAAGAAGCTTGTAGAAAAAGGGAGAGGCAATTTTTCTAATTCTGTTAATTTCACTCACCAAAGCAATTAAAAGCAGGCAGAGATAATGCTGGGAAACAATCGCCGGCTGACAAAGTGTTTCTGTCTTTGTAAATGAAACATCTTTAGGCTAATTTCAACTTCCACGCCTGCATGGTTCACTCTAATTTCAGATAAAATTAACACAGCTAGATTTGGACCTTCATAAAAAATGTTTAAAAAAAAAAAGAGGAGAAAGACAAGGGGGGAAAAAATGATCGATCCTGTACACAATATTTTTAGAATTAGGTCCGTGTCGCTGGAGCTTTGCTAGATCTAATTTTCAGTATCTATAAGGACATTTTCATACAATTAATTTTCCTTTAATCATAATTGTACAAAGGGACTCCTCTGTATAAAATTCCAATTATATTTCCTGTTTAAAATGTAAGTTTGAATTATGATTTCTTTCCTCATTACGGCTCCGGTTTAATGAATCAATCGCTGCATCACTGCTTTCAGACATCAAATGGTGCGGAAAAAGTTTCAGCTCCACTTTCTCCTCGCTTTTATCCAAGGAGAAATATTCTCCCTTTCCCCTTCTCTTCCTGTCTCGGATAGTTGGCAGAAAGGATAGCGGGGCGTCTTGTGATAAGTGCGCCACGTTCTACTTCATTTGCCAGTTTTAAAGTTAAAGCCTTTAATTGTTACGGCGTGATATCCAAGAAAATTGGACTGAACTCGTTGGCGAGATGAAGAAATAATAAAAAGACATAACCCAAATGTGTATCTCTGTAGGAGAGACATCAATTAAGCTGAGACTTATCCAGCAGCGCCACATCGTTTTTCTGGGCTGTGAGCTAAAGAAGGACCAAAAAAAAGAGGAAAAAAAGCCTGAAGCTTGCATTTGTTCACATTTTTAAACTTGAGGCCAGTAAAACTCGAAACTTTCCCCGAAATGTTGAACAGAATGGAGCTTTTTGATGAATTCCTCAGTGTGTGTCTGACTGGAAGTTGTTCCTCGTACACCTGACAAACCCCAACAGCTCTGGATTAAATGATCAGTGTTATGAGTTTTGGTTCAACACTTCACTGATGAATACCCTTGTTTCTAAAACTTCCAGCAGTTGTGTACGGAGCAGGCAGAAATGAATGAAACCACGAGTGCAACCGAGGTCAGAGGCGTTCATAGAAACCACTGAAGAGCTAACCTCCCTCTATGCCTCGCTACATTACACCTGCAAAGGGCAGCTCAGCAGGTAGAGTGGTTGCCCCATGATTGGAAGGTCGGGGGTTCGACTCCACTGAGCGGTTACCCTGAGGTACCCCTGAGCAAGGTACCGCCCCTACACACTGCTCCCCGGGCGCTGCATTGGTGGCTGCCCACTGGGTGAATGGGTTAAATGCAGAGGAGCAATTTCCCTATGGGGACTAACACATACACATTATTATTATTATTATTATTATTAAAACCTTTGTAAACCCTACACCGTGATCTATGGCGTAAACTGACATGCACGTCACTAGAAATGTGCACTGTAAAAAAAATATTCCGTAGAAAAACGGAAAATGTCCTGGTAATTTTCTGCCAGTACATTTTCTGGTTTTTTACGTTAGTCTGACAGACTTTACTGTAAATGATAAAACGGAAAATTCTGTAGATTTACAGTATACTCTCTGTACTATTTACGGATATTTCCTTCAGCTATAAAACGGAAAATTCCGTTTATTCACAGTATATTTTCTGTATCATTACCTGATATTTTCTGTTAATGGAAAAATTTAAATTTCTGTTTATATTCCTATTTCCAAGCACTTCTTTTCACTGTAACTCATTAAATATAGTTCTTTATATCCTTAAACGTACATTTCTATGTATTCCTTCACGTTTAAACAGTAAATTGTACTGTATTTTTACGGATTTTTTTTTACAGTGTGGGATGGTTGCAGCATAAAAGTATTGTGATTGGCCCGTTCAGTTCCACCAATTTGTCTGGTGCGTTTTCACTGCACTTTTTGAAATGAATGAATGAATTTCACTCCACTGGCTACCTGTACATTTTAGGATTGTTTTTAAAATTCTCTTATTTGCTTTTAAATCTCTTAATGGCCCCCCCCCCCCACCACCACTCGGAGCTACTACACCCATATACACCTGCCCGTTCCCTTAGGTCCGCCAATCAGCAGCTCCTTAAGGTACCGAAAAACTAAGTATAAATTTAAAGGTGATCGTGCTTTTGCTGTAGTTGCTCCAAAGTTGTGGAATGATCTACCCTTGCATGTTAGGCAGGCCTCGTCTCTTTCTGAATTTAAAAGTCTTAAAACATATTTATTCGCTGAAGCCTTTGGCATTGATTAGAGGGGTTGACTCAATTTGTTTTAACATGTTTCAATTTATTTTAGTTTTTTAGTTATTTACTTTATTTTATCTCATTTAAATTTTCTTTACTTATGCTATTAGCATGTACAGCACTTTATGAACTCTGGTTTTATGTTAAAGTGCTTTATAAATAAAGGTGGTATGGTATGGTATCAACACAAGGAGTCCCATTTTTCAGCATTTTTCTGAACAGAGACTAAAACTGAGCGACTGCAGCTGGCATGATATCAGATTGTTAATGATTGTCATGGTCAAACACGTACCAGGTAACAATGTTATCACAGAAATACTGGAAATAATAATAAAACTTTACTATTAATACATTATCAGTATTTGAATTCCAAAGGATGTCATCAAACTTTGTATCGACAAATCTATCAGCAGTCAAACTATGATTTGTGCAGGTAAGAGACAAAAAACTGGGAGTTATTTACAGCGTACTGTATGAACAGAACCATAGAAGTTAGCTAATTATTTCTAGGAATATGTATATCCACAAAAAAGAAACTATGAGCAGACTATGACAAACCTCTCGGTGCCTTGGTGTCTGAGTCTTAACAAAAAGTAAAAAAAAAAAAGGTCAGAGATTAGATTAGGGACTATCTGATCACATGATAACTGACAAGCTGATAAATAGTTTTGCTAGATGCTATGGTCACATTTCACTCGCAGGTATTTATGCAATAAATGATTAACAGCACTCTATAAAGAGAAATCGTTCAGGTTCAACCACAAACTTCTGCTTTTCTACTGTGAGAATTTTTTTGTTTGGACGTATTTCAAAAGATGAACCAAACTTCACACTGCAAAGGTCCCGAATTACAGCAACAACCCCAATTTGACAGAGGAGCGATCCAATCGCCCGTCGAGATGGGACCGGCACTGACGCGGCGCTACGGGACTACTTAAGCTCCCTCACGGAGACCGCGGCTGTCTGTCTCGGAGGCGCGAGGAGAGGCAGAACAAAGTGCTGCAGCTGATGAAGGCGCCGAAGATACTGCTTTATTAACTCTCCGTCCACATCAAACCTGCAGCGAGCAGCTCGCTGATTAAACACAGAGACAACACACATCAAACCTGCATGCTCAACAAGCTGATTAAACAGACGAAAGCCTCGCCGCTCTCACGCTAATAACCCGCCGCACAAAAAATACATTAGAGCTGAAAGCAAGAGAAGGAGAGGGAGAGAGGCGCGCTTGTATCACAAAATCACAGACTTGTGAAGAGAAACATTAAAAGAGGATATTTAGAGAAAGAAAAGGAGGAGAGAATGGGAAGGAGAGGAGGATGTGTGAGCTGCCTCTTCAGAGAGAGAGGGAGAACCTGAGGTACCTGACACAGAGTCGCGCACTGGAGAGGAGCCACTTATTGATCAGAGCAGAGAATTACCCACCACAGAGGAAATACTTTTAATCAACTTTGCACTTTAAGCACTCTCCTCGACGCTGCGTGGGCTCTTATCGCTCCTCCAAGGCCACCGTCCCCGCCGTCGGTGCTCGCGCCGCGGGAGGAAGTGTCCGCGCAGGCCGCCGTTTCAGTTCAGCTTCAATAAAAATCAGCTCAGCTTTTAGCATCAGAGCTGAGCAGCACTGTTGATGTGCACGCTTACGACAAACTCAAGCAAAGCAATAGAAACTGAAACTCTGGGGACTTATTGATCATCTCCACACGTGGGAGGAGGGGGGGTGCATGGGCTGACATCCTGCAGGGTGAGGTCTGCAGAGCCCCCGTGTCCTAAATGCTCTGAAACGAGTTGGTATTTGTGTTTTCAGTGAGACCTGCATGATGAGTCAGAACAGAGTGAGTTTCAAAACCTCACATCATCGTGCTCCTTTATATCTTTATCGTAACCATTTGACTCGTCAGGTCGAGCACGCTCACATTAACCAGTTATTGTTTAAGAATCTGAGTCGTGTATCGACCGTCTGAGACTTCAGCACACACTGACTTTCACTCCTTTGCTGAGATTTTTTAATTTCCAAATCTTCTTTCATTGCATTTAGCTTAAAACATGAACAGGATGGAAGAGAAACAGTTATCAGTAACACTGTTACAGTTTGTGGAAGTTTAGGTTCATTCGTTACATTTTCTGCAAATATCAGCAAAGTATCAACTCATGTAAGGCTCAAGTTTATTGAATTATAAAGAAAGGAAAGGTAGGAAACGTCCATCGCGGCCATGATTGAGGCACACGGCGTACTGGAAGGCTGATGATGACGCTGCAGTGGCGGCGAGGTGAACCCGGCACGATAGCGAACATCAAAGGCCTAAACACTCGTGAAGAAACATGCTACAGAGAGCCTGTTTCCTCAGCCTCTCTGTGAAACTCAAATTCTCTCCATCTCTTCTCTCATCGCTCATCTCAACCTGCAGTCTCTCCTTTATATCCTCACTTCCTCTTCTCTTTCTGTCATTATCTCTCATCCCCGCCACCCCCGCCGCCGCCGCCACCTCTCTTTCTTCTTCTCCGTCCCCTTTCGATATCACTCGCGCTCTCTCCATTCCTTGCACTCCATCACCTTCCCTCTGTCTCTCCCTCCCCTCCACCCCCTTTCCCTTTTTTTTTCTTCCTTCCCGGTGAAAAAGCGGAGTGACTGGGAGCGTCACTCTGTGCGGATAGCTGGGAGCCGTTGGCGGTTATCGGCTCCTGCAGACTCTCTCTGCCGGTCTGATCTGTCTCCTCTTCATTAAGCAAATACGCCGACGTGGAAATGAAAACATAATAGCTATTTGATTTCCAGCGAGATATTTTGCATATTGGTTCGGAGCTGATAGCGGAATTTCATCAAGTCGTTTTTTTTTTCCCTCTCTCCTTCTCTCTTCCCTCACTCTCCCGCCACCGCCGCCACCACCACCCCCCTCCACCACCACCTCCTCCTCCTCCATCCTCATGCTTTAAAAACTGAATTACTGAGCTGGGCCGGCTTTCAGCAAAGATTTCTTTACATTGGTGGGAAGAGGAGGGGGACAGAGAGAGAAATCTAGTTCCCGAGGAAGACTACTTAAACGATTAAATATCCCCCATTCCCATCTTTTTTTCTCTCCCTCTCCCTTTTTTGATAACAAGGAAGAAAATTTAAAGAATTCACAGTGCTTTAGGTTGACTATACTAATCAGAGATAGGAGGGAGAAAATTAACTCCTTAATGAGCAAAGCCGTCTCCCCGATAAAGGTCCTGGGGAGATGGCGGGGTGGGACAGCGTCTGAACCACGGTGCAGAGACAGAGAAGACAGGAAGCAGTGGACAGGCTGATGCAGTGTAATGGAAACGGACTGAGAGGCTCGACACCAACAATTAGTTTTCCTCTGAGGAGGAGGAGATACTTGCTTTGGCCACGATGAGGGCAGGTGGAGAGATAGCACACAACACCGCCCCCACAGTGGCACAGACAGCCTCACCGACTCGCGGCCTTGATGGATGGCCCGGCGGCGGGGTATTCTTCATGCCCCCCAGAGAGAAAACTAGCCCTGGAGGAGGAGATCAGTAGCCCCTTCACAGCAGGCCTATCTGATAGTCCGGAGCCTCTCAGGAGGACTATTCAGCGGGCCGAGCTCGCTGAAATAAATCTCCCTGCCGCTGCGTTACATGTTGGAACACCGTGTTGCTTCAGACCTGATAGCAGCGCCGCCGTGTTGCTGCTACTGTACACGCTCACACATACAGTGGAGCAGACACACGCCTTTATCACAGGGCTCTGAGGAAGGAGAGCAGCCTCACTAAGCATCTGTTAACCGAACGGGTCAGACGCTGCTCTCATCAGCGTCCCTGTACACTGTCCGTGTCCATCAGCTCAAACCGGAGACAACACAATTCTGGAAAGGTTCATTTTTCACACTCATCGGGAACTTTCAGGAGCAGAGAGCGGAACAGAGCCAGAGCTCCCTTTTCCTATTAATCCCATTGTTCAGGAACTGGCTTCAGTTCAGCAGGGGGCGCAGCAGAACTGAGTCAGTCCTCTCTGAACAGAAGCTAAAAGATTTACAGCTAAATTATTATTTACACCTGCTTGGAGACAACAAACAAGCTGATGAGGCCCATTAGGGTTGTGTTAATGCTTGCTGATTGGTTCTCAGAGGGTTGAGGGCAGAACGCAGACGTTAAAAGTGTAGTTAGACCACAACAGAAACTTCCACGTGTGTCGAACAAGCAGCTGGTTGTGGCGGCTGCCACTAGATATTCTCTCCTGATGATGGAGTCATGCCTGAAATCAAAAATGGTGGGATTTCTGTCTGAGGAGGTGCAAATAATTATTTTAGCCCAGTTAGTGAGGAAGCATCCCGTGAACACCTCTCGTGTGTCCCCGACTGAAGCGCAGACGCTCCAGAGGCTCCAGCTAAGTCCTCGTTGTTGGCAGTTTGTGCACTTCCACTAATTAAAAGTGTGAGAACTTTGTAACACTTATTCGAGGCTAGACCGGGCGCCAAAATGTCCATTTCAGTGGTCAACAGGTCAAAAACTTCACGTTTAAACAGGAGAAATTAAATAAAATCAGCGACTTTTCCCCAAAAATTACCCCCCAACAAGCTTTTCTCTATGTTGCACTCCTGCTTTAACTACTGTCACGCAACACTAACATGCTTGCATCAGGGCACATTTCTGCTCTTTAATTATATCTTCTTTTTGACCGTCTGCAGCACGTCACAGTAACAATCATGGCCAATTAATTCACTTTGCTTTCTTTGCTGTGTGTGAATTGTGAGTGCGACTGCGCCCCTACAGGAGAGGATAAATGTATAAATGTTTGATCCTGGGTCAGTTTAAGAAAAACAGGCGTCAGTTAATCCCAGCAGGTCGCTGCACCGTCGAGGAACGAAGCAGCGCACGGCGTTTCGACAGCAGCGAGTTCAAACTGAACTACATGACTGAGATTGTGCGATAACATTTTGGAGATGTTGCATTTCAGCAGATTTCATCACCTTTGACAGAAAGATCCTATCAGGCTGGTGTGACTAATACAAAGTCACCTCTCGCCTTCTCTGAACAGCGCCTGCCTCGTCGTTGTTTTTGCTCAGCTTGCTGCCATTTTGGCTGCATTTTGCACACTTTAACAAACAAAAGGCCAGACTGCACGCCGCGCAGCAGGCAGATCTGTCTCAGTGAGCTAAAAGTTTTATAAGCTTGTTTTTTTGCAGCCGCTTCGTACGCCACACGTGCTGTTGAGACACCGCATGATGTGTTGGATCAAGTCCTCCCTTTGGTATTCTGTTTCACAACCGTTTCTTCTCTGGCAGCACTTCAGACGCACTCGCCCTGACAGACTGTTTCATTTTCCTCAAGGACGCCTCACTCCCACATGCATCGCACAGGAACCTCAGTCTGCAGCTTAAATGCAGCCAAAGCAAGCGGTGTGTTCCTTTTAAAAGCTAATGAAAAGTGAGCGTGTGTACCAACTGGTTAAACCATGCTCCACATGTTAGCTGAGGAAACCAGGCAACAGCTATCAGCCTTATGAGCTAATGAGGACAAAATAGGGTTCACTTTTTCATCTGGATCTTTGGTCCACGACCATAAAAAGTAAAAAAAAGATGACTGCCACAAACCTGCCAACTCAACGCATCACTGAAATCATGTAAACGCTTAAACAGGCTTCTGTTTGCAGAATAATTGCAGCTCTGCTTCATGTTGAGTCAGATTCACTGTGAGCGGTGACCCCCAAACCACAAAGACTACCAAAAACCACAAGAGTCTTAAGATCGCGACTAGCTTTTATGGATTAGCTGCTCTTTTTAGGCAGCAAATAATCAAAACAAAATGCCACTTTCATTACTTTCCAAAGATTTTATTTATAGAAATATATTTTTTCTAGTCTGCTATCAGGGAATGGGGCTGAAGAGTTACTATGTAACAAATCCCATCCATGCTCAGAGATATGAGTGAAAAAATGATGTTTGTTTTACTTAAACGGGGCCTAAAGCAGAAAAATGGTGTCATTACATATTTTGTCCAGCAGAGCGGCTCCAAACCGCTGTTTCTGACTCCCTCTGTCTGCAGCACGTGTAGCATCAGGGATTTGTTTCCTTCAGCCAAAATGGCTGAACAGACACACACTCAACACACGAGTGGAGAGTTAACAAACAGAGCCCTCATCATTTTCCCTTTTCATTTACAACTGATAGTAAGAATATCAGCAGGTGTGGGTGAAGATTTACTCTCAAAAATCTGCATTGGTATACATGAGTTACATGTGTATATGTATTCTTTGTCTTTTCATGCTCTGATGATAAAATGTAGACGGGAAAAGGGAGTAAAAACAGGTGGCATTTCAAAAGGGAGGAGTCTGAAGAAAAGGAGTTAGAAAGCAGTTACCATGAAGCCGGAGCTGAGACCCTGGACTATTGAAGCAGGCATGCAGACGAGAAAGCCAGCCGATAAGCCTGGCTGATAAAAGATAGAAAATAGCAGCAGATTTGAACTTTCCCACCGTCCTACGATCCACAGGGGGAGGAGGGGTTGATTCAACTACTTATTGAATCCCCTCCTATCTACAACCAGCACCCCCTCCCTTTACCTCCCCAAACCCAACAGCCAGGCAAGGCCAGCGAGTGGAGCGGGAACACAAGGCTGATACATTCAAAGGCGCTCGTGCACTTAAAAAAAAGAGGAGTTACAGAGCGGCCAGAAGGTTTCTCGGAGTGGACAACCGAAGGTCAGGAAGCGCTAACTGGTTCCTCTAGACGCGTACACACAAACGCACACATGCCTACACAAGGTCATGCAGTTTGTGAAGTCTACCCATCATCGCTCTATCCTCAAATCATATCAGAGACAGTGTTTCTTTCCATATCTCTGCTCCTCTCCGCTGATATAAAGACACTTGGCCTTGAGTAAACTCGTGAGAATTTTCACCCACACATCTACACGCACACAGTTTTTTCAGTGAAAGGTCACCCATGTACTCATCGTGGTAGTGAGACGCATACGTGGAGAATTACTGATGGGACTCATTCATGTACTCCTGTAATCCACAGACGAGCGAGACTCAAACAGCACGGCACAGGCGCGACACGCCTCTGTCTCGCATCCAAAAACACTCTGAAAGTGAGCAGAGCAGGGCTGAAAAGCTGCCTTTCTTTTCTGATTAAATAAGGGATACAATTTAATCTCTCTGGTCAGTGACAGTGACATAGTCAGCGACTTATCTAGGGCTGGGGTTAATGTCCAGCTCTTTTTTAAACATTGTCTTTGACCCTTTGTGAACATCCAAAGGGAAATGCTTTTAAGAGAAAACAGCAACATGTTAGACACTTTTAGTTTCTGAAAGTTGTGTATCTATGTGTAAGTATGTAAAACAAGGCGAAAAGGTCGACCTATGAGGAGGAGTTTTCAGTACACATGTAACAGAAACCACAGAGCTCATGCAATAAGGGCGGCTGATCCAAAGATTAGATGCTACATCCTCGTAAGCTGTTAAAGATCACGTGCTTTTATCGCCGCTCCGACGTACAAGAACGGGTCATCTTGGGCTTTGCAGGAAATAATATCTGAAAATGAATTCTACATTTCCATGAGGATGTCTTTAAATTACATCCAGAAACCTGAAAAGCTTCACTTTTGCCAATTTTTTAAAGAAATTTCCCACTCGGTTCCTGGTGTCTGCCTATTCGTGCGGTTAGAGCAGGCTAACGGCAGGAGCTGCAGAAGCAGGTTCGTGCACAGCCTCAACAGCAAAGTGTGCACATGTGAGAAAAGCAGTGATCGTGCATTTGTTTTTATTTAACTTTTACACTGATTAGTGGTCAGTTTCACTGCCAATGTGTGTGTTTGTGTGACTGCTTGTGTGTCCGCATGACATCTCGATCTCAACTGGAGACGGGAGGCAGATTCGAGATTATAACGGTATGCAGGAGGAAAGAGACCGATGTGGTCCTCCCTCGCTCGCCCTTCCAGTCTGAGTGACCCCAAACACCGCGTCGTCTTCTGACATGAACCAGCTCTGCACGCCATGTTGTTAACATCGTAAGAGGCAGCGGTTTATTATTAAAACGCTTAACCTCGATTTTCTTAACACTTCTATTCGCCTTTTCGTCATCGGAGTCTTCGTCGAGCTTCGACTCTAACCCCGAATATCACTGCACGCTTCGCTGGAGGAACAGTTGCACAGAAGGACTGAACACAAGAGACACACACACACAGACACACACAAATGTTTCTGTTAATATGAGACTAAACACACTCTGGGAGGGAGGGAAAACAGCGACACAACAGAGACAAAAACATGACAGAGTGCAATGAAAACTGCTCAGGGGAGGCTTTGTGTCTGTGTGGAAATGATGTCATTTATAAATGATGCGTTTAGGTGAAACTACTCTCAAGACATCTGCAGGCATGACCTTCAACTATTACAGCAACTTCCAGCACACAGTTGAAGCGTCTTCTTCTAATCTACATGGGCTTTCAATGCTTTTCCTGAACGAGTCAAACTGGTTTCAAAGATTTCGGGACCTTAAAAGTTGTCCGATTTATGTGTGACCCATAACTCGGCATTATTTTTGGTGTTTTCTGAAGAAGTAAAGTGAGTAAAAAGTATTTAATTAAAATAGAGACAAAGCAGCAACCTTTCCTGCTGAAGAATTAAGCTGATGTAGAAATGAAAAAACTATAGGTTAGCTCCACAGCTAGTTAAAAAACAGCCTGTACCCCTTCATAACAACTCTGTGGTGGGCGATTTGTTTCATTTTTATTGTTACATTTGAAATCAGGGGTGGGGAGCTCCAGGCCTCGAGGGCCGGTGTCCTGCAGGTTTTAGCTGTGTCCTTGATCCTTCCCCGTGTCCAAATTCATGGGCTGCTTCCTCCTGAGGCCGCATTTGTAGACCGATTACGTCACAGCGACGCGCCGAAGGCTGTCCAAATTCGTAGACTCCTCCGAATGCAGCTGACAAATGCGTCCTCCTTTTCCCCGAATTTGAAGGATGGGTCGGGTGTGTCCTTCGTGGCCTACCATATCCCAGAATTCATAGCGCGGCCCAGCCAAACTCCAGTTTCCAACAATGGCGGCAGCTACTAAGTTTTAAAATTACTCTTACTAATCTTTCTGGGTCACAAAATAAACTTTTAACATATTTTCAGGCGAGAAAGTAGCTGTGTGAACATCAAATATCTGCTCGGTTTATCAAGATATCGCATATTTGCAAAAGTGCTTCGACGTTTTCGGAGACGTCTGCTACCCACCAGCTCGATAGCTCGCCGGGAGCTCGAGGGTCACTGAAGCCGCCGAGAACGGCACAACTCCCGGCACATCATTTTCAGATCACCGCGGAGTTTCACTACTCGGGTTAAACGTAATATATAAGTCACTTAGACAACCTAAAAATGTTATTGTTGGGCTTTTTTCAGTGTTTTGTTTGTTCGTGAGTAAATCGGTTTGGCTGAGATTAAAGTTATTAGATTAGATAAAATAAAACTTTATTAATCCCCCGGGTGGGTTCCTCCTTAGTTTTCACACAGCTGACTAAACGTCAAACAGAAAACTGATTAAACAGAAGTGTGAGACGGTCGAGAGTTTACTCCAGTGTCCTGTTATATTTTAGACAGCAAGGAACAGACGGCCGAGTTTATTAAACTTCACCGAGACAGCGGTGACGCTAATCTGAAGGCTAGACCGTCCAATTTCACAGCCGTTTACTTCCGGCCTACCCGACCTTCTGAGGACCCAGCCCACGTAGACCGCGAAGGCCGGGTCCTCAGGAGGATGCAGCCCATGAATTTGGACACGACTGAGGTTCTCCAGAGGCCTCGTAATGAACTAATCATGTGATTCCGGTGTGTTGACCCAGGGTGAGATCTAAAACCTGCAGGAGGAGGCCCTCGGGGCCTGGAGTTCCCCACCCCTGCTTTAAAGTCTTAAAGTGTCTGCTTTGATTGGCAGAGCTAGGCTAGGCTTCACCTCTGCTAACTGGACTCACTGAACAACTGACATAACGGTAACTACAATCATCAGGCTTTAATCATTTAAACATATTTTAGAAAAAAAATGAGGTTTTGAGGTTTGTTTGTACATGTGCAGAGGTAAACAGTACTTGGACAGGCAGTGAAATTTAATATTTTCCCTCCTTTTTTGTGCAAACAACTGTGCAGTAGGGAGCTAACCTAGCACAACAACTGTGCTTTGATTTATATGATCTAGACCAGGGGTGGGGAACTCCAGGCCTCGAGGGCCGGTGTCCTGCAGGTTTTAGATCTCACCCTGGGTCAACAGTTCAATAGTCAATAGTTCATTACCAGGCCTCTGAAGAACTTCACGACATGTTGAGGAGGTAATTTAGCCATTTAAATCTGCTGTGTTGGATCAAGAACACACTTCTGTTTAATCAGTTTTCTGTTTGATGTTTAGTCAGCTGTGTGAAAATCCCGGGGGATTAATAAAGTTTTATTTTATCTAATCTAATAACTTTAATCTCAGCCAAACCGATTTACTCACAAACAAACAAAACACTGAAAAAAGTCCAACAATAACATTTTTAGGTTGTCTAAGTGACTTATATATTACGTTTAACCCGAGCAGCGAAAGTCCGCGGTGATCTGAAAATGATGTGCCGGGAGTTGTGCCGTTCTCGGCCGCATCAGTGACCCTCGAGCTCCCGGCGAGCTATCGAGCTGGTGGGTAGCAGACGTCTCCGAAAACGTCGAAGCACTTTTGCAAATATGCGATATCTTGATAAACCGAGCAGATATTTGATGTCTACACAGCTACTTTCTCGCCTGAAAATATGTTAAAAGTTTATTTTGTGACCCAGAAAGATTAGTAAGAGTAATTTTAAAACTTAGTAGCGGCCGCCATTGTTGGAAACTGGAGTTTGGCTGGGCCGCGCTATGAATTCTGGGATATGGTGGGCCAAGAAGGACACACCCGACCCATCCTTCAAATTCGGGGAAAAGGAGGACGCATTTGTCGGCTGCATTCGGAGGAGTCTACGAATTTGGACAGCCTTCGGCGCGTTGCTGTTACGTAATCGGTCTACAAATGCGGCCTCAGGAGGAAGCAGCCCATGAATTTGGACACGGGGAAGGATCAAGGACACAGCTAAAACCTGCAGGACACCGGCCCTCGAGGCCTGGAGTTCGAGACCCCTGATCTCTATTAGATAGACTATTCTTACCGGTAAAATGAAACCCAAGAAGACATTTTACACATAAACTGAACTTTTATAGCACCTACCATGGTAGGGTTGCATGTGTAATGCGTGGACATTAGCCATTTTTTAATCTGCCTGCTCCCGAGTATAAACTCTGTGTGACATCAGATTGTAGCAAATAGAGGGTGAAAGTCTGGTTTTTATCCCAAGTGTTGGCAGTGTGGGGTTAGAGCTGTCACCGATGAAGACTTGATGAACCCGAGTCATCGGTAACCCATCTACAAACACGGTTCTGTTAACCCCTGAAGTTTGAGACGGCTCATAGTCTCTGAAAATGTTCCTAGAACAAAAGCTCAATCATAGACGATTACTGGTGACGTGGTGGGTGTTCAGAGATTTAATCTTTAGCTGTGATCAGTAAAATCGAAAGTTTACTTCTTAAAAGTACCGCTTATCAGATGCTTCTTTTTGCCAAATAACAGAAGAGTTACCTCAGTGATCTGATCATTTCTCTTGCCTTCTTATCTGCAGTTTGCCCTGAGACATGACTCTCTTATTATCCTATAAGCAAAGGAAACACTTCTAAATACTCTTTTTCTCACACATTTCTTCTATAATTACCATCGCGGTGTTGATTTTTTTTCCCCAAGTTAATTAAAGGATGTAAATCATCTTAATGGTCTGATCCGCCTAACAACTATACTCTTTTCTCCTCCCAACACAGCTGATTGCTCCCAGATTGGATTTCAGGAGCTTCTGTGCTGTCACCGGTTTAAAAATGTTTCCTAACCTGCACTTTTTCTCAACGCTGACGATTTCTCGTGTGAGATAGATGCTGCTTTTCTCCAGCAACCTGTTTGTTTTTGCTGAATTAAAAGCACGTCATGAAACCGCGAGCAGCCTACTTGGATTAGTCTGTCACAGAGGCGAAGCTCAGCTTGATTTTTAGGTTTCTAAACGTCAAACATACAGAAAGCTTCTGTCCAAACGTTGCTTTTTTTCTGCACGCGCCTGTTGTAACCGAGGGTCAAGTGTGACGAGGATGTGCACAATAAATAGTCACCAAACACGGCATTAAAAGAATTCAATATGCCACCGTTCCACATGAGAGAATCCCACGGTGTCGTACATCTGCGTGATCTCCGGCTGCCTACTGTAAATCTGCCTCTCCACTACCAACAAGAGGAAGCTTCTAGCAGGAAACCCTCTCTGAGAAGTCAAGAGAAATACCACGAGAGAGAGCGAGAGGAGGGGTGGGAGGCGAGATAAAAGGCCAGAGAAATGATAAAGATAAAGACTCAGACAAGCAAAGTAAAAGAAAAACAAGAGGAAGGAGAGATGGAAAGATGAGGGGGCAGTCTTTTTGTTGAAGAGAGCAGAAATAGAGAAGGAGAAAGGGGGGGTACGCCACTCACAACTTGGCTTTGCATCTGTTATCTCCGCCTCCTGTCACAAGGCTTAAAATAAAAATAAAAATAAAGTGAGATGGTGGCAGCAGTGTTGTTGCGATAGCCCTGTGGAGCATGAAGAGGGGATGTAAAGGAGATAACTGGTTAAATATAACCCGCTGCATGGCTGGCAGCAGCAAAGAAAGGGGGTATTTTCAAGAGGCAGGGCATCAGTGGAGCCCTCACTACCCAGATAACATCCATGTTAAGTGTGTGTGTGTTCTCGCAAAAGGCATATCCATAATTACTCTATGGATCGAACGCATGCGCCCACACGCACACACAGGCGGAGGAGCAGAGCCAAGAAAAGATGCGCTCGCTCACATCTATGTATCTCTCTGCCTCACCAAAGGAAGTATCAGCAACCCCCTCCCCCCACACACACACACCCCTCCAACGCAAAAAGTCACAACGGGATTTCTGATGGGAAAAATGTGCTTTCCTCAGATGATGGTCAGATAGACGGGGAGTACAGCCAAATGTCAGAGATGATAAATGGAAGGGTGCTGAGACAAGATCACACACACACACACACACACACAGCAATACTCGCTTCTTCACTTGTATAGCCACATGCAAATACACACAAACGACTGTTTCTTCCACATCTGAGGGATGCATCGCCGTACAAGATGAAATTAGGCAAACTTTCCTCTGACGAACTGAGCCGCGCTTGTTTGGCAGGTGTTTAATTGTTCATCTACAACATCTACAGAGCGCGCTGAGCTGCATCATCTGCTGCAGCTGATGACTGTTCTCATGAATTCACTGGTTAACCCACAACAAATGAGGCAAAATGAGATATTCACTATATTTCCAGCGCACTGCGGCGGCGTCATTCGATGAGAAAAAATCTTCCAGAGCTATTTTTTTCTCTCCTCTGCTGTTTGAATGATTACCTTAACTCTAATTTTTAAAAATGAACATTTCTGTCACAGAAACTCGGCCATAGAGTCAAAGAAAACACAAAAATATATTCTTTCTGAACTGCTACACACATTAAAAGTGCTATAAATACAAAGAAAGGTAAAAAAAAAAATCATCTTTTTTCACATTTTTCAGACAAGACCAACTCGCTGTACTCTGGAAATAAAGTTGAAGGTGCTTAATATTCATATTTTTGGTTTCAAAATGCCTCACACGTTCTTAAATGACACCTAAACTTCTTTATAATGGAGATGTGATGCTGTAATACAGGAAGAATGTGGTTTGGCATTATCTTGCTGAAATAAGTAATTACATAGTGTTGGTCAAGTTACTTGAAAAAAGTAATCAGTTACTAATTACTTCCCCAAAAAAGTAATCCCGTTACTTTACTGATTACTTATTTTCAAAAGTAATTAATTACTTAGTTACTTTTTAAAAACACGATTTACAACCTGAATAGGTGATAAAGTGATAGATCTTTCAGCCCAATTCTACTTTTTCTGCATAATCATCATACAAAATGTAATAAAATGGAAAAGTCTCTTTTTAAAAGTTGTTTTATTAGTTTTAATCTTTTAACTTTATGCATCAAGCAAAAATTAAATTATCTGCAACATTCTCTGACTGGAAGAAATTAGTTTAACATTTAAACCTATTTTCTGCACATTCCAGCACATAAAATAAAATATTTTTTGTGTGTTTACACTCAGTCTTTCAAATAGATGCAAGTAAAACACAGCAGAAAATAAATAAAGTCAAAGACTAGCGGTCCTGTTGCTCTATTTTCACCTGTAAAGCAGGAGTGGGGTAGGCGGAGGGTTACCCTGGTGCAGGTGTGCAGCGGTCAGTGGAAGAATCCGCGAGTTTCTCTGTGAGTTTCCCATTACGTCGTAGCTACTCGGTGCTTGTTTATCCAAACAAGCACCGAGTAAAAAGAAGTTTTGCTGTAAAAAAAAACAACTTCTTTTTGCTGTAAAAAGAAGTTTTCTTCCCACGCACAACAGACACTAATGTTTTTGTCACTTTTTATGGAATCAAACTCAAAGTAAGGTCAGTACTTCCACGCTTTAAACGCTGCACGCTCATACTCTCTCTGCACTCGATATATGATCCATTGTTGATCTGCACACAGCTGTTGTCACGAACGTCGCACTCGCTTACGTCACTGTCATGAGACATTCTTGGAAAAAAAATCGCGGTTTTAGTAACGCAGTAACGCAGCGTTCCTACGGGAAAGTAACAGTAATCTAATTACCATTTTTGCAATAGTAATCCCTTACTTTACTCGTTACTTGGAAAAAGTAATCGGATTACAGTAACGCGTTACCATCTGCCCATCTCTGATTACATATCATCAGATCTGCTGGTCTGTCATGCCAAACGCCCGTGCACTCACAGACACTCACTTTTAAAACTAATAATAGGCCAGAAGGTAAATAAACTGGTATTTATGTATCACTTTCCTGCTCTGCCACAATCACCCATTCATGCTGTTTATGTAGGGTTGGATATCTTGGCAAGCAAGTAATCAAATTACTAATCTTCCTATTAGTACAAGTCTCGCTCTACCTTGGCCACAGGTACCCAGGAGGACGATTTATGCACGACTTACAAAGAGAACTTGAAATTTTGAGGGCTCGGACCGCAGGACGGTTTCCCAATTTGCCCCCGAGTTTGACATGACTGACGCCAGTTCTCAGATGCACTCCACAGAATCACGTCACGTTTCCAATGCATCATTAATGTGGAATTCAGCCAGAGGTACAGCTCAGTGTTTTATCACGGTGTATGGAGGGCCAGTCGTGCAGTAAGAATTCTTCAGCGCTGAACTAAAAGGACCATTTCTGTTTGTTTATTGCTCAGTGTGAAGTCTGCACTGCTTGGATCTGTAACTGCAGCAATCTTGCGTACAAACACACAAAAAGAAATGTGGCTGATGTGTTCGGCATCGAGCTCTTAATCATTCCCAATGGCAGCAGGTTGCAGAGGTGATATGATAAAAGGCAACAGCGTGCTTCCATGTAACATTTCCAGAAATTAGAAGATTGTTTCCATGGTTTCCTTGATAAAAAAATATGTCGCTCACTCTTAGAACAGATGCTTAAACATCACACTTTACATACAAACAGGTTTCCATAGGCTGACTCTTTTATTTTATATTAGAAGCTAACAATGTGAATCGAAACTGCGCTGAACACTTTGCTTCAGTGTGTTTGTGCTTCTGTAGGATAGCCCTCATATTAGGGCTGCTCAATTAATCGAATTTTAATCACGATTACGATCTGAGCTTTCAACGATCATTAAAAATGACTGAGACGATTATTAGCCCCTCCCTCGTGCTTTACTCTCGCGCTGCTCCGTGTGGCAAATCGAGCGCACCTCTCTGCGTTTCGAACACGTGTCACAACAATTAAGAGCAGCGGTCTCCAACCTTTTTTGCACCACGGACCAGTTTATGCCCAACAATATTTTCACGGACCGGCCTTTAAGGTGTCGCGGATAAATACAACAAAATAAAACTAGTACCGGTACCGAAAAAAAGAAGATTTATTCATAACACACGTGAAAAGACCCAGGAAAACCGAGTAAACGATAAAAACGATAACAAAATAACGCTGAAAACCAATAAAAACCCTGAAAACCATACATTTCGCGGCCTGGTACCAAACGACTCACGGACCGGTACCGGTCCGAGGCCCGGGGGTTGGGGACCGCTGATTAAGAGGACCCGAGGGAAGCTCGGAAAGCTCAGCAGAAGTTATTTGGAGAGGAGAGTGACTGCTGTTGGTTGAAAAGAGGTAAAAAAAACTTCAGTGGTGTGGAAACATTATGTGTTCGCGGAGTCAGACGTGGATCAAGTAGACACAGTGTGTAAACGTTGCTACAGTAGCTGTGTAACAGGGTCATAAATCACATTGTTATAATTACACAAAATGTGTTCTAAACCCCCAAACTGCTCCTTTTATACCTGACTTCTAGGACCTCCAAGCCTGTAGTTATGTTCATTGTCAGTTAGAGCCCCTCCTCATTCTTTTCTTCTTCTTCTTTGGTGTAACCCTATAAATACAGTGTACCCCTTTTGCCTCTCCCCTTTTCTACAATTCCCCTGTGGGAGAGGTGGGTGTCATTTCTTTCCAACACCTTAAAACACACATATAATTCATATTTAGCCACCTGGATGTTTCTGATTGTGATTTTAGTTCAATTATTGTAATTATTAAGCCTGTTTTTGTTAGATGTTATAAGTGTGTAGTATGTGTGTATCATAAATGTGTTTTAGGCGCCATAAATGCTAGCATGAATATATACTCCTTGCTAGCTTGGATGTTGTGGTGGGTTGAGCTAACCCTCTTCCACTGTTTGTATTTGGTCGTAGGAGCTGGAGTGGGCAAATTATTTACTTAGAGGTCTTTCTTTCTTTTACCTTTTTTGATCAGGTATGTCGGATTTCATGTTGTTGTTTTTGTTTTATCTTATGTCAAATATGTTACGTGTAAATGCATACTTTATGTTCAATGTAAAAATAAATGCAGCCCCTTTTCTACAATTCCCCTGTGGGAGAGGAGCTGGAGTGGGCAAATTATTTACTTGGAGGTCTTTCTTTCTTTTACCTTTTTTATCAGACACAACGCAGAATCACACCGGTTACAGCTGCACCACAGAGCAACACTGCAAAGTTCACTAAACATAGATGTTTACATTTTTCATTTATTTTTTATATTGCAAACATTTGCACTGTTATCAGTATTTGCACTATTTTATATTATTTTTTGAAGTCATTGAGATCTCAATTTCAGTGAAAATAATTGTGATTATCATTTTTGCCATAATCGAGCAGCCCTACCTCACATAACCATCTCAGGCCTGTTTGTGAGCTCATCAACTGCCCGCACACAAACTCTACTTTTGTTTAGGAGCTAATACTGACTGCTTCACACAGAGGATGAATAGAGGGGCTGCACCGAAGCCCACTATGAAGTCAGAGTCATTCAAAGATTCTGTAGTAAAGTCCACAAATAAAAAAAACAGCCTGTGAATGATCACAAGACGTTCCCCTTTGCAGTGCCTTTGTGTGTAGAGATGTGTAGCGAGCTAGGGTTTCGTGATTAATCAGCCTGCAATTCATTATTTCCATACATAGACCATACAATTTTCCACACAGAAAAGGTATAAATCCTCACATTTATCAATATAATCTCTCCCCTACTCACCAGTCCTGTTATTGACACTCTTTAAAGCCACAAAAAGGGGAGAAAGCTATAACCCAGCCATGACACGTGTTTTTCTTACTGGTTTTTAAATAAACCTTTAATATGACTCAGTGGGAGTGTAACGTTAAGTTGATTAAGGAAGAAAGCTGGGAGAAGTTTTCTCTCTGCTGTCGTGCAAAACAAAGTGGTGCAGGGCAGAGTCTCGCTTAAAGGCTGCGAGCCAGTGGTAGCAGCAGAGGGAGGACGCTCTCTCCTCCATTAAAGCATATTATTAGGTTATTAGGTGGTGACATCCATGATAGCATGTCTTGTCTTCCTTGGCCTGGCCTTGCCTCGTCTGGTCTGGTGTCTTATAGGGATTTAGTCTCCTGATGCCAAGCCTAGAAGAGGTCTGTGTGTGTGCATGTGTATGTGTGAGCGTGTGCATGTGCGTGTGTGTGTGTACGCGGATGACTTCAGAGATAATTTTAATATCAGGCCGGTGTGGATTGCTGATAGTGTTTTAAGGCAGGGCCCGGTGGACCGAGCGCTGGTCGTACCTATCTGTAATTAGTAACCATTCCCTATCACTGATAAGATAAACCACGCCTGACCTTTTCCATTCAGTCACCATAGCAACCTGAAACCCCCACCCCAGCACCGCCGCCCTCCCCTCCATATTATTTTAGTGATTAAACAGCAAATAGTGCTGGAGATGTGAGGAGCTGATAAGGGCATGATTAATAATAGTCCTCCACATGGTCCTCTGAGGTGTGTGTGTGTGTGTGTGTGTGTGTGTGTGTGTGTGTGTGTGTGTGTGTGTGTGTGTGTGTGTGTGTGTGAGGAGGAGGAGGGGCCCATCAGTGTCAAACAGTCACTGTGAAAAGCCTCGGTTTGGCTTTTTGTGGTGAATAATGGAAATTTAAGACGAGCTGAAAGTGAAATAAAAGCAGCGGGATGAGGACGATAGATGTCTCTCTCTCTCTCTGAGACGCTCTCTGAGGATAGGGAATATTAGCGTTACCCACACCCACTCGGCTTTTACCCGCCGTGGCCCTTACATTCTGAGGGGCCGCCGCGCTGGTGGAAGCGCTATCTGTCGATGAATAATGAACGCGGGACTCCAGGATTACCTCGTCCCCACTTTAAAACGCCGCGCTGTGGTTTTAGAGAGAGGTAACCTCTTGATCAGAGAAGCTTGAAGTGACAAACGTCCCCTTCAGTGGAAAAATCACTCACTCATTGTGGAGATGGTGTGAGATACATTCAGGTGTGAATATGACGAAACACTTCCTTTCTAGAAACGCTGAACCTCCACCACATTACATTTAGCCATCACACAGTGTTTGGCCACACTGTGCATGCAATCTATATTATTTAATCATTTGAGAAGGAGGAACAGACCAGTATCTGTTACTTTTATCTTCTTTAAAGCCTCTCGAAGCCCGTCAGCCTCTCCGCCAACAGCTTTGAAAAAGGCTTTGAAAGTGTTGTAATTATTTTAGGTGACTAATGCTCTCATGCAAAGACTAAAATATGTAAACATAGTTATACTCAGGTATTTTATTCCTTTTCATAAACGCATTTCCAAAATTTTATTAGCCGATTTTGTCATAGAGGGAAAAAAATTAACACCAGATAAAAGTTGCTGCTAAAAGCTAACTAGCATAGCTGTGCAAAAACATTTCAGGGAGAATCTGAAAAAAAGGACATATAGTTTATTTTAAATAAACCAAAAAATATGGTCTGACACAGCTACCTGCTGTTAGACACGCTTTTAATTAAAGCTGATGCCACAGGACAATTGTAAAAGTTGAAATGTATAAAACAGAAATGGGACAAAAAGACCACTCATACAGAAACTGCCTCAGCCTTTCACCCTCTTGTTCAATCGCTTGGTTGGTCTGAACTGCAGCAACAGCAACCAGACGCAGAATAATAAATAATATAATAAGAAGTGTACACAATCTGCCAACAGTGAAGAAGCAAAAAGCTTGTAATTATTGATAAAAACAAGGTAGGATTCAACTTCCTTCCATTCTGGCTCTGCACAGGTTCAGTGAACAAACATGTTACATTACAAAACGCATGTGGCGTAAAAATCCTCCAAATCCAACAGCTGAAAGTAAATTCTGAATTTACTCATGAATGTATTCCTGGCAGGAGGAAACTGAAGGAGCAATCTGATGCACCTTCCACATACATGACGATTAATACGCCCAAATCTACACGCCAAACTTCCCGGCCCAGTTAATGATTACTTTAAAACGGTGGGCCACCCAACGGCTCTGCACTGCGCTCACTCCCAGGAACTCCAGCTCTATATCTCCCTGCATTTGCATGCCACCGAAACGGTGAGTAGGTATGCAAAGCGGCGCGAGTTGACTGAAAGGTCAGCGTGGGGTTGTTAAGGCCACGAAGCCCGAAAAGCTAAGCAGAACCTGGCCGGCTGTTATCGGTCAGATGCTTGAAGTGATACGGCAAAGGGGGAGGGTCGGGGATTCTCCTTCCTTATACTCAAAAGGGAAGTCTCCCTTTTACCTCTGCTGGTGAATTATAGCAATACAGGATGTCCTGACGCACTACAGGTCCACAACAGAAAAACTGGAGACATCAGCAGAAGGTGATAGATATTAAGGACATGCAAATAAACCAGCGTATTTCTCCCACAGGGCCAACAAGGTCTCTGCCAACATCTCTGTCCAGCTAATGTCCAGTGTCGTTTCAGGATAAAGGAGATTTCTCACCAACTTGAAGACATTTCGAACTCTGTCAGATTCTGAAATTACAGTTTTGTTTTTTCAAACAGGCAGAAAACAAAAAATGACCAGAAGCGTCACCCTAACCCCAGACTGGTCACCAACGACCTTCTGGATGTTACAGGTTTGTTTTTATTTGAGCAAACTGACCATATAGATTTTTTGGTTTGCTTAGTGCACCCTATCAAATATCATTTCCACATTATGTCTTAGAGATGACCGGATTAATACGGCCACTATTCTGATATTGTTTCTCACACAGGGCTAAGCTCCACAATAAGGACCGGTCTCCTGACATTACAGTCGATGGGGTTGTTTGGGGGGGTGGGGGGTCGGTGGAATGTGCTTGCCCCAGCGGATTTAGCCAATCAGATGAGTGTCAGCCATCCAGAGATATTTTAGAGATAATAAGCATTCTGCGATATCTCTGGAAAATTCCTGCCCCTTACAGCGGAGCAGATAATGAATGCCATACAGTGCTGAGTGATGTGGACGGAGGCAGGATCAGATTTACACAAGCAACATACACCCCACACACACACATAAGTTTATATACACTACTGCTGCTGCTATAAGCACTTCCCAGCAGCACTTTGAAGGCTGTGGTACTTTCACTCACACAGACACACACAGGGACACGGCATGTCCGCGTGATTGCTTGAGTAAGCGAATTAGCCTCAGCGATGGCTGAGGAGGCAATAAGTTGGCAGAAAAGAGGGATAATCTTTTATCTTTCACCCTCCCAAATGATTTCTTAAAGTCTGTATCACTTCCCTGACAGTTGACGCTCCACTTTTTCCTCTTTCATTATTTATTTATCTATTTTTGCTTTGTGTGAATTCAGCTAAAATACTTCTAAAGCGCTTAATGGCCCTATCGCTCGCTCAGATCTGCTGCCACATGCTGCCTTTTTCCCCCGCTTCCCCACATTTTCGGAGATATTCTCCGGCCCGGCCCCCGAAGAGCCGGCGCTTTATCAATCCGTCTTGACGAGAATGACACGGCCAATTATTGACAAATTATTCCTTCACAGAATGACAGTAAGACAAGGAGAGGAGTGAGCGAGAGCGGGGAGGGGGGAGAGACTAGAGGCTCGGTGAGTGGAAGCCACCCCATCGCCCCCCTAACAGGCCTGAGGAGACAGGCGTCTATCAGATTCTATTAAGAGCTCGGCACTTTGGCGAACAAAGCTGCCCGCGCCCCGCCACGCATTAACTGCTATTATACGCTCATGAACTTTGTCACAATCACAATTGTTCCCCCCCATTCTCTCTTTTGCACATTTTTAGTCTCCTTTTGTGCGCTTAAGAACTGAGAACCGCTTTCCTTTCTGTGTTTCTCTGTGTGCACGTGTGTCAAAGAGAGGATGTAGGCGATGAGGATGTAAATACATAAAAGGGGAGACTGAGCGAGCTCCGATTTATCCTGGAAATTTCACAACTTCAGGTGTTGCAGTGCGTCTTATTGCACAATCAGTAATTGTTACGAAAAGTGCACAAAAGCCAAAAAAATGTCGGCGATTCTTAAAAGTAACATTTTCTGGTTTGGATGAAATTTATCGTGTCTGCCGAGTGAAGCGGACAGTCGGCATGTAAGTGGAAAAATGTGGGATCATTGTTAGTTAACCCTTTAACCTACCATAGAACCAAGTCCGCCAGAGCTTATATTATATTTTTACATGCTGTGGAGCCATTTTTGGGAGCATTTCAAGTTGCTATACATCAATACAACCATTACAGCCTAAATTTTAATAATATGTCTGCATTAAGTGCATAGTAATTACATAAATTGCAAAAAAGTGCAATAAACTACAAAAAATTTGAAAATCGTTTTTGTTTTTTAACATATATTTCTAGTTAGAGAAATTTAAGAGGCTTATCCCTCAAAACTGTAAATACAAAAAAGTTGCACAAAAAAGAAATTTATTTTGAGTGTCTTCATAGTTTTATTTTTGAAATACACCAATTTTTATACACTGCAGGAAAAACAAAAATAAATATTATAATGCAGATTTGCAAAAAAGCAGCATATGCATCAAAATAAACTATTTCCAGCAGCAATATGAGTCCTAAGCATCCCAGAAACCACACAGAAAGTCATAAAGTCAAAGATAACTTTTAAAAACACCAGTATAGGCTCATGAGGTCCTGATGGTAAAAAACTACATTTCCACAAAAATGACGTCACTTCCGGTTTCGGGCAGGTCATGGCGGACATGCGATAGTTCGCTCTGACGTCTATTCCAACGTAGGAAGCGTTACGAACAGCTGATCGGATCGGCAAAGCGTGTTTCTGGAATATTATGTTTTTGTTGCTTTAAGCGCTTTTTATGCAGTTTTTGCTAAGCTATATGTGGAAGGAAACTGTGACCGAGGACAAGCTGATGGCATAAGATGTAAGTACAACTCCTCCAGTTTCATATGCAAAAAAAATTATTGCGCTAGCTCACGTGGTTGCAGAGCTACCGGGATTTAAAAATAGTTACGCAAAACGGAGCGTGCCCGCTCCGACCGGTTTTAAAGGGTTAAAGGAGCTCTGCACAGCTTGTTAACCATGTAACCAGTAAGTCTAGTGCTGCGTAAGACTACTTGCAGCTCTATCACTATTACCCTGCACTATTGATATGTACTGTATGCACTGTTGTAACTTGTGCAGCAACCAAAAGGCCACAATATATACCCAAATGACAAATCACTCGGAGACACATTTTACAGCCAGTTTGCTTTACTATAAAAAGCACAGAGTAGCACAGCAGATAAAGTAAAAGCTCTCCCATTATAACGCATTATGCGCCTGTACCTGTAAAAAAAAAAAAAAAAAGACTTGCACGGGCAGAAAGCTGCGTCCTGTATGACCACTCTTCTTCTTGTGCAGTCAGAAATCATCTAAAGATGGAAAAACCTGAATCAAGGACAAATTTTCCCTGAGACTATATCAAGAGCTCGATATTAGCAGCTCGACATTTTCCAATTTTTCCACGTGGCAGGCTTTCCCAAAAGTCATAAATACATTCAGACTGGCAGCTGTCCAGCCCGTGTTTCGTAAGCCGACAGCTCTTTCCTCAGATGCGCGCCACCTCCCGATAAACATCCCCCACGCACTTCAAAATATAATGAGCACGACAGATATGGCGAGTTTGAACTGGGCCACTAATCATTAGTCAACTAACTACCTAAAGCTTTATCAGTTATTTATTCCGCCTCTCTTATCACCTCCATCAGGGGGACTTTGAGGCCTGGCAGTTTGATGGCGAGATAGAAGCAGTTTGTTCAAGGGGACGGATGAACTTTGACACTGACGTGACCGGCAGGTGAGTAAAATGGTAACGCAATCACATTAAAAATAAGAAATGAAATCATCCCTTTCTTATGATGCAAACAGGAGCAGCACAACCAGTCACTTTTAAAAATGTCATGAATGATCACATCACAAGAATCGCATTAATGAATGCAGCTGCTGGTGCAACGGTCCTTCCCTCCCTCAGCCTCTTTTAACCCTTTAAGACCTACCATAGAACCAAGTCCGCCAGAGCTTATATTATATGTTTACATGCTGTGGAGCCATTTTTGGGAGCATTTCAAGTTGATATACATCAATACAACCATTATAGCCCAAATTTTAATAATATGTCTGCATTAAGTGCATAGTAATTACATAAATTGCAAAAAAGTGCAATAAACTACAAAAAATTTGAAAATCTTTTTTGTTTTTTAACATATATTTCTAGTTAAAGAAATTTAAGAGACTTATCCCTCAAAACTGTAAATACAAAAAAGTTGCACAAAATAGTTTCCCACCACAGGAAATTTATTTTGAGTGTCTTCATAGTTTCATTTTTGAAATACACCAATTTTTATACACTGCAGG
This sequence comes from Neolamprologus multifasciatus, assembly GCF_963576455.1. Classification (NCBI taxonomy): domain Eukaryota; kingdom Metazoa; phylum Chordata; class Actinopteri; order Cichliformes; family Cichlidae; genus Neolamprologus; species Neolamprologus multifasciatus. Next base: position 3,119,059 of record NC_140445.1, on the reverse strand, counting down.
AAAAACGAAAATAAATATTATACTGCAAATTTGCAAAAAAGCAGCATATGCATCAAAATAAACTATTTCCAGCAGTGCAATATGAGTCCTAAGCATCCCAGAAACGACACAGAAAGTCATAAAGTCAAAGATAACTTTTAAAAACACCAGTATAGGCTCATGAGGCCCTGATGGTTAAAAAAAACTACATTTCCGCAAAATGACGTCACTTCCGGTTTCGTGCAGGTCATGGCGGACATGCGAAAGTTCGCTCTGACGTCTATTCCAACCTAGGAAGTGTTATGAACAGCTGATCGGATCGGCAAAGCGTGTTTCTGGAATATTATGTGTTTGTTGCTGCAAGTGCTTTTTATGCAGTTTTTGCAAAGTTATATGTGGAAGGAAACTGTGACCGAGGACAAGCTGATGGCATAAGATGTAAGTACAACTCCTCCGGTTTCATATGCAAAAAAAATTATTGTGCTAGCTTACGTGGTTGCAGAGCTACCGGGATTTAAAAATAGTTACACAAAACAGAGCGTGCTGCTCCGACCGGCTTTAAAGGGTTAAGCGACCCATCGGACTTTCATACTAAGGGAAAAAGCCAAAATGGTGTGCATTATAAAGCCAACATTGTGAACCCCGAGGTCCAGCTCAGAATCGTAATCCTAAACCGTGTTTTACACACTTCTGTGGAGCCAAAAATGCAAAAGGAGACATCTACGTTACATTAGCCAGCTTTGCAAAACAGTTGTTAGCATTTATGAATTAGTGTCTTCTAAAAAACTTGTGTTAATATTGTTGTGTTATATTTGTTGCATAATTTCTGCTGCCCTCTTGGTCAGGTGTCTCCTTTAAAAAGAGGATTTTAATGTCAGTGAGACAGACAGGATATACTACACTGCACAGGTTTGTGGAGAAGCAGCAGCAGCAGCCCACCGGGGCCCGACCCCCCTCCCCGTCCCACGACTGATGCCAAGCAGACCTGTTTTCCCTCTCCAACTGCCCTCCCTAACGCTGCCGCCACCCTCCTCTTTTTCCCTTTTTCTCCACTTTCAACCTCCTGCTGCCCCTCCCTATCGCTGAGCTTTGCCAAGTCCACATCGTTGGTAACGAGGGTGTAGTTTCTTAACATTCATCATCGCTGAACTCTGAAACTTTATCAGCTCCGGAGAGCGGCGCCACAGCCCCGGCCCCGGCTTTCTCAGCTCTCAGATAGGGCCGATAACGCACTGATAGATTACAGCAGATTGTTTTACTTCAGGGGACACTGCTGCTGCAGCTAATACTAATACACAGACAAGAAGACTCGCCGGTGATAGGAGGGGTGGAGGTGGAGGGTAGGGGGCAAAGAGGCACAAAGAGGTAAGGGCAACGAAACCGCGACGGGGTGGAGGAAATTACAGCCGATGTCCCATATGTCCTTATCCTGCGGTGAAAATACGAGTTTGCAAATCTGGAAACTCGCTAATGTTGCTGATAATACAGACTAAGAGTGGCCGCTTTAAATATTGATGAATGAATGAAATGTAGATTTTTAAGCCCTTTCTAAAGCGTTTGCATGCATGAGAGAGTGGTTAGATGCACACTTACAGGGGTAACCTGAGCTTGCAGGGAGGAGTGGTGGTGGGGGGGGCAGAGGGTAGCTCGCCAGGTGACCTCCGGTTAAAAACAGGGTCAAGTGTGAAACACAAGGACCACTTTCTCCCTTTCCCTGCCTCTCCAGCACTCTCTTCTCTCTTAGCCCAGACTCACAGTTTACCACCTAATAAAAGCCACAGTTCTTAAAAAGATCTTAATCTCAGCTGAAATAACCTAATAAAATCTAACCTCAGAAAATAAGAAATATAACCTCATAAAATATCTTCTCAAAGACATTGAATTAACGGTTTATCACTCTTTTATTTCATTATTCCTCCCACAGTATTTTCTCATTCCAGTTATGGATTTTTCCGGCCTATTTCTACAGGTGTACTCCATCATGATAAAGAAGGGTGATCCATTATTGTATTAAATTACTGCACAATATCAAGTACCACTCATGCAGATGAGCATTCACTTTTAGGAGTTAAAGCCTCAGCGGGCGGGCTCCCAGCGCGGCGATACATAACTGTTTAGTCCATCATTTGAGGAATATTTACCGCCTTGCCAAGAGTAAATAGACTGCATTTATTTGGAGCGTTTCTAGTCTTATCGACCATTCAGAGCGCTTTACACACACACATTCACACAGTGCCTTTTCTATCACATCGGTAATACACTGGGGGTAATTCTGGGGCTTCAGCAGCTTGTCCAAGCATACTCCCTTCAACACTCAGGCTGGAGGAGCTGGGGATCAAGCTGCCAGGCTTCCTATTAGTGAACAACCAGCTTTACATGCACAATTACAGACCAGGACTGACGTTATACGCTACCTCTGTAACTTCAGCCTGTTGCTACTGTAGAAAGTCCTCAGAAATACTGTTTTTGGGCATTCAGGTTTAGAAATACTGACTCATGATATTTCGGTCCATAATGCCACGCCCTCCTATGGGCAGACACTAGAGGTGGGAATCACCATACATCCCACGATACGATATTATCACAATACTTAACGCACGATACGATATTATTGCAATTTTTTTTAAATATTTTGCAATATTCAGATTCTGTACATAAAGGTAAACTTTATCAATATTCATTTTCTCTAATATCAAAGTCTCACACTCAGTCTTTCTCTCATTTCAGTTTGATTGTTGACTAACTGAACGGTTTGTATTACAGTCTAGTCCAACTTAACTGAATCAACCATCTGGTACAATTATAGCTATTCTGAACTATGCAGTTTATGAAAACTATGCAGCCCCTTCAGCAACTGAAGAATTTGAAAGTAAATTAAAACAAAATATAATTTTACATTAAATAAAAAAGTTTTAAACTTAATTAAAATAAAACATGTCTTAAATTCAAATAAGTAAACTGTCACATTTGGACAGTGAAGGAATGTCAGGATTCTTGCTCAGAAAAAGGATCAACATGCTCTGAAGTCAGAGCACAAAAACCTTTTTTGTAACAAAGTATCGATTTCTGCTGTCCCTGTATAGATACATTATTAGCAAACAAAATATCACGATGCTACAAAGTATCCATTTTTTCCCCACCCCTAGCAGACGCTCACTTAGAGGGAACATCACTACAACAAACACAAGGACCCACACAAAGCTGTTCCAGATTTCCAGTATTGCAGCACAGCATGAAATTCCCTCGGTTGGGTATGGCCAAAGAGCCAAACCCCTCGGCAAATCAAAAATACTTTTGAAACAGTCTGCTGAGCATCACAGTGGCAACTCATCCTTTGTCCTTCAAGACGGAGCACATGGTGTTTCTTTTGTTGTCACATTTTGATGGCGCAAAAAAACCAATCAGCCAGTTAAATGATTGGCTGTTTGCATGTCACATGTAGCATTTTTCACTGTCAGATGATCTGATAGGCCCTTAATGAGCAAAGAAGCGAGCTCTTCCATAGATCCGTTGCATCAGAGTCATTTTATGGCCCAGGACGATTTCTATGTAAAGTTAGCGGCGAGCATTAATAAGCTAAATTAGTCCATGAGAAGACAAGTGATGGATGAGCACACACACACACTCAGTGTGTGAGATGGGAATTCAGAGCTATTGTGTGAAGCACAGGAGCAATTAGGGATTGAGATGTAAAGTGGGGTCAAGCTGCTGGCATTGCACGTCTTTCACGTCTTCTGTCGGGACGCCAGCGGACGGCTAGGTGCCGCAAAGCGGCCGATTCCCGCCGCCGTTGCCATTGTGGAAACTCAAACCTGTCCGCCGCCGGTTTCTGCCTCCTTATTAGCGACAGATTGAGAACTGAGCTTATCTGGGCCCACCAGAATGTGTGTGTGTGTAATGAATTGGTGTCAGGGAGGGCATTAAGGAGTTAAATGAGGTCTAATCTGCTAATAGCAACAGCGAGAAATTATCAACGCACAGCTTGCGCACAATGCAAAAACCTTTATATGCATATTTTTAAAATAACAACAACACACAAATAACATTAAGATAAACACACGCAAAAAAAGAGCCTCCGTGTATTTGGTCTTAATTTCGGCATCAACATTTTATCAGCCAACCCCCATGAATAATCCGCACGGTAATTTCTTTCTTTCTCCTCTTTTTGTTCCTGGCATTTTGGTGGAGCAAGATAAGGGCTAAAAAAACAACAGAAGGGCTCACAGAGTGAAAAAAGACAGATAGATAACATTGATATCAACTCCTACACAACACAGTCATTCTCTTATCTGGGCTTTTTATCAGTTTCATTTTTTCCCTCTATTTTCTTTCATTCTTTCTTTCTCAGGCCTGTTCTTTGTGCACTTGCCGAAGAAAAAAGAGAAAGAAGAGAAAGAAGCAGCCCTGGCTTTAAAAAGTAAAGTCAGGTTTTGGTATCAAATTAACCTTTATGGCGATTTTCTGCATCCTCCTCATGGTTAATGTGTACACGGCAGCGACAGATAGAAGTGGTCACATATAAGCAAAGCAGACTGTGGGCTGGGAAAGAAAATATATTTAGATAAGTGATCTCGTGAGGTGGGAGGGGAGTTGCTTATTAGCAGACACAGACAGGAAGATTGGTTGGTAGAGGCAGACTGACACACACACACACACGCGTGAGCACGCACACACACAATCACATGCACATAATCTTGTCCTAGCCTACACTGCAGCCATATTTCTGAGAAGAGGAAAAACTATTTCGCACACAGACTTATCACTGCTGTGTGTCAGACAGAAAAGCCTCTCTGGGTCTAATCTATCAAGGTCAGCGAGTGTGGCCCGGGCGAGCAGCATGTTGTTCCATCCCGCTGCTTCCTGCTGGAGAACACAACATCTGACTGGCTCGCTGGAGAGATGACTGAGCTGGATGACTGTGCGACAAGCTGACCAGACCTCTCGTGCACTCGCAGCGAACAAAAAAAAATGCTGCTGTCTAATGATGAAGCGAGGTTGCTTTAAACGGAAGGGAAAGCTGTACCTGCCGGTTTTAACGGATTAAACTTTAGTCTGTGTTTCATCAGGGCTGTTAAATTACCCTCATTAACACGAGTAGACCCTTTTGGGTAGCTTATAAAAAGATCAAATCAATCAATCAATTTGGTCTGTGGGCAGATTATTCCATTTTATATGGATCATTACAAATATGGGGTGTAGTTAGACACTGGTTGGTGCATATACAGATGTTGTCTGTACCCACCCAGGTAATGCAAATGGAAATTAACTACAACTGACATTTGTTACAGGGCATTTTTGCTTTCATTACATCAACATACTGTCATATTTTTCAACGCTGTCTATGTAAAGATAGACAGAGTTACCATTGATATGATATTGGCCATGTTGTTGTTACCCATATGGAAAAGATATATAAATCTTATAAAGTTTTTATCTATCTTGTATGAAAAGCACACAAGAGTGAAAACACATATAAAATCCCTTGAAAAATTATATAATGAAACGTATGGTTTGTATACTTACTAAAAAAATATATTAAAGTAATGAGAAAGTGGCCACTTTCATGAGTAAATCATATATGTTTTTACTATTTCTTTTCTATATGGGTAGGTGCTAAAAGTGAACATATTTGGATGAATGTTACAGTATCAGCTAATATTTGGTTAGAAAACTGTATCCATAAACTACGGGTGCACCCGTAGTTAACAGATATCTGTTAATTAGTGATAAGTAACAGACCAATAATAATAATAATAATAATAATAATAATAATAATAATAATAATAATAATAACAACAACAATAATAATAACAATAATAATAATAATAACAACAATAATAAACACAATTTAATGAACAAACTGAAGCCCACTGTACCCCACAGCAGGTCACATTTTCTTTCGGATCATTTCATTATAAAGGCTCCAAAGCTACTGACAGCACAAACATGCTAAACAGGTGCAGTTGGGTGGATTAGTGGAGGTTAGATGGAAAAACCATCGACTGGTCATGTGGTGGAGGCGGAGTATGTCATCTGCTAATCAGAAAGTTGGTGGTTTGATTCCTGGCTGCTCGGGGAAGAGATCCTAAACTCAGAGTTGCTGTGTTCATCTAAATGGTAAAAAACTACATTTCCGCGAAAATGACGTCACTTCCGGTTTCGGGCAGGTCATGGCGGACATGCGATAGTTCGCGCTGACGTCTGATCCAATGTAGGAAGTGTTATGAACAGCTGATCGGATCGGCAAAGCGTGTTTCTGGAATATTATGTTTTTGTTGCTGCAAGCGCTTTTTATGCAGTTTTTGCAAAGCTTTATGTGGAAGGAAACTGTGACCGAGGACAAGCTGATGGCATAAGATGTAAGTACAACTCCTCCGGTTTCATATGCAAAAAAAATTATTGCGCTAGCTCACGTGGTTGCAGAGCTACCGGGATTTAAAAATAGTTACGCAAAACAGAGCGTGCCCGCTCTGACCGGTTTTAAAGGGTTAAATGCATTTATTTTGAAACAGTGGTTTAGTGCATCCTGATGACTTTGCATTAAAGCTCTCATGGCTGCATACAGATACTTCTGGGACTCTTCAACTCTGGCCCAGATATGTTTGGATTTATTGCAACTTCACATGGCGGCCAGTCGATTCATACAGCGTGAGATTTCAAAGCTCCTCCTCCAGGAGGCGAGTATGCCGTAGGACCATCAGAGGTGAGGAGGAATGAGGATGGTGCAGATGGGGGATTTCTCCTCATGGAAAGAAGGGAGGAAGAGGTGAGGAGGAGGAGGGACAGAAGTTCAGTTGGACAGACAGAGAGCTGGAGAGCTGAAGATAAGAGAGGGGAGGGAGATAGAGGTTGTGTGTGCGTGTTCGGGGGGGTGGGGGGTGGGATAAAAAGCAAATGGGTTAGAGGATTTGGATGCAGGGAGCATATCCATCAGGGATCTTTCCTGGTATCAAACTGGAGCGATCAGCGATAAAAACTCAACCTGGAAACGGCTGTAGCTGCAGTGGGAGTTCACTGGGCTGCAAATAGGCCTGTCTGCCCCTAATCTCTCCATCTCTGTGTCCCCCACCGCCACCACCCGCCTCCTCCAGCCACTCTTGTTGGCTTTATAATGACTCGAAAAGCCAGTAATACAAGTTTTCTTTATAGTCGGCCTGGTACAGATGGCCACTCTGCACTGATCTCTGTGCCCAAGCCTTTACCGTCCACACGATCTGCAAATTTTATACAGTCGCTTCAGTCATGCGACCACTCCTCTCTGCGCTACGTCTCCCTCACTCACTAAAAAAAAAAGAAATCTTCACAAAAGAAAAAGAGAAATGAAAGAAGAAGCGGGTTTTTCTTCTTTCTGCTGTGCCCCACCCTTTTCTAGATAGAGAGAGAGGGAGAGGAGGAGAAGAAGAAGAAAAAAAACATAATTTATCTGTGTATTATCAAGAAAGGCAGACACTTTAATCAGTCAGCTATGAAGTCAGTATTTCCATTCTTATCTGTCGCAGGAGTGGAAATGGAGAGGAGATAGCGTTCTGGGAGCCCATCGGTGGGCAGGAATGATAATGGGGGGGTGGGGGTGGAGGGTTTAGGGGGTGAGGAAGGCGGGGAAGCGGGGGGGCAGGGCTAGGCTATTGGACCGCTGTGTCAGCGCTATCTGCACCCATTATCAACAGGCTTATCGGGCCTACCATCAGCCTCGCTGTAATGGGGCCAGTTCAACTTTCCACATTATCATACCGCCAAGACCTGGTTCGCCAAGGCTAGGGGTCTGGCTGGAGACACAGCGAGAGAGAGAATGAAAGAAGGGGCGATAGAGAAGTGAAGGTGGAAGGCTGGAGATACAGGGAGTGAAGTTGAGAGAAATAGTGGCTGGTAGAGAGGAATTTAAAAAGGAGAAAAATGAGAGAACCGATGGACGAGCTGGACTGAAGAGGGAGAGCGTCAGTGATGGGAAGGTCCTGAAAAGCCATAATAAACTTAAGAAGAAAAAAAGCATTCGGGCTTTGTTATTTACGCAGATATGCCAGTGACATTGTGTTGCGCTCCGTTGTTGCGTCTACACTCAGGAGGACTGTTTACGGTCTGACTTCCTGCCTCTGTGAGCTGTTAAGTTATATTAGATCAACACGCCCACAGTAAATGATGTTACAGTGGGGATTCATTAATCTGGAAGATTACATGAAGTTAGTTTTTATAGCTCACTCAATCTTTATCTGCGTCTTTATCATGGGAAGATGAAACAATGTGTCAGGATTTTGCACAAATGTCTTTTTCCCAACAGTCTTCACCATAACGTATAAAGACAGAATGGAAACGCTGCTGCGTGCTGATGCCATTTGCTCATCACTGTTGCGGCCAATATCGACTCGAACTTTTAACATCCGAGCCTTCAAATTAATGTTTCCAGCAGGGTTTGTTTTTCTTATGACGTTGGACGAGATTCTGTATCAAGCTAAGGGTCGCATTTTGAGCCATACTGTACAATTTTCCGTACAAAGTTTCAAAAACTAGATTTCCTTCGCTGCAGCCAACACAATATTTTTATTAGAGCTCATCTTAGAGGTGCTCAAGCTGACCCTGAAATTGGTTTTGTCCTCCAAAGTCTAAGTTACATTCAATGAGCTTCAGAATGAGGAACAAAGGTGATTTAAGCAATTTTGAACACAACGTGGTTGTTGGTGCAAGACTGGCTTGTCTGACTATTTCAGAAACAAGCAGCAGTTCTCTGGGTGAAAATACATTGTTGCCTTGAGATGGCAACAGTAACTAAAAAAAACCCCCATTTGTTACAACCATGGTGCGCAGAAGAGCGTCTTTGAATGCACAGCATGTTGAACCTTAGAGCAGATGGGCAGCAGCAGCAGAAGACCACACTGGGTACCATCCCTGTCAGCTGGACAGGAAACTGAAGTTAGCCTCACACTCACAGACACTAAAAGAATCGGCAGGTGTCTAAACCGCATGGATGATTTCCGTTAAGATGAGTATACAGATGATGTGATATCCTACATCAGCGTCTGTGAGGGCAGAAGTTTTAGAGTGAGTTCCAACAACAGCAATCCCTGGTTCATCGCTCAGAAGGGGGTTTAGCAAGACGGTGAGAGAGAGACTAAACAGCAGCCCTGGAAGAATCTAAGGCTACGTCCACGCTAGCCCGGATAGATTTGAAAACGGCGTCTTGGTCTGAAAACGATCCGCATCCACACTAGCGTTTTCAGTCATTTTCAAATTTGCTCATCCACACTAAGACGGACGAAAATGCTGACGTTGCAGTTCCGCGCATGCGTGAAACGCAAGACGACTCGACCTGCGTCGTTTCCCTCTGCCGTTTATTTATATTCCGGCTCTTTGAAACGTGGCGGCGAAATGGCAAGACAACGAGTCACCAACGAGTACAAGGTTTCCAAAGCAAGCGAGAACATCGACTGGGAGAAAGGGCGAACAAAACTGTGAGCAAACAAAACAACTGCTGTCCGATGCCGTCCACCATCTTGGTTTAAGTGGTCACATGACTGCATCATATGACCAACATGCGTCATCGTTTTCGAAAGTCTGCGTTTTCGAGTGTCCACACTGCGACGGAACAGCTCCGTTTTGAAATGTGTGCGTTTTCGAGAGCATTTTCAAAACGCTGCGTTTTCCTTGGGGAAAACGTCATCTCAGTGCGGACGAGAGGCCAAAACGGAGAGAAAACGATGCGTTTTCAAAACGCTGTGTTTTTTCTTGGGGAAAACGTCATCTCAGTGTGGACGGGAGGCCAAGACGGAGAGAAAACGATGCGTTTTCAAAACGCTGCGTCTTTCCTTGGGGAAAACGTCATCTCAGTGCGGACGAGAGGCCAAACCGGAGAGAAAACGATGCGTTTTCAAAACGCTGCGTTTTTTCTTGGGGAAAACGTCATCTCAGTGTGGACGAGAGGCCAAAACGAAGAGAAAACGATGCGTTTTCAAAACGCTGTGTCTTTCCTTGGGGAAAACGTCATCTCAGTGTGGACGGGAGGCCAAAACGGAGAGAAAACGATGCGTTTTCAAAACGCTGCGTCTTTCCTTGGGGAAAACATCATCTCAGTGTGGACGAGAGGCCAAACCGGAGAGAAAACGATGCGTTTTCAAAACGCTGCGTTTTTTCTTGGGGAAAACGTCATCTCAGTGCGGACGGGAGGCCAAACCGGAGAGAAAACGATGCGTTTTCAAACGAAAACGCATTAGTGTGGACGTAGCCTAAAACACCAGTTCTCAGCTAGGACTCTGCCTTTGTCTAGAGATGACCCCTGTTCAGCTTCGACTGTCACTTCGACAAATAATGGTAACTACATGTTACTTCCTCAGTCCCCAGCCTAGATTGTCAACACCTTCAGCCCCTCAGTCTGCACCTTCCCCCGACTGCTCGCCACTTCAGAGTTGGCAACACCTCTCTATACTTGAGCGAGATGTAAACAGACCCTTGAAGAGACAGAACTCCTGTAAAGCATCTGGGCCAGACTTGGCTTCTCCATCCAAAAGCCTTAATGAATCTAGACCCAACACTCTGAGCTCTGCAGTTACGAAGACATTTGAGCACCTTGTGCTGTCCCATTTTAAATCCATCACTGACATCTTTCCAGGCCCCCAGTTTTAATACAGAGCCAACAGTTTGGTAGATAACGCGGTTAACGTGGCGCTACAGCACCATCTACGCCAGAACACTTTTTGTGGAATAGTTAAATAGCTGTGTGTGTGTCGGCTGTGTCATAAAAAGACAAAGCAGAGCACTTCCTGCAGCAGCTGATGACATCCATATTGGTGCATAAAAACTAAACCTTTTGGAAATAATTAACACAACAGTAACTTTAAAGTATAAAGTACAAAGGATACATCCTTTAAAACCTGCTTTTGTCCCTTTAAAAATCGAACATCAGTCAGGCCGCAGACTTTACACAACTATTATAACACCCAGAGTACTCCAGAGTAGACTGGTACACTGACCTTTCTGTGCAAAATGTCAGAGTAAGATTGCTCCTTTACTCAAGTGTTTAAATCCAGCATGTCCAAATTAACACTGTCAGATTTGATTTCAACACTTTTAAAGTGTCTATATGGGTCCACACCAGAGAGTGTTAATTTAACTCTTTTTGGAGAGTTGGTACGTTAACTTTGATTTAGTGTTAAACACCAAATCTCTCTGGAGTTGATAATTTAACACTTGGTGTTAAGAGTTTATATATTAACTCTCAAAGAGTATTTTAGTTTAACTACGTAAGAGTTATCTTCTAATTAATTCTAAAAAGCGGGAATTTTACTGTTCTGAACTTCTAGAAATTTCTTTTGGAAATAAACATTTACTAAAAAGACGCAATGGTTTTTGAAAAACATTTATTCTGAACTGTGCACCACAATTTCAAAACATTTTCTGAAAGATGTAACAGTGTACATGTTCTCACTTTCATTAGAATTTCGTTTATCAAAAGGTCTGACATAGGTGAGCTGGTAAATGCAAATAACAGCATTCTCATCACTTATTTCAATAAATACAAAATACAATATGCATGTCCTTCATTCATCACTTTGTGGAACTTCAACGCACTTCTGCTCTCCCCCATATTCCATCTTCACAAGCATATCCTATGTGGAGATTGAATAAAAATTAGTTGACACTAATTAATGGCACAAATCAATTGCAGCACAGAAAAAAAAGGAATCCTTTTTGAGCCATTACTTGTGTAAAGTATTTTCCCAAAAGACAAGGACACAGACAACAGGTAATACTGAACTAAATGTAAAACCTCAACCTTTTTCATTTTTACCTAAACCGTGTGCACAAAACTCTGGAGGGATCTAAATGCTAAAGTAGAATCCAGTCAGGACATCTGCTACTGCTGTTTGCTCGTTTTTTATGGGAGATCGTTTTCAGGCTTCAAGTAGCACCATTATACCAACATTTCACATTCTAGACATTGTTTTAGGTGTATTTGACCAAAAAATTTAACCGAAAATTCACATGCAAGCTTTTTTTCAAGGCTGTGGTATTTGCCGAAAACAATACCTTTCAGCTAGCTAAAACAGCGAGCGGTGCTATCAGCGAGCAACACGGCTAATGCCTTTCACACAGCTTTGTCTCAACTCCAAAGAGCCACAGAAGTAAAAGCTAATAATAATAATTGAAACAATCTTTGAAAACATGACTTACCAAGCATGGCAAACAACTCAAATATGTAGAGCAAAATGTTCTGAAACGGCTTCACTTCAGCTTCGATTGGAGCCGTGCTGGGGGCGGAGTCTGTGAATTTACTCTATTGGTGTCATAGCCCCTGTAGGAGTTCAGAGTTAAGAGGTCAAGAGTTAATGTTTCCATTGTAACACCTCCAGATTTGAAATAGAAACACTCATTTTTAACACTCGATTTTAACTACTATCATTTTACACCTCAGAGTTACATTAAAAGCATGTGACTCTACTTAGAGTAAAATTAACTCTAAGACTACTAACACCAAAACATTTAACACTTTTGAATTTGCTGTGTATGAATGGTTCTAAATCTATTATATCTATACATCAATATGAAACTACTCTCAGTTTCAAACTAACTAAAAACAACATAAATAGGTGGTGACTACAAGTGATTCCAGGCTCGTTGCCTACTGACAAGGAAACTATTTTTTAAACAGAAACAAATACTTCTTCAGTTTAAGTTACTGAGTTATAATCGTGTCCAAAACGGTCATTAGTCGCACTAGTAGGTCAGTGTCCTCTTCAGTAAGAAGCAGTGGTTTGACTTGATAACGAGTAGTATTATAAAGTAAAAAAAGGAAATGCATGAATCATTCATTCTCCTAAGCTCTTAGTAATCACGGGATAGGCTCTCACCCTTTCCAGTGGATCTCACGAGCTGTCTGAATGTTACAGTCTGCACCGGCACATTTCAGGAATTAATTAAGACAGTAATCTCAATCTTCCCAACCCAACAGCTCCAATATACATGCTGTACAGTCTATGACCAAACTGTAAAGGCCAGGCACGCGCGCGCACATGCACGCAAACACACACATGCAGGCAGTTGATTGGCAGCTCACTTATCAGCCAGGGAGCCAGAGCACCATGGTTTACACAAGCACAAAGCAATTCAGAGGCCCGGATCACTGCAACACTACTGGCTCACATGACTCATAATGTACACAGTGAGACGTGTGTGTGTGTGAGTAAATGAAAGTACATCTAAACATGCTGTCCCTGCTTAAAACATGTATAGATTCTAGAAAAATTTATAACAGTGCGCATATTTTTAGTTCACCCATATCTGGAAAACAATTTGTGCAATTCGAGCTCCACGTTACTGGTTTATATCAGCAGCAGTCGGATCATGATTGGCCCTGAAATAGCAGAGATGCCATAAATTTAAGCTCTCAGTTCTTTTCTCCTTCTGATCAAATAGACTTCTGCAGATCAACCACAACATATTTTTTGAGGGGAAAAAGGATTTTAAATGGAAAAACATTATATTCTTTGTGACTTTTATCATCCTCTGTTGGCAGCCAGAGGGAACTGCAACAACATCTGGAATAGTTTGCGATGGTCCACATTTCCAAAAGACTCATTTCCACAGCAGAGGAGTAAAAGTGGCACAGAGCACGTTTCGAAAGCACGAAATCAGCCGTACGAAGGTAAATGCATATGATCCGAGGTGACGGTGCTGTTTTTATGTAAGCAGATAGTTTGTGTGTCTGTAGGCAGACAGCGAGAGGAGCCGCCGGTCTAGACCTCCTCTGTTAAAGAGGCTCCCAGGAGGATCCTCCAGCATCTCCTCTTTCTATTCGCATTGTCTCGGACGCCGAGGCGCCCTTATCACCTCCTCGCCTCCCGTCCTTCCCGTTTCTTCCTCATTCCCTCATTGTGTCCATCTTCTTCCTCTTCCCCTCCTCATTACTGGACATTAGGTGGCTTGTGTTTCTTCCTCATTTCCCAAACTCTACCTTCCCCTTTATTCTTTAATGTTATAACCAGCATCAGTCCCTTAATCACCCAAGCACTTTTTTACATGAAATCACATAATGCAATCCAGTGCGCAAGTACATAAAAGAATAAATATGTACCGAAGAAGATATAAAAAACTGCACTCAGTATGAAGCAGGCTGAGCCGGTCACTGCCGGCATTATTAAACTGACCTCACAGCTGCAACAAAATAAGAAACAAATTTTTCATAAATGATTTTAAAAGTAGAAAAGTCGATCATCTTGGTCTGATCTGCCTGCAGCTGCTCTCTCGTCCACCGCTCACACTCCTCCTCCTCAGTATCAGGCATGAAGCCCATCTGATTCCCCGCTCCAGATTAGCAGATTATATTATCATTATTATTACTATCATTATTAGAGCATCGATAGTTTGACAACCCCCACAGTCCACTACCGCAAACATTTTGCTGAAGTCTCTCAATCACAAAACTTTCAAATTTCAAAAAGAAGAAAGAGTCATGGGTTCAAAGTGCTAAAGTTTAAGGATTAGATGTGTTTGCAGGGCCAGATTTCCTCAATTTTATGTGTTTCATTAGACAAATGATTAATCTGGCTACCCAGAAGAATGCTGCAGATTAGTTGATAATAAAAAAGGTCAACAGGAAATTATTTTTTTGTCATGGTAATGTGACTCTCACCATGTAGCATTAAATAAAGGAATTCTATTAATGTTCTAAAATGCAGATGGATACATTTAAATTGATTAAAAAACTGTAATTGTAGTTTTTGCTTTAATCCATGGATAAAAACTCTTTATAACTAGCTAGCTGCACTCCTGGTTTGCATACTGGCAGCAGGACCAGGTCCTCATCATTCAGCTGCCTTTCCAGAGACTCTCTCGTCCTGCAGGGGAACACACTGCCTCAGACTGACTCAAATCAGAAACTGCAGCAAGCAGACAACCGGCCCATGTGCCGCTAATTCATTTACAAAAGCACGGGTACGCACATACAGGCATGCACACTAGGGCTGCCACGATTAGTCGACTATCAAAATCGTCGACGACTGATTTAATAGTCCACGCGTCGTTTGAAGCTTTGTAAGATCACAAAAGACGCAGGAATAAGTAGTAGGATTTAAGAGTGTAATAACGGACTGAAACAGAAGATGGCAGCACTGCATGTACAAGGATGCCAGCTGCCGTTAAACCCCGAAGAAGAAGAAGTAGCTCTGTCCCAGAATTCATAGCGCAGCCCAGCTCAGTTTCCATGGCGGCAGCTAGTTAGTTTTAATGTTACTCTTATTATTCTTTCTGGGTCACAAAATAAACGTTTAACATATTTTCAGGCGAAAATGTAGCTGTGTAAACCTCAAATATCTGCTCAGTTTATCAAGACACCACATATTTTCAAAAGCGCTCCGACGTTTTCGGAGACGTCTGTTACCCACTAGCTGGATAGCTAGCCGGGGGCTAGGCTAACTAGAGCCGTGAGAACACCGGACCCACCGCTGTCTTTCTCTACTCAGGTTAAATATGATATATAAGTCACTTAGATAACTTAAAAATGTTATTGTTTGGCTTTTTTCAGTATTTTATTTGTTCCTGAGTAAATCGGTTTGGCTGAGATTAAAGTTATAGTTTTTACACAGCTGAATAAACGTCAAGCAGACAGCTGATTATCAGAAGTGTGAGATGCTCAAGAATATACTCCAGTGTCCTGTTATATTTTAGATAGCAAGGAGTTTATTAAACTTCACCGAAACAATCTGCAAACTTCATTAAAATTTAATAAACTATCATCTTGTCTTTATTTTTAGTTAGCACATACCGTAAACACTTAAAGATGTAAGCTAATGATAGTTATATAAGAGCAGATGCTGCTGGTGCAATAAGCTGTACGTTTTAGTCCAATGGATGATGATCTGATTAGTCGACTAATCGCAAAAATAATCGGTGACTAGTCGACTATCAAAATAATAGTTTGTGGCAGCCCTAGTGCACACACAGCTTACAGTCAGGTATCCCAATAAGCAATAACAGTGACCCTGAAATAGCAGGAGGCGCATCAGTAGTGAGAAACTGAGGCAGCTATATTCAACTATCATCTGTTTCATTCTTCACACCTGTGCTTTACTGAGACATGTCAAAATGTCTCGTGTGCAAGATAGGAGGCCTAGCCCTCTACTGCTTACCCACAAAGTATGAATAGAAGGAGCACGTTTACGTGCATTCTCTGTAAGGATGCAAGTCTGCACATTTCCGAGTATGTGCCGTGTGAACAGCTGTGCAACCTGCAACACTGGATGAATGCTAATCAGACTTGCATATAGAGCGCCATCCCGCACATACCTATTAGCTCCTACGGAATGACCGCAGACTTTTGGAGAGCTGAGAATGGGAGTCAGGTTCATTCCTGTGTGTTATGCCAATAAAGTTTATCTTGAATTTTATTATAACATTTCTCAAGTAATTAAATGTAAGCTGCTCATAAAACAGTTTATGGACTCAGTGTATTCACTGCAGACTGAAGTGACAGAGAAGAGAGAAAATACCAGAGAAGTGGGCACTGATTGTATCACTTACCACCACAATGATAAAAAAAATTTCCTGTCTGATTAGCTTGAAAACAAAATATGAGCAATAGTTTATTCTTGCTCTGTATGTGAGGAAACTGCTTTTTCTTCAACGGTAGTTTGCCCCATCATCATTTATAATTACAAATTTGATCATTGTTTTACTACTAAAAAAAAAATCACAGAAGATGCTCAATATGTTCAGTTTCTTGCATCTTTAATATTTTACCCAATACATCAGGGGTCGGCGACCTTTCTGATGGCGAGTGCCATTTAAAATTTTCTCAGAAGTCAGTGTGCCATATGATTGCATTAGCAATAAATTTAATAACGCTACACAATATATAGAATCACTTTACAGAATTATATTTGTTTGCAGATGTTGGCAGCTATCAGCGAATAGTTATCAGCTATTTTGAAACAAAAAAAACACTTTTTCTCCATAACAGCAAATGAACTGTACAACAGAAAATACAAATGCTGTTTATGGTCTCTTCACAACAATAATAAGAAAAATAAACTGGGCCAATATGACCAGAGACACACATGTGATCTCTGGTCTCCGAGTGTCCAGCATTCAGAGGCTACCTGAGGACTCATGTGAGAGAAAATCTGCTCACACAGACATGTAGAGCCAAATACTGTCAGTAAGGTCTCTGCAATGTTCTGAAGACAGTTAAACTTGTCAGGTGGTGACGTCCAGCAGGTGAACATGCAGCTCCATGAACACGCACAGCTGTGGATTCCAGCTGCTTCGATGTTGCATTTACTCAGCCAGTTAATGCGAGACAAATCCAGCTGCTCATTAAAGATTTCTGGTTTGATCAGAAAATAAAACATTGGTCCAAACACCTGAAAGTTCCAAAAACGCATTGTGTCTCGAGTCTACGGATGTATCCGTGTATTTCCGTGGTGTTGATGCTGCGCTGAGCGGAAAGCTCCTGAAGCTTTTGAGGTGTCAGAATGTGGAAAGCTAACAACGTCCCTCTCACCAGTAGGTGAAGTTATTTTTAGCCAATTACAAGTTGAATCTGGTAGTTGGGCTTGTTAGCTAAGATACCGTCATTAAGAAGAGGCACAACTAATGTGTCTATGAGAGCTGATTTGCGATGTGAACCGCTGGTGCGGCCATTTATTTTTTAATGCACCTTCTCAGATTAACTCACTGCGTGTCGTGCCCAGGGCTGGACTGGGACAAAAAAACAGCCCGGGCTTGACTGGAGACCGGACCACCGGGTATTAAAGCCATAAAGCCTTTGAATGAAAACAAACGCTGTTGTGACAGTGATGTACAGTCTTGTTGGTATATGTATGATTTCTATACATTTTAGGTCAGATAAAAACTTTGGTTGTAAGATTCAGATAATTATTTAATAACAGTGAGACATTTTAAATGAGAATAAGAAAGAAAAGTATTTCTTTGTGCCCCCCTTTCCTTTGTGCCCTACCTGCCCCCCCTGGCAAAGCTTTGCTAGACCCGCCCCTGCACAGTTATCAGCTGTCAGCTACTTAGAAAAGGATCCTGGTGTTATTTGTCTCTCAGAAACAGTTCATAACTTCCCTTCAACTCATTCATGTCACCTAAAAGGTAAACTCCATCTCCTGTTCAGCTCTGATGATTCAGTAAGGACATCTCCTGGTTTCATCTTCATGTTTCCCTCTCACCACATATACAAACCGACACCATGACCAGCAGCTTTACAGCTGTGGCTCCAGCAAACATCAGCTGATACTAGAAATTAATGTTAAATAAATTCTAACAACAGCTGATCAAGCTTAAACGTGCTGCTGTTGTTTAGCGCGACATCCGCTGGTTTCCTCTTTCTGGTGCAAAGTTGGCGATAAACAAACGAGAGAGACGATCAGCTGATCATTGATCAGTTTCATGATTAAAGTAGCAACAGGAGAGAGAGGGGGGAGAATGAGAGAAGAAGAGGCAGCTGTGCAGCAAAGACAGAATAACTCCACCTTTGTGTCTTTTTCCATCCTAGAAAAACTGCGTCCCTTCTCAGCTCAACACGAAACGCGTAATATTTTCTCTGAATACAGGACGATTCCATCTTTTTATGGGACGGCTGGCAACTCTAGTAAATAATCTTATGAATAAAACAAAGTTCACTATCAGTAACATCAGAGCACCACCCAGCTGTTTAGAAACTCCATCATGCTAGCTAGTAGCAGTACGAGTTATTGTAACTGACGGTAAAAAGTCAGAATAACGAAAATAAACTCCACCTAAACTTGGTTTATATCTGACCCAGATAGACTGCAGGTCATAACTTCTTACCTGAAGTTCAGTTCACCTGACACTCAGACCGGCGGCCGCCTCGGGTCTCTGCTCCTCCTGCCTCCCCCTTCCCTCATCCACCTGTTGCCTCTGTGGAAGCTCCGCCATAGCCACCACCAAACAACTGAGTTATTTTTACACACCGGCCAGCATCTGGCCAATCCACCACCTCTCATTGTTTATACCGTTACAAAAAAAAATCATCGACCCATCGAGCAAATGCCCGGTATGTCCGATGGCCAGTCCAGCTGTGGCCGTGCCATCAGTTAACCCTTCGCGTGCCTTGGGTATCCGACCCCTGCTGTACATTACAGATTACTTCGTGCATAATGCCGTGACATGAATATGGAGCTTTGTTTTAAAACTGCCTGCATCAGGGAGTTAAATAAATGTTATATTAATAATACACAAATACAAACGTTGGTGTGTTTTTGTGTTTTTCTGTGGTAACAGAAACTCGTGGTTTTGCATATTTACCCCCAAATTGTTGTTCTATTGTTATTTTACTAGTGTGTGTGTGTGTGTGTGTGTGTAGTCGTTTTTCACTCAATATCAGACTGCACTGGAAGCAGGTGCACACAGGGTCAAAGGTCGTTGTGAATGAGTCTGTGTGTGTACGCTAAGCGCTTCATGTTCTGTCTGGGGACACAGTGTTTTATCTGGTCGGGCTTCTGTGACCTTTGAACCTGGCACTGTTCACCGTTTGGTTTCATATCGGCGATCTGGGAATTCAAGCTTGGCAGCTTCAACGTACACTTTCATTTATTGTTGGTCAGGAGAAGAACTGTGTGTGTGTGTGTGTGTGTGTGTGTGTGTGTGTGTGTGGCTGTAAAAGCAGGTCAGGCGGTGTTGTTTGCCCAGGTTGCCTTAACACCCCAGAACAGAGTGCTCAGCACAGTAGGCGCAAATGGTCCGTCTTATCACTGCTGCTGGGGGGGGGCTTGTCATAACACTGGTTATGACTCTCCTTTACACACACACACACACACACACACACACAGATAAGTCTGCACAAATACACTGTACTTTGAGTGTCAAGAATCATTCTGACCACAGATTGGAGCCACGTGGCCCTCAGGTACCTCACACACAAACTTCTGCTTTGCACGGCAATAACTGACCTCCGTGTGATCTTTTTGATACAATGGGGTCACGTGATGAAGCGGCACAGCTGCTTGAGGAGAAGGTGTTTGGCTCCCCGGGTTGTAGAGACCACAAGTCCTCCCAAAGCTCTGCGGACCGAGCTATCAGACCTGTAATTACTGCCAGAGCAAACAGCCGGCGCTGATTACGCTACTGTGCGTAATACTTTCTCTCCTCCCTCGAGCGCAGAGGCGTCAGCACCGAGGTCAGGGGTGAAACCGTTTACAACTGCGCTGGGCTGGCGGGGTCATAATTCACCACGAGGCTGTCCCCGCGGGTAAATAGCAGGAAAGGGTAATAACTCATCCATGCCTTCAACACAAACGGTGTTTCCTCTGTAACCTCGCCAACTTCCTCCTTTGGTATATCTGACCACACACACACACTGTCATCATTGCTCAGTTAGCCACAATGCATACCTACATACTCATGAAAAGAGCAATAAGGAGAGCAGAGAGCGCGCTAATCGATCAGGCATCTTCACCAAAAACACTCAAAACTGCTGCTTTCATCAGATCTCTATCGCTGGATTTCAAACTACAAATCAAGTAGAGAAATGTCCCAAAACCACGATCTAACTCCAAATAAAAGCATTTTTTAACCTTCCAGAACCGGAAGCCGATCGAATCTGCTTCAACCAGCTAAAAACGGGATTATTTCAATGTTTTCAAAGTGTTCACAGCATTTTATCCGTGCACATGTGGGCATGACTGACTGCAGTCACATGCGGCTCTCACGCTGAGCTATCTGATAGTCAGCATGAGAATCTTTGCCAGTCGATACCCAATCAGTCACCATCTAGCTGCTTTAATATCAGCAGAATCAAGCAAGTCATCCTGCTGACGCCGTGCCTTTCCTCTTTTTCTTCATCTGCCGCCGCTTACTGTACGCACCCGAAAGTTTCACGCCTTTAACGACGGAGAATATGTTTAAAACACAAACAGATAGTCATCGAATAAAATTTCCCCAACATGTCTGCGCTATCACGCACGCAATCTGGAAAGAGTAATACGTGCTATTAATTTGAATTAAATTAATCAATGAGGACGCTTGTTAGGGAGGAGAGAGAGTGCGACGAGATTGAGGGAGAATAGAAAAGCATTCACACCTATCATCTAATTATACAACAACATTAATCCCATTAGGGCTGGAACTGATTGCCAGGGTCTGGACCCCGGCTGCTCCTGCCTGGGCCTGTTGTTATTGCAGCCGAGCCTCTGCTCCTGCCTGCTCCGGCCTGATAACAACTCTAATCACGCTTGGCGATCTCTATCTGCGCCGGAGATCGGGCCCCCGCGGCTTATCTAAAGTTCACATCAAGCTAAAAGCAGAACAAAGGAGGAGTTAAAAAAAAAAAGCACACTGAAAGAGAAAAAAAACAAAAGGCAAAGCCACCAAGGCGCAGCGTGACTCTCCTGGCTGTCTGTGGAATTTAGACAAGCTTGTGTTTTAGTTTCGTCACTCACAAACAATGAATTAATCCCTCGACGTGCGACTGTATGGAAATCACGTGAGCCGCGCCCACGCATTCCTGTTGCACACTTTTAGTTTTTTAAAACTAGTGTTCAAAGTTTCAAAACAACTTTGAGCAGAAAGAGAACGAGAGAGAAAGAAGACGAAGACTAAAAGGAGGAGGAGGAGGTCAGCCCGGTGATTTCCTTGTCTGGCCTCTGCAGGCGTCCTGGTTTGCTTTCAGCTGTGGGAGGCAGCGCATTATTCATGCTGACCTCTGAGCTCTAGCGCTGATGTCATAGGAACCAGGCGTTCTCTCTCTCTCTCTCTCACACACACACACACACACACACACACACACACACACACACACACACACACACACACACAATCAGCAGAGTGGATCTGCAGGTTGTTATCTATCTACCATCTGCAGGCCTCCTTATCAGCCCCAAACATCTTTCTCGGTAGAGGGTGGGGGAGCGGCAGAGCAGGCAGGCTGCCATTAAAAAACACACCACAACACATTCATCTAGCAGCACACTTTTTCACTCTTTCTTCCCACTATCTACCTCCACTCCCTCTCCAAACCCCCTCCCCTTATCACTGCACTTTTTTCCCGACCGCTCTTCCCTTTTCCCTTTTCTCTCTCCTTCTTTTAATTATCTAGACATCCACCCCTAGCCGATCGCAAACAAAAAAACCACCAACAGCAACGCTGGTAAAAACGGCACACAACGGCCACATGTAATTACAATGCGCCCTCCGTCCTCCATCTCTCCTTCCATCTGCCCAACCTCCTCTCCCCCCCCTCTCTTTTGCTTTCTGCGATATCAGCAGCAGCGATCGCCGCCAAGTTTTATCGCGTCTCCCATCTCAACCGCCAAAATATAAGCCCAGGGATTCAGCCTCAGTGGGCTGCCTGCCTGCCTCCTATCGCCCCATCAAGAAGAGCAGCCATATCAGGCTGAAAGATCACAAACCGTTGGGGAGGATGACGCACAAAGAGACACAGACAAATATCTATCTGCTACACAAACACCCCCTTCTCCTCCTCTACTAAGGGCCTCCAGAAAGCTCTGGACTTGGACTGCTGTTTGGCAAATAAAAATCAAACCTAAAAGAGATATCCATGCTACACTGTCTTAATGGAGCACTCCAGTGTGTGTGTGTGTGTGTGTGTGTGGGTGAGGGTGCTGCCAGTGTTCAATTGTTGCTTTTCAAACCACACCTGAGTCTGCACAGTATTAGCTACTGTAGCTATGGGGGCGTTTCCAGGACTCTTGTTTTCCTAAATGGAGTGGTACGGCTGGGTGGAGAGGCAACCAAACATGAACGGGGAGGCAGGGGGGGCCTAAAATAAAATTTATTACTAAAATAAATAGTTGAATCACAGGATTCAGCCATGAGGTAATACAGCTAATAACAGTGTTTCCAGTTTTATTAACTGTAATAAATTATGTTTGCGGTGTTTCAAACACAAAAGTTGATACAAAGAAACAAAGAAAAGGACAACAACAAAAAGATGTCATCTCCATCGATTATATTAATGCCGATATTTACAGGAAAAGTAGAAGTAGTCTTAACATAAACATCTTCAGTGTGGTACGAAAGGCAGGAATACTCAGTCACTTGGCTTCATGGATGATTCTAGACCAGCGGTCTCCAACCGTTTTTGCGCCACGGACCGGTTTATGCCCGACAATATTTTCACGGACCGGCCTTTAAGGTGTCGCGGATAAATACAACAAAATAAAACTAAAGATTTATTCATAACACACGTGAAAAGACCAAGGAAAACCAAGTTAACGATCAAAACGATAACAAAATAACGCTGAAAACCGATAAAAACCCTGAAAACTATACATTTCACACCTGAGCCTCAACTCTCGCGGCCCGGTACCAAACGACTCATGGACCGGTCCGAGGCCCGGGGGTTGGGGACCGCTGTTCTAGACCACCTGAGTTTTGCTTTACAGTAACTGCACCACTAATGAGTTGGATTATAATCTGCACACATACAAAACCACCCGGCTGTATCCCCACTGATTCATTTAGTGCATTTTTCACACACACTCTGCAGCCCTGAACCTTTTAAAGCATTACCTATTGGAGGTTTACGCAAGAACTCGAACATCCAACTCAGCGGGACCAGGTTCCACCTGCCAGCTCACCTGTAATGTTCGACTGAGCAAACTTGAGCAGGTTAACTGAAGAGTCGATGTACTGACGACAATAGTTCATCATACTACAAAACTGAGGGCCGGGGCCAAGAACATCTATATAAATTGCATTTTTTCCAGACATCTTCATCCAATTAAATAAATAAAAAAGTTACCGCTTGTGAAGTCTTTCAGCTCTTCATCACACTACGTTTAAACATTTAGCCATTAGCCAAATTGATGCAGTTACACTAAGATCACACACGAGCGCTCGTCTTTCCATCACACAAACAGCAATCCAAAATGCAAACGGATAAATCCACAACGTGAGAAACTATAACAAACTTCAGGAGACGTCAGGAGAATTCGGCCATTAGCTGCACTCAGATGATGGAAACACACCAACTGTAAATCAGCGTCAAGCTCTCACGTCTCCGTCTGTTGAAAGCTTTAACTGGACACCAAATAACTTTTACAATAACAGGAAGAGCTGTATTGAGAGCAGGTCAAGTTTATTTGTAGCTCCAAATGCAACGTTAAAAACCGAGTGGTTTACCTCCAGCTGGATGAGTAACTAAACGACTTATCGAAGGCGTGAATCATCAAACAAAGTCAGTTTCAACAATGAAACCACCCAACACCACCGTGACCTGGCTGGAATTTGTCATATCACTATCAGCAAGCAGCATGCTCAAAACAACATGGTGGTTCAACAGTAACAGTAGTGGTAGCAGCCCCTACCTCATGAACCCCCCCCAAACACACCCCCTAGCTGAACAAAGTCCTTATCACTCCTCACTCTTTCCTATCAAAATGTCTGCCAAATCACAAGAGAGTCACGGGGCTGAGAGCCTGGCCGGCCTCGACCACAGCCGGGGCCTGGTGCACGGGGAAGCACGGTGGACCAGAAGCGCTGATAAAGATGGCCATGACACCCCTGAGACGCGCACATGTACACGCTGTCTCGTACACACCGGGTCTAGCCTGAGTTTATCAGCCTTGGGGTCTGGAATACATCTCCAGGCCTCGCTGCTGGCCTTACTGGAGGTGCCTGCTGGGAGCTCACTGCCTCTCTATGGGAACCGACGTAGGGGTGGTAGGGTTAGGCATCATCGAGAGAAATTCCTGATGGAAATCCACGACCAAGACAGATGCCGTGGATGAATTAGAACACAAACAGCTACCACCAACTGTATTCTCCAGGTACTGAAGACATCATCATCATCTGCCTTCATTAGTCCAGGTTAATCATCTAACGGTTGATTTAAATATCTACTTAAAGTATTTCTGGATCCAAACTGAAAAAGAGAAACTTTACTCCAAGTGTGTCGCACCATTTTGGACTAGATGCTTGAATTCGACTGAACAGAGTCTAAGCACAGCCACAAAATCTGAATCTGGAACTTGATGTACCCAAGATAAATTAGAGACGTGGCACTCAAAGTGGTAGAAATCGGAAGAGGAATCCCACATGAGCAAACACTCAATGAAACCTTATTTTCACAAAAAGCCAGCAAACTTTACGCATTTATTTATTAAAGGTCAGATTTATTTTTAAGTCTTTGCAACGAATGAAGTTAGATGCGGCTTCAAAATGAGTGTGTGTGTGTGTGGGGGGGGGTCAAGACTTGCTTCCAGGACTTTGGACAGAATAAAGCTAATCTGCCAGCTAATAAAACTAATACTAATAATATTATAAATGATAATAGCAATAACAATAAAAATACAGCCGACATGTGGCGTTACTAATGTTTACAAATGGACAAACTGTAATGACAGCACTGACTCTGGTGAGTCCAATGCACCTGCAAGATGGAATAAAATATCAATATGTGTCATTACTGTGTCGATTATACATCACAAGAGGAAGACGTGTGATGAAGTTGCCATGTTAATATTTTCCTTTGGCTTCTTTCACATGGATTTTAAGGAGAGACACGTCCAGGTCTATTAATTACTATCAGTTTACAATGATGTTGTACTTTGGCTAAGAAGTCCTTGCATGCATGGCTGGTTAGCATTTGAACTTTCTAATAACCGGCCTCTCTGTGGTTGGTATGTTTGGTTTCTGCACAAAAACAACTGTTTGATTCATTTAAAAAGATCCACAGGTTTTGGGGAGGTTTAGGTTAAAGAGGACACCGTGACACAATCAGTGACGACGCTGCCAAACAAACTCATGTCACGGTTTCCAGCTGCTGCTCCCAAACATTTGTTCTTCTCCAGCAGAACCACATTAACACTGAGAGTCCCCACCATCCTCTCGGTGTGCAACAGGCCCGCAGAGCAGGAGCAGAGGTTAATCACAACATCATTAATATGCTCTTATATCAACTCTGAACATCAGTTAGCAGCGATAAACCCTCACACGTTTTATAAACAGGAAGAGCTCGTCAAGCACGGAGACCAGCCAAGCGCCAGACCAAGAAAAGGGCCTTTCAAGCGGCCCCGAGATGCATTATTGAGTTAAAAGGATAGATGAAAAAACAGATCCAATTGTAAGCAGCTATCAGCGGGAGAGATCGGCCATGCGGCCTATCTCACGCCCCATCTCTAGGAAGGAGAAGTGAAAAGCCAGGAGGGGGGGATGCAGCGGCGGCCTTGGCGCTGCCTCAGACAGAAAACAAATAAAAAAGATCCAATTTTAATCTTTATCTGCGCTCACATCGGATCGCTGCTTTATCTCAGCTCACATCGGCTTTTTGCCGAGAACACTGACGTTTCCACAACAGAATTAAACAGGAAGCCCCGGCCACACTTTCAGCTGCCAATGCACAAAAACATTCCGCACAGGGTAATAAAGAAAAACTTTTTGATATTCCTGCACAGGCTTACAGCGCGGAGGCAGCTGCCGAGGAGCCCCTTTAATAAAGGCTGAGGAGGGCAGGAGGGGCTGGAGGGGAGGCGACATCCTCCGGTTATCCCGAGACAACGAGCTGCATCTGAAACTTAAAGTCTTCAGAGTCAGCTGTGCTTTCTAATTTACGCACCGATGAGGGGGGTCCGGGCAGGGACGCGCGTGCGGCGCATCGACACACGAACACTCAGAAGAAGAAGAAGAGGGGAAACTTGTGTCATGCTTACGCTTTATCTGCCGGGGTTTGCTCTGCTTCCTCCGGGACATGCTGCCTCTGCTCTCGGGCTGAGCGGCAGAGAAGTGGTCAGGCTCTTCCTCTGGTTTCTGCCTCCTCTTCTTCTTCTTCTTCGTTCACAGCTGCGACGCGGCGCTCCGAGCAGCGACCGGAGAAATCCTCATGACCCGCGTGCGCTTTCACAGCTATCTCGTGCCACGACAGCTCCCGCGAGGCTACCTGTAGCTGAGTCCCCACCTGTGACCGAGGCTCTTCTTCTCAACTACAAATATCTGCCGCCGCCTCACCTCTCGCTTTCCTGCAAACGTTACTCCGTTACCGGGCGCGCCTCCGCTGTGTCCGCTGGCACGTCACTCAGCGACACGCAGTAAATGTGTGTCCCGTGGAAGCTCGCGCTGATAAAAGTGTCAGCTGTGGAGGTCAGCGGTGCGGCTGCTGTTGTTCTCTGTCAAGTTTTTCTCCGGCTGGTCCGCCCCCTTGTCTGCCCGCACCGCGTCTAAGCCAGGGAGCCACTTTCAATGGAGCTCGAGCGCTACAGTCAACTCCGCTACTACACCGGAGCGGACGCGCCTCTGACACGCCCCTTGCGTCTGACGTAGGGCGCCGCACTCGTCCCCGATTGGCTCCCGTCTACCCCGTTGTAAAGCGCAATAAAACAGAAAGTATGCCTCATAATTCCACCGCGTGATCGACTTCACAATACAAATATCAGCAGTGTATATAAATCCTCAACTCTAATTAATTAATGATATAATATTGCTTTATATTGTAATTATAGATGGATAATTAAAACCAGCCTAACCGTGATCACTGTGTCGTTTACAAAAGTCTGTAAAGTTCAGTTTCTTAACTTTTTTCTTGCTGTTTTGTGGTTCTTTTCACTTCTTTCAGTAGCACAGTGGAGTGTAATGCTGATGTACACGCATGACAAATATATCCCGTGCTCTCCATCCATCCTACGGCTATAAATAAGGGCTATGCTGTTTTTGTTTACTTGTTCATTTAGTAGGTGTAGTTTTTTCCCTAGTTTTTGCATCAACATCTGTAATCTGTCATGGGAGCCAAACAGTGGTGACTGTAAGATCTTGGTGTCTAATGTTAGTAGTTTGGTATCAATTTTAGACTGCACTTTCAAACATAGTGTGATGCAGAGAGTAAATTTTCGTAAATAGGGGACAAATAGCAGCAAAACAAACAAGCATCTGCTGTTTTCCATATGAAAAATTATGGAAAAATGCAAAAGCTTTAAGCAGACGTAGAAATTAATACTAAATATTTATCCAATAAAACGGAATAAATGATAAATGAAATTGCCCAAATAAGTAGAAACAGATTAAAGTAATACATTTTTTTCTATTTTATGAGCTTTGGTTTTTATTTAAATGATTTTGTAGACTGCTCATTGATTGACCACAAATGAAGGAAGTCAAATTATAGAATTTGACTTTACTCAAAAGAGAAATGTGCCACTGCCCTGCAGCAGACCCCACCTCTCACCTTACGACCGCTGGGATACTCTTAAGCACTCCACCCGTTTTCTTAATCAATGTGTTTATAAGCGGTGGGTAAATTATTCAAATTTCTTTTCTTTTGTGTCACCTGCGTGTGTATAGTCTTCTGTGTGGCATTGCTTTCATTGTCGCGCGCTTTGTTTCTTGTTCAAATGTGATACAGACATGAGATTAGCCAGGATTTCCTTTTGGACTGACGACAGGCTGCTTCGGTTTCCTGCATGAATGACTCACGTTGAAATGTTTACCTTATAAGAATACCTACAAAGTGTAACAGCAGTGTTAGGCTGTGACATAATGAGGCTTTCATGACACATGGAAAATTAATATTAATAACATTAACACTACAGTTTGAAGAGCAGACGGAAAAATGAAGAGAAATGCAGCGTGTTTGCACTCTTCTTTCCTTTTAATATTCTGTCTTTTTAGATATTTAGCTTATTTTAATAACTTAAAATAGTCTAAAGATTGTTTTAGGTCGGTATAGCGTCATCACTTTTGAAAAATAATAACCCTAAGAGTGCATAACTGAAAGCCTCCTTTGATTTTGGATAGCAGCATTCAGTGGCTCAGTTATAAAGTGTTATTCTATCCAGGGATTTCAGCCAGCAACCTCTAGGTTACACACGTGCTTCTCCAAAAATGCATGCTGCCCTCAACAAGAAGATGGAAGAGGATCGAGATTAGTTTCTTCCCAGCGAAATTCACTGGCGCCATCTAGTGGGCACTTTTCGAATAACCACTGATTCCTCGCAGGAGAGTAGCTCGCCCCTCTCCTTTCCTTGATCAGTCCTCGATTCCTTTACTTGGCTCTTCTGTTAGTGTCCAAGTCCCCCCCCCCCCCCAACAGAGAAGGAGCAGAGGAGAAAGGAGAGTTTTTGAGGAGAGAGGAGGCCAAGAAACATTTTTCAGTGATGCCAATTAAGATGACTGTGAGCATAGCTGCATCAGCCCAAGGCTCATTTCTCTGCTCGGTGTCTCCATGTCTCCTCTGCCCTGCATGCCTCAATGTCCCCTTAATTCAAAAGTGACTCCATCCTCATGAACTCCCAAGTTAAAAGCCCAAGAGAATATGCTTTAAAACACATTTACAGCCTGAAATAAAAAAAAAAAAAATTGCCTCTAGTTGTATAGATAGTTTCACCTTCAGAAAAATAGTGTAAAATGTTTTGGATACTGGCTGCTGGCCATCTGTTAGGCCTTATATCCACTAATTGGACTCACAGAACTGGATCTTGTCACCGTGTTTGTGCTGTAGGTTTATTTTTGGAGTATTTTTAATTGATTTATCTGACAAATAATTGGCTTTCTGGGTGATATTACCCATCAATAGTTTCAGGTTTGGTGATAAAAATTCTAGCATTTATAGGACTGTTTCTTCGAGCTATCTTAGCGCATATTTTTTGGAAACCAAATTTCCCAGAGGAACCCACCCGAGGGATTAATAAAGTTTTATCTTATCTTATCTTATCTCTTATCTTATTTGTGTCCGTACACTTTATGCTTGTGCCTAGAATACCAAGCTTGGGACTCGCCACCAATTGCACTTAGAACTGAAGAAGCTTCACAGATTAGAGGTGAAACATCTTCAAGAAACATAATTAAGTCCAGATGCTTTTCTTTCCAAGCTTCTTAGACTACGATGATCTGGATGACTGAGAACCTTCACAGACAACACTCCACTTTCTTGTCCAGATATGAAAATTATGTTGCCAAAATCAAAACATGGCATGAGGTAAATTCAGAAATATGTCAGGTGAATTACATTGGCTACGTCTATCTTCACATCTAAAACTACAGATTAAAACTTTAATTCATCTAAGAACTATCAGCAATGACCTCACACCTCTGACTCCCAAAAGCCACAGACACACTATTCTTTGATTTTTTTACTATTTCAAAACTCATTTGTGGAACCAACCAGAAGTCACTTTCTCAGATACACATAGTTTACGTTTTGTTATTGGTTTTAGAGGATGACATCATATCACCACAGTGCTGGTTTCCTGTGTGTTCTCATTGATTTTACAATCAGTTTTAGAGCAGCAACACAACAAAATGTTGAACGCCATTGAGCCGTTTATTACATCATCAAGTTTGATTACTTCTCAATCAAGACAATGCCTTTGTTTTTGCCATACAACTAATAACACTCACTCCATTTCAATATAACTATGAGAAGAAGAGCCCAGAATAATTTTAATCACGACCACTATGTTACTGAACACACGGTCATAGTCTTCTGGATAAATACACAACATGTTTGCTCTTCATGGTGTGTTGTACAACAATGCAATGTGCAATTTGTAGCTCTCAAAAAATGACCTCAAAATACAAATTAGTAGACTTATAGAAAATGAAGAATCGATATAATAACGTTCTGTAACAATGCATTTACTTTGCTGCTTTTGTAGAAGATTTGGAAGAAAACGGTTCAAACATTTAGATGCAAAGGGCTACATTTAACATCTTGCTGTTGGAGGGCCAGGTTTAGTGCTCAGGCCATTATTTGCGTCACTGTTGTGGTTTTTGGTTAGACTCAAGATTCAGACACTTGAATCTTGAGGTTTCTTTTTCTACTACTACTATACACTACTTTATGTCTTGCTGCCACAGTCCTTCTGGTACTGTGGGAAACATGCTAAAGAGGCTTACATATATTCAGGCCATCTTTTCACAGAGTTTCTCAGGTTTCTTTAATTTGATGGTGTTGAATTGGTTAACAACAGCTTTATATCAGTGAATTGTTTGAGTTTGTCAAATTGCTGTCCAGCACTGATACTTTGGAGATTTGTGTGGATTATGGGTAATTTCAACCATTAATCCAAATTCCAGACTGTTTATTTGGACCAAGACGTTAACTCTTTATTTCAACCCAGGTCAGCTGCCAGCTGACCTCGGTTGTCATTTAGGAACCTTATTTTCTGTGGAAGTTGTTCTCCAGACGTAGAGCCATATTGTAAAATATAAATTACTCTAGATGGGAAAAAAATCTTAGCCTAATTAGCAAAGATTAGCATGCTATTATTAGCATGTTAGCATTTTCTCTCCAGTGACTCTGGACTTTGTCATTGCTAGACAGTAAGTCAAGAAATGCTGACAACAAAATGAAAAAAAAAAGTTTTTCGAACGCAGCTACATTATGCTAAATATTAGCATTCACACATTTTGGGTGTTTATTTTTTCCGTCGTCCATTTTTTCCCTATTTACAAACTGCAGTAGTTTGATTTTGCAATCAGTTTTAAAGCAGCAACACAGCAAAGTGGTGGCTAGTTTTGGGCTCTTATCACTTTTTAGGTTATGGTCCTCCTTAGATAAAGTCTAATTTATTCATGCGCCCCACATTAGAGATTGGTCTCTTAGCTTCTATTCAGACTTTTATTCTGTTTCCCCCAGTGACCTTCAAAATGTAGCCTGTTAGCACACCTGACAATAACATGTGGATGTTGTGGTGTGAGAACAAATGGACGTCTCTCAGTACAGTATGTGAGTTCACACAAGGCATTCTGTTTTTGTCTCCAGTGAGAACGTCTGTCCAACTGTTTTGCAGGAGTCAGGTTTTGCACTCACTCACTCAAAGGTTTTGTTGTTACTTTCACAAGTGGCTAAAAATAACCACTAGCAGCCAGCTTGTTGCAGTTGTCTGATAAATTGTTTTTTCACTAGTGTAAAGTAGCCTATGTCAGCTAAGTAGGTGGCACTTCACTGAGGCCAGTGATGCATTTGCACACAGGCAGATAAAGGGCTGTAACCACACGGCCATGTGGAAAAAAAGCTTTTCTCAGGAGACCTTTGAAAAACAAAGTTCAGCCTCACTGCTTCCATAGGAATGAAGAATGGGTCAGCTCTACCATAACCCTAAACCTGTGTGTGATACAGTTTGTTGCCGCGATTTGATCACAAGCAGGGTTTAGGGTAGTGTTAATGCATGGCTCAGTGTCTGTAACCAGCTGCAGTGTCAGCTCAGTTTCTGTGAGCTCGGCATCTTCTGAGGAGGCTGACTTAAACTGACCCAGAGTGCTGCTGCAGGAGATGCACACATACCTGGAAGCATTAACTAAAGACAGCAGGGGTTATGCACTTACTGCCATCAACTGTGCAATATTTCCTTGTCTTGTCATTATTTTGCAGCTTGTTGCAGGAAAGCAGGTTGACGTTGAATTTCTACAAGCCCTTCATGCTCCCAGAACAAGTTATCAGAACTTGGCATGTTTGCTTGGCCTCTTGAAACACTGTTTTTCTGCTGACTGTAAAAAGGTAAACACACTGTTGCCTAACTTGACCTTTGGGGTGGAAGACTGCACTGACACGCTGCTCACTGTTTACTCAGACGAACCTTGTAACTTCTGAATTCTGTTTGTAACATCTGCCAGTCTCTTGTTATCTTTATTTTTGTCATGCTCACATACTCCATTTGTTTTATTGCTCAAAGCATGTTCTGCTTTTTTGCACCATACTGTAAACATCTGAGGCGTTTAGGCAGCAGGTCTGGTCATTTGGAAGCAGGAACAGAGGATAAAACTGGCTTATTCTCATTCCCAGGGAGTGAAACAAAGTTAAAGTACCAGGTGTCCTTGGGTGGAGCTGTGCAACCAAATGGGCTATGTCATCGGCGAGATAGGTATCCGTGCTAGATTTTGGAGTTTCACCCTAACCAAAAATAGTGACGTGTAAACAAACATAAAAACACATAAAAACTAAACAGACCAGTGAGTTAACTGGAGACACAAACCAGGACCTCCACCTGTCCCGCCTCCTATTGAAGACTGTGTGCGTGAAGTTATATTATACAAAAGAGAACACACTGAATAAGATTTTTAATCTGAATCTATGAGCAATTTGCTTCCTATTATGGTCACATATACAATCAGCCACATTACAAAATGGTTTCAGGTGTTTCAGGTACCTATAGGGAAGAATTTGTCCTTATAGGTGATCAAGAGGATGCAGATGGGGGAGGATTACCTAATCAGAACTAAGTCTACAGCCTGTGTTCCCATGAGGGATGGAAAGTCTTACAAGCTGTGCAACCACAGTGTACACGTTTGAAATGTGGTAGAGTGGTTGACAAACTGATTGGCTGAAGAATGTGCAGTAATCATATTATCATATTATCTCTTGGACAAAGAATTTCTAATGTTTTATCAAAAAGCGGGGCTTTATAAGACCAACGGTTGGCTAGGTAGCGTCCCAGGACACATATATGGGACTTTAGATCCACATCCATGCAATCCTGCCAGTGTGGCATTTATTTGTCTCTTTGTTTTTCTTTCTTAACATGAGAGAAAAAAAATCTTAAATCCTGATAAATCCTGTTAAACATGGGGACTCAACAAGAGCCGAATGCCATGTGGCATGTAGAGGAGTTTGGGATCTTTTGAAAGTTGTCAAATGAACTGAGCACAGTAATATCCACCAACACCGCTGGGATGTCAACATGCCAATTCTAAATGTACTATATAAACTTCAACAGGTCGGAGATTTACCAAAGTATTCAGTTGAAGCACGGGGAGCCTCACAGCGCGAAGGTTCTGCGTTGGAACTCGGTGGCCAGTTGGGGACCTTTCGTTGTGGAGTTTCTGTGTCTGCACATGCTCTGACTTCTCCCGCAGTTCAAAGACATGAATGTTAGAGGTACTGGTGATTCTACATTGGCTCTAGGTCTGTTAGTTCTGAATTGCAAGTCAGCCCAGAGTAGGGGTGGGGGAAAAAATCGATACTGTGTAGCATGGTGATATTTTGTTTGCTAATAATGTATCGATACAGAAACAGCAGAAATCGATATTTTGTTACAAAAAGGTTTTTGTGCTCTGACTTCAGAGCATGTTGATCCTTTTTCTGAGCAAGAATCCTGACATTCCTTCACTGTCCAAATGTGTTTAACTTTTTTTATGGCAGCAATAAACATGACAGTTTACTTATTTTAATTTAAGACATGTTTTATTTTAATTAAGTTTAAAACTTTTTTATTTAATGTAAAATGATATTTTGTTTTAATTTACTTTCAAATTCTTCAGTTGCTGAAGGGGCTGCATAGTTTTCATAAACTGCATAGTTCAGAATAGCTATAATTGTACCAGATGGTTGATTCAGTTAAGTTGGACTAGACTGTAATACAAACCGTTCAGTTTGTCAACAATAAAACTGAAATGAGAGAAAGACTGAGTGTGAGACTTTGATATTAGATAAAATGAATATTGATAAAGTTTACCTTTATGTACAGAATCTGAATATCGTAAAATATTTTTAAAAATTGCAATAATATCGTATCGTGGGATGTATGGTGATTCCCACCTCTAGCCCAGAGTGACTTCCTGTCTCTTGCCAAATGTCATCTGGGAAAGACTCAAACCCAACCATAAATGCTTAAAGTACTCAAATATTTTAAACTGAGAGGCAATTATTGTACTTTGTACTCCAGTAGACTGCATTTGGTATATTTAGATCATTTATCTTCCTACATCTTCCTGTCTGACCGTTCTTTTCCTATCCTCAAAACCATTTATCCAAACCTCTCCAAACGTGGTAGATCTAGTTCTTGGTAAACGAGCATGCAGAATCCTGAATTTGATGTCTTTTGGATGTAGTTTACTAAATACTTTAATATACTCTCAGAACAAGACCATAGGAGCATTTGTCTTTGATTTCAACTCTTATGTTTTAGTCATTATAGCAGACTAAACCTTCCTCACACTGGTAAATATAGTTGGTGTCAAGAAATCCTACCTAAATAATGCTTAAAATACCTTTAAACTGGACATAAATGAGAATTACCAACATCAGAACTCAAGCAATTCTTTACAAACACAGTATTTGACACCAGCGACGCCACTTTACTGTATTTTCTCTTAGTCTCATTGGGTTTACGTTGGGTTTGATGGGGACTCCACATGGTCTTTATACAGAAAGGTCTGACTCCAGCACTTGTTTGCTCAGTGAACCACATAATGTGACACAAAGCCCTCAGCTGTGAAAATATTATGGATCACCTTTAAGTGACTTTTACAAGCACACGAGGAACACAAGTGATGCAAGAACCCACAGCAGCTTTGCTCCAAGGATTTCTTTGCGATCATTCACAGAAGGGCCGCGGCAGAATGTGCACAATTCATTTCACAGTTATTTGGGTTTGTTTGTTGGACCACATTTCACCTCATGTACCTCCTCTCAGTCTGACAGCAGTCTGTTTTCCTAGAAATAGAGAACAGTTTGTATTTACCATACTGTTAGGAGTATACCAGTGAGATCTGAGGGGGTCAAAGAGCAGCATTTCCTCATTTTTGACTCTGCGGTCAGAGTCGTGCGTGGAGTTTAAATCAATAGAAGACTCCAATATTTATGCTGAGTGTTACGTCCCTCTGCAGCCCCTAATCTCCTCAATGTTTTCAGCTGGTGCTAATTGGCCACACCTAGCCAGGTGTAGATAAAAGCATACCTGAGGCAAGCTTCCAGGGAGCTCCCTTGTCTTTGCCTTGGTGGCATCAGCTATTTTAGCCGACCTGGTCGTCTATTTTAAGAAAAAAACCTCTTCTCACTAACTCTGGTGTTCATCTTTTTTTTTAATGTTGCGGCTTTTGAGCCGGGTCGTAACGGTGAGGCGATCGCATATCGAGTGTGTGTGAAAGAGGTTAAAAGTCTGTGTACTCGCTTTATGTTTTGAATGCTTGTGTGTTTGTGAGTGTATGGGAGGTGCTAGAGGAGGGCAGGATAGGGGAGGGGGGAGTCGAAGGCTATTTCTCTGAGACTACTGTAATTCAGTCCGTCTTTTCTTTGAGCCTGGCCAGGATGAGAACAGCGCTGTTTGTTGTTTATGTTCTACCTGTGCTGATTGTGGTAGCACAGGCAACACCAGGTGAGACAACGCTTCATTTGAGCTCGTGGTAATGTTTGCAGACAGATGGCTGATTCATGGGTTCACTGCAGGATGTTGTAGTATGTTAGCAGAGCAGAAAAGAAGGATTGTGTCACATAAAGTATAATCATGCTGATATTTGACCAAAGGAAACGAGTTTGTTTTTGATGTTTGCTCCATGTACGCCTTCATCATTTTGCCCACCCCCTTGAAAGTTGGCAGGTGTGTTGGGGAGGATTTCAGTGCCAGGTCTGAGGTTTTTTTGGATGAGCTAAGCTATTCTGGCTGAAAGTAGTTCAGTGTTTCCATGACAGTGAATGGTGTCTGCTTCGATCTCTGTGCAGGAAGAAAACCACACACACAGGCATGCTTGTGGGGCTATTTTTCTGCACATTTCTTAATGCATTCCCAAACCAGTCATCCCAAATGTTAACTACCACCCAAAGAAATGATGTGGGGTTCAGTTTCCATGAAAAGGCACTAGACTAGTAAAACCAAAACCATGTTAAATCATCGTGCTTCACTACATGCATGCTTCACACAGTTCAGTGTTACAGGAAATATTCAGACAGCAGATGGCAGTAAGTGGCAGTGGATATCAGTAAAAATATCCAGTAAAGGCCCACTAATGGAAAGCATTCTGTTAACTAGTTAAACCGACCTATTTGTTACAAAGAATCAATCTGCCACTGGGCTGGAGAAATCCACCTGATACGTTTCTTCAAGGTAGGCTAAACATTTTAAAGCTACACAGAAGCAATGATTGGACACAAACACAAAGTCAAAGAACAGCTTCACACATTTGGCATCTGTGAGCTGCTGCTCCACAGTCAGGAGGCCCGGGACAGGGTGGCATGTGGAAGTGCCAGAGGTCAAACCCTCTTTGCACAAAGCAATTCAATTTGATTTATATAGCGCCAAATCACAACAAAAGTCGCCTCAAGGCGCTTCATAGATACAGAGAAAAACCAACAATCATATGACCCCCTATGAGCAGCACTTTGGCGACAGTGGGAAGGAAAAACTCCCTTTTAACAGGAAGAAACCTCCAGCAGAACCAGGCTCAGGGAGGGGCGGGGCCATCTGCTGTGATTGGTTGGGGTGAGAGAAGGAAGACAGGATAAAAGACATGCTGTGGAAGAGAGACAGAGATTAATAACAGAAACATACTGATTATGATTTATCACTAGTTTTATTTTTATTTTTTTAAATATAAACCTAATTCCAAAACATTGGGCTGTGAAATGTGAACGTGTTCACTTTTAATATTCTGACTAATTTAGCACCCAGCTATCTTTCTGAACTACTCCCTCCATACAATCCCAACAGAGCACTTAGATCGTCCAATCACAGGCTCCTAGCACAACCTAGGACTCGAATGAAGTCGAGAGGTGACCGGGCCTTTGCATCCGTGGCACCCAGACTCTGGAATAACCTCCCTGTTCATGTTCGTACTGCCGAGTCGATCCAGTCTTTTAAATGACGTCTTAAAACTTATTTTTTTACTTTGGCTTTTGATTCTGTCTAGTTGGCTGGTCCAGCTTGTTGTGTTGTTACCTATTGTTTGTTTTAACTGTCTCATGCTTTTACTGACTGTGAAGCACTATGGTCAACACTGTTGTTTTAATATGTGCCATATAAATAAATTCTGATTTGATTTGACTAAAAACAGAATGCAGCTATTTTGCAAATCTCATAAACCCAAATTTTATTCACAGCAGAACACAAACATGTAAACTGTTTGAACTGAGGAAATGCACAGTTTTAAACATGAAGGTCCTTTTGAGTTTCATGCAACACATGTAACGTCCCCTCTTTCTTCAACAGTCTGTAAATGTCCGGGAACTGAGGAGAGCCGCTGGAATTTTGTCCCCTTGTCGTCTCATAGAAGATTCTAGCTGCTCGACAGTCCTGAGTCATATAATGTTTTCATTAGGTCAGCACTGCAGGCAGGCCACTTCAGCATTTGGACGCTACTACTCTGAAGCCATGGGGCTGAAAAAGTGGTTTAGGATTATCTTGTAAGACCTTCTGCACGGCACGTCGCTCTAAACCCGCTGCAAACCATTCAGCACAGATGGTGCCTTTACAGTGCAAGCTGTCAATTCCAGGGACACTGAGCGCCCACTTATCATCAGAGATGTAGGTGTTTTAAGTAAGCGCTGATAGCAAACTGGAAATTCCCTCTCCTCTTTAGTCCAGAAGATGTGACAGTCATGTTTTCCAAAAAGAATTTCAAATATTCAACAGTCTTCACTTTGTCTCAGTCCATTTTAAACGAGCTTTGGCCCAGAGAAGACACAGTGTTTGTGGATCATGTTCACATGCTTCTTCTCTGCAATGATGGAGCTTTAATCTGCATCTGTGGACAGAGAATAGCGTTCACTGACCGAGATGTCTGGTAGTGTACCTGAGATCAGGCACTGATTTCCATCACAGAATTATCCCTGATTTAACGCAATGCTGCCCAAGGTACGGTCCATCCAATGAATACATTGAGCCCTGACCCTTGGGCACAGAGATATCACCACATTCTCTGAATCTCATAATGATGTTAAGTACCGTCAGTGTTGGGAAGGTTACTTTTAAAATGTATTCCATTACAGATTACAGAATACATGCCCCAAAATGTATTCTGTAACGTATTCTGTTACTCAATGAGAGTAACGTATTCTGAATACTTTGGATTACTTAATATATTATCATGCTGTTTACAACTACGTGAATGTACTATTGCTGTGATTTATTACTGTTACTGAAGGTCCGCGGCTCCGAACCGTAGTAAAGGGACCTCTGGCTAATACGGTGGGTTCTGTGTCGGCTCGTAGCTGAAAACTAGCTTTACTTTGTTGTCTGGGTCAACTTTGCTAGCAGAGACAGAGAGAGGCGTTGAACGGCTGCTCCAACAGAACTTATTGTTTTTGGAGGAAAACACGAACACGGTGTACAGTCGAGTCTTAATAGCTTACTTACAACTGGGCTCGTCAGGCTCTCTTCTTGGCTGCAGTGGTTATTATTATATTTACATGCTTCCAGCTCCCGTTTTTGCTCGATGACAGCTCGTACTTTTCCTTTTTCTCCCTCCCTCACTCACAGACACATAACGTGTATGGCAGTCCATTCTCCCTGCAGCACGGACTACACTGCCCATGATGCTACATTCTTTAGAGCTATACCTGTAGCATTCTGCCTGTTAGCTTAGCACAACAACAACAGACGCTCTCTCACCCAGGAAACACGCAGAGAGAGAGCGTCACCCTGTAACCATGGCAACCGTAATGCTGCCTGGAACAACAGAACGTAGCCGTCAAACAAAACCCAAACAGTCCTGACCCGCCACAATATGAAACAGGGAAGTACCGCCGTGTAATCCATTTATTTCAACAAAGTAACTGTATTCTAAATACCACCTTTTTAAATGGTAACTGTAACAGAATACAGTTACTCATATTTTGTATTTTAAATACGTAACGGCGGTACATGTATTCCGTTACTCCCCAACACTGAGTACCGTACAGTCTTCTGCCTCTCTAAGATCCTTTTTTTACCCACTCACGTCACTAACCTGTAACCAGTTACCCTGGTTAGTTGTGAAATATTCTTATGGTTGTTTCTTTTAGTCGCGATCCTGGGTCTTTTGGAGTTGTGCTGTTGTGTTTGGTGTTGGAGATTTTCATATTCCAGCTCTGTCTTTAGTTCCTAATGCGTCTGAGTTTTCATTCTTTACATTTCTAATTCTGTGGTTCTTGTTGTGCCTGTTTGGTCCAGTCTCATCTCTGTGTCCCCTCCCCTACCTGTGCTGTCTCCATGGCACCGTGACACTGTTGTAGTCCTGTTCCTGTTTCTCCCTTCATGCTCCTTTGTTCATTTCTCTGTGTTCGTCTCCATGTCTGCTTCTTGCCCGGTCCTTTTGTGCTCCCACTTGTGGTTCAGCCTCTCGTTATTCTGTGTGTGTATTTAAGTTCTCAGTTTCACTTTGTCCCTTGTAGTTTCGTCCCCGAATGCTCCGTGTTTCCCTCTTTTACTCTTAGTTAAGGCTTAGTTTTCTCCTGGCCTGAGTTTTTGTATGCTTGTATCTTTGAGTTTAAGAGTATCGTGTTACAGGTAATAACACAGTTTACTCATTTTGTTTCCCGAGTTTGGGTCTGACCTCTGCCTTCCACACAGGACTACATCACACTTTTTAGTCAAACTTACAAAGCGTTGCTGCCCTCGTTTTAATCATTTGACATATTTGACTATTTTCTGTTGTGAACTAAATATGAGTTTTAGATTCATATATCATTGCATTCTGCTTTTATTTGTATTTTACACACTTTCCAAAATGTTGACTTTAAGTCATTTCAGTTTTCCATGTCAGTGTGTCATGTAAGTGCAATGTAAAATGTTAATTTTAATAAAATAAAGTGTACTTGTTTGACATACATTCAGTTTATACGGAGCATATTTTCTTTTACTTAATAATTAATTATGCTCTTGTGTTTTGGCGACGTATAAATAAAACTGCATTAAACTGAATGAATAATGATACTTTTCAGTCATGTGACCTGCAGATATAAATCTGCTTCTGACACCTTGAACTTCTACAAACAGAGAAACTAAAAGCTGTTGAGTTAAAAGACTTCTTCAGACTAAGGCTACGTTCACACTGCAGGTCTTGATGCTCAATTCCGATTTTTTGATCAAATCCGATTTTTTGATCAAATCCGATTTTTTTGTCTGCTCGTTCACACTACAAATAAAATGCGACAGCAAACGCGCTCTAGTGTGAACGCTCAAAGCGGCCCGCATGTGCAAAAGAAGACGTCACACACAACGCGCTCTGTTTAGACCCAGAGCAAACAGTATTGTTTGACTGATGGCCCTTAATATAAAGACTTCGGACTTTACGTTTCCCAATTTTTGCTTTAAGTTATTTTGTTATTTACATAATAATGTAAATAACCTAATAATGATCCTTATTGCTGTTTTAGAGGAGCGCTGCTTCAAAGGATAGTTGCAGATTTCTGTCAGAATCTGCCGATTATACAGTACAAATAAAATGTTAACGTTTCTCCAACGTTGTCTTCCCAACAGTTTCACCGGATGACCAGGAAGCGTTCGCGATGTCTTCTCCGGAGCTGATAATTGGCGTCTGTCTTGTGTCAGTGACGTAAAAGACGGATTTAATGCGACTTGACCATCAAACAGCAGCTTTCTGAAACATCAGATATGTATCGGATTCAGGACCACATACGAAAGTGACCCAGATTGGATTTGTGCCGTTCACACTGTCATAGCATGATCAGATATGGGTCGAATAGGGTCAAAAACATCGGATTTGATGCACTTTCGCCTGCAGTGTGAACGTAGCCTTAGATGCACAGCCTATTAACGGCACACTTCTTTCTTCAGCAGGGAGAAGTGACCTCGAGGTCTTGGCGAAAAATGGTCGAATCAGAGGAGAATATGTTAGTGTGAAAGGCACGGAGAGGAGGGCAAAGTGCTACCTGGGGATACCCTTCGCACAGCCGCCCGTGGGAGACCTCCGCTTCTCTGCTCCGCGGCCTGAGGAACCCTGGGAAGGTGTGAGAGACGGCACACAAGAGCCATCTATGTAAGTCACCAAAGAGCAGAACATTTTAACAGCACTCTCATTCTGAATCACACGCTCTCCCTCATCGGTCTCCTTTTCAGGTGTATCCAGGATCCTGAACTAGTTGTGAATGTTTCAAAAACCATGTCGCTCGAATTCATCCCACCAGCAATCTCAGAGGACTGTCTGTATCTGAATGTCTACACTCCAGCTGAAGCAACGAAGGGGAACAAGCTTCCAGTGAGTAAAAGTGGCAGGGTGCATATTTTATATAGTATAATACAGCACTGATGCCATTTTCTGCACTAGATGAGTTTGGTGTCCTGGGCTCTTTTCCATTACAACCCTTCTCCCTCCAGGTCAACAAATATTTACCACCTTAACTGAAGCCTCACAGTCAGTTTCAGATTTTCTTGTTTCATGTCCAAAGATAACAGCAAATAATTCAAATGATTCAAAATGAATGCAAATGGAAGCAAAATGACAACAAAGCAACACAAAGCTCACCCCAGACCTCCTGTTGCATCGTCCAAGCGACGCCTTCTTAATATGTGGGTGCATGTTGCTTCTGAGCAGTGTTGGTCAAGTTACTTGAAAAAAGTAATCAGTAACTAATTACTGATTACTTCCCCCCAAGAGTAATCACGTTACTTTACTGATTACTTATTTTCAAAAGTAATTAATTACTTAGTTACTTAGTTACTTTTTAAAAACACGATTTACAACCTGAATAGGTGATAAAGTGATAGATCTTTCAGCCCAATTCTACTTTTTCTACATAATCCATCATATAAAATGTAATCAAATGAAAAAGTCTCTTTTTAAAACTTGTTTTATTAGTTTTAATCTTTTAACTTTATGCATCAAGCAAAAATTTAATTATATGCAACATTCTCTGACTGGAAGAAATTAGTTTAATATTTAAACCTATTTTCTGCACATTCCAGCACAAAAAATAAAATATTTTTTGTGTTTACACTCAGTCTTTCAAATAGATGCAAGTAAAACACAGCAGAAAATAAATAAAGTCAAAGACTAGCGGTCCTGTTGCTCTATTTTCACCTGTAAAGCAGGAGTGGGGTAGGCGGAGGGTTACCCTGGTGCAGGTGTGCAGCGGTCAGTGGAAGAATCCGCGAGTTTCTCTGTGAGTTTCCCATTACGTCATAGCTACTCGGTGCTTGTTTGGAAGTTTAGGGTTTTTTCGCTGTAAAAAGAAGTTTTCTTCCCACGCACAACGGACACTAATGTTTTTGTCAC
The DNA here is from genome assembly GCF_963576455.1 of Neolamprologus multifasciatus. Lineage (NCBI taxonomy): Eukaryota > Metazoa > Chordata > Actinopteri > Cichliformes > Cichlidae > Neolamprologus > Neolamprologus multifasciatus. The sequence continues at coordinate 3,076,255 of NC_140445.1, read as the reverse complement.
TTTTTATGGAATCAAACTCAAAGTAAGGTCAGTACTTCCACGCTTTAAACGCTGCACGCTCATACTCTCTCTGCACTCGATATATGATCCATTGTTGATCTGCACACAGCTGTTGTCACGAACGTCGCACTCGCTTACGTCACTGTCATGAGACATTCTAGCAAAAAAATCACGGTTTTAGTAACGCAGTAACGCAGCGTTCCTACGGGAAAGTAACGGTAATCTAATTACCGTTTTTGCAATAGTAATCCCTTACTTTACTTGTTACTTGAAAAAGTAATCGGATTACAGCAACGCGTTACAAGTAATGCGTTACTGCCCATCTCTGCTCCTGAGTGGCTAACACTTCTAACAAAGCCTTTCTTCCTTGGCTACACATTATTTTAGTGAAACATGCTCAGTAGAGGAAGCATAGCAGAATGTTGTGATTGTTTTCAGGCATCTAAATCCAGACTAAGGAGGTATCTCGCTCAGAGTCCTGCTATCTCCAAATATGCCTTATATGTTCTTGCAACAGTAAAGGTTAAGCAGTCACATACAGATCTTTATTGACACATCTTAATGAGAGTCCCCTGATCCCCACTGACATGGCCACTGCAGGGACGACAGAGCCCGCACACGAGGCGTACGACTCGCCCATCAGGGCCATTGCTATGGGCCAACTGTACAATTAAAGTGAGAGCTTGGTTTGCATTTCCAGGCATATTGTTCCTAGTGGGTGTTGGACTCCAGCAGGGGTGTCCTTTGCCACTGAGTCTGTTTCAAACTTTTATGGGTAGAATGTCTGGTTACAGCCGAGGGACAGAGGGTGTCACGACCGGTGGTTTCAGGATCTCATCTCCGCTTTGATGATGCAGCACTGCTGGCTTCAGTGAGTGATGATCGCCAGTGTGAAGTGGAGATTAAACTCTGAGTCGTGATTTTTATCTGAAAGAGGGTGGAGTGCCCACTCTGGCTTAAAAAAAACAAGTTGATGCCCAGAGTGAAGGAGACCTGAAGGGTTCCCAATACCTGTGGATCCTGTTAATAAGCGAAGCAGAAAGGGCTGAGATGAGAGCATTTGTGGCGGTTCAGTAATCAGATTTGGTTATGTCTCCTAGATTAGAAGGATTTAGGCTTAGGGGATTGTGAACTTGGAGGATACCCTGGTGTGGGTCCGGAAATGCTGGTGATATTATCTCTCTTGGCTTGCTCGGGAAAGCAAAAGGACGCTGAAGAAGTCGAGTTGGCTGTCGAGAAGGAAGTCTGGGCATCTCTGTTTTGACTGATGACATGGTTAAGCAGCTTTCCATTTGACCGTGTGCTTCTACTACGTTACCTTTTTCTTTTCCTCCAATCGGCATCGGTCCGGTGTGACATGCAGGTTCTTTGGCTGTGTTTCAGGTGATGGTGTGGATCCATGGAGGAGGTCTGGCTATGGGTGCAGCTTCACAGTATGATGGGGCTCCACTAGCTGTTTATGAAAACATAGTGATGGTTATTATTCAGTATCGACTCGGCATTCTGGGTTTCCTGAGGTAAGGAGTTGTTCTCCTTAACCTTTCAACATCCACCTGATCACATTAATTAAATTATTTCTAACAAAAAGGTTGAGCTAACTCACAATCTGCTGCCAATAATAACTCCAGCTGGTTCATCAGTCATGTGGTGGATATTATGAAGTTAAAGCAATCCAAAGAAATTGTGTCAACTCTTCTTCTTCCGAAGCACTGGAGATGAGCACGCCCAGGGCAACTGGGGTTTCCTGGATCAGCTGGCAGCCCTGAGATGGGTGCAGGAAAATATTGAAGCCTTTGGTGGCGATCCGCAGACGGTCACAGTGGCTGGAGAATCTGCTGGAGGAATCAGTGCATCCATACTGGTAAGGAAGAAATCAGCATGTCAAATCAACCTGCTAAACATTCGTTTAAGCTCAAATATGAGCACCTCAAAGTTAATACTGAGTAATTCAAGTGTTTGAGTATTTTACATGCATGCTGTCTCTTTTTGAACAGACTCTTTCTCCACAAGCAAAAGGACTGTTTCAGAGGGCAATCTTTCAAAGTGGAGTAGCAACACTTGGAACCTACACTACAAATCATCCTTTGTCTCAAGCGCAGGTGCTGAAATTTGAATGCGAGGAATTTGAAGTAGCTCACAGTGACTGCTCCATCAGCAGATCAACATATCTGCTTTGTAGCTCCTTTGAAGTAGCATCTAAATCTGGCCAAGAATGAACAGTTAATACTTCAGTGCTAATCAAGTCTTCACCACTATCTGAACAGACATGCATATAGATGCATTGTCCATGTTCAAAGCCCCACGCCCCCGGTACCGGGGGCAAAAAGGAGGAGATCACGTTTAATCGGTTATAACGCGGGTTGAGAAATATAAGTCCAGACATGTGTGGTATCCACAGAAACCTCAGAATCTCAGCTAAAATGTGATATAAACCATTTCTACAACCACCAAACACACCGAAAACAAGCTGTGATTAAACGAGCAGTTACGTAAATGCGCAGAAGTCCGCACAAACAAAACCGAACCAGAAATTCTTCAGACTTCGTGTAACCGGCTAAAGATGGGCTGGTTAGCTTCCAGAGCTATCACTGACTTCACACACCAAGTTTCACCACGATCAGACCAAAATTCACTGAATGAGCCGCAAAAGAAGATCACAAAAACACACAGCGGCGCAAATGCGCTAAGACAGAAATTGGCTTACTGTCCCGATTTCCTCCGGTATTTTCGCCGGTAGCCACGTGATTAACAGTAGTTACCATGCCTACCTAGCCGCATCAGAGCCTCCATTTTAGACCCACCTACAGACACGTGACTGAACAGACGCCACATGCAGTAAATTTGGGCCCACGTGGGTTTTGGCATCACAACGTCTGATTGGTTGAAGTGACGTGAACGTGGCATCGTCACTGTGAATCTATTGGCTCAAACAATTAAAAAGAGGTGTCAATCACGCAAATTGACCAAAAGAAACCAAAGTTACAGCCCGTCGGAGTTTAAAGGGCCAGAGGCCAATCAAACGCTCTATGCGCGCGGCAGAAAAGGGCCATTACCACGTAAATGTGTGGTTAATTCTTCAAAAATATATTTAAAAAAAAGCATTTTTAGGCCTGTTAATAAATTTATTAATTTCTGCTCTTTAATACCTAAAAAAATCAACTGGCATGGTGTCCAATTGTGTGCCAAAATTGGACATTTTTGTACAACGTCTGGATATTCAGTTCAGTTCAGTTCATTTTTATTTCAAACATTTCAAACATGAGCCTTCACAATCATTACAATATATTATTCCATTATTTGTTTGAAAAGGAGTAGGTAGAAGTATTTACTTATTTGTCCCTACCCCCTCAAGTTTTACCTCTCATTCATTTAAATTTTTTTTTTAGTCTTAAATTAAACAAACAACATATGAAACAAAAGTAAAGCAAAACAAAACATACATAAATCAAAAATAAGAAATTAGCAAGCCCCACCACAGTATAGTTTCTTTCATATGAAAAATACAGAAGGTGTATATTTGCAGATACACAAGTTATGGAAAAACAAACAAACCAAAACAAAACAAAAAAAAGAACCACAACACCATTACCAGCAACATTACCGTCCTGGGTTAACCCCGTTTTCTTCATTGTTATACTTATTTAAAATCAGGTTTTTATATTTTACTTTAAACTGTTTTATGTTTTTACTGTCTTTTATTTCTTCTGTTAGACTGTTCCATAATTTAACTCCTGCAATTGAGATAGACATAGTTCTTAAAGTTGTTCTAGCACTTTGTACTTTTAAATTCCATTTCCCTCTTAAGTTATACCCACCTTCTCTTTCTATGAACAATTTACAGATTTCTTTTGGAAGCAATTTATTTCTTACTTTATACATTATTTGCGCTGTTTTAAGCTTCACCAAGTCTTGGAATTTAATAACTTGCATTTTGACAAAGAGTGCATTTGTATGGTCCCTGTACCCCACATTATTTATTAATCTAATGGCCCTTTTCTGTATTACAGTTATTGTTTGTGTGTATTGTATTGATAGGGCTGTAATTTTTCACTGTTTCACTTTAGAAACATGAGTCTTTGCACAGATGATGTTTATATGTTGGTTACTGAATTTCTGGAACCAAATGTGATCTGAGGCATATTTTTCAAAGGGTTATATGCTAAAAATTAAAAAAAATAATTAGGCGAGGATAAAATCTACTTACTTTTTCTGTGTTCCAGTCTCAGTAACTTTGACACAGTAATCTCTGCTTCAATATTTACACCTCTGATGAAATTTCCCAAGTGTTAGCTTTATTTTGATACCAAGATTGTAAGGACAGAGTTTGTAATTGCAGAGAAATAATCAATTAAATTTGGGCATTACATTTTCGAGCAGGAAGCTCAGAAACCCCCTTGGGGCTTAAGAGGTTAAAAAAGAAATCTCGAGATGGTAACAGTGAAATTGCTCAGTTTAACCCTTTCATGGATGAATTATAACAATCACAGTCAGGATTTTTATTCATCTTTAATCATGAAAAAAAGATTCTTGAACTTCTTTTTTCAAACATGTACTTTTCAAAGAGTTTTTTACATGGGTGGCAGGGTATGGAGTCACACATCAGTGTCCAATGTAGTGTTTTATGTGCAAGTATACCATCAACACTGACACAAATACAAGAAAACAGCCTTTGAATAGCTGTCCCACTGTGCGTGAAAGGGTTAAAGCTACACTAACTTCACTAAAGTTGGGTGAAGTTAGTGTAGCTTTAACCCTGGGGCAGCAAGAGATTGTGTTGTTTGTGATTGTCATTCATGTCCCCCACATACCCAGATTGTTGCGAGCCATATTGGATGTAACCACAGCAGCACAGAGGAACTGATCCGTTGTATGAAGGGGAAGAGTCAAGATGAATTAGTAGCCGCAACAAAGCAGGTAAATGATTGTGTTAACACGTGCAAGCAGACGTCTTCTGAATTCACTGAGGGCAGAGAAAAGAAAAACACACAATGAATCTGATGTTGTTCAAGCCAATTGTGTGAAAACGTGCAAGAATAATACTTAATTAAGGCCACTAGATGGCAGCATTTAAACACTCTCAGCTGGCAAACTCCAGCTTCCTGTATCCATTTGACGTCTGTTGGAAGTCATCAACAGTCACTTCTGTGCAGATGAAAATTTTCCTCGGGGCCGTGGTGGACGGCGAATTTCTGACTGACTTGGCAGAGGCTCTTCTTCAGAAACAGGAAGTGCTGAAGGTTCCGGTACTGATGGGAATCACAAACCATGAATTTGGCTGGATCTTACCTAAGGTCGCACAGATGCCTCTACACCAGTCTCTGTGGCTGATTCCACTCTCCTAATGTGTTTCCTGTTTAAAGTCTTGATCTAAATTTTGTTTTTGTGGATTGCAGAGCTTCGTCGCTCCTGGGTGGGAGAATGGCATGAACAGAGAGGCCGTGCTGGCAGTGGTGAACATGTTTAATCCTCCAGGGGTGAGCACAGCGACAGCTGGGCAGCTTTTCTTTATATCATTGATTCAATGATTTGATTGAAGTTGAGGTGAAGTTTTTTTGAGCTCAGGTTAAAATCAGGACTAGGCGCTATAATAAAACTCAGCTTGATCTAACAGTTTCAAAACCTGTTTCTCTGTTCCAGGCCTCCTTTGTTAACAACCTCATTGTAGATGAATACCTGCAAGATGCTAAAACTCCAGAGGAGATCAGAGACGGATTCACTGAAATCATAGGAGACCTGCTGATGACACTGCCTGTTGTCCAAGTGGCCGGGTACCACTCAGGTTAGAGAACGGGCTAACTGATCCAGCATGCCTTTATATTTAAATATTAGAGCAGGTGGACTTCCAAGGACTCCCAAAACCACACATATAAGTGCCAGAAATGAAACACTGTCATTCAGACAGTCGGGCCTCTCTATCAGAGACATTATGTGAAATGGGACTCAGCAAATCCGGAGCAGAAATCCGAACAAAACCAAAAAAACCCAAACTGCTTTCCTGGCCTTGCTTCCATACTTCCATTTTCTTCCACTCCTCCGAGGCCAGGTCGCATCCCTATCCCCAGCCACCTCCTCCGGCTTATCAAGGGAACACCAAGGCATTTCCAGGCCAGATGAGGGGTGTTATCTATTCAGCATGTCCTTGGTCTGTCTCGGGGTTCTTCCTGGTGGAACATGCCCAGAACACCTCACCCAGGAGTCACCTGGGAGGCATCCTTGTCAGATGCCCGAACCAATAGACCCTTCCGGCTAGTCAGAGCCGCTCTCGACAGAACACCTTATCCTATCTCTAAGGGAGAGGCCAGCCACGCTTTATAGAAAGCTAATTTCCATCGCTTGGATCCACAACCTGAGGGTAGGGATGTAGATTGACGGCTTTGCTTTTGCGCTCAGCTCTTTCTTCACCACGACAGCATCTGCATCACAGCAGCTATGGATGAATATAAAAAAGGTGATGATTCTACAATATTAAATGGAAACTCCCAGGAATCAGATGATCTCCAATGAGCAGCACTTGGCGACAGCAGGAACTAACAGTCTCTCTGCTGAAACAGACTCAGGGAATAGAAAAGAGATGACACAAGCACAGGAGCTTAGAGACCATCCATGGTTTTTCAGTGGCTGGTTGGTTTTGGTTAAAATAAACACTTTTATCTTGTTAAAATCAATTCACAATGCAGCTAGCTTCTCTTTATTTCTGCGGTTATCAGTGTACCTACTTATCAGCTTAGTTTTTGCTCCTTTAATCCAACTATAACTGATGCAAGGAAAGAAGCTCCTCAAAGCTTTATGCCAGTAGTGAACCGTGACTAACATAGTGAGGGGAAAAGTTCACTTTGTTCTGTTTAAGCCCAGCCTAACCATGCTGCTCTCATCTTTTGTCTCCTCGGCTGTTCAGACGTGGGCGTTCCAGTTTACATGTATGAGTTTGCATACCGGGCTGAGATATACAAACAGAACAGGCCCAGCTTTGTGAAAGCAGATCACGCAGATGATGTCGGCTTGATGTTTGGTGGATGTTTCTGGAATGGAAATATAAAAATCTTAGGTAAGTGTGTGGAGTATATTCCTTATAATACATTTTTATTGTGGTATCACTGATGGGGGAAAGTTGTGGCTAACAAATGGCTACAAAATGTTGTTTAAAAGGGACCTATTCTGCTTTCCCTTCTTGACTTAAGTCAAATAAAATCCCCAAAGTTCTAAATACTGAGGTCAGCACATGTACAGTAATCACTACGAGCCAAAAGGTGTAAGACAGCTGCTTTTCAGACAGTTTTTTCTATTCTTGCATCTATATGATGTCACAGAGAATGGATGTCCCTAATATGGTCATGTCGGGCACATAACTCTGGCTGGGAGCACAGAAGCTCCACCCACATGCGGTTTCAACTCTGTTTATGTCAGTCAAAGGGGGAAGAGTTAGACCAGCTTGTTTCAGACAGAAGATCCAGATTATCAGAGTCACAGAATAAAACCTTTGAGAATGGGCAGAATACATCAGCTTTAACCTTAGGAGACTGAAAGTCAGAGGGCAGCTTTGTGACTGACTTTCCACTGTCCCATTTTCAGGCAACGTCACCAAAGAGGATGAGAGATTTTGCAGGACGATGATGTCATACTGGGCTAATTTTGTCCGAGACGGGTGAGTAAAAACGGCTGCAAACCGCAAAACTACCGACCCTGTACTGTTGACTAACTTCATGACATGCTGACTATCAACTGGTAGCAACTGATACAGGGCTGATGATGTACGGTATAGTAGAAACAGAAAAGATAACTCTTGACTGGCCTCAACAGGTCTGCTTGCTGTTACTAACAACCTGTCTGGGTTTATGAGTCAGGTTCAGGTTGGCATCTGATCCAAATACAACACCTAATGGTTGCACGTTTGTCAGGGGAAATAGGTCACAGGTCAAGTCTATAAGAGCACTAATGAGGCCCGGGTTTGATCTCTGTTACCACCATGATGTCATCGAGGTTTTTCTTTTGGGATATAAGAAATATATCTTATCTCAGCTTTTCTCCTTCCAGCACATCAGCTTCCAGAACCAAATGCTCGACAGGAATTATTGCAATAAGTAATCAGTTTAATTAATATCAGCTGTGAGTGGCTGACAGGTGACTGCAGTAAATTTGCTGGTTGGAGTAGGAAATATTTAACCCTTTAAAGCCGGTTGGAGCGGGCACGCTCCGTTTTGCGTAACTTTTTTAAAATGCCGGTAGCTCTGCAACCACGTGAGCTAGCGCAAAAAGTTTTTTCCATATGAAACCGGAGGAGTTGTACTTACATCTTATGCCATCAGCTTGTCCTCGGTCACAGTTTCCTTCCACATATAACTTTGCAAAAACTGCATAAAAAGCACTTGCAGCAACAAAAACATAATATTCCAGAAACACGCTTTGCCGATCCGATCAGCTGTTTGTAACACTTCCTACGTCCATCAGCGCGAACTATCACATGTCCGCCATGACCTGCCCGAAACTGGAAGTGACGTCATTTTGTGGAAATTTAGTTTTTTATCATCAGGGCCTCATGAGCCTATACTGGTGTTTTTAAAAGTTATGTTTGACTTTATGACTTTCTGTGTCGTTTCTGGGATGCTTAGGACTCATATTGCACTGCTGGAAATAGTTTATTTTGATGCATATGCTGCTTTTTTACAAATTTGCATTATAATATTTATTTTCGTTTTTCTTGCAGTATATAAAAATTGGTGTATTTCAAAAATAAAACTATGAAGACACTCAAAAATAAATTTCCTGTGGTGGGAAACTATTTTGTGCAACTTTTTTGTATTTACAGTTTTGAGGGATAAGCCTCTTAAATTTCTCTAACTAGAAATATATGTTAAAAAAACAAAAACGATTTTCAATTTTTTGTAGTTTATTGCACTTTTTTGCAATTTATGTAATTACTATGCACTTAATGCATACATATTATTAATATTTAGGCTGTAATGGTTGTATTGATGTATAGCAACTTGAAATGCTCCCAAAAATGGCTCCACAGCATGTAAACATATAATATAAGCTCTGGCGGAATTGGTTCTATGGTAGGTCTTAAAGGGTTAAAGGATGCAACCCACATGGGCACACATGAGTGCAGTTGCCGTATACAAATGAAATGATGATATTTCTGCAGAATGAAAGCGCAGTGAACATATGCTGATGATCTTCTCTGCACTGACATCCCCAGCTCTCCCAATGGTCCTGGGCTGGTCAGCTGGCCTCCGTACAACAGGCAGACGCAGGAGTACATGGAGCTGGGCCCGACTCAGACCGTGAAACAGAAACTGAGGAATAACAGGGTCCACTTCGCTACTGTCACCCTGCCTCTGAAGCTCAGAGAGTTGGAAGCAGCAGCCAAACTGGTGCCTGGAAACTGATGACTGATAAAGTTTTACAGCGACAAACATCCAGAGTTATTTACAGCCCGAACTCTTTTTTCTTTGTTTAAGAATAGATTAACTGAGTGTTTTTCACAACTCTTGTAATTCTAAGTGATTTGTAACAAAACTGTAATTAAATTTTTTTTAAATAGGCATTGTTGAAATAAGATAATGCTTGATGAACTTTGAAATGAATTTTAAAAGCAAAAAGAGAATTATCAGGTCTTTTAGGTTATGTACTTGATTTGCTGATTGATTACTTTCCTAAAATAATAAATTAATAAAATGTGCCACTTATAATTTAAAATGCAATCATATATTAAAAGGCAAAGGAACAATCTTCACATCAAGAGTTTTGACTATTCCATTGCATAACTAATTCTTACATATCTAGAATGAAGGAATATATCTTATTATCATGTATTTAGTCCTGCCCACACCCGGTGAACTCTCAGAGGACTTTAAAAGGACACTAAAATAAAATATCAGTTTTATTGGAAAGTTGAGTAATTCTGTCTGACACTTGAATTACTGAAGGTCTTACTGGGCAAAGGTCAGAGCCCCAGTTTTATGTTACAGGTAACGCCGTATTTCTTCTATGAAAAATCAGTCAGAAGACACACAAAATACCAACAGCAAGGCTTGAAATGACTGGAAAACATAAAATGATTAAATGAGACATAAAACCAAAATGAGAAACTGAAACTAACCAAGAAAATGTCAAAATAAAATCGATGCAAAAAAGAATAAATAAAAATAATTAAAGTAACTGCAAATGATGCAAGACACCCTCAAAGACACAAATAAAAAAGTGACTTTTTCAAGGGTGTCAAGTTCAGGTTGTAAGCACAGAGTCACTCCACTCAGTCTGAGCTGCCAGAATATAAAACTCCAAAGACAAACCTGCACTACATGAAGCCTGTCACGGTTCAGCGGCTGCAACAAGTTTTTAGTCCAGCACAGAGCCCTGTCCTTTATCAGTGTTGGGGAGTAACGGAATACATGTACCGCCGTTACGTATTTAAAATACAAAATATGAGTAAAAGTATTCCATTACAGTCAAAGGAGCTTGCAAAGAAAAGCGTCTGGACTTCTTTAAGTTGAAGACGTTTCACCTCTCATCCGAGAAGCTTCTTCAGTTCTAAGGTCAAATGGTGGAGAGTCCCAGATATAAACCTGGTGGGAGTTTCCCCCCACAGAGGGACAAAAGGACCCCCTGATGATCCTCTAATCGCCTGAGCCAAGGTGTGAAACTGGGTGTGGGTCCCAATCAGCCAGAGTTTCAGGTGAGTTCATTGTGAAACCTGGCCCCACCTTATCATGCGAATTCCTGAGGTCAGATGGCCCAGGATGTGAGTGGGCGTTAAGGCGTCTGGGGAGGGAACTCAGAACTGGATTATAGATGGCAGAGAGTTGGTGTCGTAAACCACCGCCTCTGTTCAAAGATGGTCGCTCACAGTGGACATAGATTCCGTTACAGTTACCGTTACCGTTTAAAAAGGTGGTATTTAGAATACAGTTACTTTGTTGAAATAAATGGATTACACGGCGGTACTTCCCTGTTTCATATTGTGGCGGGTCAGGACTGTTTGGGTTTTGTTTGACAGCTACGTTCTGTTGTTCCAGGCGGCAGCGTTACGGTTGCCATGGTTACAGGGCGACACTCTCTCTCTGCGTGTTTCCTGGGTGAGAGAGCGCCTGTTGTTGTTGTTGTTGTGCTAAGCTAATAGGCAGAATGCTACAGGTATAGCTCTAAAGAATGTAGCATCATGGGCAGTGTAGTCCGTGCTGCAGGGAGAATGGACTGCCATACACGTTATGTGTCTGTGAGCGAGGGAGGGAGAAAAAGGAAAAGTACGAGCTGTCATCGAGCAGAAACGGGAGCTGGAAGCATGTAAATATAATAATAACCACTGCAGCCAAGAAGAGAGCCTGACGAGCCCAGTTGTAAGTAAGCTATTAAGACTCGACTGTACACCGTGTTCGTGTTTTCCTCTGAAACAATAAGCTCCGTTGGAGCAGCCTTTCAACGCCTCTCTCTGTCTCTGCTAGCAAAGTTGACCCAGACAACAAAGTAAAGCTAGTTTTCGGCTACGAGCCCGACACAGAACCCACCGTATTAGCCAGAGGTCCCTTTACTACGGTTCGGAGCCGCGGACCTTCAGTAACAGTAATAAATCACAGCAATAGTACATTCATGTAGTTGTAAACAGCATGATAATATATTAAGTAATCCAAAGTATTCAGAATACGTTACAGAATACATTTTGGGGCATGTATTCTGTAATCTGTAATGGAATACATTTTAAAAGTAACCTTCCCAACACTGTCCTTTATACCCCATATTCATACGGGACACTGTTAGGATGGCCTGTAGTGGCTGGCTTCAAATAGGAGGCTTGAGGCAGAGATGAGGTGTGTTTATTCACCTATATTAAAATTCCAAAAACATAACATGAAATAAAACAATGTAGCCCAGGGGTGGGACATGGATCCAGCAACGGCCCCTTAATAAACTGCTGCTAATTGGCCCTCGAGCCATACCATTATCTGGGGTTCCATACTAAACTACACACACATTTCTTACCTAATAACCTTTATTAATATCACACCAATGCTGTGTACATAATAACCATAATTACAATTATTAAATAAAATATTTCCCACTTGGCCTACCGACTACAATCTACAGTAAAGGAATATGGCTATCCAATCCTCACTTTAATCACTTGGTACCACCAGGAAACATTAAAAAGGCACTCAAGACACCTGGGAACTCTTTTGGCTGCCACACCATCAAGTGAAGCTGGAAGGCTGCCCACAAATAAACCCTACAGTCAAATAATCAATAAAAACATAAACTTTTTAATGAGTGACCTTTCCTTTAATATAAATTTTTAAATCACTCATATGTGTTTTATATGGACAAGTACAGACAGCTTGTATAGATCTGGGTAGAAAGAATGTGAAAGAGGCAGAAAACCTCCAGAGGATACCAGCTGACCTGCAGATACTACAGATGTGGGCATACAGATGGGGCAAATGTCTGAAGTAGCAGCCGTGATTGTCACGATTGACTGAACTGGATGGATCTCTTGAAGCAGGAGCTGAAGGCCGGTTAAGTTTGATTAATCAACAATGAGATTTCCACATAGGATCGGTCAAACCCCATTAACAACAGCCGCTTCCAGTGCTGCTGACCAGTAGTGTTCTGACAGACGGCAAGACAGACAAAGAGGAAAGTGGGAAGCATCTTCAGAAGCAGCAAGCATGAAGAAAAGGTGGGAGTGCAGATCTGGACTTTAAATACAAACAGAGATGGGCAGTAACACGTTACTGTAATCCGATTACTTTTTTCAAGTAACGAGTAAAGTAAGGGATTACTATTGCAAAAACGGTAACTAGATTACCGTTACTTTCCCGTAGGAACGCTGCGTTACTGCGTTACTAAAACTGTGATTTTTTTGCGAGAATGTCTCATGACAGTGACGTAAGCGAGTGCGACGTTCGTGACAACAGCTGTGTGCAGATCAACAATGGATCATATATCGAGTGCAGAGAGAGTATGAGCGTGCAGCGTTTAAAGCGTGGAAGTACTGACCTTACTTTGAGTTTGATTCCATAAAAAGTGACAAAAACATTAGTGTCCGTTGTGCGTGGGAAGAAAACTTCTTTTTACAGCGAAAAAAACCCCTAAACTTCCGAGCAAGCTCCGAGTAGCTACGACGTAATGGGAAACTCACAGAGAAACTCGCGGATTCTTCCACTGACCGCGGCACACCTGCACCAGGGTAAACCTCCGCCTACCCCACTCCTGCTTTACAGGTGAAAATAGAGCATCAGGACCGCGAGTCTTTGACTTTATTTATCTACATCTGCTGCAATAGACGTAGGCTGCCGGGGGATTCCCATGATGCATTGAGTTTTTCCTTTCCAGTCACCTTTCTCACTCACTATGTGTTAACAGACCTCTCTGTGTTGAATCATATCTGTTATTAACCTCTGTCTCTCTTCCACAGCATGTCTTTATCCTGTTTTTCTTCTCTCACCCCAACCAATCACAGCAGATGGCCCCGCCCCTCCCTGAGCCTGGTTCTGCCGGAGGTTTCTTCCTGTTAAAAGGGAGTTTTTCCTTCCCACTGTCGCCAAAGTGCTGCTCATAGGGGGTCATATGATTGTTGGGCTTTTCTCTGTATCTATGAAGCACCTTGAGGCGACATTTGTTGTGATTTGGCGCTATATAAATAAAATTGAATTGAATTGAATTGAATTTATTTTCTGCTGTGTTTTACTTGCATCTATTTGAAAGACTGAGTGTAAACACAAAAAATATTTTATGTGCTGGAATGTGCAGAAAATAAGTTTAAATATTAAACTAATTTCTTCCAGTCAGAGAATGTTGCATTTAATTACATTTTTGCTTGATGCATAAAGTTAAAAGATTAAAACTAATAAAACAAGTTTTAAAAAGAGACTTTTCCATTTGATTACATTTTGTATGATGATTATGCAGAAAAAGTAGAATTGGGCTGAAAGATCAGGTTGTAAATCGTGTTTTTAAAAAGTAACTAAGTAATGAATTACTTTTGAAAATAAGTAATCAGTAAAGTAACGGGATTACTTTTTTGGGGAAGTAATCAGTAATTAGTTACTGATTACTTTTTTCAAGTAACTTGACCAACACTGAATACAAACTGACAGGAAGAGAGCTGGCTGGTGTGGTTTAGAGAAGAAAGGCAGATCCTGTGTGGGGGGGGGGGGAGACCAGGTGGAAGGGAAGTGATTGGTGGTGATTGTAACAGGCAACAGTTTAGGTGCAGGTAAAGGGAACAGAGATGATAATCAGGTGTTGGATAGATATGGTGTTAAGGAGAAAAATGAACGATAACAGTGGATTTTGTGAAAAGGATAGAAACGGCTGTGAACACATATCTCAACAACAGTGAGAAACATAGTGTAACATATAAAGTACACACAGGTGGACTACAGAAGAAGACAGTGAGAGGAGACTAAGGTGGTGTCAGGGGAAGATGCTTCTGTATCTGGTGGCAGCTCGTAGGATGACTCAGGAACAGGAAACTGGTGAAGGCAGAGGCATAAATTAAGTGATTTGGAAGTTGACGAGAGAAGAATGTTGCTCATGGTTCAGGGAGGACACAGGCTCTGGGTGGAAAGGAAAAATGACCAGATGACTGGGAAAGTACAGCTGAAGTGGTGAGGGGACATTGCAATGAAGGTATTTGGTGTATCAACTTGAGCAAAAAAATTAGCCAAGGAGAAAGAGGAGGAACAGGAAGTATTCAAAGGAAGAAACGCAGGATAGTCGGGGAGAAGAAGAAAGTACAGGAGTGCTGGGAGGTGATAAGGACTAGGCTAGGCCAGGGTTTTAATAGTTTTGCAATTTTCATTAATTTTTATTTTTATTTAGTTTTGACTTCAGATTTTCAATTTTATATCAGTTTTAATTAGTTTTTACCAATTGTTTGCTAGTTTAGTTTTTATTTTTTTGAAAATCCTTAGTTTCAGTTTAGTTTTGATTAGTTTCAGTTATAGCTTTAGTTGTGTTTGCAATAATTAAGTGTAACAAAAATCCCAGTTTCATCATATCAGTCATTCTGCTCATCCTTGGGTATGTTGCTATTCCAGCTACCATACTGCACCCTGGACAGGTCGCCTGTCTGTCGCAGGGCTAACACGCAGAGACAGACAACTCACATTCCCACCTATGGGTTCTTTAAATAAATAAATAAAGGCAGATGAACAACCATTGATACCAGGCAACTATAAAATGTATATCTTGGCCCCAATGAGACTATTAACTCTCGCAGCACCGGGTGTTCGTAATTGTGGTTCAAGTGAATTGATAAACTTTTTGAAGGTAATTGACTCACACAGTTGTGTAGATATCCCCGTCCTGTTGTCTCGGGATGCATCACGCTGCCTTGCCTGGGGTTAGCTTCTGTTTTCTGGGGATGAGGGTTGAGTGTGCTCCCTTACCTTCTCAAGCTAAGCTAGGTTAGCCTTCTTGTGTGAGCTTTTCAAGTGCACTTTAAGGTTTGTGGGATTTTTTTCCCTTTAGAAATGTCCCTCATAATTTGTCTCTTTCCACTACAAGACACTTGCTTTATCCAAAACACAGTCATATTCAAAGTAATCCCAAATTGGACTCTGGCACTTTCTTCCGACTTTTCCTGACATGATTCTGTGCGTGGACGGAGCAGCGACACAGACGACTCGACTAACGTGCTGCCACCTGCTGGCATAATGAGACACAGCAAGAAAAAAATCTGGAAACTAAACTTCATTTTCACCCTTGACTATTGTATGACACGCACACATCAACGAAAACTAAACACATTTTTGCTATAAATTCAGTTAATTTTAGTTCGTTTTGTGAACACTCATTCCAGTTTTAGTTAGTTTTCCTTTTTTTGTTTTTATTTTTATTTCCGTTAACGAAAATGTTTTTTCACTTCTAGTTTTCGTTATTTCGTTAGTTTTCGTTAACGATAATAACCTTGGGCTAGGCAGAGAAATGGAGCTGCAAAGGATATTACCAATTAATAATTAATATTAAAAACAACAGTGTATATGCATTTATGTGCTTTTATGCAGCATGCTTACATAAACTCATTGAAATCTGTGTTTTTATGTTTAAATGAAATAAAACTGCTTTTCTCTTTTCTTTTGTGCACGTTTGGTGCTTTTAAAGGTCAAATATTGACTCAGTCACCAAATGACCTATTTTCTCATGTTTTTAGTGCTGTGTTGCATTATACTGATATATTTTTATGATCTTTATTTTTTTTTTATAACCAATTGATAATATCTCTGTCACGGACTGCCAGGGCAGACCGTGTGGAGCTCATGTGGCCGAGTGGGCTGCTTTAAAATCTGAAACCTGGTCACAGGCCGAGACTGAAGAGACAGTGTGACAGAAGAAACCAACTGTATCCAGAGGCCAGGGAGTTTTGAAACCAGTACTGCTTTAACCATTAACACACTCTCTGGGGACTCTGAGACTATTAAGGATCATTCTGAGTCTGTGAAGTCCTGTTCTAACAGGTTTGAGCCTGCCGTTATTCCTGCGTCCTCTGAGAGTCTATCTGTCCGGCCCACAAGCTGGCTGGAGACCCACAGGAGTGTTCTGCTGTATACGTGAACCAAGACACTGCAACCGGGGCCTGTAATGAAGTAAGTTCTGCCTATGTTGACACAGCAAGGAAATACTGAGTATAAGACTGCCAGTTTACAGTTATGTTTTTCTGCTCCTGAGGTTAATGAACCCAAGTCTGAGAATAAAGACTTTTTTAATGTTTGTTAAAGACGATGAAAATATACGTTTGAGCTTTGACAGACCGCACTCTGTGGGAGGCTCTCACCCGTTATATGATTGTACTCTTAACATTTCTAAGCCAGTCATGGACAATTCCTTTCAAGTCACAGAATCAGTATGCGATAATATGAATATGAATATATATGAATATGAATATATGAATAATATTTCTGTGGGAAATCTTGTTGAAAATGTTTCTTGTGTACCTGAAGCAACTCCCTGTGAGGTAAACAGCCTGTCTGAGGCTCAGCTCTGTCCTGTATCTGTACTCTCACTTCAGATGAGGACAGCTGACGCCCAGCAGCCGCCTGCAAGTGGCGGTACCCAGTGTTTGAGTTTTAGGTATTTTTGTATTCATTTTCGATCTAGTTAATTTCTAGGTTGCTGTTTAGTCCTTATTTCTTAGTTGTTTCTGTCATCTCCGCCTGTACTCAGTCTCCCTGGTTCCTGCGTCTATGTGTCATGTTTCTTGTCCATGCGGTTAAGTTCATGTCATGTTTTATCTCCATGTCTATGTCTCTGTGTTTCCTGTTTTATTTTGGAAGAGTCTGGTGTTCTTTGTTCATTGTAGCTAGTGTTACTCTCCTCTGTATTGTCATTGTGTTTCATTCGAGTCAGCTGTGTTCTCATGTGTGTTCTTCCCCTGATCCCCTCATGTGTGTATTTAAGTCCTCAGTCTTCCTTTGTTCATCGTCGCGTCGTCTGTGTACCTCTGGTCAGGTTAAGTGTTTTTCAGGATTCAGTGCAGTTCATGTTTGCCATTTGGTTTATGTTGTTTTTCATGCAGCCGCACGATGAGGTTCTGTGCAGGTCATGTTCATGTCTGTTTCGTCACGCCATTTGGTTCAGTTTCCATGCATCTGCACAGCATTCTGTTCACGGTGGTCATAGTTATTCCTTTCAGTCAGGTTAGTGTTTTTCCAGTTTAGGTTTTTGGTTAGTTGCAGTCTCTCTCCCTGTTATGTTTTGTCTACCCCCTTCTGCATCAGCCCAAATAAAGGCTCGCTTTCAGTTTAAGTTCACTCCCGTCTCCTCGCCTTTGTTCGCGCCTGGGTCCACCACACACACTCTCCGCTGGCCGTGACAGTAACTTTCTTAAAAGTCAGGCATGGATGTGCCTCATTAGACCATTACCAACCCACCACCAATCCAGTTCTATCAATAGATCAATTTATTTATAAGCACATTTAAAAACACAGGTTGACCAAAGTGCTGTACACAGTAAAAAAGTAAAACGTAGAAACAAACACAAAAAAACCTCAGTCACAATTAAAAGCCAGAGAGTAAAAATGTGTTTTCAGACGGGTCTTAAAAATGTCAAATGTTGGAGAGAAGAGGCAGACTGTTCCAAAGTTTGTGTCCAGCAATCAAAGGCCCGGTCTCCTCTGTCATTTAGCCTTCTTCTAGGGAACACTAGAAGTAGGGCTGGGCGATATGGCCTAAAATTCAAATTGCGATATAATTTGAAGCATGTGCGGTAACGATATATATCACAATATATTCTTTTCTTCTGTATAATGTATTTTCCACACTATAAGGCACACTTAAAATCCTTTAATTTTCTCAAAAATCGAGACTGTGCCTTATGTATGAATTCTGGTTGTGCTTACTGACCTCGAACAGATTTGGGCATGCAGAAATCTGCTAAAAAAATGTTTTAGTACAACTTTTGGATTGTCAGAGCATTACGGCTGCCGTAGTGAGGAGCTTCGCGGAGTAATCTGGGTTCAAAACTCCGCCAACTTCAGGTCCCAAAGTCAAACAAACACTGAGAGTTAAAAACGGTCTAAATTCTTTCATCTTTAATTAAATCATCAGCATTGCTGCTTTATCGGGTGTAACAATTAAGTTCTACATCCATAAAAACAGAATTTATTAAATTTAACGGAGTTAGAAGTTAACAGGAAGTTAGCTCGCTAGCTTCCACCTAAACATGACATGTTCTGACAGAGATTTTTGAAACTAATTAAAACGTACAGCTCTGCTACCACTTCCAACATAAATGAAGACAGGAAACTAAACAGCAGTGGCGTTTGTAGAGTTACTGAAGTTGGACTACCTGGTATATAATGTTGTGCTACGTGATTGCTAGCGACACAGCTATGTTAGCATAGCATTAGCACAGTGAAGCTGGAGGTTGAACGGCAACTTTTTTTCCACTCGATAAAAGTTAACGTGAGGGATTCTGGTGGTCAGGGACAAATGCAATCGCATAGCAGGATGCTATACACGGGCCAAACTTCAGTCAGGGTTCAGTCATACGAGGTTAGTCATTAACATACTGCAACAACATGGGAACAGAGCAGCTGCGAGAGAATTCAACATTAATGAATCAATGTTACGGAAGTGGAGGAAGCGCAGTTTTTGGCTTTCCCCATATTTCAAACGTGCTTCATCTCTTTGCTATGACTGTCATAATTTGCAGATGACAATGGTTTTAGCCGCTGCGATGCTTTCGGCCAAAACAGGCGCAGCTTGATGACATCATCAACATGCGCTATCGCGATAGAGCGATATAGTCAAAATCTCTATCGTTGGCCAAATTTATATTGTTTCTATCGTATATCGTTTATATCGCCCACCTTTAACTAGAAGCAACTCTAAGCTGAGCTCTATTTGGAGAATTTTAAGTTAAAAGATCAGAGAGGTATGACGGAGCTAATCGATGTAGACTTAAAAACAAGCAATAAAATATTAAGACAATTCTACAATGTACACTGGAAGCCAGTGTAAATGAGCCAAGACTGGGGAAATATGGTCGTGTTTACGAGTGCCGGTCAAGAGTCGAGCTGCAGCATTCTGAACTACCTTAAGATGAGAGAGCAGCTGGCTGATACCATAATAAAGACTATTACAGTCGTTAAGCCTGGATGAAATGAATGCATGGATCACTTTCACAAAATCAGTAAATGACAAAATGTTCTTAGTGTTTGTAAGAGCCCTGAGCTGGAAGAAGCTGTCTTTTACAACAAAATGTATTTGTTTCTCAAATGAAAAACTGCTATCAAAGAACATCCATCCATCCATCTTCTTCCTCCAGTAATCCAGGGCCGGGTCACGGGGGCAGCAGCCCAAGCAAAGAAACCCAGACCTCCCTCTCCCCAGCCATCCTCCAGCTTGTCCGGGGGAACACCAAGGCGTTCCCAGGCCAACTGAGAGATATAATTTCTGCAGCGTGTCCTAGGTCTGCCCCAGCATCCTTGTCAGATGCCCGAACCAGCTCGACTGGCTTCGATGTGAAGGAGCACCGACTCTACTCTGAGCCCATCCTGGATGGCCGAACTTCTCACCCTATCTCTAAGGGAGAGGCCAGCCACCCTTCAGAGAGAGCCAATTTCCGCCGCTTGTATGCGCGATCTCGTCCTTACGGTGACTACCAACAACTCATGACCATAGTTGAGGGTAGGAATGTAGATCGACCGGTAAATTGAGATCTTCGCTTTTACACTCAGCTCTCTCTGAGACCGGTACAGCGTCCACCTCACTGCAGCCGCAGCACCAATCCGTCTGTCGATCTCCCGCTCCCTTCTCCCGTTACTCGTGAACAAGACGCAGAGATACTTAAAATCTTCCACTTGGGACAAGAACTCACAGGCACTCCACCGTTTTCTGGCTGAGGACCATGGCCAAAGTTTTGGAGGTGCTGATTCTCATTCCCACCACTTCACACTCTGCTGCGAACCATTCCAAGGTAAACTGGAGGCCATCACCCGATGAAGCCAACAGAACCACATCATCCACGAAAGCAGAGATGAGATTCTGATACCACCCACGTAAAAGGCTTCCGCCACTTGGAGCCCCCAAAGATTGGTGGGTCATCCCCTTGGTCCCAGACTCTGCTTCCTCCACAGAAGACGTGCCAGTGGGATTAAGGAGGTCCTCGAAATATTCCTGCCACCGCCCGACAATTTTCTCAGTCGAAGTTAGCAGCACTCCACCTGCTCTACCTGCACTATACACAGTGCAGGTAGAGCACTGCTTTCCCCTCCGGAGTCGCCCGACGGTTTGCCAGAATCTCTTCGAGGCATTCTGAAAGTCTTCTTCCATGGCATCCACGAACTCCTCCCACACTTTTAGAGAGTCTGTAGAATTTATTTTAAGAGGAAAGTAGATTTGAGAATCATTGGCATAACAGTGAAATGAGAGTCCATGTTTCCTGAAAATAGAGCCTAATGGGAGCATGTAAAGGGAGAAAGGGTACTGGGCCCAGGTTAGATTCTTGAGGGACCCCACATGTAAGGGGGGTGGATGTGGTGATGAAGAGCCACCAAACCTGACAGAAAAACTCCTATCAGTCAAAGAGGATCTGAACCATTCAAGTGCAGTTCCTTTAACACCCACACAGCTCTCCAGTCTTGATAAGAGAATCCCATAATCCACTGGATAGAGTCAACAATTAATAAAAGATAATTGAACACTTTAAAAAGCACAGTTTCAGTGCAATGTAGCGCTTTGAAACCAGAATAAAATGTTTCTGAGATGGCATTAATTTGAGAAAAGCCTGAAGCTGAAGGAAGACAATTTTCCCCAGGATTTTGGAAAGGAAGGGGAGTTTAGAGATTGGCCTAAGATTTGAGAGAACTGTTGCATCAAGATTAGTTGTTTGTTCAGTTACACTAAATGTTACAGGCAGCATAGCATTCTCCATGACTACTCCAGACACTTTTACATCTGTCACAGATGTGCACCCTGTACTCAGGGTTAATCTGCTTAATGTGTGAAAATCACACATTAATCACTTATACATCCTAAGGTTTTAAAACTGAGCTTAAATAAATGATTAGCGGCAATAAAAGCCGAGGGAGGTCAACAGTGATCACTGACTGTTTTAGGAGCTTTTTGAGATTAAATAGAAGAAAATACAAAACATTAAACATGTTAACGACACAAAAGCCATATTAAACGCAGACTACTTTAGGCCCGGAAGTAGGATTCGTCACGTCATCACTTAACGACCAGATAAAGGGATTCGCGGAAGTGGGGTCAGATGTTACCTTGGTTACACTTATGTTCGAACATGGTGTTCGTTATGGCCAAACTGTGGTTTGCACAGAAGTTCAACAACAAAACACTGCTCGGGTTCAGATCCCAGAGGCCGTTCCTCCCAATCATACCCCCTCCAGGTCTCACTATCATTGCCCACATGAGCGTTGAAGTCTCCCAGTAGGACAACAGAGTCCCCAGATGGAGCACCCTCCAGCATCCCACCCAGGGACTCCAAGAAGACTGGGAACTATAAACCGCCACTGAGCCCACAGACAACAGCACAGGCCCTTGCCGGGCACAGGTTGGCCTGACTCCAGGGTGGGGCCCCAGTAACCCTATCCTGGGCAGGGTGTTCTACTCATAGGGTCCTTCTGAATTGCTCTTGTCTTGTCCCTCACCCAGGACAAGTTTTCCACGGGAGACACTACCAACGGGCAGAAGCCCCCAGACAACATAGCCCCTGGGATCCCTAGTACACACAAACCCCTCCACCACGATAAGGTAGCAATTCGCAGAGGGAAAAAACAGGAACAAATGTTTTGTTTGTTTGTTTTATTTGTGACAGGGTATGTGTAAGAAAGTACTTAAATATAGAGTTTAAATTTGCTGTTTTGCTAAGTTATCTGTTATGTGTAGACACAACACTGATTCATTCCTTGAGTTTGGTGTCTTTTCTATGGTTGAATGATTCATAGGTCAGTGTTGAGTGACTTAACAAACAAAAGCAAACATTTCTCTGAAAATTGTAAGCTACAAGGACTGGACTGAAAGAGCTCTTTAAAAAAAGAAAGTCTGGCTCCTTGGAAGCAAAATATAAAGAAATCAGGAGTGACTCAAAGAGATTACACAGTACTGTAAAACTCTTATCTGTTAATCCCTTAATAACATTTTCTTGATTAAAGTCTAACTCATAAATTTAAGAGGTTTGGATGCTGTCAGCTCGGTGCACGTTCCATCTGGAAGGTTTGTTTGTGAAAGTATTTTCATGAATTTGGTTTAGTCATTAGTTGTGGGTCAAAGGCAACAGGCTATAAAGTCAGCTAAACTTTAATGGAGCTCTGGGGTTTTCATGTGTCTTATTGCTTCTGACTACTCAACATGTAATCACATAACAGTCCTTATCATGTTTTTTAATCTAGTGATGATTTTAAATGATGCAGGCCGGCATTCTAGCAAATAAATATTGTGTTTAAAATATTTCACAACAAGATCAAACAAAAAATAAACCCTTAAAAATCAGGATCCTGTCACGGCCCGCGAGGGCAGACCGTGTGGAGAGTGTGTTTGGTGGACCCAGGTGCGGACACAGACGCTGGAGGCAAAACTTGTGCTAAGCTCAAAGCGAGCCTTTAATCAGGGCTGATACAGAAGGCAAAATAACAAACCATAAACTATGGGAATGACAAAACTAAAAACCTAAACTGGAAGTAACTAAGGCTATGAACGAAGACCAGGACTGAACTATGACGAAGTACTGCGGACAGACTATGAACACGACATGAAAAACTGTGAACGAGATCTTGGTACTGGCACATGAAGGTGCAGGGAAACATGACTGGAGAAAGTGACTATGAACACGTCCAATACCGAATCTTGCAGACTAGAAACATGACGTGCAACTAGAAATAATAGGGTGCATGAACAGCCGACGCGACACTGACACGAAGACACACTGGGCTAAAATACACTGAGGAAGTCATCAAGGAATTAGAGACAGAAGGGGAACACAGCTGGGAGGAATAAGACCTAACGAGACAGGGGGAACAAAGCTAGAAACACTGACATAAGACAGGAACATGAACCTTCAGAGTAAAACAGGAAACAAGACACCACTAAACAAAAACGCAGACATGACACAGAGACAGACTAGATACTGAACTAAACCTGCAATAAACATGAGAACACAAAACCTACAAACTAATCCCTAAACAAGAATAACTGAAACATAGAGTCATAATCATCAGCATCATAATAAGGAAAGAATCCAAAATGCAAAAACACACCAAAACACAACAACTCAAAATACTGGGTCAAACTGACCCAGAACCGTGACAGATCCGAAACAAGTACAGAAACAGTATCATATTGCCCACTAGAAGCAACTTATTAAGTCTGTATATGTATACTTGCTATGCATACTTTAATAAAAATGCTTCTTGATAAGAAACTTTGCATCCTTTATATTTTGGTTCTTATGTCAGAGTCTGTGACAAAGTCAAAAGGAAGATTAAGAAATTTTAGCATTAATAACACACAGTACACACCACAGATACATATAAATGTTTTGTGAATCGGTGTACTTCCATTAGGTGTGAAAAAGGCATTTATAGTTCCAGCGAAACTACTGACATTGTCCCTTTCAAGCACCACGCTTGAAATAAATGAAAAGCCTCGTCACATTAACATCTGACCTTGACCTTTGTCTTAGTGGAGAGATAACCAACAGTTACTAATCAGCTTTTGTATCTTGCTCAAGAAAACTGATAAGGAAATGTAAAATGAAGCTTCCAGTAGTTTGAGGACTTCCCCAAACTGGTTTCCAGCCTCTCAGTCTCGGTCAATCATTACCCTCTCTAACATATCACAGCCAAATAACTGCGGGGTCACAGCAGGAACCAGCAGGAGAGAAGAAAACAACGACCGGAGGATGCTGACGAAGCTGAGCGAAGCACTGTGGAACTATCACAGCCTTCTCCTGATCATCCTCACGCCGCTGCTGCTGCTCCCTCTTCCTCTGGTCATCGGAACAAAGGTGCGTGCACAAATATGACGGGAACTGTATCCCCTCCATAACAGTTTCATTTAACTGAAATTACATTAATCAGTGTTTTATATGGATCATTATTTCCATATTGTGAAAGATGTTGCCACTGCTAGTTTTAATCGTATAGCACATAAACTTTATGATATGATCTCAGTAGGTTGTAGTTATTGTAGAGTTTTTGTGATGATCTGAACAGTCTCTGTGCTTTATTAAGTTTACGTTTGCTCTTTATTTGCTTTATCAGCCAGTCATGGATTTGTACTTATACACTTTTTTCAACTCTGAGCACTTGGAGCTCTTTTACACTTTTTCCCGTCACTATAAATACTGCTAACAGACCTTTGTGCATAGTGCCAGCTGACCCTTGATCCTTTTCTAAAACTGTCTGCATATAAAACTTTATATACTCATAAAATGAAAACACATAAAATGATACCTCATGGTTAGTTTTTTACAATTTCAGTTAACAAATGACTTTTCTGAGATTGCAAATAAAGCTCAATATCCGATTACAGAAAGTAATCATTGGAAATAGGTCAAAGGAAAGCCTTTGCAGTGCAAAAACAAAATTAGTTTAAAAATACAGCTTGCCAGTGGGATTTTGTTTTTCAGGCTATAATAAGATTTGATATATTTAGTTGGATTTAGTTAGTGGTCTCGAGACCACTTTGACGTGGTCTCAGTCTCGCTGTCTCAGATCGACATAGTGGTCGGGAGATTTGGAGTCAACAATATCCATGACACACAACGTAACGTTCGATAATGTGTCATGCGCAAAAGCATCAGCTCTAAGAGCCGTGCTTACAGAGTGCTTTGTAGTGAATCAGAAGAGTCGACTCCCATTGAGCGAGAGCTCTCACACAGTGGCTCAGCTACGCTCCAATCCCTCCATATTGTGGCCAATCATGTGCGAGGATATAGGATAATATCATTATGTGAAAAACGGTGAGGAGGGCTGTGCGAGTGCATCGCAAAAACACATAAATATGTCTGACACCCGTAAACGAAGCAGCATCTGGCTGCAGTTTAAAGACTTTTTTGTCTCGGTCTCGTCTCGACTTTGTCTTGGTCTTCTTCTTGTATTGGTCTCGATGCCCTCTGGTCTTGGTCTAGGCGGTCTTGACTACAAGTCTAATATATAGTAGAGATCAGAACAAGATTGTATCAGGAGAACCTAGAATTTTAGTTAAGGACTGTGGGTGATGTGGAAGTTCAAAAAGCATAAAGTCCATGAAGCAGCAAATCAAGTGCACAGCATAAACTGACACGGAGCACATGAGAGAATAGCTGAGACAAAGCACAAGGGGGAGACAACACTATTTTTTTAAAATGGGGAGCATTCAGGTCGACACATCAGTGAGGAAAAGAGACATGGCTGCATGAGATCGATGCAATTATGGGCGAGGAAGTAACAATAAATACTAGACACAAACAACCACAAGGAAACTCCAACAGAAAAGTAAACTCTGCATAAGGAAAGGACACAAAAGGAAAAGAATGTGAAGTGAAGGGAACTAATAACATCCGATATGCAAAGTAACTGCAAGAATTCAAGACTGACAAGATCAACAGACAAGCTAATGGTAATAAAAACGGAAAACATTATTGCACCATCAAGCAGAACTTGATAGTGTGACACCCAAAATGCTGGGCCCTGACTGTGAAGCCTGGTGGTGGAAATGTTCATGCAGATCCACAACCGGATGGTTCAAAAAAAGAAAAAGTGAAGATAATAGAAAGATAACCGCTGGAATGAAGGTTAAATTAGACAATGCTTCAGTCCAAATAACTAGCTGAAGGTGTTTGAAGGTAGCTGCTGAGTGACGAGAGAGACTCTGGCTTAGTGGACAAGCTGCTGCGTCTAATTTTTGCATTACATTTATATAAAAATGACCTTTAGCTATAATTACAGTCATCGATGTGTGTGTGTAATCGTGTTTTCCCTGTAGGAGGCAGAATGTGGCTTTGTGTTGCTGCTGATGGCGATATACTGGATAACAGAGGTGATTCCACTGTCCATGACCGCCATGCTCCCCGCCATCCTCTTCCCCCTGTGTGGCATCATGTCGTCCTCCAATGTGAGTCAATCAGAGTTACAGAGGACAAAATGTTCTTCGCCTCACCCCAACCAATCACAGCAGATGGCCCCGCCCCTCCCTGAGCCTGGTTCTGCTGGAGGTTTCTTCCTGTTAAAAGGGAGTTTTTCCTTCCCACTGTCGCCAAAGTGCTGCTCATAGGGGGTCATATGATTGTTGGGTTTTTCTCTGTATCTATGAAGCGCCTTGAGGCGACTTTTGTTGTGATTTGGCGCTATATAAATAAAATTGAATTGAATTGAAGTCTTAAGGATTGTTATTCTTTATGAATGCACAGCAGCAGATGTGCTGCTTGTGTGCCTACATGTGGAAAAAGAAGCACTGACTTAAACATGAAATGTTTCTTTTTTTTCTCGACAAATAATAAAGTTTTCCTAATTTCTTGCTCTGTATGATTTACAGCTCAGAACAATTGTTTGTACTGATCCAATTATTTAATATTTTCCAGTGCATCTGTGTGTTTTTAAAGTTGTATTTTTAATTGGTTTATCTGTTACTTGTTAACTCAACATTTTCATTGGCCACAAACTCAAATTTGAAAATGGGCTTAAATTTTAACTCCTCTTCCTCAATTACTCTATTGCAGCTCTCTGTTCTAAAATCCCTTTTCTCCTCTAGGTGGCAAAGGAGTATTTTAATAACTTCCACTTCCTGCTTGTGGGTGTTGTCTGCCTCGCCACGTCCATCGAGAAGTGGGGCCTCCACCGCAGAGTCGCCCTGAGGCTCGTCACCTTGGTGGGGGTCAACCCTGCTTGGTGAGCATCTTCGTTCTCTGCTGTTGGATTCAAATTTTGCATTTCTTCAAGATTTAAGTGTGAAGGCTCCTCTGTTCCTTTTTGAACACACTGCTGTCTCCTTCAGGTTGATGCTTGGCTTCATGTCCGGCTGTGCCTTCCTCTCAATGTGGGTCCAAAACACATCAGCTGTTACCATGGTGATGCCCATCGTAGATGCTGTTCTCAAACAGATTCTAAAGGTGAATGAAGAGGGATACTCTGGTGAAGACAACCCTACCCTGGAGCTGGACGGTACCTGCACAGACAGCATACTTTACTTTATAAAAGCACAAAATATAATTAAAAGTGTGTTTTTGAGCTTACAGTAGGATGGAACTTGTGACCCTGACTATAATCTGTAATTTTTCCAGAAATCAACAACTGTACTGCAAAAAATAAAGAAGCTCTGAGGTATGTAAAGCATGGGGATTCACTGCTGCCCTCTCAGTACCTCTGGGTTCAGGGTGTTCTAAGTTTTTGTTTCTGATGTGCTTGAAGAGCAGTTGAATCCCTTATTCCTCTCTCAGTGACAGCACAGAGCCAGATGTCCCCACAGAAACCTTCACTTCTGTTCAAATACCAGCAGAGTTGCAGCCTGCAGCAGACGAGGTGCAAAAACGCACCAAACAAACACAATAAAATTATTCTTTGATATTTTTCCAGTGCCCAGGACAGGTTCTGCTACTTCCGCTAAATCTGCTTCTCTCCGCATTTTGTCCTACAGGCTGCAGAGAACGTACCCACGGCCTCCCACAGGGACACAGGATGTCGACAGGGTCGGATGCTATGCAAAGCCATGTGCATCGGCATCGCCTACTCCTCCAACATCGGCGGCATCACCACGCTGCCTGGAACTTCTCCTAACCTCATATTCGCTGAGCACCTCAACCGGTGAGTGTCTCGTAAGTAGGGTTAGGAACTCATAAGAATCTATCAATTCTCATTGGCTGCACTTTGAGAGTCACCATGGCAAGTCAGGACATCAAAGACATTACATTCATGCAAATGAATTGCAAGCTGTGTGGTCAAATGTTTGCTCATGCTGGAGGTATATCCCCTCTCTGTTGTAATGAAGTTTTACTCAGGATCATTATTCCAAAAAAGTAATGTTTTACTCTTATTACACAGAACACAGCTAAAATTAATCCAGTATGTTACTTAGTTACTCCACAGAGAAAGTAACTTGTTTTCTCTACTCATTACTTTCAAGTTTCCCTGTAAAATTACTCTGAACATATTGTCTCATAATTACCATTTAACACAGCCCGTTCTCACTCCCGAGGCGTAACATGCCGACGTTTTGTCACGTCCCGCGGCGTTCCTGAGGAACGCGAAAGGAGACCTTCGGCGTTCTTATGGTACGCGGTGGGTTATGGCCGAAATCCGGTGCAATGACGCTCCCGCAGTAATAGACGTTCCAGCCCTGTATTCCAGCCCTAAACCTAACCTTATCCCTAGCCCTAACCATAACCTTTTTCCTGAGGTTAACCAGGACTTTAATGATGTTAAATAGCGTGTTTCTAAGCGATTTGAAGAAAAAGAGCGAACATGTGTAGATTGAGTCCATACGGTTCTCATATTTCCTCATTTTTCCGAGGTCGTCATTTAGGAACGTGGTGGGTAGCCGAAAACGTAATATGTTGATGATTTGTCACCTAGCATAAAATGTTACGCTTTGGGAGTGAGAACGTGTTGTTTAACATCAGAAACCTCCAATTACAGCCCTACACACCAACACAAATCCCTACCTAATGAAAACACACATACGATCTTTCTTTTAGTCTTCAGGAACATAAAGTCGATAAAAACCAGCACAAAGAGACTTTAAAGTGATTCTACTTTAGAAACATGAACAGGCACAAATGAAGGCTTGCCGTTCATGTTTGGTTAATTCAGTCTGCTGCACAGCTAGAATGAACTAAATGATTGAAAGGCTCCTTTAAAAACAATGTTTTTAAATGTTCTCCAAACACTGTCTTTACATTCAGCGTTTACCCAGACTGCAACAGCATCAACTTTGCGAACTGGCTCCTGTTGTGCCTGCCCATCAGTGTTATCATGCTGCTGCTGACATGGTTGTGGCTGTATTGGATCTTCATTGGCTCAGAGTGAGTGTCAGCATACCATCGGCAGAGCCGATGGTATACTTTCACCTGCTATCAGTGAAAGTATCATCACATCACATTTATATCTTTATTGTTGTGAAAATTTATTAGAGTTTTGACGATGATGAATCATTTGTTTTCATATTTATGCTTTTGTGCTTTGTTAATAATGCCATCAACAGAGACTACATAAAACAGTGTCATTCAACACGGCTGGTTTGCTCTCGAACTTTAAGTTATTTAAAAAGGAACTAAAGAACATAAATGCTGTTTGACAGTTTTGTGGGCCTATTTAAAGCAGATTAAATGTGCAGGTTTTTTATTCTAAAGGTTTACTGTTGGCCAGTCCACCACACACCTACAGGTAGCCATTGAAGCGGCTGGAAGATCAGCTAAGCTGTTAACTGAACTGAACCCCCATAAAAACACTCGAAACCATCAATCCATCCATCCATCCATGCATCCATCTTCTTCCAGTAATCCGGGGCAGGTCGTGGGGGCAGCAGCCTAAGTAGAGAAGCCCAGAATTCCCTCTGCCTGGCCACCGCCTCCAGCTTGTCCGGGGAACACCAAGGCGTTCCCAGGCCAGCCGAGAGATATAATCTGCCGCATGGCCTCCTCATGGTGGGACATGCCCGGAACACCTCACCCACGAGGCGCCAGGTGGCATCCTTATCACATGTCCGAACCACCTCGACTGGCTCCTTTCGATATGTAGAAGCAGCAGCTCTACTCTGAGCCCCTCAAAGATGGCTGGACTTCTCAGCCCATCTCTAAGGGAGAGGCCAGTCACCCTTCGTAAGAAGCCCATCCATCACTCGTATCAGCAATCTCGTCCTTTCGGTCACTATCAACAGCTCGTGACCATAGGTGAGGGTAGAGACGTCGATCGACTGGTAAAATGAGAGCTTCGCTTTTAAACTCAGTTCTCTTCACCACAACGGACCGGTACAGCGTCCACATCACTGCAGCCGCAGCACCAATCCATCTGTCGATCTTCCACTCCCTTCTCTTGTCACTTGTAAACGAGATCCAGAGATGTTTTCAGTCGAAAACAATCCGCACTATACACAGTGCAGGTAGGCCACCGCTTTCCCCTCCTGAGTCACCTGACGGTGTGCTAGAATCTCTTTTTAGTCTTTTTCCATGGCCTCTCCAAACTCCTACCGTCACCTGACTTTTTGCTTCAGCCACTGCCCAAGCCATGTTCCGCTTGGTCTGTCGGTACATATCAACAAGCTAAACAAGCCAGATTGGCCTCCTTCTTCAGCTTTGTGGATCCTTCACCTCTGGTGCCCAACATTTGGTTTGGCAATGGAGGTGCTGAACATGGTCCAATCGGCCTCAATGTCACCATTCTCCCTCGAAATGCCCTTGAAGCTCTACAGGAGGTATGCGTAGACGATCTCGCAAACCTATGGCCTCTGCCAGGTGTTCCCAGCACAAATTCACTATACGTTTGGGTGTGCCAGGTGTGTCCAGCATTCTCCCCCGACACCTGATCCAACTCACCACCCGGTGGTGATCAGTTGACAGCTCAGCCCCTCTCTTTACCCAAGTGTCCAGAACAAATGGCCGCAGGTCTGGTGATACGATTATAAAATCGATCACTGACTTGCAGACTAGGGTGTCCTGGTGTCACGTGCATGTATGGACATACTTATGTTCAAACAGGTCTCATAAAGTTGCCCACATGAGCGTTGAAGTCTCCCAGTAGGACAACGGAGTTCCCAGGTGGAGCACCTTCAAGCACCCCACCGAGGGACTCCAAGAAGGCTGGGTAGTCTGAACCGTCAGTCGGCACATAAGAGGGGGGGGACACTGTGCATTTCCATGCATTTCCATGCATTTCCATGCTCCGGCTGAAGTACAGTGACTACTTACTGGCATGCACACTATGTTGCTGCTTGCCTTCTTCGGGTTTCTACGCTGTTCAGAATTGACCTCCTTATCGACAAAATTCCATCCGGATCTTTATCCCTGCTTTAGCAACCGCCGCCCAGTCTCCAAAAACTGCTTTGTCTTCTTCCTCAGACAAAGCAAAACCAACCAATTGCGCAGCCGCTTTTTGATATTTTACTTAAAAATAAACTCACCTTTAAGCCCCTTTGAATTGCTGACCCATTACCTCTACCTCAGAAAATCCCAGCATAACTTACATTCAGACCTTCAGCTCATCATCGAATCCAGCCACATCCCAACCAGATCATAGTTTCTTTCACATTTTTGGCAAGTTTTATGGTGTTCAGGATTTCTCCTGATCTCTTCTTTGGCCATTCCTTCCACATTGGTACAGCAACTAATGCCTCCCGCAAAGGAATTCCGGACCACTTAATCAAGCTCACGGTCCGATGGTCATCACAAGACTAGGGATGGGTATCGTTTAGGTTTTATCCGATACCGGTGCCAAACCGGTACTTTTGAAACGGTGCCGGTGCTTAAACGGTGCCCAAACCGGTGCTTAAAGAATGGAGAACACAAAATTGGTCCAAAAACCTCTCAAGTTCAGCTGTTTTTTTGTAAAAAGATAACAATGTTAGTCTTTTCTGCAGGTATAGGGCATATATGGTATCACTCTGGGCTGGAAGCAGCTTAAACAATGGAAAAAACACAAACTTTGTCCAAAAACCTCTCATGTTTAGCTGTTTTCCACTTTTTCTTCGGTCATTTTAGCCTTTTTGGCCAGGGTGAAGGGAGTATCTGCCATCAAACAAGAAGACAGCCGCATGTAGCTATGATGGTGTTTGCTAGTTCACGTTACATGCATTAATTTAATAACGCGGTTAGCTTACTCAACGTAAATTACACACGAACAACATTAAGCTACTCACGCAGAGAAGAACGGCTGCTGCTGCCATCATCATTTCTGCTACACTGGCAGGGCTAGGTTCATCGGATTTAAAGTGTGACCTCCTTTGACAGTATCAGCTTAAAGCACTTGTTGCAGCTGCTGAGTTTGCATCTTTTGCTGTGAAGTACAGCCAGACTTTTGACCGCTTTGCCTTGGGCATTTTTAATCTGTAGCTCTGCTCTAAAAGAACGTACGTACCTGGACCCGCCTACTATCCTCGAAACGTAAAATGATTGGCTAGAATCTAAAGTGTATCATTCCATACCAGTTGGTGGCGGTAATGCACCTTTCAGTTGTTTGCCAACCGCCAATAGAAATGTAAGGAAGAAGAAAGTGTATCACAGCTCAGGAAAAAAAAGCACCGAAATAAAGCACCGAAATGCGCGCTGCTTTTCGGTCTGGTTACTACCGTTTATGTCAGAACCGGTGCCATGATGGCACCGGATACCGGTACCCATCCCTACACAAGACTACCAGTTATACATTCGCAACAATCTCCAAGACCTTCACAATGTCCAATCTTCGCTTCTGCTAGGGGATGCCTTCTTTGGGGATCTGCCCCACCCAGGAGCTGCTGCTAATCCCTTCCGAGGCCTTCCCCAAATCGCAGCATCAGTCCACGGTCTCTCATCCATCATCATTCATCGTAACTGAAGATGTGGTCCCAGCTAGTGAAAGTAAAATTCAGACCCACTAAGTATTTGAATAACTTGGTTATAATTTATATATTTTCATCCATCCATCCGCTTCTGCTTATCCTTTTCAGGGTTGTGGGGGGCGATGGAGCCTATCCCAACTGTCATAGGGCGAGAGGCGGGTACACCCTGGACAGGTCGTCAGTCTGTCGCAGGGCTAACACACAGAGACACATTCATACCTATGGGCAATTTAGACTAATCAATTAACCTATCCCCACAAACTGCATGTCTTTGGACGGAACCAACGCAAACACGGGGAGAACATGTATACTCCACACAGAAAGACCCCGGCCTGATGGTGGAATTGAACTCAGGACCTTCTTGCTGTGCTGCAATAGCGCTAACCACCGTGCCACTGTGCTGACTATATATTTTTTTATATTTAACTATGTAAATATATAATTATTTCTTCATTGTCTATTTGTGCTTTTAACCAAACACAGTCAGTCATTAAATTCAGTGTGGGCACTTCCTCTCTCTCTCACGCAGCTTCACGTTCCTGTGGCAGTGTCGGGGAGAGCAGTCTGACAGAGAGAGGGCAGTGAAAAAGGTGCTGGAAGATGAGTACAAGAAGCTGGGAGCCATTAGGTGATCTCTCATTCGTTTATTTACACACTTGTTTATTCTTCAAAGTAATCAATTTGATCATTTATTCATTCATGCGTGATCATTACTGCTGTCAGGCATTAATATGTCCATTTATCTATTCATCCATTCACTGACCTCAAATATTAGAAACAAGCAAATGTTTTGTATTCGGTGTTTTGAATAAAAAAAAAAACATAAAAATTGAACTATATATGTATCGTCTAAAACACCTATATTAATACACATGGTAAAAGTAATCAGAATATAAATGTTTACCCCATTTTTTAACCCCTTATTTGGAATTTTATTGGGACAAACTGCCTAATCTAGAATGACTAAGGGTCTCCAGAAGGTTGCCTGAAGCGTTCTTCGGTAGAAAAACCTTCACAGTTTTTGTTTGCTTTGTTGTGCAGACAGATCATGATTTCTACAAAGAGACATTGCTTCGGTATTTTTCAGTCTTTTTCTTTTCGTTTTTGGGATTCATTCAGAATAAATGTATTTATTTATTTACTTGTTTTTTGGGTGCACTTTGAGCATGACAAGGCAAGGGCCACCTGGTTTTATATTCATGAGAGGGAGACATTTATCTCACAAACTGACCAACTCAGGCCAAATGAGATGGATAAAGAGGTCTGTAGCCCGGAGGTTTGGTGAACTCTCTCTCTGTCAGCACATATATAACTTACAATATAACTCTTTTAAAGAGCTATATTTTCATTCAGGAATTTATTTAATTATACAGAGGGTTTTACATTACCTTAGACTGCCATCATTCATTTACTTGTTGATCAGTTATTGACAGAAAGACATTCCTATGATAATTTATGCATTCACACATTCATTCGTTCCCTCTCTCCAGTTCTCAGGAGATCTTCACCGGGGTCGTTTTTGTGGTCATGGTTTTGTTGTGGTTGACCAGATCTCCAGGTTTTATACCCGGCTGGGCTTCCCTCTTCCCTCAGTGAGTCACAACCT
The DNA here is from genome assembly GCF_963576455.1 of Neolamprologus multifasciatus. Taxonomy (NCBI): domain Eukaryota; kingdom Metazoa; phylum Chordata; class Actinopteri; order Cichliformes; family Cichlidae; genus Neolamprologus; species Neolamprologus multifasciatus. The sequence continues at coordinate 3,041,688 of NC_140445.1, read as the reverse complement.
TCTTTTATTTTCTTGGAAATTATTCAAACTTATTCCCAAGTACAAGGTGTGATCTTAAAGCCCTCGATTTTTCTTTCCATTAAAGAAACAACAACAACAACAAAGTTTAATTTTGTCCAGTGTCCTTCTGCAGCGCTCCTGCTATAGATCCTTCTGTAGAGGTCACAATCTTACTATTTGTTCTGGATCTCTGCCACTGTGTCAACTCAAACTTGATCTTGAAATGGAGATATGGAAACTATAATGCCTGCAGGCAATAATATGCAGTGTTGGGAAGGTTACTTTTAAAATGTATTCCATTACAGATTACAGATTACATGCCCCGAAATGTATTCTGTAACATATTCCGTTACTCAATGAGAGTAACGTATTCTGAATACTTTGGATTACTTAATATATTATCATGCTGTTTACAACTACATGAATGTTCTATTGCTGTGATTTATTACTGTTACTGAAGGTCCGCGGCTCCGAACCGTAGTAAAGGGACCTCTGGCTAATACGGTGGGTTCTGTGTCGGCTCGTAGCCGAAAACTAGCTTTACTTTGTTGTCTGGGTCAACTTTGCTAGCAGAGACAGAGAGAGGCGTTGAAAGGCTGCTCCAACAGAACTTATTGTTTCAGAGGAAAACACGAACACGGTGTACAGTCGAGTCTTAACAGTTTACTTACAGCTGGGCTCGTCAGGCTCTCTTCTTGGCTGCAGTGGTTATTATTATATTTACATGCTTCCAGCTCCCGCTTTTGCTCGATGACAGCTCGTACTTTTCCACTGCCACATAACGTGTATGGCAGTCCATTCTCCCTGCAGCACGGACTACACTGCCTATGATGCTACATTCTTTAGAGCTATACCTGTAGCATTCTGCCTGTTAGCTTAGCACAACAACAACAACAACAACAAAAAGGCCTCTCTCACCCAGGAAACACGCAGAGAGAGAGAGCGTCATCCTGTAACCATGGCAACCGTAACTGTGCCACCTGGAACAACAGAACGTAGCTGTCAAACAAAACCCAAACAGTCCTGACCCGCCACAATATGAAACAGGGAAGTACCGCCGTGTAATCCATTTATTTCAACAAAGTAACTGTATTCTAAATACCACCTTTTTAAACGGTAACTGTAACGGAATACAGTTACTCATATTTTGTATTTTAAATACGTAACGGCGGTACATGTATTCCATTACTCCCCAACACTGATAATATGCACCCTGAAAGTTTCAGCTGAATGTTCTCTTCAGGTGTTTCTGGAGAGTCGAGCTCCCCTCCAACAGTCTGATGCTTGAAAATTAGTGCACAACCCCATGAATATCAAGAAAAGAAATCGTGGTTCACATGCACATTCGTGTATCTGAATGTGCTGCAGGCTCTCTCCTAAAACTGCTGTCTGTTCAACAGCCAGAACAGATTTCTCGGGAAGAAATAAACAGTAGTGCTGAAACATCCAGAGAGGCATGTGGAGACAACCTTGAAGCAAATAGACTCTTAAATGTAGTATCATTCTTCCAAGAGCAACATGAGAAGTCGTACACTGTTAAAAATATGTATTGTTTCCTCTTTGTAATGCATGCAAAGAACCAGAGTTACCAGCTGTTTCACAAACTTTTCTAATAAAGAGAAGTTCATCTGGGAGTCAGTTTCAGTAGAAACCAACAGACTTATTGTTGGTTTTGATCTTTCCAGGCAGTTTCTTGATAGAATGACAAATATCAGACCAGATTCTTTGGGAAACACATATATTTATGATTTATCACAGCGGCAATGAACCATGACCCAGCTGATCACTTTTTCTGTTTTTCAGTAAATCCAACTACATCACAGATGCCACTGTGGCTCTGGTGCTGGGCGTCCTCCTCTTCATCGTACCTGCTCACGGACCCTCCAGAAAATATGGTAAATGTATGGAACGTGGCTTTGTTGTTTAGTCAGACGTTGAAGGCTAACACAAGTACTCAAAGAGCCCCAGAGCAGGAAATTAGCATAAACTGGTTGAGTTTAAGTACTGTAGATTTACTCAACTTTTGTTTTTCTTAATTCTTCTTAATGCAGTTTTCCTACAATACATTATTCTCACTTCTTTGGTTATTGCGTCCTATGCATATCAAGCTTTTACATAAAAAAATAAACTTTAAGCTGCACAGAAATGTGTGAATACCTAAAATCAGTAAAGTATTAACACTCATTTCTGAACATCTTGTCTGTTTTTCAGCATCTGTCCCATCAGTCCCAGTAAATGTTTTTCTCTCTCAATTCAGAGTCAATGATTTCCTGGAAAGAGTTTCAGGCCTCCATGCCGTGGCAAGTTGCCCTGATGGTTAGTGGAGGCTTTGCCCTCGCTAAAGGTGCAGAGGTATGCTGAAATACAAATCACAATACATTCAGAACAGTTTCCTCGTACCAAACAAGAAGAAATTTGATGCAAAACATTGTAAAGTTTTCACAGTTAACACAGAAAAACCTCAGGTCCAGATTAGGGATGGGTATCGTTTAGGTTTTATCCGATATCGGTGCCAAACCGGTGCTTAAAGAATGGAGAACACAAAATTGGTCCAAAAACCTCTCAAGTTCAGCTGTTTTTTGTAAAAAGACAACAATGTTAGCCTTTTCTGCAGCTATGGGGCATATATGGTATCACTCTTGGCTGGAAGCAGCTTAAACAATGGAAAAAACACAAACTTTGTCCAAAAACCTCTCATGTTTAACTGTTTTCCACTTTTTCTTTGGTCATTTTAGCCTTTTTGTCCAGGGTGAAGGGAGTATCTGCCATCAAACAAGAAGACAGCAGCATGTAGCTATGATGATGTTTGCTAGTTCACCTTACATGCATTAATGTAATAACGTGGTTAGCCTACTCAACGTAAATTACACACGAACAACATTAAGCTACTCACGCAGAGAAGAACGGCTGCTGCTGCATCATCATCCTCATCATTTCTGCTACACTGGCAGGGCTAGGGGCCAGGACTCTCCTCTTCGGGTTTTTGGGGGATGTTGCAAACTCCGGGTCGATAACAGGCACCACACCCGCAGTAGATGTGCTCGGTGTGAGGTCTCGCAGCAAGCTATCAAATACGGCGCATTTCTCGGCTTTAAAAAAAACGCTATGCGTCACCAGGTGTTTCATCAGATTTGAGGTGTTACCTCCTTTGACAGTATCACAGTATCAGCTTAAAGCACTTGTTGCAGCTGCTGAGTTTGCATCTTTTGCTGTGAAGTACAGCCAGACTTTTGACCGCTTCGCCTTGGGCATTTTTAATCTGTAGCTCTGCTCTAAAAGAACGTACGTACCTGGACCCGCCTACTATCCTCGGAAACGTAAAATGATTGGCTAGAATCTAAAGTGTATCACAGCTCAGGAAAAAAAAGGCACCGAAATAAAGCACCGAAATGTGCGCTGCTTTTCGGTCTGGTTACTACCGTTTATGTCAGAACCGGTGCCATCATGGCACCGGATACCGGTACCCATCCCTAGTCCAGATAAAAAACAGCTCTCTGGTGTAGATCATTGGGAATTACAACAACTTTAACTGGACTACTCCCCTGATTGTGTCAACATTGTTTTCAGGCAGTGCTCACAATCAGAAAGATTATATAAAACTATAAATAAAAAAAGGATCAAGATTGTTTAGCTTAGAGTTAAACCACAAGTGCACTCAAATAATATCGTTTTGAGTGCACTTCAATTATATCCCTGTCTATCTCTGCCTCTAGAGATAAACAGCGACAGATATAGAGATAGATAAAGATATAGGCCAACCGATTGTTGTTGTAAAAAGACTTCAGGACCTACAGAGGTCAGTGGAAACACCTTCTCTCTGAATTGCCCTCTGTACGCAGTTTATGGGCTCAGTCACTCATTTAGACTCAAACTGAACAAAAAAGTCTTTTTTGTGAATTTTGCCATGGTATGGCTAACTGTGCATTGTCCACTGACTATTTGTCTACAATTTAAATCATTAATTAATGAACAAATGGCTTCACAGTCAGACCAGCCTGTCCTCATTGCATCTGGTCATATGTCCACAAATGTCATGTCAAATCTTCAAAATGGGCCTTCAGAAACCAGTGGTTGATATAACGGCACCTAAAGCTGGTCTAAATTCTGCTGTACACTTAACGTGTGTGTTTGTTTGTGTGTGCAGGAGTCAGGTCTGTCTTTATGGCTGGCCAGGCTGATGACACCTCTGGGCGACCTCCCGGTCTTAGCCACAGTCACAGTGGCCTGCCTCCTTACCACCACACTGACAGAGGTGGCCAGCAACGCCGCCACCATCACCATCTTCCTCCCCATTCTCTCGCCTCTGGTTAGTTCAGTGTGTTATACTGTACTGCTAAGAATTACTGTTCGATTTTCAGCTCAGTATTTTATTCTTCTACTTTACTAGAGTACTTAAAATAATCATTATTTATCTTACACTGGGCTGTGGAGGAATCCTTGCGTTCATGGTCTGCTTGAAACAAACTGTTTAAATCCACTCCCTTTAAGCCTACTTTCTTCTGATTGGCTTCTCCCGACAAATACAACACGCAAGGAAGCAGCAATTTTATACTCATGTAAGTAAGTAAGTAAGTAAAACTTTATTTATATAGCACCTTTCAAGATAAAAATCACAAAGTGCTTCACAGAAGCTAAAACCTAAAATTAAAAATCAACCAAAAGCAAGTTTAAAAAGATGAGTTTTTAGCTGTTTTTTAAAAGCGACCACTGAGTCCACAGATCTCAGGCTCAACGGGAGAGACTTCCACAGTCTGGGGGCCACAGTCACAAAAGCTTTGTCGCCTTTTGTTTTCAGCCTCGTGTGTTGGACAGCAAGCAAGCCCTGGTCACATGACCTCAGGGACCTGCTGGGAATGTATGGATGTAAAAGTTCACTGATATATGTTGGTGCTTGTCCATGCAGAGCCCTGAAAGTCAAGGTCAAAACCTTAAACTGGATTCTGAATTTAACGGGGAGCCAGTGCAGCTGGATCAGCAGGGGTGTGACATGCGAAGCTTTGCAGCAGCGTTCTGAACAACTTGCAGACGCTCCAAAGAGGCTTTACATAAACAAGTAAACAAAGAATTACAATAGTCCAGACGAGATGAAACAAATGCATGAATGACAATTTCTAATTCGGAGCGCGATACAATGGGACTCAGCTTAGCAATGTTTCTCAAGTGATAAAAACAGGAGCGAACCAAAGATTTTACATGGGCATCCAAAGTCAGAGCTGAGTCAATTGTTGAATTAATGAGCTCTTTAGAAATCAGCTGTGCACCACGGGTGCTGGTCTGGGACTTTCCTGCGCGTTGTTCCCCGTTTCACCGTCAAATCCAGCACTAGAGCCAAATTAGTGAAAAATAACTAAGTAAAACTGTGTGGTTTCAGCTTCCAGATGATTCGTTTTCTTCAGAATCTGCTTTGTCATTTGTTGAGCCTAAATGCTATTTGATGCCTGTAAATTCTTTAGCTTCCATAACATCAACTTAGCGTGAGGTCGGCCTCCAGTTCAAGCATTAGTTTAAGTGCTCGAGTGCTAAGACTATGCAGAGACATGTCTTCAAGATTCCTCTCATGTCTCCTCAGTCCTGACCTCATCAGTGTTTTCAGTCTGATAAATTCAGCTTTTTTAATCCTTAGAGGGAAACTGCTGTGACATCAGAGTCATTCTGCTCTTTCAGTGTTTTGTTTTAGCTGCAGTTTGTACTGTTTATGAGCTTTAAGATTTTGTTGCAACATAAAACAGAGCATATGGAACTTACAACAAGAGACGACCACATCAAGGCTAACAACTCTTTTTACAGTTCTGTCTCAAGTCCTTCGGACCCCCCATAAGTAGGGAGGGGTTTCTCCAGGAAGTGTGCAGAACTTACTCATTTAGCTTTTCTAAGGGACATTTAGTTCTCTGATCTCTGGGTTGGCTGAGAGATTCAACCCTCATCGTTGACCTCCAAAAGAAGATGGTGCCTCTGTATGCACCCAGGCAGTAAATCAAAGACATTACATTTGTGCATGTTGGTGCATGTTGGAGATATTTCCCCTCTTTGTTGTGATCAGTGTTGGGGTCATTACTAAAAAAAATGCACATATTAGAACACTTTTCGTAAAAGTAATGTAGTACATTAATTAATTACTAACAGGAGGAAGTAATTCATTACACGTTATTTTCTTTTTACTCCATAAAAATCACCTGAAACACATCATTTTTCATTAATTTCTTTTTTTTAAATGCATTGTTGGCTCATGTGTTTTACTTTTCACACAATTACCATTTAACCATATAAACCTATTGACTACAGACACACGTAACATTTCTCTGAATTGCCACAATGACTCGTAGGTCCAAACGGAGGCAGTTTGTGAACATAGCATCCTGACCAAGTTAGAGGGGGTGATGTCAAGTTGGCAATGTCTATCTTTTCAACCAGTATCACTGCAAAGCATGCAATAGACACACCCGTCAACCATGTCCATCCCAAGCTTTGCATCTTCAAAGCGTGACATGGACATGCATGCAAAGGGTGCAGTAAGCTGCAGTACCAGCAGAGGGCGATATTTCACTTCAGGCCAACATGAAAATAATCACAGGAACGCGTTTAAACAGATGTTACTAACATTTACATGTAAATACATATTGCCCCTCCTTAATCCTTTGAATGAATGTTAATAAAAGAAAAACTTATTATTGTTATTTAATCTCACTAATGTGGGAAATATTTATGAGAGATTGTTCTGGCTCCAGGCCGAGGCCATACACGTCAACCCTTTGTACATCCTGATCCCCGCCACCCTGTGCACATCCTTCTCCTTCCTCCTGCCAGTGTCCAACCCACCAGGTGCTGTGGTGTATGGCTATGGACACTTTACCACCCTAGATATGGTGAGTTCTGTCAGAAAATAGAGGTTGCAAATAGAAATAACTCTTTCACTAAATGTCTTGATGCATTCTCAATCATCCGGGAAAATAAATCTCCAAAGGTTGATTCTGGTCATCTGGACGTAGCGTTTTCTGGGAGAAACGTTTCGTCACTCATCCAGGTGACGTCTTCAGTCTCAGCTGACTGCAGGTTTCAATCTTATAAACAGCACATTTGCATAATGACTGAAACCAGCCCACTGAAGGAACAATGGGCTGGGAGCTCAGTTCCTTAATCATAATTATGCAAATTCTCATGGCCATTGATCAACAACCACTGACCAAAACCCACTGATCAAAGACCAATGATCAATGGCCATGAGTACCATTCAGAGAGTTGGAGAATGGCTGCAATCACAGCATTGTAAGATGGTGACAGATGTACCCTTAGGCCCCTCCTCGATTCATAGATGGTCTTTCCCTTTTCACGTAAATGGCCTCCTTGACTCCGCCCTCAAACCAGCGTTCCTCCCTGTCCAGGATGTTACATCCTCATCATTGAAAGAGTGTCCACTGGCCTGTAGGTGTAAACAGACTGCAGAGTCCTGGCCTGACGAGGTAGCTCTTCTGTGTTGTGCCATCCTCTTCACCAGAGGTTGTTTGGTTTCCCCGATGTATAAATCCTGCCAATCCTCCTGCACTTAACAGCGTACACTATGTTACTCTGTTTGTGTCGGGGGACCCGATCCTTGGGGTGGACCAATTTTTGGCGCAGCGTGTTTTGGGGTTTAAAAGCCACAAAGACCCGGTGTTTAGAAAAAATGCGTCTCAGCTGCTCTGATACTCCTGACACATACGGGATCACTACAGGTGGGCAGCGGTTGTCCTTCTCTCCTGGATCGGCTGGAGCTTTCTTTAGGAGCCTTTCCAGCTTTGACAAAAGTCCAGCTGGGATAACCACATTTACTCAGGGCCTCCTTGATGTGATGATCTTCTGCCTCCCTGGCCGCTGTGGCAGTCATTATGCAAATGTACTGTTTATAAGATTGAAACCTGCAGTCAGCTGAGACTGAAGAAGTCACCTGGATGATGACGAAACGTTTCTCCCAGAAAACGCTACGTCCAGATGAACAGAATCAACTTTTGGAGATCTTTCACTAAATGTATTCTGGCCATAATTCACAAGAAAAATCTGATCCTGTCTGCTGCAGGTTAAGGCGGGACTTGGCGTCAACACGATTGGAGTCCTCGCCGTCCTGCTGGCCATGGCAACTTGGGGAATTCCTTTGTTTTCACTGGATACGTACCCCGACTGGGCACCGACCTTCAACTCCACGACGCCTTGATGAGCGGACTCCGGGCGTAGTTTTCAGTGGTCAGACTCTGAATCCTGAAAGAGACTCAAAAAAGGCTCCCGAGTTCGACTCTTAAGAAATAGATTAATGTGCTTTAACTAACCCAAAGTTGAAAGGGTGTATTCATGTTTCTGTAGTGGTGTTACTGCTTCCTCTCCACCAACAGGTAAACATTTAGAAGCCCCTGATTCGGTGCTGCAGTCGCCGTAAACCTGATTGCCAACAAAAAACATTTAAAGAAGTCATATTGTCAGCAAATCTCATGTGCAGACCCAGGCTAATAATCAGTTTATCTTACTACATCTTCTTTTTCTCTATCATAACACTCCACTGTTTTTCAAAAGTCAGGATGAGATATCCTCCTAAAAATCCCCCCAAATACTCCCAAACTGCAGCTTAGCAGAGAAGAGAATGATGTCCAGAGTCATTTCATTCAACAATAGACGCCCAGCCCTGAAAACCTTTGGATTTGCACTTCTTCATTGCACCTTTTTAAAGTTATTTACTATACTTTATAGGTAAATTATAATAATATAAAAAAATTTGCTAAATGAAGTTTAGCAAAACCTAAGCTTTACAAACACAGAAAAGAAAACCTGGACGGTGACCTAAAAGAAAACAGGGAGCTAGGAACAAGGGTAAACCAGAAACAGCTGGGAGAGATCAAACATGACGAGACAGGGAATAAGCAAAACTGAATACCCTAAATGCAGGACAAGGAACTATCAAAATAAAACAGGAAACATCCAAATTCATGGGCTGCATCCTCCTGAGGCCGCATTTGTAGACCGATTACGTCACAGCGACGCGCCGAAGGCTGTCCAAATTCGTAGACTCCTCCGAATGCAGCCGACAAATGCGTCCTCCTTTTCCCCAGATTCGAAGGACGGGTCAGGTGTATCCTTCGTGGCCTACCATATCCCAGGATTCATAGCGCAGCCCAGCCAATTTCTGTTTCCATCAATGGCGGGAGCTACTTAGTTTTAATATTACTCTTATTATTCTTTCTGGGTCACAAAATAAACTTTTAAGATATTTTTAGGCGAGAATGTAGCTGTGTAAACTTAAAATATCTGCTCGGTTTATCAAGATATCATATATTTGCAAAAGTGCTCCAACGTTTCAGAAACATCTGTTACCTACCAGCTCCATCGCGAGCCGGGGTTCAAGGCTTACTGGAGCCGGCGGGAACAGCGAACTCCCCGTACATCGTTTTCAAACCCCCGCCGTCTTTTGCTACTCAGGTTAAACATGATATATAAGTCACTTAGATAACTTAAACATTTTATTGTTGGGCTTTTTTCAGTGTTTTATTTGTTCGTGAGGAAATCAGTTTGGCTGAGATTAGAACTGAATAAACATCAAACGGAAAACTGATTATCAGAAGTGTGAGATGATTGAGAATTTACACCAGTGTCCTGTTATATTTTAGATAGCAAGGAGCAGACAGCTGAGTTTATTAAAGTCCACCCAGACAGCGGTGACGCAGGTATGAACGCTAGACCGTCTAATTTTTCACTTCCGGCCTACCTGGCCTTCGGAGGACCCGGCCCACTTAGACCACGAAGGCTGGGTCCTCAGGAGGATGCAGTTTATGAATTTGGACACACCCCTCTGGGAAGAGGGAAACAGACATGGGAACGTGGATCACAGAGACAAGAGTAACTAAAGGAGAAACGTGGAACGCAGGAAAAGCATAGTGACAAGATATATATATACACACACAGATAGATAGATTTTATTTTTTTTATTTCGATTATTGTTAATTTATGTTTTATTTTGCAGTACTTTGTTTTATGAGCATTTTAATTATAGCTGTCATTTTACACTGTTTTTGTGATTGCATTGTATTCACATACACATTCTGTGTAGTGTCTTCAAACGTCCACTGGACTTCATTGATCCTGAGTGAACATGGAACCTCTGTCATCGTCTTCTTCTTATGGCATGCACTGAATACACAGACGTGCATATTTTTAAACAGCACAACAAAATGTAACCAGGGGAAATGACACAGCATGCACTCAAATGAAAGATTCAGAACATTAGTGACGCAAGCAGACATTATCTTCGATGGATTCACTAATTATTAAGGTTGGAGCGGTAATACATGCTGTCTACATTTCTTAAAGAAGGTCTTAGTATCAGAGTGCAGTCTTGGCTTTGCATGGATATAATAATCTGAGATCTTTTACTGGGGATCATGAGAGTTTTAGAGCATCCCCCTGTAACCATGGTTACTCACCACTACACATACACCATTTGAGAGGGAAAAAAGAGAGCAACCATTCTGCAGCCTGACGTCACGCTGAGCAGCTGCATGATTTCATGTTTGCCCTGATCTTCCCAATAACTTAAAGAAATGTTGTCATTAGAAGTGTCTGTATCAGGAAACACTTACAGCCTGTGATTCACCAACCTGAGTTTGTATCTGAGACAGGTGCCAACTGCTGAACCTTGTTGAGTTTGTCGGACCAATCAGCACAGGCGCTGATGTTAGATTGGACCAGAGGTGTTGTCTCACTCGAGGGCTGCATCATTATAAACTGTTCCACCCTAAACCTGAAATCTGTGAGAGAGCCGACCTGTGCAACGTGCAGAACAAAACATTGTTTACTATCAAATTGCGAACCGTCCCCTTTACTATGCTACGTGCCTGTGCACACATGCATTTTTAGTTTTAATGGTAAATGGGCTGTATGTGTATAGCACTTTACTTAGTCCTTATGGACCCCAAAGCGCTTTACACTACATTCAGTCATCCACCAGACAGTGGGGCCACCGGCCCCTCTGACCACCACCAGTAGGCAACAGGTGAAGTGTCTTACCCAAGGACACAACGACCGAGACTGTCAGAGCCGGGGCTCGAACCGGCAACCTTCCGATTACAAGGCGAACTGCCAGTTCTTGAGCTACAATTGCCCATTAATAGATTAATGCTTGAATGTTGCAATGTGCTAACACAATGACTCCTTTATTTGTTACAGATTCAGCAGAAGTCACTTGCTGCGTGCACACTGCTGAGAAAAAGAAGCTCATTTCAGTACATATCTGCTTCGTTTCATGAAAACTGTGTCAGTGAGGAGCCAAAGTTCATCCATGCAAAGTACCAATTGTGCACTCTGATAACATCTCCTCCTAAAAAAAGTTTTAACACCACTTTTTTTTCTTATGCAATTTGCAGTAAATTCTGTGTCACAGACTTTTTAATTCTCATTTCTGTGACTCATTTAAATCTTCTCCACCTAAAAGTGAAATTTTTACAAATACATATGCTACAAGGCCAGCTGCCAAAATATTCCTGTTAATAGCTTTCAGTCACAACACGGAGCCTCTTTAATAAATCCAGCAGCTTTTTAAGGTCAAGAGAAGGAATTCAGCTGCTGCAGGTTTCTTCTCGTTTACAATTCCAACCTTTGCACTGAAGCGATATTTTTTCACAGGCTGTTCTCATTTATATAACCTCTATAAAACATAGATCAGAAAGCGCTGTGGTGAAGTACGATAAGAGTTCTTCTGCACATTGTCGTTACATAATAACAGATGTCACGCTGTAGAAGGAGAGGCTAGTGTAAGGCTGTTCCAGTTCTCAGCGCACTGCTCTTCTTCTTCATTCGCAATGACCTCGATGACATTTTGAGGTCATTGCGAGGAACGAGGTTAGGGATAGGAGATAGGAGAAACATCTGTCTCTTTGTTATGTTACTTCCCATTTTAATTTGCAAGTATTTTTTGTCTTTCGTGTGTTGGATTTAGTTTTACTTCCTTTGTCTTGTGTTTTTTTATTTTCATGTTGTTTTCTCTCTAAGTTAAAGATGTGCCGTTTCATTCTCATGGATTTCTGTGTTTGTGGAACGGTTTGCTCTTCTGTTTGCATCAGTGTGCCCGTGGCGTCTGCTTTTAGCTACTTTCTCCCAGCATATCGTGACATGCAGATCTTCTCCATCTCATTTACTTTCCTTTCAGCTGATCTTTACTCTGCTTTCATTTCTTACATCTTTCAGTTTGAATCGAACAGTTCAAGTTGCTGTTCCAGTCAAAACCAAATCAAACTTTAATAATATTACACAGTAGAAGAGCTGTAGTTGTTCAGAAGTTGACTGTCAATTAAAAGTCCTTGCACAAAAGAGTTTTTTTGGATTTTCTCAACAACAAAAAACCCTTTTTACAATCAAAACTAAAAAAAAGAAGAAAGAAAACTTGCACAGCGAAGCAGAATTTGGGGCTTAGCAAGTTCAGGGTTAATGTAAGTGGGTTTTCTCTGTTTGAAGAGTTTGTACTTCTTACCAAAATGCATCGTCATGGAAACATTTGCTGCTGACGTGTCCTTTTCTGGAACAAGTTATGCTCCAGATAAGAGCACAGCAGGTGCAAAAGCAGAATTTGCTGACCAGCTCTTTGGAAAATATTTTCATGTTTCCTGGAATATCCCCTGGACCTCAGTGGATGGCGGGTAGGAGGGTCTAAAGTTTACAAAGCATTTAATGATTCCGTCTTTACCTGATGAGCATCAGAAATACAGATTCAAATTCAGTCTGTTTCCCCCTGTTGTCTGCAGGTGATTTACAAACATTTTTATTGTCTTATGAGCCTAAATATCAGATCCAAAAACAGGACACTGTGTAGCATGGTGATACTTTGTTTGCTAATAATGTATCGATACAGGGACAGCAGAAATCGATATTTTGTTACAAAAAAGGTTTTTGTGCTCTGACTTCAGAGCATGTTGATCCTTTTTCTGAGCAACAATCCTGACATTCCTTCACTGTCCAAACATGACAGTTTACTTATTTTAATTTAAGACATGTTTTATTTTAATCAAGTTTAAAACTTTTATTTAATGTAAAATTATATTTTGTTTTAATTTACTTTCAAATTCTTCAGTTGCTGAAGGGGCTGCATAGTTTTCATAAACTGCATAGTTCAGAATAGCTATAATTGTACCAGATGGTTGATTCAGTTAAGTTAGACTAGACTGTAATACAAACCGTTCAGTTTGTCAACAATAAAACTGAAATGAGAGAAAGACTGAGTGTGAGACTTTGATATTAGATAAAATGAATATTGATAAAGTTTACCTTTATGTACAGAATCTGAATATCGCAAAATATTTTAAAAAATTGCAATAATATCGTATCGTGAGTTAAGTATTGTGATGATATCGTATCGTGGGATGTATGGTGATTCCCACCTCTAGAATTAATGTTCTGCTGAGTCATCAGTGTTATCAGCTGATATTGGCTATTTGATGATCAGTATCAGGAGTTATGATGGCTGATGAGTGAACATTAAGAAAGTAAACAAGCGAGAAGGCAGAGAGCATTGTTGCATTGCAAGTAAATAAATGAATAATTATGATTAATAATAATAAATACATTAAATTAAATAAAAGGAATAAATAATGTATAACATATGTTGGGGAAAAGTGTTGATAGGTTGTGTCCCTGGAAGAAAAAAAAACAATCAGGATCAGAATATTGGGTTTTTCACCAACCAGCTGATCTTTGTATCGCCGTCAAAAATCTAAAATGAGTCGACCTCTACCAGGGATGTTGTAGCAACACTGTAGCAACACCGTAGCAACACTGTAGCAACACCGTAGCAACACTGTAGCAACACTGTAGCACAACTCCCTGATCGGTGTTTTCAAGAATCATACAATAATTTTAGGGTTTGACATTTTTACATTTCAATTTGTGTGTCCACATTGCTCGTACATGTATTTAATTTAAAATCTAAATTTGAATAAAATGTAAGTAAATACATTTTGTTAGGTTTTAGCATATTTTACGTGGCACTGGGGATTTTCTTGAACAAGTGTTTTCACTCATACACGCGATCTCATGAATCCTAAACAATCCTAAATATTTAGAAGTAGAGTTTGGAGTGTCAGCTCCTAATGTTGAACCCCCCTAATGACATGGAGACAAAGAGAAATGCCTCTGCCTGGTTCCAAACGTCTGCACTTTTGCCCACATTTAAAATTTCTTCAGCTCTTCAAAAATGAATAAATTAGGTCTGTGGAATAGTCAGTCTAATTTTTTCCAATGAATATCCACAGCTTTCCAGGAAATAGGACAGTCCAATAGTTCAAATACACATTTCACAACTTCTTTAAATACTTTGCCAGCAGAGACACAAGCAAGCGAGTTATCCAGTAACTCTGAGACAAACCTGAAGAAGATCTTGGAAGACTGTGTGTATAATTTCAGGAATACGCAACTTGTTCTTGGGAAAGTTTACCAAATAACTGAGTAAACCCACTTCCAGGAACATAGACCTCTATGAACTTCTATTTTAAAACGTGCAACTCCATCAGAAACTTTTCTGAATGCCAGGAATGGAGATCTTTACTCAAACCAAGAATTCTTGCCAAAAATCAAATCCTCTCTCAAGTGTTCAGCGTTATGTAATAAACACTCAGAACTCCTGGAGAGGCATCTTCCCATCAAAGTATTGGTTTTGGAAAACCTCACTAAACCATAGTGAGGTTACAACTAATTCAAGTATAATGTTGCATAACCTATCTTTGACTTATGACCTCCATTATATAATTTCCAGACTGCACTGTTGGACATTTCAGTGAAATCTGGTCACAGTAATTTTAATAAGCAGTTTCTTCCCCACAAATATTCAGATGTTGTGAGCTAAACAGCTGCAACATGTTTAGGGTGGTGAACTCGAGTATGCTCTGATTTTGAGGCTTTTTGAGGGGGAACTCGTGTAGCATCTCTGTAGACAGACCCACACTACAGTAGGCGGCCAACGTGAACTCCAGTACTGGTTCATAAAAAACAATGGGTGATGTCATGATGTCCATCTTTCATAAACAGTCTGTGGTTTCAGTGTTAATGTTCAACAGGTTCAGGTGACTGTGGAGTGATTTAAAGTGGTGCTCGGGATTTTATTCGAGCGAGACCATCAAGACCATCAAGATTACGGTCAGCCAGGAGCAGAGGCTTCACTTCCCCATTTCCTTCATTACATCAAAACAGCACCTTTCAATCCTGAGGTGGCCAAGCTGCTAGAGGTGAGCAAACAGCACTCTTAAACTCACACACTACCAGTTAAACGTTGGGACACACCTTCTCATTTAATGGTTTTTCTTTATTTTCATGACTATTTACATTGTAGATTCTCAATGAAGGCATCAAAACTATGAATGAGCACATATGGAATTGTGTAGTAAACAAAATATGTGAAATAACTCAAAACATGTTTAATATTTTAGATTCTTCCAAATAGCCGCCCTTTGCTTTGATTACTGCTTTGCGCACTCTTGGCATTTTTTCGATGAGCTTCATGAGGTGGTCGCCAGAAATGGTTTTCCAAGAGATGCTGGGCACTTGTTGGCCCTTTCACTCTACGGTCCATCTCATCCCAAACCTCTCAATTGAGTTTAGGTCAGGTGACTGTGGAGGCCATCTGGCGTAGCACTCCATCACTCTCCTTCTTGGTCAAATAGCCCTGACACAGCGTGGAGGTGTGTTTGGGCTCATTGTCCTGTTGATGGAGATGTGTCTGCTACTGGAACTCTGTGTGGCGTTTATCTGGGCTCTAATCTGAGGTGTTGTTAACTTGCTATTTCTGAGACTTGGATGAATTTATTCTCAGCAGCAGAGGTGACTCTTGGTCTTCCTTTACTGGGGCGGTCCTCATGGGAGCCAGTTTCATCGTAACACTTGATGGTTTATGCCACTGCACTTGGGGACATGCTAAAAATGTTAGCAAATTTCCAGACTGACTGACCTTCAGTTCTTGATGGCCTGTCATTTCTCTTAGCTGACTGGGTCTTGCCATAATATCCAATCCAATTTTATAATATGAATTCTAACAGTTGGCAAATAGAGCTGCCAGCTGTGTACCAACTAGGGATGCACCGATACCGATACTGGTATCGGGTATCGGGGCCGATACTGTAAAATGTGTGTGTACTCATACTCGTAAAAGTTAACCGATACCATGAACCGATACCAACTTATTTCATTAATCAGAGGGTGGCTGGTCATTTCTGTTGTAGTTTTTTAGATTGGCCACTAGGGGGCCAATTATTATTTTATTTATTATTTATTTTATAATTTTTTATATTTTATTATTTATTTAATAATAATTATTTTGTGTGTTTGTTTACAATATGGACACTCTGCAATAATTTAAAAGTTTATTTTATTCTCAAACCTACTTTGTATTTATTTTATTCCAAACAGAAGTGTTTATTTATTATTCTGAAAGCTCGAGACAGTGCCAATAGTTCAGTGATATTTTGTAAAATTACAATGTGGAGACTCTGCAATAATTTAACAGAAGTGCTTATTTTTCACTTGAAATTTTTTTGTGGTCATTTTTATTAAGATTTTATTTTTTTATCGGCAGAGAATAAAATAAAACCTGTCTTCCAATTCATTGTATTTGTGTGTGTGTGTGTGTGTGTGTGTGTGTGGTAGAAGTATCGCTTTTTGTACTCTGTATCGGCAAGTACTCAGATCCAAGTATCGGTATTGTATCGGTTTGAAAAAATTGGTATCGTTGCATCCCTAGTACCAGCCTGACTTCTGCACAACACAACTGATGGTCCCAACCACATTAAGAAGGCACGAAATTCCACAGATGAACCCTGACTGGCCCACCTGTGAAGTGAAACCACTTCAGGTGACGACATCATGAAGCTCACTGAGAGAAGTCCAAGAGTTTGCAGCACTGTCAACAAAGCAAAGGGTGGAATCTAAAGTATAAAACATATTTACAGTTATTTATAAATGTTTTCTTTGCTATATGACTCCATATATCTTGCTTCATATATTTGAAGTATGCATCTACAGTGACGTCATTGTGGTTACACGAGCTCCGCGGACTTCATTCTGTGCTCCAACAGACTCGACAACATCTTGTCCTCTAAAGAGGTTAAAAATAAACACGCAAACTCATTAAGGAAACAAAGATAACCCTTCCTGCTACAGCTGAACTGCTGTATATGTTTAACAGCTCCACTGATTTGACTCTTTTATCTAAATAGTATAACCTTTAGGAGAATTCTGTTTCCTGGACAGATTTATCACACAGGTTCCTGTGCCTCGTACTCAAAGATGACTTCATTCAATTTCTAAATAAATTAATGAATAGTTAAAGCAAACTGGCTGCATACGACCACAGTGCGCGTCTTACAGTATGTTTTCATTATTCCAGTTATTTGGACAAGATCTCCAACACCACTGGCTGAAATGCAACCCAAACTATGATAAAGCCTCCACCGTGTTTTATGGATGACAGCAGACACTCAGTGCTGTAGAATTGTTATATTTGGAGTTGAGTCCAGTGCTTTTATAATATACAGATTTTTATTTTTACCCGTATTCCTCCTGTTCTGATGAGGCTTCAGTGAACAGCAGGCCAAACAACCCAACTCAAGGTTCATTCCTCGAGTTAGGTGGCTTTTTTAATGGTTGAATGATTCATAGGTCAGTGTTTAATCTGTCATAGGTCAGTGTGGCTTAATAAGCAAAGAAAACATTCTGTCACGGCTGAGGAGGCGAGCCGTGTAGTGTGGAGGAAGGAGGACCCAAGATGCAAGCAGTGGATGAAAATGCTAGTGAAGTTTATTTACAAGGTGGTGTAGTGGCAAACGAGCAGTGGGGCATGACAAAATAACTGAAGACACCTAACTGGGAGAACTAAAATAAGAGACCTGGGAGCATACGACAAAGGGATGAGAGGCAGAGAGAGGAAGACGAAGAGCAGGACACCGAGGAACACAGCTGGGAGGAATCAGAGCTGACGGGACAGAGGAAACGTAAATTGAACACACTCACATCAGACAGAGACCTTCACAATAAAACAGTTAACTCAGACACGGGGAACCAAACCAGACACAGAACTAAACAGACAGATTCACAAACAGACGGGGTGACACCATAGACAGACAGAGACACAGACCGAATATAACACATAGAACTCAAACAATAATAATCATCATCATAATAAACTAGAAAATGATAATAAACTAAAAGCGCTGGGACCATGACACATTCCTCTGAAAATAATGAGGTACAAGGACTGGACTGAGTGAAACAGCAGCCACTGTCCAAAGAAAAGCTTCGAAATGTAAAGGTGGGGAACTGTATCTCAGCTCTGGCTCATTGAAAGCAAAATAGAAAGAAATGAGGGTGACTCAAGAGTTTTGCACAAAAATCTCTTAATAACATTTATGCTGCCCTCACCACACGTGACCATGTGAAGCTAGACAGCTAGCGAACAAAATAGATGAGATCTTCCACACAAGGCTTGCTTTTCTTGCTTTTAATGAAGATCCTTTAAAGCCTTATCCTCTCTCAAGGCTTCTCCTTGCTATTTCTTATTTGTAACTGAAATATACAGAAAGTGAAAATAAATTGCTAGCTAATACACATCTTAATGAGAAACTTAGCCTAGCTTAACACGTGCGTTACATTAGCATCACAGTTAACTCCAGGTAAACACATATAAAAGTTATTTCTGAACATATTAATACTCACAAAGACGAACGTTTCCCAAGGTACAAGCGTGTAGGGCACTTTTCACTCTTTTAATACTGCCGAAGCACTTTTCACGGCATTAACGGAGAAAACACTTCAAAGATGGGCGAATGATCAGAGCGCTCCCTCGCTCCCATTTCCGCACATACAATACAAAGATCGCTTGTGATAACGATGTCTCACTCTTAGCAAACTTCGAACCCAGACATTTTAACTGTTTTAGCATGAATTACTTATAATATTTCTTAACTTTGAACTTATTTATCACTTTGCTTATGTAACTTAATCAGACTATGCACTAACTACTGACTTTTGACCAAAAGGCATAACAACATTAAAGTCTAACTTATAAAGTGAAGTGGTTTGTGTGCTGTCAGCACATTCCATCTGGAAAGTTGTTGTTTTTTTTAATATTTTCCTGAATTTTGTTTAGTTATTAGTTGTGGGTCAAAAGCAACAGACATAAACGCAGCTAAACTTTAATGGATCTCTCAGGTTTTCAAGATAACAAGTTCAAAGATAGCAGAAGTTCTCACACTTATAGCCAGACACAAATTTACCACTGTCAGCAGGTGCCATGTCATGCTGATGCTTGTTCTTTGGAGTATAGATTAAGACTCACCTTTACACAATGAGCTAGTAAGTTTCGTGACTTAGGCATATACTCATATCATACATACTTTTGGTGCCTGCTTTTAAATTGTTGCTGAATATTCAACATTAATTATAAAACAGTCTTTATTCTTTCTTAAAATATAATAAGGACTGGAAATGATGCAAGTCGACATTCTAGCAAATGAATATTGTGTCTAAATATTTCACACCAGGATCAAATAAATAAATCCTTAAAAATCAGGGTAAATGAAAGAGTTTTCCCTGTGAACTGAAGGAGGAAAACCTTAGAGCTCACCAAACCATGTACAGACACAATATCATATCGCACGCTGGAAGCAACTTATTAGGTCTGTGTATGTATATTTGCTATGCGCATTTTAGTAAAATTATTCTCAATAAGTATCTTTACATGCTTTATATTTTGTTTTTATGTCAGAGAAACTACTAATATTGTCCCCTTCAAGCACCACGCTTGAAATAAATGAAAAGCCTCGTCACATTAATATCTGACCTTTGTCTTAGTGGAGAGATAACCAACAGTTACTAATGAGCTTTTGTATCTTGCTCAAGAAAACTGATATGGAAATGTAAAATGAAGCTTCCAGTAGTTGGAGGACTTCCCCAAACTGGTTTCCAGCCTCTCATTCTCGGTCAATCATTACCCTCTCTAACATATCACAGCCAAATAACTGCGGGGTCACAGCAGGATCCTGCAGGAGAGACGAAAACGATGGAAGACAGGAGGATGCTGACGAAGCTGAGCGAAGCACTGTGGAACTATCACAGCCTTCTCCTGATCATCCTCACGCCGCTGCTGCTGCTCCCTCTTCCTCTGGTCATCGGAACAAAGGTGCGTGCACAAATATGACGGGAACTGTATCTGTCATGGCCCCAGTATTCTGAGTTTCTTGGTGTTTTTGTTATTCTTTTTAGTCTAGTTTCATTTCGGTTTATCTAGTTACATTCTGCCATGTTTCATGTTCAAGTTTTCTTTGTTTGTCAAGTTCAAGTCCTGTCTGGATCTCCTTATGTTTCCTGTTTTATTTTGAAAGAGTTTTGTGTTTATTATGTTTAGTTTCACGTGTCCTGACATTATGTTAATTGTTGTCAGCTGTTTTCCCCATGTGATTTTGCTTCCTTTGATCATTCCTTATGTGCATTTAGTCTGTGTGTTTCCACTCAGTCAGTGTCAGATCGTGTGTTAACCTCACCACAGTTTTCATAGGTTTACTCTATTGTTTCTCTGTGTTTTCTAGTTTACTCAGTGTTCATAGTTTGTCATAGTTTTTCACTATGTCACAGTGTCACAGATTTTTTGTTAACCCAGTGTTCAGGCCTCCTTAGTTTCCCTAGTTTTATGTTTTTTCTTCTGCAATCAGCCAATAAAGGCTCGCTTTATTTTTGAAACTACGTTTTGTCTCCACCTTGTCTGCATCTGGGTCTACCTCATTCTTCACACCGGCGCACCCCGCCGTGACAGTATCCCCTCCAACAGTTTCATTTAACTGAAATTGCATTAATCAGTGTTTTATATGGATCATTATTTGCATATTGTGAAAGATGTTGCCACTGCTAGTTTTAATCATATAGCACATAAACTTTATGATATGATCTCAGTAGGTTGTAGTTATTGTAGAGTTTTTGTGATGATCTGAACAGTCTCTGTGCTTTATTAAGTTTACGTTTGCTCTTTATTTGCTTTATCAACCAGTCATGGATTTGTACTTATACACTTTTTTCAACTCTGAGCACTTGGAGCTTTTTTACACTTTTTCCCGTCACTATAAATACCGCTAAAAGACCTTTGTGCATAGTGCCAGCTGACCCTTGATCCTTTTGTAATAATGGCCATAAATAAAAGTTTATATACTTTCATAAAATGAAAACACATAAAATGATACTTCAAGGTCATTTTTTACGATTTAGGTTTGAAAAATAAAATGATTGCAAATTAGAAGAAAGTAGAAAGTAAGTAAAAGGTGTTTGTTTCTACCAGCTTTTCTTGTGAAAGGCAACCTTGAGCTAATTATATTAGTACATGGGAATCTAAACTTTATTTCAGTCTAAATTTGAATTTAGACTACAGTACTGATCGAACAGTCATCGAACTATCATATTCTGCATTGGCGGATCTTAACAAAGTTGCAAGTAGAGCTTCTGTCGTGTAGCGCTGTGTGGCAGGCAGGATGACGACCCAAACACAGGACTCAAACAGAAGTTTAAACTCAAAACAGCAGCTTTATTTGCTGGACTCTGACATAGAATACAAAAACAAAACTAGAAACTAAAAACACACAATCTAAACTGGGAAACTAGGAAACACAAACACTAAGAAACTAGGGACAAGGAACTTAATTCCTTAAAGGCCGCATTTTAAGGCCGATTACGTCACCGCGACGCGACGAAGGCTGTCCCAATTCGAAGGCTGCTCGAAATGTGGCCCTCAAATGCGTCCTTCATTTCCCTGAATTTTAAGGACGTGGCGGTGTAGACTTCGTGGCCCAACATATGCCAGAATGCATAGCGAGGCGGTGGGTGTGGATAATTTTGCCGAAAAAAAACAGGATGAGGGGCGCCGAAGAGTAAACTTTAAGTAAGTACTGAATATTATGTCACTTATTTATGTGCAAATGTTTAATAACGAAGAACATTAAAACATTACTGTTGGCCACATGTCGGCAAAGTTATGTGACATTAGTGACGTTTGTACTAACTTGGTTTTAAAGCCTTTACTTTAAAATATACGCCGTTCAATAGCTGAGCTTAATCAGAGAATGATCAAAGCTCATGTAGAAACAAACAAACACATGAACAAAAGATTTTCTCCTTCATTTCTGTCAAACAAAGCTGTATGAAACGTTTCCAGCTGTTAGTATCATGGTTGCTAGGCAACCTGGGCAGCGCAATGGAGGCTAGACCGTCCCATTTCACAAGCCTCGCACTTCCGGCCTTAGCGGTCTTTAAGTACGCGGCCCTTGAGGATCGTTGAGGCTGCGTACTTTAAGGCTGCAGACCCTGAATTGGGATACAGCCCATGAGAGAATTGGAACCAGGAGAGAAACACAGCTGGGACTAATTTGACAGGACGAGACAAGGAGGAAGCTACGGAGCCCCGCAGGGGACATGGGAGAAAAAAAAATTAAGACGGACTTTTGCGAGATCTCGCAAACGTTTTAGCCGCATTCTTCGGACGCTGGCTCGAAGCCGACCGGGAGGTCGAGGCACGATGTGCCGGGAAAGCGGTGTTCCTCCCAGCTGTAGTAGGTCTCGGCCTCCCGTTAGCTCGAAACTAACGGGAGGTCGAGACGGGAGGTCGAGACCTCCCATTAGCTTGAATGCGGCTAAAACTTTTGCGAGATCTCACAAAAAGTTTTGCGAGATCCAGAGTTAGTTTTGCGAGATCTCGCGAAAGTCCGTCTTAATTTTTTTTTCTCCCATGTCCCCTGCGGGGCTCCGTAGGAAGCAAAACTCAAAACACTAAACACAGGACACGAGACTATCAAAGTAAAACAGGAAAGACAAGCACAGAGACAGACTTGATACAGCCTCTCTGAGTAAGGATTTTCTAATTCTCAGCGAACACCATGAGACCGGAAAGTGTGCGCGTCATGGATGATGTCAGCGTGCACACTGTGTCTGAGGACGAGTGAACGCACGCAAAGCCACTGGTCTGGACGGGATTCCCGGCCGTGTCCTCAAATCAGCACGGCTCAGCTGGCTGGAGTGTTTACACACATCTTCGACCTTTCCCTCTCTCTGTCTGTAGTCCCAGCCTGCTTCAAAACGGCCACCATCGTCCCTGTACCCAAACCCTCCACCATCTCTTCCTTAAACGACTGGCGACCGGTATCCCTGACCCCCATCATGAGCAAACGCTTTGAAAGGCTGCTCGGGGACTTCATCTGCTCTGTACTGCCCGACTCACTGGAACCGCTACATACTGCCACAGCAGGTCCACCGATGATGCCACAGCCCTGACACTACATACTGCCCTCTCGCACCCGGATAGATTACAGCTCAGCATTCAATAGTCAGTACACACAAACTAAACAGTGAAGAAGGCGCAGCAGCGCTTCTCCTTTTTCAGGAGACTGAAGAGATTCGGCATGAGCTCCTGCATCCTCGGGGCCTTCTACCGCTGTGCCTTTGAGAGCATCCTCACTGGACGCATCACCACGTGGTATGGCAACAGCACCGCTTACAACCACAAAACTCACCAAAGAGTGGTGCGGTGTGCTGAAAGGATAATTGGAGATGAGCTTCCCTCCCACAGGACGTGTAGAAGAAGCGGTGCCTGAGGAAAGATTGATACACCATTAGCATTGCCTTTCCTCAGTTACTGCTTAGGCTGAATCATTTTGATGTGTGAGGACATGCAGTAATGGGAAAATGAAAACTTCTCTCAAATGTGTTTTACAAAAAGTAACGATGCTGTTTTTGAAAATGCAAGGAGTATAAAATACTGATATTTGTGTGAAATGTATCCATAAAAATATTAAATTTTAAAAAACTGAATAAACAAAAATGGTTCTTTCTGGATAATTTCAGTACGGATCCAGTTTTCTTGTTTGTTTGTTTTTAGAATTTGTAGTATTTGTTTAAAAAAAAAAAAGGCGCAGCATTGAAATGATCTGCAAAAGCAAAGATACATACATGCAGAAGTATAACAATAAGAATTAAGTTCAATTTAGACAATGCTTCAACAACCCAAATAATTACCTGAAGGTGTTTTGAAGTGGTTGCTGAGTGACTCTAGTTTACTGTCTCTAACTTCTGCATAACATTCACCTAGAAATGAACTTTATTTACTAGGGGTGCAACGATACACAAAATTCACGGTTCGGTTCGATATTTTTTCGATACAAAAAAATGTTCATGCTTTTTTAATTTGTCATTTATTAAAATGATAAATATATTTTAACTCAAAAGTACAGTTTTTAAATTTAATGTTGCTGAAACAACAAAGTAATAAAATAATAAATCTATCTGATTGAGAAATCACTCATCTTTGGAAAAGAGAGTTTATTACAGAGAAATGTCTCTTTCCAAAATAAAAGCTCTACTATACGCTTCTTCTGGGCTATATTCTCAGCAGCATATTAAACATATCAGGTCCCCATAAGGAGAATCATGTGCTAACGGCTGTCTAAATGACTCGGGTAAAGTTTGTAGCATGCGTGCTTGTTGTTTTTGTCTGCTTCCACTTGTCTTTGCACGAGGATGATGTCGGAGTAAATGTGCAGTCATATTCATTGTGTTCCCACTAGTGCTGTCAGCGTTAATCTGAAATGACGTTAACCACAACACGGCAAATCTCCGTTAACGAGCTACCGCGGGCTGGACAGCGTCAACACGTTAACGAGCTAACTGCGCTAACACACTAGTTCCCACCAATGTAACTGAGCATTGCGTGGCACATCCAACATACTGTTTTACTTTAGTCCATGACGCGCTTACCTTCAGGGTCATACTTCACATAAAGACCAAAATAGTTCCAAATGCCAGATCTGAATGAGGGTGGGGGAGGTTCAATTTGCCATGTTGCAAGGAGCTTAGCTTCTGTCTTGCTAGCTTGCGCTGCACTCAGTGGATCTGCACTCGACAGTGCAGCCTAGGCGGAGTAGTCGAGCGCAGATCCACTGAGCGCTCAACACAGACAGCATCGTCAGAAGGAAAGTTGATAAAATAAATTAAAAATGCTGTATTGTTCGATACATATGCGTACCGAACCGAAAGCACTGTATCGAACGGTTCAATATCGATATGAGTATCGTTGCACCCCTATTATTTACCTATATTTACAGTTATCAACCAAATACACCTGTGTGTGTGTGTGTGTGTAATCATCTTAATGTGTTTTCCCTGTAGGAGGCAGAATGTGGCTTTGTGATGATGCTGATGGCGATATACTGGGTGACGGAGGTGATTCCACTGTCCATGACCGCCATGCTCCCCGCCATTCTCTTCCCCCTCTTTGGCATCATGTCGTCCTCCAATGTGAGTCCTTCTGTTAGCAATCACAGTTACACAGGACAAAGTGTTGATGCGTTGAGAGTAGGGATGGGTATCGTTTAGGTTTTATCCGATACCGGTGCCAAACCGGTACTTTTGAAACGGTGCCGGTGCTTAAATGGTGCTCAAACCGGTGCTTAAAGAATGGAAAACACAAAATTAGTCCAAAAACCTCTCATGTTCAGCTGTTTTTTTGTAAAAAGATAACAATGTTAGCCTTTTCTGCAGCTATGGGGCATATATGGTATCACTCTTGGCTGGAAGCAGCTTAAACAATGGAAAAAACACAAACTTTGTCCAAAAACCTCTCATGTTTAACTGTTTTCCACTTTTTCTTTGGTCATTTTAGCCTTTTTGGCCAGGGTGAAGGGAGTATCTGCCATCAAACAAGAAGACAGCCGCATGTAGCTATGATGATGTTTGCTAGTTCACCTTACATGCATTAATGTAATAACGTGGTTAGCCTACTCAACGTAAATTACACACGAACAACATTAAGCTACTCACGCAGAGAAGAACGGCTGCTGCTGCATCATCATCCTCATCATTTCTGCTACACTGGCAGGGCTAGGGGCCAGGACTCTCCTCTTCGGGTTTTTGGGGGATGTTGCTAACTCTGGGTCCGATAACAGGCACCACACCCGCAGTAGATGTGCTCGGTGTGAGGTCTCGCAGCAAGCTATCAAATACGGCGCATTTCTCGGCTTAAAAAAAAATTCTATACATCGCCAGGTGCTTCATCAGATTTGAGGTGTTACCTCTGTCCTGCCAAACTAGGTATCCCCGACAGAATTTGTTTCCCCTGCGTCGGGAGCGCACGCTGGACTGTCCAAATCACGGACAAACAGTATCCCGCATTGTTGAATTTTAGTTTACAAACACTTTCATATAATGACTAACTACTCCTGACATTTTTGAGATGTTAGCTTATGTTATTCTTTATGAATGCACAGCAGCAGATTTGTTGCTCTGGTTCTGGTTCTGCCTACATGTGGAAAAAGAAGCACTGACTTCAACACTCACCTGAAGTTTTCAGCATATTCCTGCTTCTTTTCCGATTTGCTTGTCCCTCGTGTTATCTTAAAAATCCTAAAACGGCCCTGTTCTTCCATCCATCCATCCATATGCAATGGATGTTCCCAGGCAAGCTGAGCAACATCATCTCTCCAGCGTGGCCTGGGCCTGCCCTAGGGCCTCTTTCCGGTGCTACACACCCAGAACACCTCACCCAGTAGAGGCCCAGGATGCATTCTAATCAGAGGCCCGAGCCACCTCAAGCAGCTCCTTTTGAGATGGAAGACTAGGAGTTTTACTCTGAGCCCCTCTCAAATGACTGAACTCCTCACCCTATCGCTAAGGGAGATGCCAACCACTCTTTGGAGAGAGTTAATTTTGTCGTTTGTATCCACAGTCTCCTTTGTTTGGTCACTATCCAGAACTTGTGACCATAGGTAGCTTGTGTACTCACCTCTTTCCTTAATATGATTGACCAGTACAGCATCTGCATCACTACAGACAGTCCCTCAATCCGTCTGCCAATCTCTCACTCCCCTCTCGCCCCACTCATTAACAACACCCTGTGATAGTGAAACTCTTCCACCTGGGGCAGCAAGTCACCCCTAATCCAGAGTGAGCACGCCAGCCTTTCTGGATTCTCATTTCTGCCACTTGGCTGCAAACTGGTCCAGTGCTCCAGTGTGAGCTGGAGGCCACCAACTGATGAAGCCAGCAGAGCCACGTCGTCTTCGGTCTGCCAATCCCAGTTCTCCATCCAGTGTTCCAACCAAGAGAGCTCTACAACATCTGAAGCTTTTAGGAACACAGAGTGAATCTCATCCACCCCAGAAGCCTCTAAAGCAAGCCAGTGTGTCTCACGGTCCTGGGTCACTGACCCAGTGTTTTGAGTTCTTGTGCCTCTGTGATTTTTGTATTATGTTCTTAGTTCACTTTGTTGTCCCAGCTTATTCTTTAGTGTCTTTGTTTGGTTTTCTTGTATTCTGTTTAGTTCTCTGAGTATTTAGTAGCTCCCCTCTGTGTCTCTTTGTTGTTGGTATTGTCTGTGTTTCTTAGTTGCTCTGTCTCCCCTAGTCTAGTTTGCGTCTTCCTGTTTTACTTTGAAGGTCTGTGTCTCATGTGAGTGTATCCTACTTTGCTCCCTGTCTCGTCAGTTCTGATTTCCCCCAGCTGTGCTCTCCTTCTGTGTCTCATTCCCCTCGTTACTTCCCAGTGTATTTAAACCCCGTGTTTCTCTGAGTCAGTGTCACGTCGTCCCTCTTGCTGTGTGGATCTCCCTGTGTCTCCCTTGTGAGTTTAGTTTGAGTTTCCAGTTTAGTTTACTTTGTACGCCTTTCTCCCGCCAGCAAATAAAGCTGAGTTCTTTGTGTTTAAACCTCGTGCCTGAGTGTCTGCATTTTGGGTCCAACTCCTGCCTGCCGCACAGCGATACATGACAGAACGACGCGACCAGTAATGGATCCAGCGGACTCACCGTGGAAGCGCAGCTCCCGTTTTGACGGGACCCGGCTGGCACTTGGAGGGCCTCCGTGCTGCCGTTCCGCGCTAGCAGCTTCCTCCCCGCGGACGCCCCGGTCTCGCAGAAGACGCTCCAGCCGGTCCCGGGAGGATTACTACGAGCCTGCCAGCAACCAGCTTACGCCTGCTCAGGCATTCTATAAAATGTTAGGGATTATTATCGTGCCACCCGACTCACCCAGCGTTTCCACATCACCGCAGAAGCAGCCATCTGCAGCTCCGTCAGCTGATCAGCAGCCACCTGCAGCTCCGTCAGCTGATCAGCAGCCACCTGCAGCTCCGTCAGCTGATCAGCAGCCACCTGCAGCTCCGTCAGCTGATCAGCAGCCACCTGCAGCTCCGTGTCCAGTGTTTTCTGCTCAGCAGCCGCCTGCAGCTCAGTGCCCAGTGTTTTCTGCCCAGCAACAACGGACAACGACTGCCACAAAGCAGCCGTCTCAGATTCACCCACCGGAGGTTTCACGGCCTGACCCCCCAGAGGTTTTTCCCTGCCTGTCGGAGCCGTCAGCGGTGGGGAGGAAACATTCGCGCCACCGGCGCTTCACCCCACAGCCGGATTCAGGGGCCCCTGTGCCCACTGGTCATGAGACTGTTCTCGCTGGAGGGCCCGAGGAGCCCGTCCAGCCTTTTGCATCGTCAGCTGGAGGGCCCGAGGAGCCCGTCCAGCCTTTTGCATCGCCAGCTGGAGGGCCCGAGGAGCCCGTCCAGCCTCCTGCTTCGCCAGCTGGAGGGCCCGAGGAGCTCGTCCAGCCTTTTGCATCGTCAGCTGGAGGGCCCGAGGAGCCCGTCCAGCCTCCTGCTTCGTCAGCTGGAGGGCCCGAGGAGCCCGTCCAGTCTCCTGCTTCGTCAGCAGGAGGGCCCGAGGAGCCCGTCCAGCCTCCTGCTTCGTCAGCTGGAGGGCCCGAGGAGCCCGTCCGGCCTCCTGCTTCGTCAGCTGGAGGGCCCGAGGAGCCCGTCCGGCCTCCTGCTTTGCCAGCTGGGGGGCCCGAGGAGCCCGTCCAGCCACCAGCTGCTCCACCAGCGGCCGCATCCACGCCTGCAGCAGCAGCCGCATCCACTGTTTTGTCCACGCCGCCGCCTGCTGCAGCACCTCCGTCTGCTGCAGCGCCTCCGTCTCCGGCTTACACGCTGCCGCCAGCTGCAGCCTCGGAGTCTCCACCCACGCCAGCTGCAGCCTCGGAGTCTCCACCCACGCCAGCTGCAGCCTCGGAGTCTCCACCCACGCCAGCTGCAGCCTCGGAGTCTCCACCCACGCCAGCTGCAGCCTCGGAGTCTCCACCCACGCCAGCTGCAGCCTCGGAGTCTCCACCCACGCCAGCTGCAGCCTCGGAGTCTCTACCATCATCGCCCACGCCAGCTGCAGCCTCGGAGTCTCCACCATCATCGCCCACGCCAGCTGCAGCCTCGGAGTCTCCACCATCATCATCCACACCGTCGCCTGGTCCGGCTTCACCACCATCATCCACGCCGTCGCCTGGTCCGGCTTCACCACCATCAACTTCGCCGTCGCCTGGTCCGGCTTCACCATCATCAACTTCGCCGTCGCCTGGTCCGGCTTCACCACCATCAACTTCGCCGTCGCCTGGTCCGGCTTCACCACCATCAACTTCGCCGTCGCCTGGTCCGGCTTCACCACCATCAACTTTGCCGTCGCCTGGTCCGGCTTCATCACCATCAACTTCGCCGTCGCCTGGTCCGGCCTCTGCCTCATCTGCTTCGTCTGGTCCTGGTCCAGCTCCGCCTTCGTCTGGTCCTGCCTCAGCTCTGCCTTCGCCTGGTCCTGCCTCGTTTGGTCCTGCGGTTGCCACACCGCCGTCAGAGCCAGCTCGACCTGTTTCACCTCGCCTCTGCCGGCCGTCTTCCGGGCCTCTGAGTTGGCGTCATGGCCTTCGGGGACGGCCCCCAGAAAGAGTTCGTCGCCGCCGCTGGCATCGCGGCCGACCTCCGGACCTGCTCAGTGGCCCCCGCTGCCTTCCAAGTGGTCGGCCTCCTGAGTGGTTTTGCCTGCGCCGCCGTCGCCGCCGCCGTGTGCACGGTCGGCCCCCAGAACTGCTTCCTCGCCGTTGCCGCCGTGTGCACGGTCGGCCCCCAGAACTGCTTCCTCGCCGTCGCCGCCGCGTGCACGGTCGGCCCCCAGAACTGCTTCCTCGCCGTTGCCCTCCGCACGGCCGGCCCCCGGAACCATCTCTACGTCGTCGCCGCCGTTGCCCTCCGCACGGCCGGCCCCCGGAACCGTCTCTACGTCGTCGCCGCCGTTGCCCTCCGCACGGCCGGCCCCCTGGAACCGTCTCTACGTCGTCGCCGCCGTTGCCCTCTGCACGGCCGGCCCCCGGAACAGTCTCTACGTCGTCACCGCCATTGCTTTCCGCACGGCCGGCCTCGGGACCAGCTCTGTCACCTGTGCCACCCACCTGGTCGGCCCCCCGACCATTTGACTTGTGAATTCTTGTGCCGGCGACCTTCGGGTCGGTCCCCCGAACTGTTTTTCTGTTGTTGCCGTCTTCACGGCCGGCCCCCTGAACTGGCCTGTGTTTGGGCTGCTTTCTTGGGCTCCAGTGTTTCCTGTGCACTGCTTTTTGTTTTCTGTTCCTGCATAGTGCATGAGGTTGTGTGTCTCAACCTCATGCACTATGTCAGGCTCCTTCCTCACCAGAGAGGTCATGTTCCATGTCCCCATACCCAACCTGGAAAGCCAACAATCACACTGCAAGGGTCTCCACCCCTGACTGATGCCTGACACACATTGCAAGTTTTTTTTAAGTTATTTGCAAATAAATGTTTTTATTCTTGGACACTTGGACTCTTCTTTATGCTCATCCAATTATTATCTTTTTAAAGTTGTATTTTTAATTGGTTTATCTGTTACTTGTTAACTCCCTGTATAACATTTTCTTTGGCCACAAACTCAAATTTAAAAGTGGGCTTAAATTTTAACTCCTCTTCTTCAATTACCCTGTAGATGCACTCTCTGTTCTAAAATCCCTTTTCTCCTCTAGGTGGCAAAGGAGTATTTTAATAACTTCCACTTCCTGCTTGTGGGTGTTGTCTGCCTCGCCACGTCCATCGAGAAGTGGGGCCTCCACCGCAGAGTCGCCCTGAGGCTCGTCACCTTGGTGGGGGTCAACCCTGCTTGGTGAGCATCTTCGTTCTCTGCTGTTGGATTCAAATTTTGTATTTCTTCGAGATTTAAGTGTGAAGACTCCTCTGTTCCTTTTTGAACACACTGCTGTCTCCTTCAGGTTGTTGCTTGGCTTCATGTCCGGCTGTGCCTTCCTCTCAATGTGGGTCCAAAACACATCAGCTGTTACCATGGTGATGCCCATCGTAGATGCTGTTCTCCAACAGATTCTAAAGGCGAATGAAGAGGGATACTCTGGTGAAGACAACCCTACCCTGGAGCTGGACGGTACCTGCACAGACAGCATACTTTACTTTATAAAAGCACAAAATATAATTAAAAGTGTGTTTTTGAGCTTACAGTAGGATGGAACTTGTGACCCTGACTATAATCTGCCATTTTTCCAGAAATCAACAACTGTACTGCAAAAAATAAAGAAGCTCTGAGGTATGTAAAGCATGGGGATTCACTGCTGCCCTCTGGGTTCAGGGTGTTCTAAGTTTTTGTTTCTGATGTGCTTGAAGAGCAGTTGAATCCCTTATTCCTCTCTCAGTGACAGCACAGAGCCAGATGTCCCCACAGAAACCTTCACTTCTGTTCAAATACCAGCAGAGTTGCAGCCTGCAGCAGACGAGGTGCAAAAAAGCACCAAACAAACACAGAATAAAATTATTCTTTGATATTTTTCCAGTTCTGCATGTTCTGCTACTTCCGCTAT
Source organism: Neolamprologus multifasciatus (assembly GCF_963576455.1). NCBI lineage: Eukaryota > Metazoa > Chordata > Actinopteri > Cichliformes > Cichlidae > Neolamprologus > Neolamprologus multifasciatus. The sequence continues at coordinate 3,009,991 of NC_140445.1, read as the reverse complement.
TTCTTCTTCTCTGTCTTGATTTCTCCGCATTTTGTCTTACAGGCTGCAGAAAACATACCCACGGCCTCCTGCAGGCGTCGGCAGGGTCGGATGCTATGCAAAGCCATGTGCATCGGCATCGCCTACTCCTCCAGCATTGGCGGCATCACCACGCTACCGGGAACCTCTCCTAACCTCATATTCTCTGAGTACCTCAACCAGTGAGTGTCTCGCATCAGGTGTATGTTAATGAGACATATTGGCAGTGGTGGGATTAATGTTGCCTTCAGTGTTCAGTTAATTCAGTCTGCTGCACAGCTAGAATGACATAATGATGTTTTTGAATCCACTGTCTTTACATTCAGCGTTTACCCAGACTGCAACAGCATCAACTTTGCGAACTGGTTCCTGTTGTGCCTGCCCATCAGTGTTATCATGCTGCTGCTGACATGGTTCTGGCTGTACTGGCTCTTCATTGGCTCAGAGTGAGTGTCAGCATACCATCTGCAGAGCCAATCACCTGCTATCAGTGCTATTCTATTCTGACTACTCTGTGCACTCTCCATTTGTTATTCTTTGCATTAATCAATTAGTGGAAGCATCATCACATGTGTTATATATGTGTTTTATTGTTGTGAAGATTTATTATAGTTCAAAGCTCTGATGATGAATCAGTTGTTGGCATCTTTAACAGAAATGTCTGACTAGCTTTAAACTTTTTCAGAGAAAACTAAAGAACATATACTTGCTATTTGACCGTTTTTATTATGTTTTGCTACCCCATTTACAATAGGTTAAAGGTACGATTTTTATTTTAAAAGTCCAATCCTCACCAAAAAGAAGCATGCCAAAGCATCTTCCAAAAATCTGCGGTGTTTCCAGAAAAAGTGTCTTATATGCATCTCCATTTATATTTGGTAGTATGACTTCAGGACATAACAGAGCAGGCATCACTAACAACAGGAAGAACTCAGGGAGGGGCAGCCATCAACTGTGACTGATTAGGCTAAACTGGAGAACATAGACAAACACGAACTACAGTCCTCAGTGCATGATGGGAAGTAGTTGGCAGCATAACTAAAGCTTGGTTCGCGGTCACCTGATCTAGATCTAACTAGATATTTAACAAAAACAACATTTTTAAGCCTCTCTTTAAGTAGACACAGTCTCTGTCTCCAGAATCCAAGAAGATCCAGGAAAACAAATCACTCCTGCATACAAAGTGTTTCTCTTACTCCAGATTATTTTAGTGCAAAGACTGAATTTTATCATCAGTTTGACTTAAATAGTAAAATTTGCAAAATTAAAATGAAATTTCTCTCTCTCACACACACACACTGTCTCATGCAGCTTCACGTTCCTGTGGCAGTGTCGGGGAGAGCAGTCTGACAGAGAGAGGGCGGTGAAAAAGGTGCTGGAAGACGAGTACAAGAAGCTGGGAGCCATTAGGTGATCTCTCATTCGTTTATTTACACACTCGTTTATTCATCAAAGTAATCAGTTTGATCATTTATTCGTTCATGCGTGATCATTTATGCAGTGCTGGTGATACAGGATGTTGGTTAGAGATTTACACTGGGTCTTAATGCAGGCTCAATCATCCAGCTAAGAAATCCCAGAATCTGGACGTAGCGTTTTCAGTGTCATCCAAGTGACTTCTTCAGTTTCAGTTGACTGCAGGTTTCCCCAACCTTATAAATAGTACTGGCACCACGGACTGACAGTGGACTGTGAGGTCAGCTTCATGACCATTAATATGCAAATTTTTTGACCACTGATCAATGGCCACAAGGGCTGAAGATATATTGCACAGACGGCAGCTCTGTAGTTGCATTTTGAACATTACTTGATTACCATTAACTTTGCCAGCCATGAAGAATATGGCTTTGTCCTAAATGCTTTTACCATAATGAGCCAGGAAGCATTTAATCACAATGCGCGTGTGTGTGTGTGTGTGTGTGTGTGTGTGTGTGTGTATATATATATATATATATGTGTGTGTGTGTGTATATATATATATATATATATATATATATATATATATATATAAAAAACAAACAAACACCCAGCACGCCCCCTGCGGGCAGTTTATCCTTCAAGCTCGGGTCCTCTACCAGAGGCCTGGGAGCTTGAGGGTCCTGCGCAGTATCTTAGCTGTTCCCAGGACTGCGCTCTTCTGGACAGAGATCTCCGATGTTATTCCCGGGATCTGCTGGAGCCACTCGCCTAGCTTGGGAGTCACTGCACCTAGTGCTCCGATTACCACGGGGACCACCGTTACCTTCACCCTCCACATCCTCTCGAGCTCTTCTCTGAGCCCTTGGTATTTCTCCAGCTTCTCGTGTTCCTTCTTCCTGATGTTGCTGTCATTCGGAACCGCTACATCGATCACTACGGCCGTCTTCTTCTGTTTGTCTACCACCACTATGTCCGGTTGGTTAGCCACCACCATTTTGTCCGTCTGTATCTGGAAGTCCCACAGGATCTTAGCTCGGTCATTCTCCACCACCCTTGGGGGCATTTCCCATTTTGACCTCGGGACTCCCAGGTTATACTCGGCACAGATGTTCCTGTACACTATGCCGGCCACTTGGTTATGGCGTTCCATGTATGCCTTGCCTGCTAGCATCTTGCAACCTGCTGTTATGTGCTGGATTGTCTCTGGGGCATCTTTACACAGCCTGCACCTGGGGTCTTGCCTGGTGTGATAGACCCCAGCCTCTATGGATCTTGTACTCAGAGCTTGTTCTTGTGCTGCCATGATTAGTGCCTCGGTGCTATCTTTCAGTCCAGCTTTGTTCAGCCACTGGTAGGATTTCTGGATATCAGCCACCTCCTCTATCTGCCGGTGGTACATACCGTGCAGAGGCCTGTCCGTGCAGAGGCCTGTCCTTCCATGATGGTTCCTCGCCTTCCTCCTCTTTCTTGGGTTTCTGCTGCCTGAGGCCTGTCCTTCCATGATGGTTCCTCGCCTTCCTCCTCTTTCTTGGGTTTCTGCTGCCTGAGGTATTCACTGAGCACGCTGTCAGTTGCAGGTACTTGGTGGTTGCAGCTTTCCTAGCGGCCTCTTCATGGTTCCCATTCGCCTGTGGGATCCCCAGGTACTTGTAACTGTCCTCTATGTCTGCAATGTTGCCTTCTGGTAGTTCAATCCCCTCAGTTCTGACTACCTTCCATCTCTTTGTTACCATCCGACTACACTTCTCCAGTCCGAACGACATTCCAATGTCATTGCTGTATAGCCTGGTGGTGTGGATCAGTGAATTGATGTCTCGTTCACTCTTGGCATACAGCTTGATGTCATCCATGTACAGGAGGTGGCTGACAACTGCTCCATTCCGTAGTCTGTATCCATAGCCAGTCTTGTTAATGATCTCACTGAGGGGGTTCAGGCCTATGCAGAACAGCAGTGGGGACAGAGCATCTCCTTGGTAGATCCCGCACTTGATGGTGACTTGTGCTATGGGCTTGGAGTTGGCCTCTAGTGTTGTACGCCACATCCCCATTGAGTTCCTGATGAAGGCTCTTGGGGTCCCATTGATCTTGTACAATTCTAGGCATTCCAGTATCCAGCTGTGGGGCATTGAGTCATAGGCCTTCTTGTAATCAATCCAGGCAGTGCACAGGTTGGTTAGTCTGGTCCTGCAGTCTCGGCTGACTGTTCTGTCTACCAGTAGCTGGTGTTTTGCGCCTCTGGTATTCTTGCCAATTCCTTTCTGTGTCCTGCTCATGTATTGACCCATGTGCCTGTTCATCTTAGCCGATATGATGCCTGACAGGAGCTTCCATGTAGTACTGAGGCAGGTTATTGGTCGGTAGTTGGAGGGGACTGGTCCCTTCTTGGGGTCCTTGGGGATCAGGACCGTCCGACCTTCGGTTAGCCATTCCGGGTGTCCCTCGTTAACTAGCAACTGGTTCATTTGTGCTGCCAGATGCTCGTGGAGTGCAGTCAGCTTCTTTAGCCAGTAGGCGTGAACCATGTCGGGGCCTGGTGCTGTCCAACTCTTCATACTGGAGACCCTTTCTTGGATATCTGCCACTGTGATGGTTACTGGACCCTGTTCAGGGAGGTCGCTATGGTCTGCCCTCAGGTCCACTAGCCACTGAGCATTGCTGTTATGGGTTGCGTCCTTCTCCCATATGCTCTTCCAGTATTGCTCTGTCTCCAGCCTTGGTGGTGCTGTTCCCTTATTATTGTTCCCTTGCCACTGAGAGTGCACCTTTGCTGGTTCTGTGGAGAACAGCTGGTTTATTCTCCTGCCTTCTATCTCTCTGGTGTACCTCCTCAAGCGGCTGGCCAAGGCTGTGAGTCTTTGCTTGGCAGTTTCCAAGGCCTCAGGTATGGACAGCTTGCTGTATTTCTTATGCACCTTCTTTGTCGCACCTTTCTGCAACTCCGTTAGTTGGCTAACCTCCCTCCGTGCTACTTTGATCTTGCCCTCTAGCCTCCTTCTCCATGGAGGGTACTGCCCCTTGTGGCTGTTCAACTTGTAGCCAAGCATCTCACTGATCACTGCTGCCGTATTGTAGATCAGCTTGTTAGTGTCGGTAATCGTGGTTGTAGGTATTGTCCGTAGTGCTGCATTAGCATCCTCTAGCAGACCTATCCACAGCGTTTTACAGTACCTTAGATGGTCAGTTGTCATGCCAGTGCTGTCATTCATTTTACTTGTTGATCAGTTATTGACAGAAAGACATTCCTATGATAATTTATGCATTCACACATTCATTCGTTCCCTCTCTCCAGTTCTCAGGAGATCTTCACCGGGGTCGTTTTTGTGGTGATGGTTTTGTTGTGGTCGACCAGGTCTCCAGGTTTTATACCCGGCTGGGGTTCCCTCTTCCCTCAGTGAGTCACAACCTTCTTTTATTGCCTTGGAAATTATTCAAAATTATTCCCACAAACAATACGATACAAATGATACAATGACAAAGACCAGACCAGATTCTTTGGGAAACAGCAGCAGCAATGAACCATGACCCAGCTGATCACTTTTTCTGTTTTTCAGTAAATCCAACTACATCACAGATGCCACTGTGGCTCTGGTGCTGGGCGTCCTCCTCTTCTTTGTACCTGCTCACGGACCCTCCAGAAAATATGGTGGGAAATATGTATGAAATGTGGCTTGTTGTTTAGTCGGATGTTGAAGGCTAACACAAGTACTCTCAACCTTTTTGTTTATGAGGGGCAACCAATCAGTTACAGTTGAAACCTTGTTTCAGGCAAACTTTAAACCAAGGGGCTAAACCACAAAGCACTGTGAGATAAATAAGAATTATTATTAACTGTGAGTCATGCAAAACTGCTCCAAGAATAAGGAGCAGGAATTAGCATAATGGGTCAGGATTAAATACTATAGATTTACTCAGGTTGTTTTTTCTTAATTCATCTTAATGCGGTTTTCCTACCTATCTCACTTCTTTGGTTATTGCTTCCTATGCATATCAAGCTATAAAAGAGATATAAAAACTTGAGGCTGCACAGAAATGTGTGAATACCAACAATCAGTAAAGTTTTAACAATCATTTAACTTTTTTAACACGTCTGTTTTTCAGCATCTGTCCCATCAGTCCCAGTAAATATGTTTTTTTTCTCTCAATTCAGAGGCGATGATCTCTTGGAAAGAGTTTCAGGCCTCCATGCCGTGGCAAGTGGCCCTGCTGGTTGGTGGAGGCTTTGCCCTCGCTAAAGGTGCAGAGGTATGCTGAAATACAAATCACAATACATCCAGAACAGTTTCCTCGTACAGACCAAGAAGAAATTTGATGCAAACATTGTAAAGTTTTCACAGCTAACACAGAAAAATCTCAGGTCCAGACAAAAATCAGCACTCCGGTGTAGATCATTGGGAATGACAGGAATTTTCACTACTTCGTTACTAGGGATGGGTATCGTTTAGGTTTTATCCACTAACAGCACCAAACTGGTACTTTTGAAACAGTGCCGGTGCTTAAACGGTGCTCAAACTGGTGCTTAAAGAATCAAGAACACAAACTTCCTCTCATGTTCAGCTGTTTTTTTGTAAAAAGATAACAATGTTAGCCTTTTCTGCAGCTATGGGGCATATATGGTATCACTCTTGGCTGGAAGCAGCTTAATCAATGGAAAAAACACAAACTTTGTCCAAAAACCTCTCATGTTTAACTGTTTTCCACTTTTTCTTTGGTCATTTTAGCCTTTTTGGCCAGGGTGAAGGGAGTATCTGCCATCAAACAAGAAGACAGCCGCATGTAGCTATGATGGTGTTTGGTAGTTCACCTTACATGCATTAATGTAATAACGTGGTTAGCCTACTCAACGTAAATTACACACGAACAACATTAAGCTACTCACGCAGAGAAGAACGGCTGCTGCTGCATCATCATCCTCATCATTTCTGCTACACTAGCAGGGCTAGGGGCCAGGACTCTCCTCTTCGGGTTTTTGGGGGATGTTGCTAACTCCGGGTCCGATAACAGGCACCACACCCGCAGTAGATGTGCTCGGTGTGAGGTCTCCCAGCAAGCTATCAAATACGGCGCATTTTTCGGCTTTTAAAAAAACGCTATGCCTCGCCAGGTGTTTCATCAGATTCGAGGTGTTACCTCCTTTGACAGTATCACAGTATCAGCTTAAAGCACTTGTTGCAGCTGCTGAGTTTGCATCTTTTGCTGTGAAGTACAGCCAGACTTTTGACCGCTTCACCTTGGGCATTTTTAATCTGTAGCTCTGCTCTAAAAGAACGTACGTACCTGGACCCGCCTACTATCCTCGGAAACGTAAAATGATTGGCTAGAATCCAAAGTGTATCACAGCTCAGGAAAAAAAAGGCACCGAAATGTGCGCTGCTGTTCGGTCTGGTTACTACCGTTTATGTCAGAACACCGGTACCCATCCCTATTTGTTACTCATCCAAATGACTTCTTCAGTCTCAGCTGACTGCAGGTTTCCAACCTTATGACCAGTACATTTGTACGATAACTGAAACTAGCACCACTGAATGAACAATAAGCTGTGAGGTCAGTTCCTTGACCATTAATATGCAAATTGTCATGACCATCGATCAACAACCATTGATCAAAGATCACCATGAGTACCATTCACAGAAAGTTTGGGAACGGCTGCAATCACAAAGATGTGCCCTTAGGCCCCCTCCTCAATTCAGAGATGGTCTTTTCCCTTTCACCTAAATGGTCTCCTTGACTCCCCACTTAAACCAGCGTTCCTCCATGAGTGACTAAATGTTTCTCCCACTGAAAACACCACGTCCAGATGAACAGAATCAACCTTCTGAAATTTATTGGCTATGATTTGTCTAAAATTGAAATCATCAACTAATGAACAAATGGTTTCACTGTCAGACCATCCTGTCCTCATCGCATCTGTTCAAGTGTCCACAAACGTCATCTCAAATCTTCAAAATGGGCCTTCAGAAACCAGTGGTTGATGTAATGGTACCGGGGCGCCCCAGTGTTAAAACACAGGGAAGCAGAGGTGTAAATTGTTGTAAGTGTGGTGTGATGAATGTGCGTCTGACAGCCGAGAGCTGCAGCCGTTTAGATCTCCGTGTCTCAATCACACCACAGGTACCTGTGTCCATCTTTTATAGTGTCTACACCAACATGATGTATAGAAAAGGTGAGCCAAAGAAACTAGTCTCTTCAGAACTTGAAAGAACTGACCTGACCCTTAGTTTAACAAAAAGAACTGTTAGATACATTAAAGCTGGTATAAAATCTGCTTAACGTGTGTGTTTGTTTGTGTGTGCAGGAGTCAGGTCTCTCTTTGTGGGTGGCCAGGCTGATGACACCTCTGGGCGACCTCCCGGTCTTAGCAACAGTCACAATTGCCTGTCTCATTGTCACCACGCTAACAGAAGTGACCAGCAACGCCGCCACCATCACCATCTTCCTCCCCATTCTCTCCCCACTGGTTAGTTCAGTGTTCAGACCTGTTGACCGAAGCTTTGCTTGTCTTGAATATGAGCGTCCACTAAACCAGTTCATCGCTTGACACCAACTTCATTTTTTTCTAAATCAATTTCTTCAAGGACAAACTTTTCACATACGTTGTGTAAATGCATTACACAAATGTTTGCGTAGCTTCTTGCAAATTTCCTAGTGTGTAAAGGCCTTAAGTGTTAATTACCTGATATGTGCGACTGTGGACATACTCTGCTAACCACGTTTGACACAATGAGCTCCCCGCTCTCTCATCTGTAAATGCCAACCTCTGGTTCCAAAAAGCCAACATACAGTGGCTTGCAAAAGTATTCGGCCCCCTTGAACTTTCTCACATTTTGTCACATTACAGCCACAAACATGAATCAAATTTATTGGAATTCCAGGTGAAAGACCAACACAAAGTGGTGTACATGTGAGAAGTGGAACAAAAATCATGATTCAAACATTTTTTACAAATATATAACTGAACAGTGGGGGGTGTGTAATTATTCAGCCCCCTGAGTCAATACTTTGTAGAACCACCTTTTGCTGCAATTACAGCTGCCAGTCTTTTAGGGTCTGTCTCTACCAGCTTTGCACATCTACAGACTGAAATCTTTGCACATTCTTCTTTGCAAAACAGCTCCAGCTCAGTCAGATTAGCTGGACAGCGTTTGTAAACAGCAGTTTTCAGATCTTGCCACAGATTCTCGATTGGAAATAGATCTGGACTTTGACTGGGCCGTTCTAACACCTGGATGTGTTTTGTTTTAAACCATCCCATTGTTGCCCTGGCTTTATGTTCAGGGTCGTTGTCCTGCTGGAAGGTGAACCTCCGCCCCAGTCTCAAGTCTTTTGCAGACTCTAAGAGGTTTTCCTCCAAGATTGCCCTGTATTTGGCTCCATCCATCTTCCCATCAACTCTGACCAGCTTCCCTGTCGCTGCTGAAGAGAAGCCCCCCCAGAGCATGATGCTGCCACCACCATATTTGACAGTGGGGATGGTGTGTTCAGAGTGATGTGCAGTGTTAGTTTTCCACCACACATAGCATTTTGGCCAAAAAGTTCCATTTTGGTCTCATCTGAACAGAGCAGCTTCTTCCACATGTTTGCTGTGTCCCCCACATGGCTTGTGGCAAACTGCAAACGGGACTAGATTAGGGCGATATGACCAAAAATATTTATCATGATATACATTTGAAAATTTGCGATAACGATATAATTCAAACTAAAAAATTTCACAACTCCACAACTTTATTAATGCAAAAAAAAAAAAAAAACCCCAAACAAACAAACATCAATGTATTTTCACTTAAACAAGCAGCTGTTTTTTTTTTATCTGCATTAAAGTTATATAAAAATTTAACAGTGCAAATGCAAATTCCTCGCTGACAGTTTAACCCAAAGGCATTTCCAGTGGAAACTGGCCGACATATCCTCAGCATAACCATGTATAATATCCAAAAAGAGGTTATACACACACAATACGGTAATATTATGTTGAAGCACAGTACGTATCACTCCGCGAGGCTCCGCCTACGATAGCCGTAATGCTCCGACAATCCATCAAGCGGTGCGGCTTCGTAGCTTAGCAAAGTCGTACTGAAACATTTGACAGATTTTCGAGCGCCGTGTTCATAAAATCGTTTCGAGGTCAGTAAACACAACCAGAGTTCATACATAAGGCACACGGGATTATAAGGGGCTCTGTCGACTTTCAGAAAAATCAAAGGATTGATTTTAAGTGCGCCGTATTTTCCAAAAAACACGGTAATAACGACGGCCCGCTAGCATGCGCTACCAAAAATAGTGCTTTGTTGTGTATCTGACGGACGAAAGCTAAACCAGTTCCACCACTGAATTTTTACAAACCAGTTCTGGTTCATCCGTTTCATTCAATGATCCACTTTCGCCCTTCTCATTCTCCGTCACCAACATGCTTTTTCATGCCATGTGCACAAACAAAGGTACTACGCATGTGCGTTTTACCCATATTCTATCGCGATATTTCATTTTCTTATCGATGCCCGACATTATACTGGTATTACCGTGAACGGTATGATATGGCCCAGCCCTAAACGGGACTTCTTATGGTTTCTGTTAACAATGGATTTCTTCTTGCCACTCCTCCATAAAGGCCAACTTTGTGCAGTGCACGACTAATAGTTGTCCTATGGACAGATTCCCCCACCTGAGCTGTAGATCTCTGCAGCTCGTCCAGAGTCACCATGGGCCTCTTGGCTGCATTACTGATCAGCGCTCTCCTCGTTCGGCCTGTGAGTTTAGGTGGGCAGCCTTGTCTTGGTAGGTTTACAGTTGTGCCATACTCCTTCCATTTCTGAATGATCGCTTGAACAGTGCTCCGTGGGATGTTCAAGGCTTGGGAAATCTTTTTGTAGCCTAAGCCTGCTTTAAATGTCTCAATAACTTTATCCCTGACCTGTCTGGTGTGTTCTTTGGACTTCATGGTGTTGTTGCTCCCAATATTCTCTTAGACAACCTCTGAGGCCGTCACAGAGCAGCTGTATTTGTACTGACATTAGATTACACACAGGTGCACTCTATTTAGTCATTAGCACTCATCAGGCAACGTCTATGGGCAACTGACTGCACTCAGACCAAAGGGGGCTGAATACTTATGCCCACCCCACTTTGCAGTTATTTATTTGTAAAAAATGTTTGGAATCATGTCTGATTTTCGTTCCACTTCTCACGTGTTCACCACTTTGTGTTGGTCTTTCACCTGGAATTCCAATAAAATTGATTCATGTTTGTGGCTGTAATGTGACAAAATGTGGGAAAGTTCAAGGGGGCCGAATACTTTTGCAAGCCACTGAATTCCCAAATAAAAGGGTGATGTCAGGTTGGCTATTTCCATCTTTAACATACAGTCTTTTTTGTCTGACCTGCCACAAAACAAGTGGTTTATTTCCAGCTAGTCAGCATCAATGACACTACTGTGTATGGAACACTAGAGACTGTTATTTCACTAATTTATCAAATTAGTGAAATTATTATCAAATGGACTGGTTCTTATATAGTGCTTTTCTACTCTATCTGAGCACTCAAAGCACTTTATGAAGATTGTTCTCGCTTCAGGCCGAGGCCATACACGTCAACCCGTTGTACATCCTGATCCCTGCCACCCTGTGCACATCCTTCTCCTTCCTCCTGCCAGTGTCCAACCCGCCCAACGCTGTGGTGTATGCCTATGGACACATCACTATCATGGATATGGTGAGTTCTTTGATAAGAAAAGAGAAGCAGACACTAGAAATACCTCTTTCACTAAATGTATGCTGGCCATAATTCACAAGAAACATCTGTATAACATTCATCCTTGACTGCAAGCCTCGTGTCTGATCATGTCTGCTGCAGGTGAAGGCGGGGCTTGGTGTCAACACGATCGGAGTCCTCGCCCTCCTGCTGGCCATGGCAACTTGGGGAATTCCTCTGTTTTCGCTGGATACGTACCCTGAGTGGGCACCGACCTTCAACTCCACGACACCTTGATGAGTGGACCCTGGAACTTAGTTTCCAGTGGTCAGAATCCTTATAGAGCAGGGGTGGGCAATCTCAGTCCACGAGGGCCGGCGTCCCTGCAGGTTTTACATGTGTCCTCGAACCAACACAGCTGATTTAAATGGCTAAATTAGCTCCTCAACATGTCCTGAAGTTCCCCAGAGGCCTGGTAACGAACTAATCATGTGATTCAGGTGTGTTGACCCAAGGTGAGATCTAAAACCTGCAGGGACACCGGCCCTCGTGGACTAAGATTGCCCACCCCTGTTATAGAGACTCCAAGGAGATTCTTGCTAGAGTGATGTTAGACAGGCTATAAACTAAAGTTAAAAGTTGTTAAAAATAAAATATTCATATTTATGTTTGTTTAGTTTAATAGATCTATCTCTTTAGTTTGAGTTAATGGGCCAGGAGCTGCAAAGTACTGAGGGAAGTCGGGTTTTTCTGGAAGGTAAACGTCATCCTGGAGTGTAATTAATGCAGTTTTGTAAGATGCCACCAGATTCTCACAGTTACTCATTAGGTGTTGTTTTGCATTAGTATGAAACATGTGCAGGAAGTTGGAGGGTTGCTGTCGGAATCAGTCAGTTTGTTAAAAAGCAGATCAAGACCTTCATTTACTGTGCTTTCTTGTGTTTTTTTTATTTGCTTTTTGCTTTCACTTACACTTATTGTTAGACTCTGATAAGGATTTTGTTAGGGTTTAAATACACCACTCCACAACAGTAAATTTGCACACTGGAAAATTTGTGTAGCGACCCCGTTTCATTAATGCCATAACCCATAAGAAGGGAGAAAAGGTTGCTGCCACTCGGCATGCATCTATGCAATACGCTGATTAGTTCATGTTTTCACTTTTAGCTGTTTGTTTGGGGCTCTGTTGTTCTTCCCTTTTCTATAGATTTCTAAACAGGGTTCAATTCTATGCGTCCTTCTTAAATCCTGTCTCTGGCAAAAGCTGGGACACCACACTGGAAGTACCACATTTTTGACTGGCTCAGGGATTTGTGTAAACCCAACAGGAGAAGTTTGGATATGTGTGTTTTGTTTTTTAAAGTTTTCAATAAACTGTGTTTCTCTGACTTCTAGTTTGATTTTCCTGTGAGATCCTGAGTGAACTGGTTTTGGTTGGCCTTCGTATGGAAACACACAGCTAGGGAAAAGTCTCGTGCCCTTCCTTCGCTTGTAAAAGTCAGCTACTCTGGGATAACACAATATCTCCTCCACCAACACGTATGAAAGGTTAATCAAATGTGTGTTTCTCCAAGATAGAGCTTAATAACGTCAAGGTTTGGTGCTGTGGTGGGCAGGATGAGGACCCAAACTCATGGACACAGAAGGATGAACTCAAAGACGCATCTTTTATTGTGCTGTAGCAAAAACAAGAGACAAACAAAACCTAAACAGGAAACTAGAACACTGGTAAATACAGCGCTGGGAGTCAGTGAGTTACGGTACATCGCACACAGCACATGGATGGTACAACATAACAGTCAAAGGAGAACACAGGGCTTAAATACACAAGGGAGTAACGAGGGAATGGGAAACAGCAGGGAAACACAGCTGGGGGCTAATCAGACATAATGAGACAAGGGGAAGCAAAATTAGATACACTGGAAAACAGCACAAGGACTATCAAAATAAAACAGGAGACATGAGTGACTAGACGTGGAACAGGGGGAAGGCAAAGTGACAGAAACCTAGGAACTAAGAATATAACACAAGCAGAAAACAATAAAGAGAACCAAATAACAATAATGCAAAAATATAAATTAACCAATGAACACAAAACACTGGGTCACAGTAGCGTGACACATAAAGGAATTATGAAATAATTCAAAGTTCATTGAAGCTTTGAAATAACAGTAATGTTCTTATTTTTACCAACAACACATCACTTCTGCTTAAAGAGATGTCTGTAATCTCAGATAACGAAGGTCGTACACACATCAAAAATGACAACCAAAGAGAGCAGCTGTGTTGGTGGTTCCAGCTGATGCTTGATCAGGACCAGTGTTGGTCAAGTTACTTGAAAAAAGTAATCAGTAACTAATTACTGATAAAGTGATAGATCTTTCAGCCCAATTCTACTTTTTCTGCATAATCCATCATACAAAATGTAATCAAATGGAAAAGTCTCTTTTTAAAACTTGTTTTATTAGTTTTAATCTTTTAACTTTATGCATCAAGCAAAATTTTAATTATATGCAACATTCTCTGACTGGAAGAAATTTGTTTAATATTTAAACCTATTTTCTGCACATTCCAGCACATAAAATATTTTTTTTGTGTGTGTGTTTACACTCTTTCAAATAGATGCAAGTAAAACACAGCAGAAAATAAATAAAGTCAAAGACTAGCGGTCCTGTTGCTCTATTTTCACCTGTAAAGCAGGAGTGGGGTAGGCGGAGGGTTACCCTGGTGCAGGTGTGCAGCGGTCAGTGGAAGAATCTGCGAGTTTCTCTGTGAGTTTCCCATTACGTCGTAGCTACTCGGTGCTTGTTTGGAAGTTTAGGGGTTTTTTTCGCTGTAAAAAGAAGTTTTCTTCCCACGCACAACGGACACTAATGTTTTTGTCACTTTTTATGGAATCAAACTCAAAGTAAGGTCAGTACTTCCACGCTTTAAACGCTGCACGCTCATACTCTCTCCCGCACTCGATATATGATCCATTGTTGATCTGCACACAGCTGTTGTCACGAACGTCGCACTCGCTTACGTCACTGTCATGAGACATTCTCGCAAAAAAATCAAGGTTTTAGTAACGCAGTAACGCAGCGTTCCTACGGGAAAGTAACGGTAATCTAATTACCGTTTTTGCTATAGTAATCCCTTACTTTACTCGTTACTTGAAAAAAGTAATCGGATTACTGTAACGCGTTACAAGTAAGTACTGCCCATCTCTGATCAGGACCCACTGAATTCAGTTCACTTCAGGTACAGGACCAAATCACAACAACAGTCTCAGGGTGCTTTACATTATAAGGTAAAGACCCTATAATGATAGCTTCATATTTTAATCCGCTGTTTATCCATTAGGGGGTAAACAGTTTCCTCATTAAGAGTTTCTCAGTGTCGGAGATGGACGTGGTGATGCTGTCTCCTAACACTGGTAATCCAGGTAATGTCAGTGAAGCTTGCTACATATTTAACACGTGTTAACAGGTCAATGCCCTTTAATGCATTTAACATTATGAAATGTGTATTTTAACATAAACTATGATCAAACTCAAAAACCTTTTTCCTCAACAAGAAATGTCAGATAGCGTCCATCTGATCCAGTAGTGCTAACACTGTGGATCCACCACTATCACCAGTCTGGAAGCTGCAGACCTGCTGTAAATGTGGGTCACCATTAACAACCAGGAACTCAAAGTGCAGCTTTCTCCCAGTGTGTCAATGCTTTTTACTTAATGGCTGCCAAATGCACATTAGATTTAGAGGCTATGCCACTACATGGCATATGATTTACTCAGGCAATAACAAAAGATTGAAATAATTTTATAATCATTTCCTAAATTTAATTCAAGCAAATGAAAAATAATAGTTATTTATATATTAAACCCTCCTAAGCCCAAGAACGCCTCTGGCCTCAGAGGCATGTGCCCACTTTTCAAGTGTGTCCACGCAGCAGCTTCATATCTGTTGTTTTTGTCTTGTTCTGCTGCCCCCAAGTGGCCAAACTCAGGTACTTACACTGAGAGTTCATTTCCAAATGACTGGTCACAGGTAGAGTTGGATGTCTCGAGACCGAGACTTTGGTCTCGGTCTTGCGTTCTCAAATCGGGAGATTTGAAGTCAACCATCAGCGGAGCGGGGATGCGTGGCTTACTGGGCTTAAGCCTGGGTCATTTTTTCAGAAGCATGGGGTTTTTTGGAGTGTAATTTGTTAGTTAGATGCCTGAATGACAACTGTATAAAACAAAACAACACACGAAGCACAGAGCGCACCGTCGTAAATCCCCCCTAATTTTGGTATGATCCGAGCTCCGGCACTAGGAGACTGAGCACAGCAACCATGTGAGCGAGGGGGGAGAAGCTGCTGCCTGCGAGTTTGCTGCAGACAGAGGAGAGCTTAAGTTTGACCAGGTACCAAAGCAAATCATTCGTACTGTATAAATAATGTAAATATGACGGTGTATCACAAAAGATTGATATAAAACTGATCACTTGGTTGCGTTACTTGCTCTTCGAGTGAATCAACAAATGGATAAATAAAAAGCCGAACAACAACGTTGTTTTTTTAAGAGTCTTGGCTTACATTTCATATTTTCAGTTGTTACCCTCCACGGCTAAACAAACTCTCTAAATCGGTTTCAGTTGTGTACTGATGAACACAACAATGGACATAAGGAGCTTCTTTCAAAGAAAAAACTCAGGTAGATGTTATTTTATATATTATGCTTTGTATGTCATTCAGTATATTTCTATGCAAAACGAGAGGAATTTCAATACACAGCAGTATATTCACAGTTGAAACCAGATATTTACACTTTAGGGAGAAAACATAAAAACTTTTTTTTTTTTTTTTTACTGATAAACATCAATTTAGAGTAAACTTGTTTTGTTTTAGATAAATAAATGTTGAAATATCTTTTGAATTAGTTAAATGTCAGAATAAAAAGTGGGAGCTGTCTATTTTAATCACTTTCATCAAATTTAGGAGTACATATACACTAAGTTTATTGTCTTTAATTAATAAGAAAACTCCAGACGATTCCATTCTGAGCTGAAGAAGCTTCTGATAGGTTAGTAGAGTCCATGTGAGTAAATTGGTGGCACAGCTGTGGATGCATATAAGGCAAACACAGAGCCTGTTTCTTTGAAATGGGAAAAATCAAGAGATGTCAACCAAAACACCAGAAAAAGAGTTGTGGAGCTCCATAAGTGTGGCTCAGTTTTGAATACAATTTGGTGCCATTTACAATTAAGCAATACAGACAATTTCTCTCTTTACTCTTAAAGTTAACAAATATGTTTTTTATAATTATCAATCTAAAAAAAAATAAACATTTAGTCTGATTTGATTTAACAATTAAAAAAGTGTTTTTATCTGAAGAGTTTGTAAATATCTGGTTTCCACTGTATATTTGATGGTGTTGGTGTTTGGCTTGATTGTCAGCACAAAGAGGGAGAGAGAGGAACAGAGAAGGAGATGGAACAAGATTCGAATCTAAATAGTGTACTTTGGTAAAATTAAAACTAGTTTAAGGTGTCCTGCATATGTGATTTTTTTTTTCCTATATGAAGTCATTCTTTTTTGAACAAAACTCAAAACAGAGCCTAATAATCTTTCAGTCATTTCTAGCCTCACTTAATTTCCTTTCGCTGCTCAGCTCTCACACAGTGGCTCAGCTATGCCCCAATCCATCCATATTGTGGCCAATCACATGCGAGGATATAGGATAATATCAATATGTGAAAAATAGAGAGGGGTTGAGAGACGCAACAGTCAAGTGGAGCATGCGTCTGTCCTCTCAGTAAGTGAGTGAGATAGTAGACAGCGGTGAGGAGGGCTGTGCGAAAGCAAAAACGCTTAAATATGCCTGACACCTGTAAACGTAGCAGCATCTGGCTGCGGTTTAAAATCTTTTTTTGCCTCGGTCTTGGTCTTAGTCTTGGTCTCGGATTAGGCGGTCTTGACTACAAGTCTAGTCACAGGTAGTGAAGAAGACAGCTGGGTGACATTCTGGCATCATTGTATTATTTGAACGTGACAGCATTACAAGATGATTCATTTCAGGTTGTTTTGTTTATTTTGCTTTTGTTATTTTTCGCCTTTTTTGAAAGATATTCTGCCGGTTTGGAAGCCGGTGTTGTGCCAGAAACTGATAAGTGGTTTTGGGTATTTGCCAAAAAGTGAAAGATTTTATTTGAATTTTAAAGATGAAATAAGATTAAGATCAGATAAATGACTAGTTGGCCTTTAAAATATGAAACATCTGTCAAATGTGTCTCTCATGAATGATATCAAGTCATCTTCAGCCACAAACAACATTCCTGTCACAAGGTAGACGCTGCAATCAGTTTTTTGGTAGTGACTTTCATATACCCCATGTTTAACAACTTAAAAAGATTATTGGCATTAAAATTGTTTTTAAGAGAGATTTAGCCAAGAGGGCAGGAGAAATGGAACAAAAATAACATAATAGTTCTATAAAATGTTTACGTGACCAAAAAAGTTTGGATTGGTTATAATTTAGGTAAAATATTAAAAATATTAGAGAGACATCTCTTTATTTTTATATATAACCCCTTTGTAAATCCTGTTGACTACAGTCTATTTACCAATTCCACATAAAAAAAAACCCCCACATATAAACATCAGAAATCACTTTTTGGCACAGCGACAACTTATTACCCCAGGAGGTGGATTTGAAGTATCTCAGGGTCTTGTTCACAGGTGAGCTCAGAGTGGAGGGTGAGACTGGCAGACGATTCCTGACTGAAGATGGAAACAAACAAAAAAATCTGTTTGTTTTTTTATCTTCTGTGATATCTGAAGTTGTTAAAAACAACTTCAGATATCAAACATATTTCAGTTATAGTTATTTAATGGACATAGACATAATGTGAAGATGCTCAGCTTTCATTTGAGGGTATGGATGAAGGCATTAGTGAGTGAGTTTCAGCTCAACATGCGCCCCCATCTGATAACTCTGATAGTGTGTTATATCCATGTCTGAATCATAAAATATACAACACTGACATTAATAAGTGGCCGCAGCGTCCCACAGTCTGCAACCCAAAAACAAGAAGGATGCGCGTAATTACGCACATGGCAAAGTAAATTCATTAACATCTGATGTGACGCGTTCGTCGGTGGCACGCGCCAAAAATGATACGCAAAGATTTCGGGTTTATGGAAAGGACCTCACACAATCCGCTTAAACCTTGGCTTCTCCTTCATTTATCTAAGTTAACTTCATGTTCTGTGAAACAAACACGCGGGAAACCTGCACGAACTATGTGTTCTTAAACGACCACACTCCCTCACTGCTGCTGCTCAAATTTAAACTCGTTTGTGCTGCCAGTCAGTTCTGCCTGCGTGTTTTTATAAACAAAACAATAGATGAACAGGTTGTTTGCAGCCCACCTGCAGAAATTTACACTTCCGTGCGCGCATTTTTGCGGTTTTTAACCGCAAAACGAAAACTGCGCCCCTTTAAACTCTAGCGGTAGCTTTTGGATACCAGAGGAGGTTCTGAGCTGGCTTTAACATCCCGTATAACTAACACGTTTGTACTGACCAGATTGATTGAACCAGCGGTAAATGTATTCATGCAGCCACTCGTAGCGTTGCATGAATACATGCATGAGGCGGATGCGAACATTTTAGCCCCATATCCTGAGTTTTTGCACTACAACTAAAACACCGCTGCTCTTCTGCACGGTCATTGCGTCCGTGGAGATAGCGTGGACTTGTTCTGCAAGTATATGATTCTTCTTTATTGTACCTCCATTAGAATCAATCCAGTCTTTGCTGGACACTTATTATACCTTCACAACGCAGTGATGTCATATTTCTTACAAATTCTGCTGCCTTGTTGGCCACATCTCTGTCAGGAAAGACATTTTGATGTCGCTAAGTCGCTATACAAAACTGAATGCAGCTTCTTCTTTGTATCAGGTGTGTTGTTTGTGGCTCAAAATGACTTTACATCATTCATGAGAGGCAGGTTTGACATTTGTCTGACAGATAATACGCCAACAAGCCGTTTACAACACTTTAAATACGGGAAATACTTTTTTGGCCGACGATCACGGGGTGATAAAAAAATACCAAATACCAAATACGCGCACAGTTTTCTTTAATTTTTTTTATCTGTTTGTGTTTTTTGGCGATGAGACTGTTAGAGAATACAGACCTGAGGAGGAATCCGTGGTTTAGCTGGTTTGAGCGACTCTCTGATCCAGACGGTGGCGGTAATGCAACTAAAGGTCTTTTCGAAAACGTCACTACAGAAAAAGAAGAAGACGCAGGAGCAGGAGACGAGCGACGCGTACGAGCAGCAGTGAGTCGCTTCTTCTCCGTCCAGCACCGGATGTTTCATGTACGTACAGCTTTTATTTACGTTGTCAGCTCATCAGATGTCACTTTACATGTTCCGGACTGCGTAATTTACGGGTCTTAAACGTTATTGTGCAGCGGGGTTTGTGGTCGCTTGAATGGCTCTGAGGTCAAAGCGTATAGGGCTGCTGGACGCCGCAGCCGCTCTCGTTTGGATGTGATCGGCTGCACTTGCAGACGAACCTCTCCGTGACTGACGTGGGGTTTCCCTGTTTGCCTTAAAATGGCTTGACGGTCCGCTTCTAGTCTTCCACGGAGCTCCCAGCCTTCCAGGAAACGTGTATGTTTGCTCAGCGCCGCTTCCTCGGAGCTGTCAGTCCGCCCGGGTCACCGATGATGAGGAGCTGGCGGTGCGAACTCCTGCTTCCTTCGTGCCTTTAGAACTTTTCATATGTTAATGAACTCGTGACAGATTGTGATTGGAGAGTATCCGTAAGCCAAACCTCGCTTTGAGTGAAGGCGGTGGATTTAAACCAGAACAGGGAGCATCGTTTTTAAGGATGTAGAGACACGTTTATATTCGTCAGATGTGTCATCCAAATATAGGATTTAGTCATTTTTAACTGTAATAATGAATATGTGAGAGTAGCTCACCTTTACTTTACTGTCAGGTTTACCAGCTTTTAACATCATTTTACTGATTTTTGCTTTTTCAGTTCAGATACTTTGCTTTGCCAAGAAGAAAATCTATATTTTGATATATTGCAAAGACCCATCAAGATTAGATGAAGAGCCCCGAACAATATGGCAGTTCCCTTATGAGCATTCACTTGGCGAGAGCAGGGAGGAAGAACTCCTTTTATATAAGCAAAGAGATCAGACAGAAGTTATTGACATGTGTGCAGTAAACTGTGAAAGATGTCCTTTGCGATTTTATAGAAAAAATGAAGACCAGACATGCAAAATATATTTACCTGTATTTTTTTAAATTTATTATAAATGTCTTGTGTCTTGTGGAAGAAAAATTTAATAAATAACAAACACAAAAGGAAAAATAGCATATTATCAGCATACATACTAGTTGGATTGGAAACAAACTCCTCTGCAGTCCATTTGGAGCCTCACCGACATCACCTTCTCCGAGGCTCTCTGCGGTTGTTTTGGTCCACACCGAGTGCGATTACTGTGTTCACACCTGCATTCCTTTTAATAACCACTAGGGGGTGTCTTCTAAAGTCCACGAAGGGGGGGGGGGAGCCCATGTTCAATAGGGCTGCCACGATTAGTCGACTAGTCACGATTACGTCGACTATCAAAATCGTCGACGACTGATTTAATAGTCGACGCATCGTTTGAAGCTTTGTAAGATCACAAAAGATGCAGGAATAAGTAGTAGGATTTAAGAGTGTAATAACGGACTGAAACAGAAGATGGCAGCACTGCATGTACAAGGATGCCAGCTGCCGTTAAACCCCGAAGAAGAAGAAGTAGCTCTGTCCCAGAATTCATAGCGCAGCCCAGCTCAGTTTCCAACAATGGCGGCAGCTAGTTAGTTTTAATATTACTCTTATTATTCTTTCTGGGTCACAAAATAAACGTTTAACATATTTTCAGGCGAGAACGTAGCTGTGTAAACCTCAAATATCTGCTCAGTTTATCAAGACACCACATATTTTCAAAAGCGCTCCAACATTTTCAGAGACGTCTGTTACCCACTAGCTCAATAGCTAGCCGGGGGCTAGGCTAACTAGAGCCGTGAGAACACCGGACTCCCGGCAAATCGTTTTCAAACCCACCGCCGTCTTTCGCTACTCAGGTTAAACATGATATATAAGTCACTTAGATAACTTAAAAATGTTATTGTTTCGCTTTTTTTAGTATTTTATTTGTTCCTGAGTAAATCTGTTTGGCTGAGATTAAAGTTATAGTTTTTACACAGCTGAATAAATGTCAAGCAGACAGCTGATTATCAGAAGTGTGAGATGCTCGAGAATTTACTCCGGTGTCCTGTTATATTTTAGATAGCAAGGAGTTTATTAAACTTCACCGAAACAATCTGCAAATTTCATTAAAATTTAATAAACTATCATCTTGTCTTTATTGTTAGTTAGCAACTTAAACACTTAAAGCTGTAAGCTAATGATAGTTATATAAGAGCAGATGCTGCTGGTGCAATAAGCTGTAGGTTGTACGTCCAATGGATGATGATCTGATTAGTCGACTAATCGCAAAAATAATCGGTGACTAGTCAACTATCAAAATAATCGTTTGTGGCAGCCCTAATGTTCAATACAACATGATGTTAGTTTTATCATGCAGTCAGCAAAAACGGTCTCCTTCACACTGAGACTTCTCAGATGTGCCTATTTCCATCTTCCGTGTGGAACCACCACAGTGTGACAAAGATGGGGACTGTGCTTGGTGGTATCTGGAAGTCTGCACGGAGATGAACGTCCTGTCAGTTTTTTACAGCATTCACTGCTCAGTTCTCCTCATCCGTGGGGCAGAAGTGTTTAGCTGCCTTTATAAATGAAGCTTGCATCGCCGCGCTGCCCTCCAGCCTCTGCCTTCTGTTGTGAAGCACGAGGAAAGGGTTTATGCTATTTCTCAGAGATTGCGACTGATGTTCTTTCTAATTTACGATTCATTACGAGGAAATGGGAACGTTACACAAGGGAGTCGTGTTTGGAAAATGAAGGAAGAGATCTGACGTGCTGTATTAGTGTTGTACAGAGTCCTGTTCTCTGTGACCTCTGCATTGGATTTTTCTTACCACTATAAAAAAAAATCCATGGTGGATGTTGTGGATGAGGTTTGAGAACATTATTTAGAGTTGTTGTGCGGTGAGGAGATCCTATCTGGAGTGCAGGCCCCTCAGCCGAGATTCTACACCTTCACCAATCTGCCGTCACACACTTCTGCTTGTCATACATCCACTGAACACGTGACAGAAGCCTGCGAGCTTCAGCCGTCGCTCTCTGCCGCTGCAGTTCTGCTGTTAGATCCTGTTTATATTGTACCATAAAACTCAGTTTTATACTGATGTTAAACTGATATATTGGCGGGTAGCAGGATTTTATAAAGATGCATTTATTAGTGTTGTCAGTTATTCCAAACTGTCCCACACAGCTTCACTTCCCTCTTGTTTTAACACCCTGTAATTACACAAACAGCTCTTTCTGAGGTCGTCTAATCTTATTTGCACCTCTGAAGATTCGAGTTTCTGACCCCACTGCTCCCACAGCACCCGCTCCCTGCTGCCTCTTAACCTCTTAAGCCCCAAGGGGGTTTCTGAGCTTCCTGCTCGAAAATGTAATGCCCAAATTTAATTGATTATTTCTCTGCAATTACAAACTCTGTCCTTACAATCTTGGTATCAAAATAAAGCGAACACTTGGGAAATTTCATCAGAGGTATAAATACTGAAGCAGATATTACTGTGTCAAAGTTACAGAGACTGGAACACAGAAAAAGTAAGTAGATTTTATCCTCGCCTAATTATTTTTTTTAATTTTTAGCATATAACCCTTTGAAAAATATGCCTCAGATCACATTTGGTTCCAGAAATTCAGTAACCAACATATAAACATCATCTGTGCGAAGATTTATGTTTCTAAAGTGAAACAGTGAAAAATTACAGCCCTGTCAATACATGAATATCCAGACGTTGTACAAAAATGTCCAATTTTGGCACACAATTGGACACCATGCCAGTTGATTTTTTTAGTTATTAAAGAGCAGAAATTAATAAATTTTATTAACAGGCCTAAACATGCTTTTTTTTAAATATATTTTTGAAGAATTAACCACACATTTACATGGTAACGGCCCTTTTCTGCAGCGCGCATAGAGCGTTTGATTGGCCTCTGGCCCTTTAAACTCCGACGGGCTGTAACTTTGGTTTCTTTTGGTCAATTTGCGTGATTGACACCTCTTTTTAATCGTTTGAGCCAATAGATTCACAGTAACGACGCCACGTTCACTACTGTTAATCACGTGGCTACCGGCTACCGGCGAAAATACCGGAGGAAATCGGGACAGTAAGCCAATTTCTGTCTTAGCTCATTTGCGCCGCTGTGTGTTTTTGTGGTCTTCTTTTGCGGCTCATTCAGTGAATTTTGGTCTGATCGTGGTGAAACTTGGTGTGTGGAGTCAGTGATAGCTCTGGAAGCTAACCAGCCCATCTTTAGCCGGTTACACGAAGTCTGAAGAATTTCTGGTTCGGTTTTGTTTGTGCGGACTTCTGCGCATTTACGTAACTGCTCGTTTAATCACAGCTTGTTTTCGGTGTGTTTGGTGGTTGTAGAAATGGTTTATATCACATTTTAGCTGAGATTCTGAGGTTTCTGTGGATACCACACATGTCTGGACTTATATTTCTCAACCCGCGTTATAACCGATTAAACGTGATCTCCTCCTTTTTGCCCCCGGTACCGGGGGCGTGGGGCTTAAGGTGCAATGCGTAAAATGCTATCACAGCCTGGATCTGCTCTAGGAAGTTCACCATCCACAATAGCATTGCTTTATCTGATTTTATGAAGGTTCATTGCCCAGCCAACAGCTAAAACACCTCTGTTAGAAACAACTTTATTACTTCCTCATAAGATGGGCATCGGGAAGAGACTTTAGTCTTTCTGGTCTCTAAAACTGTGAGCTTTCCCGTGTACTCTCTTAGCTCTAGAGATGTTAATAACATAGTTTTAAATACTTGTAATAGCTGACTGCTCTGTCATCATCCTGTCTGACCTGTTTGACAGGTTTGGATACATTCCATATACAGCATGGTAACTATTTAACTGTAACGAGTAGCTTGTGATCTATACTGCAGCCAAATACCAGGATGTATGACCCAACATGAGTGACAGTCCACTCAGCAGCAAAATGTTTACACAGGTCAAGAAAGGCCTTGACCTCTGTAAACAGACATGGGTCGTGTCCAAATTCATGGGCTGCTTCCTCCTGAGGCCGCATTTGTAGACCGATTACGTCACAGCGACGCGCCGAAGGCTGTCCAAATTCGTAGACTCCTCCGAATGCAGCCGACAAATGCGTCCTCCTTTTCCCCGAATTTGAAGGATGGGTCGGGTGTGTCCTTCGTGGCTCACCATATCCCAGAATTCATAGCGCGGCCCAGCCAAACTCCAGTTTCCAACAATGGCGGCCGCTACTAAGTTTTAAAATTACTCTTACTAATCTTTCTGGGTCACAAAATAAACTTTTAACATATTTTCAGGCGAGAAAGTAGCTGTGTAAACATCAAATATCTGCTCGGTTTATCAAGATATCGCATATTTGCAAAAGTGCTTCGACGTTTTCGGAGACGTCTGCTACCCACCAGCTCGATAGCTCGCCGGGAGCTCGAGGGTCACTGAAGCCACCGAGAACGGCACAACTCCCGGCACATCATTTTCACATCACCGCGGACTTTCGCTACTCAGGTTAAACGTAATATATAAGTCACTTAGACAACCTAAAAATGTTATTGTTGGGCTTTTTTGAGTGTTTTCTTTGTTCGTGAGTAAATCGGTTTGGCTGAGATTAAAGTTATTAGATTAGATAAAATAAAACTTTATTAATCCCCCGGGTGGGTTCCTCCTTGATTTTCACACAGCTGACTAAACGTCAAACAGAAAACTGATTAAACAGAAGTGTGAGACGCTCGAGAGTTTACTCCAGTGTCCTGTTATATTTTAGACAGCAAGGAGCAGACGGCCGAGTTTATTAAACTCCACCGAGACAGCGGTGACGCTAATCAGAAGGCTAGACCGTCCAATTTCCCCAGCTGTTTACTTCCGGCCTACCCGACCTTCTGAGGACCCGGCCCACGTAGACCGCGAAGGCCGGGTCCTCAGGAGGATGCAGCCCATGAATTTGGACACGACCATTAAGGCCTTTTTCCAATCACAACCATCGCCATCTGGTGGCGTCTGATGGGCTATAGTTTTCCCTCCACAAAGCTACATCCATCTTTTTTATCGTCTTGGTCTCCGACCGGTTGCGGGTTTTTGCTGGCCGTTGCATGCTGAAATCAGTCACAAAGAGGTGTACAGTGCTGCACCACAATTGTGATTGCTTTGGTCACTAGCAGGCTGCTGCCAGTAGACCCGGTGCAGGTTGTGGATATTCCAGTTTCCACTGCAGACTGCTTGGAATACAGTTACACTGTTTTCACTGCTTTGGAACATTGTGAAAGTTGTCAAATTAAATGATTTCACAATACCTGAGATACAAGGAAGGGCATTACCGTAACAGGGTGGATGTCATCATGTAAAGAAAAGGAGTGAGGAGGAAGGAGAAGTAGCCTCCTTCCCGAATCTTTTCAGACTTTGTGTGTGTTCTAAAGGAAGATCTAGAAAATGCATTCACTGCTTTTGTTTTGGTAACTGAGACATCCCAGTAGGCACATTAATGGGGACACTGAATATGTACCCTCTCAAATTGCAAAGGATTGTGGGTCAGGGAAGTCCCAAGTCGGGTATTGGTTCTCACCTGAATTAAAGCCGAGCATTGTTCAGGAATGCCTCTGAGAACAGACATGGATGAGTGGCCTGAGCCGGAGACCTTAAAGTCACCTTGCTTGTGCGCTGAGCTGATGCTCTGTAATGCTTGACATAGTGGAGAAAGCTGAGTTATTGGATTGCGTTTGGTGTTTTAGGCTCAGAAAGCCGGGGCGACAGAGATGGATGGACTTTGTCGGGGTGCCTTGTTCGTTTTTGCTCAGCAGATTTTTTCTTTTTTTGCAGACAAGTGTGTTGAATAATATTTCCTGGGGGTGGAGTGGTTCGGGGGGAGGTTGCGTAACGGCTCTGGCTTCCCTGTGTGAGTCGTGTAGCACTCACTGAAAATGAGATGGGAGAAGGTCTGGAGCCCTCGAGCTTCATAGTATCTTTCATCACGATTGAACCGCCCTCCTCTGTGCATGCTACCTGGAGGGGCTGTGTGTGTTTGTGTGCACTTGGGTTCAGGGATTGCATGTCACTGTGTGTTTGTGTATTTTCAGGGAGAAGGAGGGGGGGCTGGGAGCTCCTTTTCTGGTTCAGGGAAGCAAAAATCCTGCATCCTTTGCAGTCAGAGAGGAGTGTGATTTATGGAGTCCCTGACTGTGTGTGTGTGTGTGTGTGCATTTGTTGTGGCAGGACGGGGCACATTAATCAGGCCAAATGGCGTCACTGGCCAGCAGGTGATTGTACCGCTGCCATCCATCCTCAACAGGGAATCACGACTGCTGACTGAGGGGCTTTGCTGTTTTCTCGGGCATCTAAATGAAGTGCTGCAGGGGAGAGATGTGACAAGCAACATTTCACACTCTGAGCATCACAGGCACGACTGTTTAACTGTAGGACATATGCTCAGTAACCCATGCAAGATGTTTACCACTTAAACAGGCCTTCATGTCTAAAAACATGAAGGCCTGGATGTAATTTAACCTGTAATTTAACCTGTAATTTGACCTGTAAAACTATTTATCGTGGTTTAAGTTGCTTTCTCCGAGACAAGTCACGGTTAAACTGAAGGTTTCTGTTTCAGAAAAAGAACGTTTTTTATGCCTGTAGTGACGAAGATAGTGTAGAAAGAAAGACAGAAACTGCATGGGCATAAAAAGTAGGGCTGCCACGATTAGTTGACTAGTCATGATTACGTCGACTATTAAAATCGTCGACGACTGATTTAATAGTCGACGCGTCGTTTGAAGCTTTGTAAGATCCCAAAAGACGCAGGAATAAGTAGCAGGATTTAAGAGTGTAATAACGGACTGAAACAGAAGATGGCAGCACTGCATGTACAAGGATGCCAGCTGCCGGTAAACCCCGAAGAAGAAGAAGCTGTGTCCCAGAATTCATAGCGCAGCCCAGCTCAGTTTCCAACAATGGCGGCAGCTAGTTAGTTTTAATATTACTCTTATTATTCTTTCTGGGGCACAAAATAAACGTTTAACATATTTTCAGGCGAGAATGTAGCTGTGTAAACCTCAAATATCTGCTCAGTTTATCAAGACACCACATATTTTCAAAAGCGCTCCGACGCTTTCGGAGACGTCTGTTAGCCACTAGCTCGATAGCTAGCCGGGGGCTAGGCTAACTAGAGCCGTGAGAACACCGGACTCCCGACAAATCGTTTTCAAACCCACCGCCGTTTTTCGCTACTCAGGTTAAACATGATATATAAGTCACTTAGATAACTTCAAAATGTTATTGTTTGGCTTTTTTTTTGTATTTTATTTGTTCCTGAGTGAATCGGTTTGGCTGAGATTAAAGTTATAGTTTTTACACAGCTGAATAAACGTCAAGCAGACAACTGATTATCAGAAGTGTGAGATGCTCGAGAATTTACTCCGGTGTCCTGTTATATTTTAGATAGCAAGGAGTTTATTAAACTTCACCGAAACAATCTGCAAATTTCATTAAAATTTAATAAACTATCATCTTGTCTTTATTTTTAGTTAGCACATACCTGAAACACTTAAAGCTGTAAGCTAATGATAGTTATATTAGAGCAGATGCTGCTGGTGCAATAAGCTGTACGTTTTACGTCCAATGGATGATGATCTGATTAGTCGACTAATCGCAAAAATAATCGTTTGTGGCAGCCCTAATAAAAATGCACCTAATGTTCTGACCTGTTGGGACGTAAGCCGGAGACTTGCTGCTCTGGGTGTTAATGCCCATATGGTGTGGGCTCTAATTACAAAGCTATCAGCCACCCCACGTTGACAGATTCTAAAGGGGTCGTGCATAACCTCCTGAAATATTTGAAATATTGAAATAATCAGGGCAGCGAAAAGTGAGCTCACTGTCAGAAGATGAATACATCGAGTTTGGTTCACTGGCAACATGTTTAAAGATGGAGAATTTGTTAAATGAAGAACAAAAGACTCCACTAAGTTCTGATGAGCAGCCTTTCTAAACCACTATTAAAGATCCAAAATGAAGCCAAACCCTCGAGGTTTAGCTAAGAAATGATTTCACTGTGGTTAATGGAAAAAGTCCAATAAGCGATCCAAGTTGGAGTTTGGTGCTATCTGGAGGAAGACCAACACGAGAGAGAATTACACCACTCTCGCTATTCAAAGCTGTAAGAAGACATGGAGGCAGAAATAGCTGAAGTCTGTAGCTGAACACTGGCACCAGTTCAACCAGCAGGCCGTTCTTCATCTGCTCCATCTACCACTGCTTGAGAACCAAAGAAAACCCAAGGAGTGACCATTCTCCACAATCTCCACAATTGCCTGACCCAACATCGGTGCAGACTGTTGAAGGCTCAAAAAGCCAAGCAGAGATCACCTTTGATCCAGTGACGTGTCTGTGGAAACCTCTACCATCTACACTTCCACTGCAGAAATAAATGATAGAGTGTCAAAGATCTTGTGACTTCACCTTAACAGGAAATGCGTAGTGATTCATAAGAGCGCCCTGTCTACAGGAAGTCTTTGCCAACCAAGGATGTGGCCAAGCCTTGCGAAATAAATCTGAAGGGCTCATAAGGAAATCAATGGGAAAGGAAACACAACACCTTTTTTTAAACGACAAAACCAACAACTGATAAGCCTTTATTGGCACAAGGCTTTAAATAGTATGAAACACAATGGCTTACTGGCAAGCCTATAATTGGCCTTTAGGTCTAAGAGATCTTTGTAAGCCGTAACTCGAATAAAGGGAACAAAATGACAATGAAAGGTCAAGTCTTACACTGAGTTATAACCAGAAGTCCAGTGTGTCGGATTAATCACAGAAAGGAACAAAACCAAGTTTAAACTCCACATACGATTCTCACTTTTTCCAGTATTTTCCACGTTTAACCTTCAGAGGGTTTGAGTAAATAAAAGTACGACTCGAATGGAGACTTAGATTTGATTTGTTTCGCTGTAACACAAATACATTTGTCATCAACATATCTTTGATTTCTTTCTTTCCTGCTCTTACTCCTTAGGTGGGCGGGTCTTATTACAGACTCAATCACCTAGCAACCACTCTTAAACCTAATCAAGCATGATGAAAATTAAATCAAATGAACAAAACTCAGTTTACAATCCCGAGTGAAAATGTAACGGTTGGTCACAGATTCTTGGATAAAATTCTTCCCACCCAGAAAAAATAATACTGAGATTTGTTTGCAAAGGTAAATGATTTTCTTTACCACTTATCCAGTTAAGTTACTCGATGTGATTTTAACTCTGTCAAAAATTATGCTGAACCCTGACCTAAACTCAGACTTGCACACCAAACCATGGCTGTTAGAGTGACAGCCAGACTGCGGACACATCAAAGAGCGCCCCTTGGTGTTTAGTAGAGGTGGGAATCACCATACAACTCACGATACGATATTATCACAATACTTAACGCACGATACGATATTATTGCAATACTTAACGCACTATACGATATTGAGAACTGAAGAAGCCTCTCGGATGAGAGGTGAAACGTCTTCAAGTAACTTAAAGAAGTCCAGACGCTTTTCTTTGCAAGCTCCTTTGACTACGATGACCTGGATGACTGAGAACCTTCACAGACACTATACGATATTATTGCAATACTTAACGCACGATACGATATTATTGCAATACTTAACGCACGATACGATATTATCGCAATACTTAATTCACGATACGATATTATCACAATACTTAACGCACTATACGATATTATTGCAATACTTAACGCACGATACGATATTATCGCAATACTTAATTCACGATACGATATTATCACAATACTTAACGCACTATACGATATTATCACAATACTTAACGCACGATACGATATTATCGCAATACTTAACGCACGATACGATATTATTGCAATTTTTAAAAATATTTTGCGATATTCAAATTCTGTACATAAAGGTAAACTTTTTCAGTATTCATTTTATCTAATATCAAAGTCTCACACTCAGTCTTTCTCTCATTTCAGTCAGTTTTATAAACTGAATGGTTTGTATTACAGTCTAGTCCAACTTAACTGAATCAACCATCTGGTACAATTATAGCTATTCTGAACTATGCAGTTTATGAAAACTATGCAGCCCCTTCAGCAACTGAAGAATTTGAAAGTAAATTAAAACCAAATATAATTTTACATTAAATAAAAAAGTTTTAAACGTAATTAAAATAAAACATGTCTTAAATTAAAATAAGTAAACTGTCATGTTTATTGCTGCAAAAAAAAGTTAAACACATTGTTTGTTACAAAATATCGATTTCTGCTGTCCCTGTATCGATACATTATTAGCAAACAAAATATCACGATACTACATAGTATCGATTTTTTTCCCCCACCACTAGTGTTTAGTTTTATTAGGCGAGGAAGCCGTGTCACCGGGGACAGCAGGTCCAGCCAGCGTCCTGCTCAGAGGAAACAATGTAAGTAAGTTAAGCAGCGTCTGCAGGCCAAACGTTTGCTTTGTCTTTGGTGATGTGGGTGTTTAGGTACACATGAGTGTGTTTGTGCATCTCGAGCGTTTCACCCTCAGTCTTACTCACTAAATGCTGCATTATATAACCTCATCTTCAGAGCTGCATGACAAGCATTGGCCGAGGGGCTGTGTGTGTGTGTGTGTGTGTGTGTGTGTGTGTGTGTGTGTGTGTGTGTGTGTGTGTGTGTGTGTGCGTGTGTGTGTGTGTGAAGGATGCCAGCTGTTGCTGGGTGAAGAATTCTGGGAAGGCGGTTTGTCCCATGACTGGGCATTTATTTCAAACCAGATGAAAGGTGTGTGTGTCAGGAGATGTATGGCAGTGCAGTTTAAGATTTGTTTGCCTTTTTCTTTGTGGTTTTTAATCAATCATTTCAACGTCCTGTTATTTGCACTGTAACATGATGAAAGAATAGATTCTAAAAATACAACACTGAGGTTTAGAGATGAACGGGGTGTGAGATTTCAAAGCAAGGACAACTGAACAGGATCGAAATGACAGTGTGGAGCTACAACATGCTGCTGGTTTTCTTTCGTGCTCTTTTTTCCCTCTGAGAAGTGATCAGTAGATCTGTTTTGATGCATCCAGGTAAGGATCAGCTTTCTGAGATACAAAGATCTTCTTCTTTAAGCATCAGAGTCAGGGAGGACAAGCGCGTCCTATCAGGAGGTTTGTGGTTTTTTTATGTCAGACCACAAAGCATACTTTGCTCTGCTCAGCTAACTCTGCCTGCAGAATGTCTGCGATCAGAAACAACAGGAAATTATATTCACTTTCACACCTTAAGCATTTAAATAAGAATGCCGTGTCACCATAGACACGTTTTATAGGCCTGGTGTTGAGTTAGACGTCACATCGGTTTTGTTTTATCATCTCAAATTTAGAAAGAAGCAAACTTGTATAGATTTATTTACATAACAATTTGTTATTGGCTGTTAAATTCACATTTACAGCTACACGGCCTGTAATACCCTCTTTTCTTTTCACTTTTTCATAGCAGAAAAGGATTCTTAGACTGACCGTCGCAAAGTTTGGTGGAAACAAAGTTTGCTCAGTTTGGAGCAAAGTAAGGGTTGCAGTCGTTCTTGTAATTTGAGGTGTTTGTTTACTTTAGTCTCTGACTTTGGCCTTTAAGGCAGCACCTCCACCCAACCACTCTTGCAAAACTGCACCAAGTCCTGCAGAAATGCTGCTTTAAGGACAAACTCGGGGGGGGAAATGTTAGTTCAAGGCTTTATAGCTAAACCAGGTTTAAATATAATGTTTCAAATCATTATGATGTTGCTTTTTAATAAATATTGAACTGAATCTTTTAGATTCATCAACAAGGAAAAGACTTTCTGGCCAGAGACAAATCTCCATTAGGAGACAATGTAGTGGACTCGATAATCACATTAAATGAACTGAACTTGAAGTGATCTGCAATAAAGTGGCTGGAAATTCATAAATCAGTAACTGAAAGGTTATTAGTAAAGCTTCAGAATGAGCGATGCCGATGTCTGTATACGGATCAATTTCACGTAAATGCTCTGAATTTGTACCTGGTCTGAAATTATATTACTGAGAACATTTGTAAAAAAAAAAACAAAAAAAAACTTCAGCACACCAGCAACAAAAAGATCTCAGATTTATTTTTTTTGTATTTGTAACACATGGCATGATTTTATATAAAGCATAAAACCGTAGACTGTATATAAAAGATGGACGTGGCTGTTGGTTTTGCAGTCTGCCTGCTGAGGCTTCAATGTTTTAGCTACTATGTGTCATTTCTTGGAGCTAGAAGTGACCATATTTGGGCGTGAGTGTGGATTGCTAAGCTAACAGCTAATGCTACCTAGCTTGGTGAACAAATTGCATCCGTATATTGGATGTAACACACAGACGAACATACTGCAAACAAAATTATTCATGTGAGCGCTTTAAAATGGGAATCTGTGGGGACTGGCTCACTTTCAAAGAAAGCCTCAAGTGGACGTAACAGGAACTGCAGCTTTTGGCCAAATATATTCCTTTGTTAATGGTGTTTAACATGATCAAACCACGTGATATTTGTTTGAATTGCAGGTCAAGCGTGTTTTTAAAATTATTATGTTCACACGGTCTATTTTAACATGGTCTAATATTGCTGATTTCTCTCTTTCATTGGTCCACAGATGCTTTGTGAGTTCACTCTGTGAGGGTCAGCACCCTCAGGGGTGGAATGATCTGCAGAATCCTAACCTAGCAAGGCCGGCGGCTTCAGTGGAAACCTAAACTGGGACCAGCACTCTCATGTTCCTGCACAGCAGTAAATAGCTCTGTTTAACACCACTGTTGCACAGTCACAACGAAGAGGCTTTCCACCATGGAGGGTGTGGCAGTGGACAACCTAATAGACTTCGACCTACCGTCAGAGACCAAGACTCTCAACATAGATGGAGGTCAACACCAAGGACACGCAGACATTTTCTCCCCAGAGCCAGCTTCTTCCACAGGAGTCCACCAGCTGCCAGAGCCCATGGCTCCAACCAAGCCCAACTCCCACCACCAGTCAGAGGAGGGAAACAACGACAGCGATGCTACAGAGTCGGCAGACAGTGAAAATGACATGGACCCGCCCTCTCATGAATGGGAACTAAGAAGGTCGTCGTCTTCGTCGGCTCACAGCGGGGAGGAGGCCGACGCCGAGACGGTGGAGAGGAGGCAGTTCATGAAGACGTATGTGGAGAAGGTGTTTCATGGAAAGTAAGGAGCAACGTTTTGAACTGTTTTGGGTCTTTTGTGTTTGAGTGAGTCTTGTGTGTTCTAAAGGTTAATTAGTGATATGGATAATAGTGATAGCTGTGAATAACTGTCTGCTTCTCTGTGTTGGTAAATGATGGAGTAATCCCATAAGTTTTTGCAGAATGACAGAAAAATTATGCAAAGTTTTGAAATTGCACAAGTATACACCGTCTGTACGGCGTCGGCATTCGTAAGAAAACATGCAACTTGAAAATTGTGGGTTTTTTAGAATGAATCAGTGGCATACTTGTTGCTTCATGTTTTGCAAATAGAAGAGGTCTGACTTACTGAAATGTCATTGACTTGAAACAGATCAGAGTTGTGCCATACATGTGGGAAATTACAAACAGGGATCCCTGGAAAAAAAACGGATAAAGATGAGAAAAACGATCATCCTGATATCCGCTGTTTGTTTCAGTCGTTCTTTGAGACTATTGAAACTTTCTGGGGTTTTTTTGTCTTTTGCTGAAAGTGAACTGTCAGATCTGAACCACATGACATCAACAAGGCAGGGTGAGACGATCTGGGCTGAAATGCTTTGATCTCCACACAAAAGTGTGGGCTTTGAAAGCAGCGTGAGTCATGTGAGGTTGCTGCGGACGGTGTTTACTGAAAAGGGCGTTGGATTAACTTGCATTGTTAAAATGTAAGTTGGTATGAGGAAAAGGTGTTAGCCTTTCGCCTTTAGGTTTTTGAACCTTGTTTTGTGATGATGAAAGAATGAATGTGGAGAAGTCTCGATCAAAGAGTCTGTAAGCCCTCCATGTCGATCGCGGAGACGAGTCTACCGTAGGCGCGATGGGTTTTATCTGATGTCGTCTGTATGTGTTTGTGTTTTAACAACAGATTTAGTGGATGTTTCTAACAGCCTGTCTGTGAAACTAGAAATGTTGTGAAATTACATGCAGGAAGTCATAGCGGGTCATAGAGGAGCTGACGGTCCGACAGCGCCTGCGAGAGATGTTGGCGAGCGTCGTGTGGGTCTGGATGGAAGCCACCAAATTATCAACGCAGGGAAAGAGCTGTTGGGTGAAGGTGGCGTCGATATTTACCAGAGTGCTATTTTCTGTCCAGGAAGCCAGATAAGGAAAAGATATCGTTGGTATTTGAACACAGAGGAGGTTACAAACTCCAACCAGGGTGTCTCAATGTAGCCATGGGCACGTTTATGTTAAAGCAGCAGTGTTTGCACTATACGATCACACACATGGGTGGTTCTGCTGTTATCACTCGAGCATATTTTAGTGAAGAAATTGAACAGTGGCCTCTGTGCTTAGCACGTGGCCTTGGTGCTCGTGCTTTGTGGTTTACACGCTGAGCCTCTCAGGACACTGCGGCGGGGTCACGGGGGTCGCTGGTCTGCTGACGTAAGAAATCTAATGGATTGAAATGTGAGGTTGGTCAAAGACACTTCTAAATATCAGGACAGCTTCGTATTTCATTGAACTTTATTAGGTGTGTTTATTTCTGACCCCTCAAGCATTGACCACTGAGCTCTTTGCACATTGACCTGGTGACCTCTCTGTGGGTCAATGCCATAACACATCTCATCCTAAAGTAAAATCTTCTTGCCATTAGAACTCTGATTCAGCAGTTTGCCCTCTTTACCTTTGTCTGGGACGGTCCAGTCATCTCTCATTATCTTCATCACCCTCTTAGTGGATTTCTGATTGTCCTTTAACCCTTTAAAGCCAGTCGGAGCGGGCACGCTCCGTTTTGCGTAACTATTTTTAAATCCCTGTAGAATCGGAACCGCGTAAGCTAGCGCAATAATTTTTTTTGCATATGAAACCGGAGGAGTTGTACTTACATCTTAGACATCAGCTTGTCCTCGATCATGGTTTCCTTCCACATATAGCTTTGCAAAAATTGCATAAAAAGCGCTTGCAGCAACAAAAACATAATATTCCAGAAACACGCTTTGCCGATCCGATCAGCTGTTCGTAACACTTCCCACATTGAAACAGACATCAGCGCAAATGATCACATGTCCGCCATTACCTGCCCGAAACTGGAAGTGATGTCATTTTCGTGGGAAATGTAGTTTTTTTTTACTTGTAGGCCTTAAAAGCCTATACTGGTGTTTTTATAAGTCATGTTTGACTTTATGCTTTTCTGAATAGTTTCTGGGATGCTTAGAACTCAAATTGCACTGCTTAAAATAGTTTATTTTGATGCACATGCGGTTTTCTTTGCAAATTTGCATCATATTTGCACATTTCGTTTTTCCTGCAGTATATAAAAGTTGGTGTATCTCAAAAATAAAACTATGAAGACACTCAAAATAAATTTCCTGTGGTGGGGAACTATTTTTGCAACTTTTTTGTATTTAAAGTTTTGAGGGATAAGCCTCTTAAATTTCTCCAAGTAGAAATATATGTAAAAAAAACAAAAACGATTTTCAATTTTTTTGTAGTTTATTGCACTTTCTTGCAATTTATGTAATTTCTATGCACTTAATGCAGACATATTATTAAAATATGGGCTATAACAGTTGTATTGATGTATAGCAACTTGAAATGCTCCTAAAAATGGCACTACAGCATGTAAAAATATAAAGTAAGCTCTGGCGGCTTGGGTCTATGGTTGGTCTTAAAGGGTTAATATAATAGTGAAAGGATTCGAGATATGATGAGCCGCATCCTGTAGATGCTAATGCAGTAATGCATGACTAAGCGAGCTGTGCATCATGAAGGCAGACAGTAAATACACAAGATGAGTTTGAATGTTGTGCATTATGCAGTTGGATATTTGCTGCCCTGCAATGCTGCTACTTTTACCTACTTTTTAGGTAATTTCACTACGTTGTTAAAGCCATGCTGTTTCACTGGGACAGCAGTGACATCGTTCACATTAATAAACATAAGCAATCTTCTGAAATCACCTGTAAGAGCTGGCTGTTAGCTCAGTGATGTAAAATCAGTGATTGCCAGTCTTTTTTGTTTTTTACATCTTCGGCCTTTGTCGGTCTGTCAGTCCAAACTTCAGAACCATCTTCTTTGTATTTTTCAGATTTCTGTTTCATTTTCATCAAAGCAGACTTTAAAGTGTGTTTTCATAGCAGCCCCATGTTTTCACAGAGAGGACTTTGACCAAGAGGAGAAGGCTCGTTTTGGAGAGTTGTGCAGTGGAGAGAATGGAAAAGGCAGAGAGTGGTTTGCCAAGTATGTCAGCGCTCAGGTAAGTCCGGAGAAAATCAAACGCTCCCTCGTTATACCCATTATACAATGGCAGGTCATTTCCTGCTTTGTTCTCCTCGAAGCATCGAAATTCAAAACATCTTATACGTAAACATACACTCGCCCATCAAGACTGTTAACCAGACAGCTGTGCAGCGCACTTAACTGCTGAGTAAACGTGTGTACTTGTGCAACATACCTTTGGAAATGTACGACTCTTCTGATGTGATTTATGCGAACATTTCAAGAACCAAGCACAGCAGCAAAAACAGTGCTGACCAACAATGCGCAAGCTAGGGCTGGGCAATATGGCCTAAAATTCATATCGTGATATAATTTGAAGCATGTGCGGTAACGATATATATCACGATATATTCTTTTCTTCTGTATAACGTATTTTCCACACTATAAGGCACACTTAAAATCCTTTAATTTTCTCAAAAATCGAGAGTGTGCCTTATGTATGAATTCTGGTTGTGTTTACTAACCTCAAACCGATTTTGGCTGCAGAAATCTGTTAAAAATGTTTTAGTACAACTTTGGTAAGCCGCACTGCTTGATGGATTGTCAGAGCATTACGGCTGCCGTAGTGAGGAGCTTCACGGAGTAATCTGGGTCCAAAACTCCGTCCACTTCAGGTCCCAAAGTCAAACAAACACTGAGAGTTAAAAACGGTCTAAATTCTTTCATCTTTAATTAAATGATCAGTGTTGCTGCTTTATCGGGTGTAACAATTAAGTTTAACATCCAGGCATCCATGAAAACAGAAGTTATTAAATTTAACGGAGTTAGAAGTTAGCAGGAAGTTAGCTCGCTAGCTTCCACCTAAACATTTCATACCATGTTCTGACTGGGAGATTTTTGAAACTAATTAAAACGTACAGCTCTGCTACCACTTCCAACATAAATGAAGACAGAAAACTAAACAGCAGTGGCGTTTGCAGTGTTACTGAAGTTGGGCTACCTGGTATATAATGTTGTGCTACGTGATTGCTAGCAACACAGCTATGTTAGCATAACATTAGCACAATGAAGGTGGAGGATGAACGCTAACTTTTTTAATTTCTAACTCCAGTTTATGTGGAAGCATTTATGATAAGGTGATATTAAAAAGTAGTTTCAGACTTTCTTTAAAAGCCGACCTGTGTCAGTGAGTCAGTAGCCTTCCTCTCTTCTCAGTCGAGCCCGCTGCTCATTCATATCTAAGGCAAATTTGGAAACTATTAGAGACGTCACAAACTACGCATTTTAGAGGCATGAAGATAATTGCCCACCATGTTAGTGGTGGTATTAAGTGACATTAAGAGTAAACCATGGCAGAATATACTGAGAAAATTACTGCTATGCAGGTGCAGTGTAGTCAGCTCCAAAGAGTTGGAGCTCTTTGACTGCTGCTGTCATTTGGACTTTTTGGAAAACAACTTTCCTTAGAGGTGGAAACTGTGCTGCTGCAGAGGATTTAAAAACAGCATTCGGTTTGTGATATTATTCTAAAGTGGCGCTGACTTCAAACTTGTGTTTTTGTTACATTATTCTCCTTTTAATGACTGAAAGTACACACAGTCACATGTTGTTGCACATTGTTACGAGCCAGTTTAGTAGCCTCTGTGTCCTTTTTAAATTATTTTGTTTTTTTCATTTGCTGCTGTGTTGTACAAAAAGCGACCTTTCTGCTTTCTGTTGTGCAAAAATGAGCTTTAAGGAACTCAAACGAAACACTCTGAAGGTTTCATTTCTGCACTGTGATGGAGTAATTTGGTGTAGAGACACAGGCATAACCAACATATGAGACTTGATGACTTATTTGTCAAATGCGAAGTTTGTAACTGTGATTGAAGCCGTCTTCACTTTGGCAGCTGATTTTGTTTTTAGCCATTCGGTGCAGTTTCTCCGCAGCCTCGTCTTCGTACGTCTCTGCCTGGACTGTCAAACGTGTTTCTGAGCATCTGTGTGAGCGCCACGATGTCTCGAACTACTACTTCCTGCTTTTTTTCTGTCTGATAGCTTTTCTCCGACCCTTTGGGCCTCTTCAGTCCTGTCGCTTCAGCCCTCCCGGAGCGTCAGTCACAGTGTATCACATTGAAGGTCTTGAGGTTTGTGGCTTCAGTCCGGTTCCTCGAGTCTTTTTCTTACTTGAGCGTTTGCTGCAGCTCCTGGATCTCAAGATGAAATTTGTTGTGTTCCGAGTTTTCCAAACTGAGCTCAGCTGAACACTGAACACTCTTCTGACTTTGAGACCTTCTGCATGTTTTTCTTTTATTTCCTTGAAGACACTCTGCGACTCCCACAGCCTTCAGTTGATCATTTTCACTTTCTTTTTTGTCTCTCGGGAGTTCTCTGTTGAGAGTCTCCACCTCCCGTTTTGTCACTTTGAGCTCTGCAAAGTTCCTGAGCTTTGGTTATGGTGGTTCTTCAAATCCTTGAGCTTTCTGCATCTCATTCTTCACATCCTCAATATTATTTATTGCAAACTGGGTTTTCAGAAATATATCTCTGGGTTTGCTTTCTTAAACAAACAAAATTATACAAACGAGAACAAAGCATTGGAAACGGTTCATGGACTAAATGCTTAATCCAAACAATAATCAGCAGATTAAATGAAATAATTGGTTCCAGCCCGACGTGGTCGTCATCAAACACTTTAGAGCTGAGACACAGTGAAGGGTTTGTTTGCCAGTTGTAGCAAATTTCCATCAGAGTTCACTGAAGAAGTCTCTTCTTCTTCTTGTTCTTGTTCTTCTTCTTCTTGTTCGTCTTCTTCTTCTTCTTCTTCTTCTTCTTCTTCTTGTTCTTCTTCTTGTTCTTCTTGTTCGTCTTCTTCTTCTTCTTCTTCTTCTTCGTCTTCTTCTTCTTCTTTTTAATTCTAGTGTCCTCTCTCTCTGAGTCCTAAATTACAGATGCTGCTGACCCGTCGGGTTTGTTTCGAGTCAAAAAACAAACGAGTGTTCAAACAAATGATAAACTCATGTGTAGATTTTACATCCTCAGCTCCTTCTGGCCTTCTCGATGTTCTCACATCAACAGGAAACGGCTGAGCTGTGGCCGCACAGATAAGTCTGTTGTTTTATATTTGTTTTCCTCTTTCCACAAATTCCACCAGCAAACCCCGACCAACACCACCATCGTCTTTCTGACTCGTTTACTGTTTGCAACATTGAGCCCACTGGCTGTTACAGAGAGAAAAGTCTTTAAAAGCATCTCACAAGCTCATAGATCAAGGCTCAGTCATTTCCTGCAAAGCCACACCCTGTGGTTTAATCAAGGAAGGAGGGAATCTGGTGAATACGGCATTAGCTGAAAAAGATGTGTTTTCGATTGTTTTCTTGTTTGTCGTGTGACGGGAAACCAATCACTCTGATGCATGTGAAGAAAGAAGCGCAGGTTTTTCTCTCATATTCTCCTGAAATGTTGTTTCCTTGCAGTGACATGTACTTGTACTGTGTTCACAGCGCTGCCACTCCAAATGTGTGAGCGAGGCCACCTTCTACAGACTCGTGCAGTCTTTTGCAGTTGTGCTATTTGAGTAAGTAAATACGGTCCAACTGTAACTTTTTTCACTGTGAACTTGAGCCATCATTTTGAATAAGTGGTCATGTGACATTATAAGTTTTTAGCAGAGCTGGAAGCAAAGCTGCGTCTTGCAAATGCTGCTGCAACTGAACCAAACGCGGCGCTCTCGTTAGCTCCAGGTTTTTATTCTTCTTTGTGCATTATAAAAGGTAATTTGAAGATTATTCAGTTGTTAATAATCAGTCACAGATTACATAAAAGATCAGATAAATCTGTCAAGAACATTCTGACATTAAAAGAACTTTAAGTAAATACGGTAATATTAGAAAATTGAACTGTGCCACAAAACAAAAAGAAGTAAAACCTTTGCAGTAATGTGCAGAAAGAGCTGCTCCTCTTTTCCTTACTGTTTCCTTCCAACGAGTCCGACCTATTTGGGATCATTAAAGTGGTGTTGAGCAATAATTCTCCAGACAGTGTTGCCAACTTAGCGACTTTGTCGCTATATTTAGCGAGTTTTCAGACCCCCTAGCGACTTCTTTTCTAAAAAAAGTCGCTAAAAAAAGACGTGAAAGCGTATATCGCTTTTACTCTCAACAAGCAGCGGGTGCTGTAACGCAGTCAGTGCTTCTTTTACTCTTTTACTCTTATGCTGTTTTGTGGATCAGGTTTAAAACTACTTATAAACACACACACACAAAGTAACTCCACCAGAGTGCCTATTTCGGGTCACTTTTGCCGGTCCAAGCCCGGGTAAAGGAGCAGGGTTGGAATTGTGACATTAAAAAAACAATAATTGCTAAAAGAAATTTAATTTGTAGTTCTAAATAAATTCTAAATACATTTAGGACGTTTTTTACTCACTTTATGTCTCTTCCACGATGTTATTTCTCTCTCCAACAACGTAGGTTACAATTACATTAGCATGACCAATTATGCAAATTAGGTGATGACGTCATTTAGCGACTTCTAGCGACTTTTAGGACAGCCAATAGCGATTTTCCTTACTGAGGAGTTGGCAACACTGTCTCCAGGATCTCTGAACATTTTCTGCATGAACATGACCTCAAACACACACCCAAGGCAGTAAATGCATCATTTGTTTACCTCTCCAAGAAGTTTCAGAAAATTCAGCATTGAGTGGTTTTTGCTTAAATTCCACAGAAACAGACAAAGGGTGCTAAAAATATACTTCTGCAAACTTTACATAATATTTAATTCATATATTTTCCACCAAAGTCATCATTTCATAGGATCACATCTGAAGAAATGCTGTGTTTTCTTGTTTTGTTTTTCTGTTGCAGGTGTTACCAGATGGACGACTACAGCCCGGCAAAAAACCTCATGACCATGTGCTTCACTTATTATTACGTTGGTAAGTTCTTGAAAACAGACTGTACTCCACCTCAGAGCAACTGTAAAGTGTTGCTTTTTAAGAGAAACGCTGCTGAGCCTCCGTAGCCCAAATTAAAAGCTTTTCTTTTCCAACTTTTAGCTGCAAAAGTCAAGTCAAGTCAAGTTTATTTATAAAGCACATTTAAAAACAACCAAGGCTGACCAAAGTGCTGTACAATAAAATACAAGAACATAAAACACCTCACTGATAAAACAATAAGTTAAAACAGTAAGTTAAACCTTGCTAAAAGCCAATGAGAAGAGGTGAGTTTTAAGAGCAGTTTTAAAAGTTCCTAGGCTTGTGGAGAATCTGATGTGAGGAGGTCAACTGTTCCACAGTCTGGGTGCAGCCACAGCAAAAGCCCTCTCTCCCCTAGTCTTTAATCTGTACCTGGGAACATCTAAAAGCATCAGGTCTGCTGACCTCAAAGATCTCCTGGGGCGGTAAATGCTAAGAAGCTCTGCCAGGTACGGAGGTGCAGTAACGTTAAGAACCTTAAAAACCAGCAGTAAAATTTTAAAATCAATCCTAAAAGCAACTGGGAGCCAGTGGAGAGAGCAGAGGACCGGAGTGATGTGGTCTCTCTTTTTGGAACCGGTCAGCATGCGAGCAGCAGCGTTCTGCACCAGTTGGAGGCGATGCAGACAGGAACGATCTAAACCAGCATAAAGGGAGTTACAGTAGTCCAGCCGTGATGTAATAAAAGCATGGACCACCCTTTCTAGATCGTTCCTGCACAGGTAGGACTTGACTTTAGCTAAAATCCGTAGATGATAAAAAGATCCCTTGACTACGGAGCTGATTTGTTTATCAAATTTAAAAGCACTGTCAAAAGTAACACCGAGGCTCTTAATGGAGGAAGTTAGGGGTCCCATAAAATCAAAGGAAAGGTTGGGGTCTTCAGGAAGCCCAAACACAATGACTTCAGTTTTACTTTCATTTAGATGTAGGAAGTTAAGAGCCATCCGAGTCTTAATGTCAGACAGACAGGAGAATAACGGCTGCAAAGAGTCCTTTGCAAAAGTGCAAAAGACAGACATCTGTGTTTGTGTCTGTGTTATAAAAACGAGACACCTCGGTGCTGATTCAGGGAATGTTACCAGCAGCGTTTGGCTCTGTGGTTTCTCTTGCAGCAGCATCACAAATAAAGGTAGTGTTTGTGCTCATGCAAGCAGGAAGCACTGAGTGATTAGTACACCGCTGTGACACAGTGCATTGCATCAGCGAGTCTGCAGGCACGTCTGCTAAGTTAAATATTTTTTTCTGCTTATAACAACTTGCACTCGGGCGCAAAGCGACACACAAAGGTCTGCTGCAGACTGCAGAGAGCCCTGATTTAACGCAGCATGTTTCCACTTTTGTGTTGTGAACACAATCTTACACACTAATGACTGTTTTCGTTTCCAGCTCGCTGAGTTGCTGCTGGGCTAAAGTGAAGCGTTCACTTCATTAAATCTCACTTCAGTCAACACCTGTGAAAATAACCCCCCACCTCAGACGGTGCAAAGCAGGTAGCTGCTGTTAGGCAACGTTAGCACTCAGCATTTTGAGCTTTTCTTCTCAGGAAAGTCTCAGCCGTCTCCCTCGGAGCTGTTGGATCGCGGTGGT
The DNA here is from genome assembly GCF_963576455.1 of Neolamprologus multifasciatus. NCBI lineage: Eukaryota > Metazoa > Chordata > Actinopteri > Cichliformes > Cichlidae > Neolamprologus > Neolamprologus multifasciatus. The sequence goes on along the minus strand of NC_140445.1, from coordinate 2,966,693 downwards.
GCTCCAGCCGGTCTGGACTCTTATCTCAACAAGGCTAACACCTGGCTGTCAGGGAAGAAGGACGCCGCCGAGCGCCTCCTTAAACACACGTCCAAGACTGACGTCAAAGGCTTCTTTGGGGGCCTGGAGAGCAAGCTGAGAAGCTCGGTGGCTCCCAAGTCTGAGTGAGCATCTGCACCTCCTCTGAGTCTGTTCATTAACACTTTCACATGTCACTGCCTCACTCTTATAATCTGTTTTGCAGTGAAAATCCGGGGGAGACGAAGCCTAAATCACCAGGTATCATTTTTTATTTCACTTTGCTGCTCCAGTGCTTTTACTTTTTTAAAGAATGTTCTAGAAACGAACCTGAGTCCATCACTGCCTGTTATATTTCCTCCTCCTCTTCAGTGTCAGGCGCTCCAGAGGAAAAGAAAGGGGAAAAGGTGTACCTGTACACTCACCTGAAGCAGCAGCCTATCTGGTAAGAATCACGTCATGTGAGGAAGAAACTTTTCACGGGACTCAATGAAGGGAAAACTAGAATACACTGAGTTCTGTAGCAGCCAGGTGATGCTAATCAAATGCACCTGATGAACTGATCATCAGCACGCGTGAGCACCTCTATAAAAGCAGAAGTTTGGGTAGTTTGCTGGTCGGGAACGTCGGGAAATTCACCCCAAAGAATGAGCGTGTGTCGCTCAGAGAAAATGCAAAAAGCCTAAAGCTCCATCTCAGACTCTGCAGGCCTCAGTTAGCATGTTTAATGTTAAAGTTCTTGACTGTACCGTCCTCTGGAGTCAGATGTGAGGCCGTCTGTGCTACAGCTAAAGCTCATGAAACAGGACAATGATCCCACGCGCAAAACCTCGTTTCCAACAAAACAACTGAAAAAGGAAAGAATGACGACGCTGCAATGGTCCAGACCTCAGCGGGACCTTCAGAGAGCTGTGCACAAATGAACGCTGCGGAAAAGTGCGTCAAAATAATGAATGTCTGAGTTTGTCACAGAGTCCAGTGAAAACTGTATGAATGAAAAATGTGGTAAGTTTATCATGGCATAAACTAAATGACATTAGGAGATGAAAAACAACATTAATTCACAGTCATTGTTCAAAATGTCATAAAGTGACCATCCATCCATCCATCTTCATCCGCTTTATCCGAGGCCGGGTCGCGGGGGCAGCAGCCTAAGCAAAGAGGCCCAGACCTCCCTCTCCCCAGCCACCTCCTCCAGCTTATCCGGGGGAACACCAAGGCGTTCCCAGGCCAGCCGAGAGATATAATCTCTCCAGCGTGTCCTGGGTCTGCCCCGGGGCCTCCTCCCGGTGGGACATGCCCGGAACACCTCACCCAGGAGGCGCCCAGGGGGCATCCTTGTCAGATGCCCGAACCACCTCAGCTGGCTCCTTTCGGTGAGGGACCAGACAAAGAGCGATTCAGAAGACCCTTATGAAAAGAACATCGAGGGAACAGTTTACCCTGCCTGGGATAGGGTTACCGGGGCCCCGCCCTGGGCCTTAGTCCATGGGGCCTGGCCTGGGGTCGGGTGCATTGTGTGCCGGGTGGCGGCCAGGAGCGGAGGCCCTGGCGGACTGACCCCCGGCTGCCAAGACTGGCAATAGGGACATAAAGTGACCATATAACATAAATTTATTCTAAATTAAAAAGTACCAATTTTGAGCTGAAAGTGATGAGAAACAAAAAGGAGCTCTGTTCGGTTTACTGCTTAATTTCAGAAAGCAGCTTCTACACATTGTTGCCCCCCCCCACCCCCCCACCCCAATTTCACTGAGTCATTACCGGCGCGTTGGGAGCTGCAGATGTTAGGAATGGTTAGCGTTGCAGTATGAATCATACCAGAGCCTGTTTGTGCCTGGAGAGGTGACGGTTATTTCTGGCTGTTTGGTGAAGCTGTGGAGGCGTGAAGCCTGAAACGTGTCCATGTTCTGTCTGTCAGGCACACGCTGAGATTTTGGAACGCCGCCTTTTTCGATGCCGTCCATTGTGAGAGGAAGAAAAGATCTCCGACCACGAGGTGAGTCTGTTTAACACAACTAGCTTTGTGTAAATGATGGAAATATGAATCTCTAGAGTTTAAAGGAGCACCTATTGCTTTGTCACTTCCTGTCTAAATGAAATATTTGCTACTGTTGCCTCTAGCCCCCTCTTCACCTGTTTCCTCCTTTTCTCTCTTCTTTCTCCTCCTTTCCTTCCTCTCTTTTCTCCACCTGTCTGCTCTCCTCTCCGTCTTCTTCTCTAAAAGCTGCTGTTGTTCTCTCTTTTTCTGCATGCTGACTTTAACCCTTTGTCTCCTTGTGCCTTGCTGCCGGGCAGGGGAACGCAGGATGAAGAGAAAGACGTGAGGTCTGTCCCTCTGTTTGTCCAAAAAAACAAAACAAGCAAAGATCAAAGTTTAGGTGGAGGAGAAGGCAAAGGGCAGATCTTCATGATGACTAAACCTGAAGGGGACAGAGAGCTTTGAGAATGTCAAAGTGAATGACATAGGTCTTTACATAGGTCTCTGCTGCTGCCATACTGCACTTTGCATGGTACATACCACTTCCTGCTAATATACAAACTTTATTAGGGATACCTTGTTAGTAGAGCTGCCGTAATTCTTCATGGAAGAGATTTCGTGCATGTTGACACGTTAGCATCACAGAGTTGCTGCAGTGATGTGAATCTCCTGTTCCACCACGTCCCGAAGGCGCTCTGCTGGACTGAGGTCAGGCTGCTTTATAGCTTCCTTGCTAGCTAAAAGTCAAGTACTTTCCCCTGTTGTTTGCTGTGCTTGGTATTAAAAGTTACCTCCCCCCCCCCCCCCCCCCCCCTCAGTCTTTGTAGCTTAAAGTTTAGAGCAGAAATAACAGCAGTCTCTATATTAATGCTTTGGTGTTGTCTCTCTTTACGTTATTTGTGGTTGATTCACTGTCAGCGAAGCTAAGCTATCCCCTTAAGTTGAAATGGGGATCTTAAAATCCGCGTTCTTCTGATTGGCCGAGGTCAGGAAGCCTGCTGAGGAGCAGCTTGTGAGAACCACCTCATCTGGTTAATGATGCAAAGGAACTGTGAACTCACTGAGTAGCTTCATTTCTCATAGGAAGCGGTGACTTCACAAATCCATGCATGACTTGGATGGATGAGCATGAACGCTGACGGCTCAAACATCCACAGCAACAAAAATGACTTCTGCTTCACGAGTATTACAACCATTAACAGTCTTTACCTCCAGCCGTCAGAGGCTGATGGAGTATTGTTGTCACACCACCGGGCGGCGGGCGGTGTGGACACCCGGCATTGTGCACTTTTGACTCCATAGTCACCAAAACAGACGACCTCCAATTTCACTGCACGACAGCCGTGCTCGCCAGATGTTCTGATGGGTGAATAAAGATGGAAATCTGTAGGAATCTGCGCTAAAAACCCCAAAAATGTCCGATGGATGTCAGAACTTGAGTCTCGAGGTCTGGCAGTCGCCCCGGGTCTGATTTGTCACATGTGCTCCGGTGAACCGTGAGAGGAGATCCTCTGTTAGTGATGACCAGAGAGTAATGGGAGGCTGTGCTATGTGGACATCTGCATAATCAGAGCACGGTGAGACGTCTGTTGGCACGTCGGGGCTGTCGGGCGCAGCTCTGTCACGCTGCAGTTGAAGTGATTTTTTGTGCCTACCTCTGACGAGCATCACGCCCACAGTTAATATCCGGAATGTGCAAAGAGGGCTTGTATAATGTCTGGGATGGTATTTATAGATGGCAGCAGATCCACTGCAGTCTGGAGATGCTCTCTGCCTCTTCACAGCTCACTGCATGTTCAAACCATTAATCTGCTTGCATTTTTTTTCCTCTGACTCCATCTGCATGTTCCCCTCTCCTGCCTTTTTGAAAAATCAGTGTGTGTGCTTGCTTTTGTACTTACACTGCAGACTGATTGCATCTAAATATAGACGTGCAAAAATAAGAATTAAAAATGTGAAAAATGTAACATGTTTGATCTTTGGTGACATGTTTTCTTTCATTTCTGCCTTGACAAATATACAACGAATGATATTAGCAATGGATATAATAATAAGTGCATAAAAAATATTCACACATAGCCGTCTGTGTGTGACAGAAGTCATGAATATCATTTTCAACTTATAGTTCTGATTTTGTTTTTCCAGGACAGACTCAGATAAGATTTCATTATTCGGGGAGTTTGTGGCGTGTTGCTTCAAAGACAGATGACGGCATGTTTTCTTCTTTTTCAAGCGTTATAAAAGATTTAATTCAAATTCAGGACAAATGAGTCAAAACTGTAAAATGTAAATTATAAGAGACAAACGGAGCACACATGTAAAGCTGCATCATCGACATAGACGAGAAAATGAACATGGACTCACATCAAAGACCTCAGACAATAATAATCTGGAAACATTTCCAGATTCATAAATGTTTGTTTTGCAGCAGTAAAGTCCAAATCAGTGCTTTTCATGTGTTGACAATGATGATTCTTTGTGAATGAATCATTTGTTGTTGTGTTTTTTCGCTGATGGCTGGTTATTGTGCTCTTTCGTGTCTTATATGTGTAATGAAATGAAAGTGACAGTCACAGGGTTGGATGTCATGCTTGTTTGGTTTTTCTTGGCTTTTCACAATATAGTGTAAAAAAATCACAATGTTCTGTGCAGGGCTGCCACGATTAGTCAACTAGTCACGATTACGTCGATTATCAAAATCGTCGACGACTGAAACTTTGTAAGATCACAAGAGACGCAGGAATAAGTAGTAGGATTTAAGAGTGTAATAACGGACTGAAACAGAAGATGGCAGCACTGCATGTACAAGGATGCCAGCTGCCGTTAAACCCCGAAGAAGAAGAAGTAGCTCTGTCCCAGAATTCATAGCGCAGCCCAGCTCAGTTTCCAACAATGGCGGCAGCTAGTTAGTTTTAATATTACTCTTATTATTCTTTCTGGGTCACAAAATAAACGTTAAACATATTTTCAGGTGAGAATGTAGCTGTGTAAACCTCAAATATCTGCTCAGTTTATCAAGACACCACATATTTTCAAAAGTGCTCCGACGTTTTCGGAGACGTCTGTTACCCACTAGCTCGATAGCTAGCCGGGGGCTAGGCTAACTAGAGCCGTGAGAACACCGGACTCCCGGCAAATCGTTTTCAAACCCACCGCCGTCTTTCACTACTCAGGTTAAACATATATAAGTCACTTGATAACTTGAAAATTTGGCTTTTTTTTAGTATTTTATTTGTTCCTGAGTAAATCGGTTTGGCTGAGATTAAAGTTATAGTTTTTACACAGCTGAATAAACATCAAGCAGACAGCTGATTATCAGAAGTGTGAGCTGCTGGAGAATTTACTCCGGTGTCCTGTTATATTTTAGATAGCAAGGAGTTTATTAAACTTCACTGAAACAATCTGCAAATTTCATTAAAATTTAATAAACTATCATCTTGTCTTTATTTTTAGTTAGCACATACCTTAAACACTTCAAGCTGTAAGCTAATGATAGTTATATAAGAGCAGATGCTGCTGGTGCAATAATCTATATGTTTTACGTCCAATGGATGATGATCTGATTAGTCGACTAATCGCAAAAATAATCGGTGACTAGTCGACTATCAAAATAATGTTTGTGGCAGCCCTAGTTCTGTGTAAAGAAACCTTGCTGGATGCCAGTGCTGCCTGTCAGCGATATTTGTGTGACACCCACCCCTGACCTGTTCCTGTGGACAGCTGAAGGTCGAGTGGAACTGAAGTCTGACTGCGACTGTGTTTTTGCTGCAGGGAGAAGTGGTGTCACATGACTGATGAGGAGAAGAAGGACAGCTACAAAATCGATGAGAACATCGCCTTTGGCCAGCTGGGGTAACCAAAACACCTCCATGATGTCCACGTAGTAATAGAAAGAAATCCTAACAAGGAGCGCGAACGCCCGCCAGGGCAGCTCGCTCTCTGGGCAATATTTACTTTGAAGGGAATAGTATTTTATTCTCTGTATATTCATTTTTTAAACATACTTTAAGAAGTTTGCAGTGCAGTAAAATCAGATGGTGCAGACAGAATGACAAACAAAACATGAGCTCCTAGGTGGATGTAATAAAATGGTAACAAAACACAGGTGATGAGATAATAAGTGGTAATTAATAAAATAATCTGAACATCTTTTTAGTGTCTCAAAAAGCAAATGAGATGGTTTCAGTCACCTTTCTGTTGCTCGTGTGGGCACACAGTAGCACCTCACATGTAGATACATGACTAATGCTCATAACTTCTGATCCTCTACAATAAGCTTTGATGTATAAATCACACTTTTGTAGTGTATGTAAAAAAAATATTACATTAAATGTAGCTATACCGCCTTTTTTTTGCCTTTTTTTTGTAACGTTCTCCTGGCATTGGTCAAACCCTGACTCATCCGTCAGACTGAGAAGTGTTTTTCCACGTTTACGACACTCATGTGAGGCTCACTGCTCAGCCATGAAGCCCCCGTCACACATTTTAAGCGCTGATGTTAATGCAGATTATGTTCTTCAGCACTAGTAACTTTACATGACGTGACGACCGGTGGCTGAGCGGCTGTGGTTCCTAAATGCTTCCGCTTTGCAGTAACATCATTTACAGCTGATCGTGAAATGTGTGCATGGCAGAAATTTCACAAACTGACTTGTTGCATCAGTGGTAACAGTGGTGTTACAGAGCCACGCACGTGTTGCAATGTCTGTTAATGCAGACAGTATTGCTGATTAAATGCAGATTAAAAGGTGGGCCCATTACTTTAGTCCTGCATAAATCCACAGTCATGAAAATGATTAATAAAAGGTGAAGCATGGCTACAAAACCTCTGCAGCTGGGCGTATTGGTCTGTCCCAATAGCAGATTGTTGTTTCGCCATTATCATGTATACTATAATATTACATGTGTAATCTATAATATCTGTAATGCTGTTACTGAGGTGTTTCAGTCGCATAGTTACTGTAAAACACGGTTATATGTGCCAACGACTGCACAATATTTGTTGTGTGTTTGTGACATTTTCCTCTTGTACTGAGACCATGTTGGTGCTGTGTGTATTTTCAGGACGTTCACTCACAACATGCTGGCGTTTGGTCTGAGTAGGAAGCTCTGCAATGACTTCCTGAAGAAGCAGGCAGTTATTGGGAACCTGAATGAAGGTAAAGCATGAAGTAGCCTTGGATTGGTCCAGTTTTCTTGTATTCATGGATCAATGTTTTTATATATAAGGATAATAAAAAGGCAGTTATTTAAAAGTTGAAATTATCATTTAAAAATTCAAGATAAGGATTTTTTTTTCTGTTGTCTTCTGGTAGAAACGCCATCTCATATTTTTATTTTCATTGTATGCACAGCTGGTCTGTCGGTGATCATAAACTGTGTAAATAATTAAAAAGTGGCTCCTTTACGTGTGGAAGAACAACGCATGTATTTTGTCCCTCTGCAGAACAGTACAAGCTGCTGACTGAGCACATCGAGAGAATGGCAGCAGAGTGAGTTTGAGAGTGACTGGCTGCATCTCAAAGCCTCCACGTGACAATCTGACAGCACACAGCAACACATCAGCCGTTTCCTTCCAGCTCCACGTCGCTCTATCTCACTCTCTGGCTCTTTTTTTTTTAATTTCCTGCTGCTTTTGTGTGGTGCGCTGCTGAAAAACAACACGACCTGCTGTACTGAGCTGTGCCATACCTGTAGCAAAACCCTTCCATCTGTACCGTGTGCTGGATCAGCAATAATAAGGCCATCGTTACTTTAATATTTATAATAGTCATGTGTCTGTGACCTGGTAGATCTGTCTGTGACGTTAAGGAATAAACCATCCAGTATAAGCCTCGAACAGCCTCAGATACACTGGATTTATGTATTACACCAGTGACGTGTATGTTACGTATCCTATATGCTGTTTATTGTGTTTCTCAGTGACCATATTTATTATAGGAAGAAGTCAAGCAACCTATCTATCAGCATTAACGGCAATAAGAATTCATTGTGCTTTAATCTGCTGTTCAGGTGGCTTTAGGTCAGTTTTTATTCCTCAAAACTTTATTGTGCGAATTTTTTCTGTAAATACACAAAAACTGTTTGATAAAATTTACATTTAAACAAAACTTTATTGCAATATTTTCCCATGCAATCTCTTTAGGGCAGTGCGCACAAAGATGGTACACGCAACAATTAACACTGCTTCACTCGCTTCACTTAGCATTTGGCTAAAAAGCTAACTTTTGGATCTGCTAGCACATCTTTTGTTCTTCTTATTGTAACACAAAAGAGCTAACCTGGCTTAGATTATAGGTGACATCATCAATCAACAACTATATTTTTCTTTCAAGATTTCTTTCAAAGATGGTACACGCAACAATTAACACTGCAAACCAATGACTGGGTTTTAGTAAACGGGGTGCATCGCTTCACTTAGCATTTGGCTAAAAAGCTAACTTTTGGATCTGCTAGCACATCTTTTGTTCTTCTTATTGTAACACAAAAGAGCTAAAGAGCTAACCTGGCTTAGATTATAGGTGACATCATCAATCAACAACTATATTTTTCTTTAAAACGACAATGATTTCAATTTTTTGCAATGAAATAAGCATAAACGATATAACTTCCTAAAGAAGCTGCACAGGCATCCGCTTCCTTTATGTCGCGCTAGCTTGAGCAGCAGTTACAGACGGTGGTAACAACCACAGTTACAACCTTACTCAATGAATCCATTCTCAAAGCTGTAAATTAAATATGAAGTCGCAACAACAGCAATGATTGGGTTATGATTGGGTTAACTTAGCTACAGAAAGGAGAATTACAGAGAGAAACAGAAGCCTGCTGTTGACCAAACGTGGCAAACCGCCTTCCAGCTCCTCTCCTCAGCTCACTGAAGATCATATCAAGTTATTTATCGATGCGAAAAGGTCGATATAACAATGATTTGTGGCTTTATGCTCAGCTAACCATCTTTTGCCTCTAATTTATGTGAAATGATTATTTAATCCTTTTGTTTTTCACTTCAAAATTCACACATTTGCAATTCAGAGATGCTGATTTTATTTATCTATTTATTTTTGTTTTACTGTTATTATTACTGTAACTGTGGGACTCCTTATCTTTCCAAAGTGCCTTCTGTCCACGTCAGCATCCTTTTCCTTATCCTGTTATTCTACCCTCACTCAGCTGACCAAACATTCGTACCCGCTCCTCTGCTGTGGCTGTTTGTGTCTTCAGTGATGGGCATGTGTTGTGGTCTGTTTCCATGTGGCTGTAATGTAACATTAATATCATTTAAGCATGTTGCCTGGTGCATGTGCGTCAGTATGACGCTTGTATTACTTTAGTCTGCCACTGTGGGGCAGCATTGTCTGCACTTCTCAGTGGGAGAATTTAAACAGGAATATATGAAGGTTTTAAAGTCAGGCTGACGCATTCAGGCGGGATGAATCCCGTTTTTGTCCAATAGTGAAGTTATTATGTATATATTGCATATTTCTCTGTATGCTGTTGTTGTTTAATTGCAAATGTATAAATCATAGATGTAATTGTGAACCTTGACCTTAGTCTGAATGTAATGTGACCCTGAAGTACCCCCCTGGACATCCCAGCTCTGTTCATGTGTGCAGATACTGATGTTGTTGTTAAATGTGAATCATTCGTTCATAGCAATCGTGATCAACGTGCATAACTGACGTCTTTGCAAATCATCCAAACCCATTTTTCCCCACGTTCTTAGACTGTGTGCACACTGACTTAACCATTGTGCTTGTCCCCATGTTCCAGCTTTAAATGCTCTGATTTTTAATATTACCCTTTGGTTGTGCTTCTTAGCCAAGCATGAGCAATTTGCACTACACTTATTCTAACATATCCCTCTGTAGACAAATTCAGGTGTAAGTGAAGGTGCAGAGCCCCAAACTGTAAGTGAATAAAAAAAAACTTATAAAGTGAATAAACTGTGTAAGTGATATAAATGAACCAATAAATGTTTATGTAATTTAAAAAAATGAAGGTGACTTTATTTCATAATATTATTTTTTTTGGCTATATTGTTAGATTTTTGTTTAAACACCATAAAAATATAATTAGAAATTAAAGAGTGGAATTGTAAACTGATATGAAATGTATTGTATTGAAATTAGAACGGTTACTATGGAAACTTTCTGCCAATGGAAAAAATGTAAGTTGAAAAAAAAAATTGCCAGAAAATTTGTCAAAACTTTCAGTCGTTTTCTTAAAATTTCAGTTTGTGTGAAAAGTTTTGATTATTCTGAAATACTGAGAATTTCAAAATGCCCAACTTGAATTTTTGACATCATTTGAAATTCTATCACATGTAACTTGTGTGAAGTCACAATTTTGAGACACTAGCCCAAATTTTTTTAATTGACAGCAAATTTCTCTAGTGAGTTTTAAGCTTTTATATATTACGCTAAATAAATAAAATACAAATGAATTTTTTAATTATAAAAATAATATCTCGTTTGAAATAAAACCATATTACGGGGGGGGGGGGGGGGGGGGGACTACAACGTGAAATAATTAAATAATTTAAAAAAAACTAAGTTACTGAGTCAGAACAGTTTAATTGGTTTAATGTACATAAAAAGTTACACAAGTAGTTTTTTAAAATTTCTACATGTTCCAAATAGCGTCCATCAGAGGCAGAGCCAGACATTTGAAACACCCGGGGCTTAGCCCTAAAGGGTAGTATGCATGTGGGATTTTTTTATATTTTTTTTTTTGGGGGGGGGGGGGTAGAAATGACTGAAAGATTAATAGGCTCTGTTTTGAGTTTTGTTCAAAAAAGAATGACTTCATATAGGAAAAATATATATCACATCTGCAGGACACCTTAAACTAGGTTTTTAATTAAGCAGCACCATATTACGGGGGGGGGGGGGGACTACAACATGTCATGGAAATAATTTTTAAAAAAGTTACTGAGTCAGAACAATTTAATTGGTTTAATGTACATAAAAAGTTACACAAGTAGTTTTTAAAAATTTCTACATGTTCCAAATAGCGTCCATCAGAGGCGGAGCCAGACATTTGAAACACCCGGGGCTTAGCCCTAAAGGGTAGTATGCATGTGGGATTTTCTTTATTTTATTTTTTTGGGGGGGGGGGGATGACTGAAAGATTAAAGCAAACTTCCCGCTTTTATTCCCGCAACTCAAACTTTTACTGTACCAAGTCAGCTGTTACACAATCAGACGCTTCCGCCTTTAGTTTGTTTGTGTGATTCCAACGCAGTAAATCAGTGAGCCCGGGTCATTTTAGCTGGACTCAGTGTCTCAGTTGAAAGTTATTCCACGTAATGTTCATCAAAGCTACATTTGTTAATATGTTACAAGGTTTCTGAGGAGTGCTTTTCCACTGAACAACCTCCAAATTCACAGACGACCTTCATCTGTCAGAGGCACAGCTGACCATCATTAACCCAAACATCTTTGCTTTCATCCTCACTGTAAATACTCCCCACCCCACCCGCGCAGTAATGGATGCTTGTAGTTCAACACCCATTTCAGCTGCCAGGCTCATCTGTACTCTCAGCTCCCTCTGAATAAACCTATATCTGCTCTGCATGGCTGGTGCCGTTGTCCTCTCTACATCCAGCGTGTCTGCTGTGAAATGTTGAAGATGAACTTTGTGTAGTGTAAACCGTGTGAAATCATTAAAGTATTCTTACATTGTTGTGGCGTGAATGTGGAAAACATCCATGTGTCGGTGGGGTTGGGGATCAGTTTTTGGTGCTCTTTGATTCACCTGCAGCCTTTAGCTGCCAAACTTTTACCTTTCGTTTCTATTTAGAGCGTTTTAAAGGGGATTGACAAGACTTGGAAATGGGAATGAATAGCAGATGATGCATGAAATGAGAAGAAATCAAGAAGAGCTATAGAGCTGACAAAAAACATCAAAACAATATAGAAGCTCAAATTAGAAGAAGAAGGGTTCATACCCATTTCAGGCTGTAAAATAGTATTTGGTTGCACTTTTTTGCATTTTGCACTAGCCATCCCCCAAACTTTGCTGCCCCCTCCTGGCAAGACTGTCCTACGTTGGTAATAATTGTAATAAATGTGAATTAAAGAGAGAGGCAGACATGCTACAATGAGCTGAAATATTGTCATTTATTCCTGCTTAAAAAAGATGATTATGGATTTCAAAAATCTAATTTGATTTTCACGTGTACCTATTTTCAGTAACCTGTATTTGACAACAGCATAATAAAACTGGAAATTCTGTTTTTGGTGGCCCCCATATGGCCACCCCTATGAAAATATTCTGGAGGCGCCCCTGTTTAGAGGTGATGCCACATGTTGGGAAATCATCTTTGTAATTTGGTTTCTATCTCCACACAGTTACACAAAAACTGGAGCACATTACAGCACACGCCCCAAAATAATATTTTACTAATGCAAAATGTTTGCATGCATCTCAGTCACCCAGGTCCCGGTGCTCTAAAGCCGTGTTTCCCAACCACTGAGCCGCAGCACATAAGTGTGCCATGGAAGATTATCGGGTTCCACCTGATTAGTAGGGGAGACCGGGGATAGTTGTAACATTTTTCACATTTCTGTCTGTAAATTGGAGCTCTTTTAAGGTAGTGGATTCAAAATGTAATGCAAAGTATTTACATGTCTCGGCTATTAAATAGTGCAGCTATTTTCTCTGCAGCACAATTACCCATTGCATGGTATGGTCTCAAACACAAAGAGTGAAATGTTACAATTAACCACATAGTCTGGGTTAGTTGTAACATATCCTGGGGTGAAATGTAACACAATGAAATAAGGGTACTGACAAAACATTAACATGTAATCTTTGTTTATTCAACACGTGAATGCACTTAGAGCCATTTATGTAGCTGTGTGCGTGTGTGTGTGTGTGTGTGTGTGTGTGTGTGTGTGTGTGACAGAATGCAGAAATCTAGCTTTTGAACATATTCCAACCCCCCAAAAAAGACAAATTATGGAATTTTCTGCAACTGAATATTTCATTAATTTTAGTTGGTCTTCCTTGAGTTTGGCCTCATTGGCTCAGTGGGCATTATAACCTACAACTCTTGCACCAATTTTGAACATAACAATGAAGCTGAAAAAATGTAGTTGTTCACCAGCATCGCAATTCCATTACTTTTTATCATGGCTTACCTTGGTGTGGTTTACAAAGTGCTTCAGAAAGATGAGGAAATCTGTTTCTTGCACCCATCCTGATTTATTTCCACTACCAGTACTTCCTACTGGTCCATCTCTGACACAGTGGTCTGCATAATGTATGTGTGGGAACACAAACAGTGGAGGAATTGTGTTGCCAATGGCATTAACCGCATATACAAAAGCGACCAGTGAACCTCTCTGCTGATGTCTTTGCCCCAACTTGTTTAATATAAGTTAAAGTAATAGTGTGGTAAGTTGTAACAGCTGCATTATTGTTACAACTGACCCAGACTCCTATAGCCATGAACTAGCTAACATTACAGCCAACGGCTAAAACATTAGCACTAAAGACCTACACAGAATATATCCCCACAGACATACAAATAACATAATTTAAGTTTGATGAGTTTAAGTGCAAAGCAGATAATGCTATTAGAAAATGAAATAAAGTAGAAAAACTTACTTTTTGGCATACAAATTACTTTTATTCGTGTTAAATTGTCTGTGTTTGACAAAATGTGCTGATTTTTCACATGTGATAGCAGAACTGAATTGGGCATGTACAGGATGAGTCACATCATTTGAAACTTAGCCCTGATTGGAGAAATTGGAAGTGTTACAACTGACCCACGTTACAACTATCCCCGGTCTCCCCTACTCTAAGCGATCGGCGTAACAGGCAGAACAATTACATTCTCTTCCACCAGAGGGCAGTACAACTACTGCTCTAATTAAAGTGGGTTGCCAACTGCCAGTAAAACAGAAGACGAAGAAGAAATTACACGATAGTCATGCTGTGAGATGACGCCGTGCATAATAGCAATAGATAAATATATGAAAATAAAAAGTAGTCAATCTGACCTGGGTCCTGGAGAAAACTCCGACCCAGATTAAGGCCCTAGCGTGAGTAGTGGTCAGAAGAAAGCAAAAAGGGTATACTGGCCAAACTGAGCCATGATGTGCGGGGGAAAATTATCAATATGCTTTTTGTGACATTTTTGTTTGGTGGTGTGCCGTCTAATGTGAAATATGTGCCGTGGCTCCAAAAGGTTGGAAAACTCTGGTCTAAAGAGACTAGTTTATGTCTACTTTTTTTAGGGTCCACAAGGAAAGTGGTGAAATTTCTTTTATAACCATAAAGAAGTTATGATTCTCGAGGATACGGCCTTGATTTCAAATAGGAATCGTTTAATTACAACAAAAGAAGCAGAGGTAAAGATTTCATGTAATGCAGCTCAAACCCATGACAACGCTGTAATGACACGTAAGAAGAATCATTACATAAAGACTGGCAGTTTCATTTTTAGGTCCTAAATGTGTGAGAATCAGTGAACCACTGTACACAAATACTTTGTCTTTCTTTTTCTTTTGAATACAGAATTACGCTAAAGGTTTAGAGAACTCATTTTAGACCATTCATATGTAAGGTTCAAATTTTACCTGCTGTTAAGAGAGAGAGGGAGACCCCTAGTGGCAGAAATTGCAAACTGCGTAATCAAAAACCAGAGTTTGTGCTGTTAGCTTCTTCCTGTATGTGTAACCACTGTATAGAGTTGAGGTCAGTGATGAGGCTAAAGTCAGTGCAGTGTTGGTATACTGGATCCATAAAGTGATATTTTTGTATACTAATCTTACAGAAAGTGTTGTTGTTTTCTTCCAAAAAAGAAAAAACCTTTTTCTTTTGGAAAAGTTGACATGACAGTAAAGGTACCGCCTGTTTCTTTGAGCTTTTACACGTCTGTGTCAATGAGAGCCGGGTGTTGATCGCGACCCTCTGCAACAGTACAATGTGCTGGAGTGTTCCCGTGTTTGAGCTTCGCTCCGAGCTGCCCGCACTCGGCCATTTTCAGCTCTTCGTATAAATAAACAACAGTCATGCCGACTGCGCTCTGATTGGATACCATGTAATGAGCTGTGAAAGGCCAGTCAGCAGCATCACACCGTGAGCACTCTGTGCTGTCTAATTAATACCAGGCCTAGTCACATGTGACACGGCCATGCCACATACTGAGTGAAAGGCTTTACATTTAGCTCAGGTCAGAATACCAGGCGAGCCATCGCCCCAGCTTCAGTCTGCAGCAGCAAAACGAGCCCAAACGTGCGCTGGTGAAGACGTTTCTTCAGTTGTGAGAAGAAAGAGGAGTCACGCAACAAGTGGATTGAATCTCTGACTCAATCTGGAATTAAATGACGAGACAGAAAACAGAGACAGCCTTACGGAAGAATTGCGGTTCTACGAGCCAAAGGCCTCGGGGCCTCAATATGGCTATTCAGAGCTTGTGTAAGCACTTCTTGTTGGCAAGTCAGTCAACTGCAAAATTGCCTCAAAGATAAATAAAACAGCATGGTAGAAAAGTGGTCAGTGCCGTTGTCTCACAACGAAAAGGTCTGGGGTTAGAATCCACCATCTGGCCGAGGCCTTCCTGTGTTGTCCGTGCGTCTGTGGGGGTTCTCTCCAGTTTCCTCCCACAGTCCGTGCAGTTAGTGGGGCGAGGTTAATTGACTATTCAAAATTGCCCACGAGTGTGAATGGCTGTTTGTCTGTCCCTCTGTGTTAGCCTTACCACAGGGTGTACCCGTCAGCCCATGGCAGCAGGGACAGACTCTCCAAGAACTGCCTGTGACCCTGAATTGGAAAAGAAAAAGAAAATGCATCATTATATAAAACAACTACAAGAACGACGAAATCACTACAAAGAGACACTAAACACCTCCAGTTCAACAACAAATAAATCACCACCAGAGATGGGCAGTAACGCGTTATTTGTAACGTGTTACTGTAATCTGATTACTTTTTCAAGTAACGAGTAAAGTAAGGGATTACTATTGCAAAAACGGTAATTAGATTACCGTTACTTTCCCATAGGAACGCTGCGTTACTGCGTTACTGATTTTTTTGCGAGAATGTCTCATGACAGTGACGTAAGCGAGTGCGACGTTCGTGACAACAGCTGTGTGCAGATCAACAATGGATCATATATCGAGTGCAGAGAGAGTATGAGCGTGCAGCGTTTAAAGCGTGGAAGTACTGACCTTACTTTGAGTTTGATTCCATAAAAAGTGACAAAAACATTAGTGTCCGTTGTGCGTGGGAAGAAAACTTCTTTTTACAGCGAAAAAAACCCCTAAACTTCCAAACAAGCACCGAGTAGCTACGACGTAATGGGAAACTCACAGAGAAACTCGCGGATTCTTCCACTGACCGCTGCACACCTGCACCAGGGTAAACCTCCGCCTGCCTCACTCCTGCTTTACAGGTGAAAATAGAGCAACAGGACCGCTAGTCTTTGACTTTATTTATTTTCTGCTGTGTTTTACTTGCATCTATTTGAAAGACTGAGTGTAAACACAAAAAATATTTTATTTTATGTGCTGGAATGTGCAGAAAATAGGTTTAAATGTTAAACTAATTTCTTCCAGTCAGAGAATGTTGCAGATAATTAAATTTTTTGCTTGATGCATAAAGTTAAAAGATTAAAACTAATAAAACAAGTTTTAAAAAGAGACTTTTCCATTGATTACATTTTGTATGATGGATTATGCAGAAAAAGTAGAATTGGGCTGAAAGATCTATCACTTTATCACCTATTCAGGTTGTAAATCGTGTTTTTAAAAAGTAACTAAGTAACTAAGTAACTAAGTAATTAATTACTTTTGAAAATAAGTAATCAGTAAAGTAACTGGATTACTTTTTTGGGGGAAGTAATCAGTAATTAGTTACTGATTACTTTTTTCAAGTAACTTGACCAACACTGGTCACCACAAATGGAAAAAAAAACATCAGGAAAGGGGATTACATTACTCCACGGTGTGCCGGCGTGATTCTTTTCCCTGAAAAATCTGACGCATAAAATCCGACTCACGCACTTCTGCTGTGAGCAATAAATTACACAAAAAATGTTGGATGTGTCAAGAAATGATACAAATTAAAACTTCTATAAACTGCAAACTGAGGTCAAATAAATATCCCAGTTTCAAAGAAATTACATCTTCTGGCAATTATTTCATGGCTCAGGTTTTACAGGGTAAAAGAAATAGAACAACAACTACACAGATATGCAACAAGTATGAAGAAACACAAAGTCCGTAAAGACAGTGAAACAAGCAATCGTTTACAAAGAGACGCACTGTAACTGCGAAGGAACAACTACAACGAGATGAAACACAAAAGACTTAGAGGAGGTGCTACATAACTTCTGTGGAACTTTTCACGGTCACAGTGGGTCCATGCCCACTGAGTCTACTGTAAACTGCACCCAGGAGAGCTGGTTCTGTTTTAAAGGTCACACGAATACTGATTAGAGCCTTTTGTTTGTTTATGTGCCGCACATTGTTTATTTGCAGCAGTGATAAATAAAACTATTCCCGGTTTATTGAGTGCATCCTCCCTGCATAGCCTTGAATGTTGATCCGCGTATTGAATTCACACAGGCTGTAGATGTAAAATGGAAATATGTCGTCAGGTTTCCTGCATGTGCATCTCTGTCCATCTGCAAACTGTTACTGCTTAAAAGGCTCACGGTGTTCCTAATGAAGTGCTCAGTGAGTGTATTTAGCCTTGTTTTAAAGTCGCTCTGTGTAATCCTTTGTTTTTCTCTCCGTCTCTTGTTTATCTTGCTCGACTTAATGGAGACAAAAATGTGTTTCTATTATAAATCACCTCTAATCCAATAAATCAACAACCAATAATCATTCCTACGTTTCGCTAGGATACTTTCCAGAACTCTTTTTTTTCTTATTTGTAACGTCTGTTAATGAATTTTGACACTGAAAGCACTGCACTTACAACACAACCGTGATGCATTCACAGACACTCTGGAAATACCACGTTTTGCAAACATGCTGGATTTGTACAAGACCAGCTGTGCAGTATAAATCTTAACTGGTGTGTTTTGGTTGAACTGCTCAAATGAAGTGTGTGTATGTTTGAATATGGAAGGATACAAACTCCATTGCAACACAAGTCCTACTTTGCATGTGTGTGTGTGTGTGCAGAGGGGGTGGTGGCCCCATGAGCCCTGTGATGCAGCTCCACTTCCTCCTGGATTAAGTGTTAAAGTCAGGGTGGTCCCAGTCTGGGGGTGGTAATCCTGCTGCTGTGTACAAGTCTTCCTGCCAGTGTTCGTATACACTCTCTTTTACACACACACACACACACACACTACTCATGGGACTGCGAGTATTTATTTACAGTTGGTGCAAGCAAAGCTGCAGAGAAGCTGAAAAGTTTTTATGTCTCGTTCATACAGCCGAGAGTGACGCCATGATGTGCAGTACGGGGAATGTTTTGTCTTCGGTATTTCAGCTTTTAGGGATCTGACAGCAACACACTGATGTTAAACATAAAATAAATATTTGTTTCTGTGTGTTACACGAATACTAAATAAATATGCAGAGATAATCTCATTGTTTGGGTTGAACATCCAGCAGGCAGGGGGGGAAAGGCAGCTATAGTCTGAACAGCAAAGAAGGGCAAATAAAATGAACGCGTTCAGGGTCCGAAAGCTCTGCTGACCTGAAAAACTTCTCACAGCAGGACATCAAAGAATCACAGCGTGTAGTTTATTGACTCTGGATGTAAATTCTGCCATTTTTTAATTTTTTAATGTCACAGATATTTGTATTATTTTTAAATATGTTCTTAATTTGTATCATTTAAAACGTTGTCTCTTGGTTGTCGTGTCTGACATGTTCTATATCTGGACCAATGCCTGTTTCCTTTCACAGCTTCTACAATAATCGCTCTCGACAACATGTTCATGCTGTAGACACCATATGTAATTCCTATTACGGCTTACGTTAGTTACTAATTTGTGCTGACATGAAAAAATGTGACAGGATGTGACCATGAAGGTGCTTTTTCCTGTGTTGCTATGAGACTGGGCTGTGTTGTTGTTGTGAGTGCTGCTGACCGCAATGATAATATCTTTAAATTTGAATGTTTTGTTTGCAGGTTGAAAGTATGTGTGTGCTATTAATACTTTATGAAACGGAGCATTTTGAAATATTAATGAAAAGGAAGAACGATGTTAGAAGTAAGAAAAAAAAACAACCTACTGACTGACTCCAAAAGTTCATATAAAAATTCATCCATGCATCCACTCTGTGCTGCAGATCCGGGAGCTGGAGTGTAGGCAGAGGTGCTCAGGCCTCTTCTGTTGGAACACCGAGGCGCTGCAAGACCAGCCGAGTGACAAAATCTCTCCAGCGTGCCTGGGTCTGCCCCAGGGTGTCCTCGCAGTCACACGCCCAAACCACCTCAACTGACTCCTTTGGATAGTAGTGTCTATATTCTGAGCCACCAAACTAACGACCAAGGTTACCCTGTTTCTATAGAAGAGCGCAGACATCATTTGGTGGAAGCTTTCAGTGATTGCTCACAGTTCGTGACCACAGGTCGGGGTAGGACCGATCAATAGATCAAGAACTTTGTTTTCTCACAGATTGCTGCACCTCACCAATCCATCTGTTATTCTCCTGCTCCCTCAACAGGAGAAACTTAGTGCAACATCAACAACTGATTTGGTCACATTACTGCTGGACAGTGTTGGTCAAGTTACTTGAAAAAAGTAATCAGTAACTAATTACTGATTACTTCCCCGAAAGAGTAATCCCGTTACTTTACTGATTACTTATTTTCAAAAGTAATTAATTACTTAGTTACTTAGTTACTTTTTAAAACACGATTTACAACCTGAATAGGTGATAAAGTGATAGATCTTTCAGCCCAATTCTACTTTTTCTGCATAATCATCATACAAAATGTAATCAAATGGAAAAGTCTCTTTTTAAAACTTGTTTTATTAGTTTTAATCTTTTAACTTTATG
Source organism: Neolamprologus multifasciatus (assembly GCF_963576455.1). Classification (NCBI taxonomy): domain Eukaryota; kingdom Metazoa; phylum Chordata; class Actinopteri; order Cichliformes; family Cichlidae; genus Neolamprologus; species Neolamprologus multifasciatus. Next base: position 2,946,716 of record NC_140445.1, on the reverse strand, counting down.
CATCAAGTAAAAATTAAATTATCTGCAACATTCTCTGACTGGAAGAAATTAGTTTAACATTTAAACCTATTTTCTGCACAATCCAGCACATAAAATAAAATATTTTTTTGTGTTTACACTCAGTCTTTCAAATAGATGCAAGTAAAACACAGCAGAAAATAAATAAAGTCAAAGACTAGCGGTCCTGTTGCTCTATTTTCACCTGTAAAGCAGGAGTGGGGTAGGCGGAGGGTTACCCTGGTGCAGGTGTGCAGCGGTCAGTGGAAGAATCCGCGAGTTTCTCTGTGAGTTTCCCATTACGTCGTAGCTACTCGGTGCTTGTTTGGAAGTTTAGGGGTTTTTTTCGGTGTAAAAAGAAGTTTTCTTCCCACGCACAACGGACACTAATGTTTTTGTCACTTTTTATGGAATCAAACTCAAAGTAAGGTCAGTACTTCCACGCTTTAAACGCTGCACGCTCATACTCTCTCTGCACTCGATATATGATCCATTGTTGATCTGCACACAGCTGTTGTCACGAACGTCGCGCTCGCTTACGTCACTGTCATGAGACATTCTCGCAAAAAAAATCACGGTTTTAGTAACGCAGTAACGCAGCGTTCCTACGGGAAAGTAACAGTAATCTAATTACCGTTTTTGCAATAGTAATCCCTTACTTTACTCGTTACTTGAAAAAAGTAATCGGATTACAGTAACGCGTTACTGCCCATCTCTGCTGCTGGAAATGTGACCAAAGTTCTCACTCTGGTCGTACGGAGCAGGCCCTAACAAGAGGCCAGATACCCCAAACTCTGAAAGGACCTCCCAGAGGGAACCCTGAGGGACTCTCCGAGTCCACAGGCTACATGGAGGCTTGTAGGGCAAACTCTGGCAGATAAGCATACAATTTAAATTTTCTATTTGTTTTGGTTTCAACTTCACCAAAAATGGTGCTGCTGTGTTTTTCCCTTTTCTGGAACAGTGTGATTTTAATATTTTAGTCATAAATTTACATCACAGCCATTTTCATTGCATTTATTACTAAGTGCTTTTGAATTGCTCAAGGTAATTAGACCCACCGAGACTAAGTCATTTAAGTTAATTACTCCACCATGCGGAGCCGCCCCAACCTCCTCAAGTACATGTAGATGTATAACTTCCATGCAGACTGGTGACAGTTTAAGGAGAAAGGCAACAGAAAGCATTTTAGCGAGGCAGTGGTTCCAAAAGGTTCGGTAGGCAAGGGCAGAAAAAATAGAAAACACAAACTATAGAGTCTCTCTCTGTGTGTCAACACAAACTGAAGATTTATTGCAGAGCTGTTGTTGCACTGAACAATTTTCTCCATGTGAGGGTACATGTGTGTTTGTGTCCGTGCTGTAAACAGCATCAGTCCTGTTCTGGAGGACGTAATGATGTATCGAGCCCTGTGCCAGGAAACCTAACTTGATTAGCAGCTAATGTGGCCAGAACCGAGCCCATCAATCTTCATCACGGCCCCGCCCTCCCCACGGTGCTGAGTGTGTATTTGGACAAGTGTAGCCGGTTTATGTAGAGAGTGAAAAAATATAATAAACACGTGGATTAAAAGGCCTTTTGAACTGGCGAGCCCCAAACCGTGTGATTTAGCACCGAGCTGGGACTTGATTGCACATGAAACAGAGATGATGACACTTCCCAGAGTTTCGGCCGTATTTCTCTTGGTGCGACTACAGAGGCTTGTCAGCTCGGTCTAAAAATGAAGCATCGTGACAATATTTAAAATTAGCTTCAAATGCTCCGAGTTAATCCACATTTATCCCCCAAAGTAGCCCAGAGACTCCGGCACACTGGCTGTTAAAATCACTGCAAGGTGACAGAAACATGGTAACAAGGATTTTAAATGATTACTAAAAATCATAACGTGGAATGTAAACAGCTCGGCTTGGTTTAAGCTGCTTTCACACGTGAGCTCCAGCCGGGATTTGGCAGAAGCAAGCCTTTCAGAAAATGTTTTAAACACTTGTTTTTTAAGGAAATATATTTTAAACAGTTTTATGTTGCAGTGCCCAATCAAAGTTAATTCAGACAAGACTTAAAAATATCCACGCCAGCATATATCACATCCCCTTCACTGCATTAGGTGTTGTATCGTGGACTGTGGTTCCCTCTTTGGGTTTCAAACTTCTTATTCTTGATGTTGTTCTCTATTATTATTGAAATGTACTTGACTGGTGTACATTCAGTTTATAAGAAGCACATTTTCCTTAATTATTTGTATAAATAAACCTCTAATTATTGCTTCATGTTTACTGAAAGTGAAAAATAGTTTCTTTCAGTGCAGACCTGATTACTGCCAGACCCACTGAATCAATAAATCGCTTAAATAGAATCTGTTTTGACAAAGTGAAGCCCGCTAAAAGATCTCAAAAGGCAACACATCGCGCCACGATCAAAAGAACCAGCTGAGAAACAAAGTCGGTGACATCTATCAATCTGGAAAGAGCTACAAAGCCATTTCTAAGTCTTTGGGACTCCAGAGAACCACAGCGAGAGCAGTTATCCACACGATGGTGGAAACTTGGAACACTGCTGAACCTTCCCAGGAGCGACCGGCCTTCCAAAATTACTTCAATAGCGCATTGACGACTCATGCAAGGGGTCAGAAAGGAACCCAGAACAACATTTAAAGACCTGCAGGCCTCACTTGGTTCAGTCAAGGTCAGAGGTCATGAAAAATGGCCTCCATGGGAGAGTTCAAGGAGGAAACCACTCTGCAGTGGTTTGCCCGAGACTTCTGGGAATATAGTCTGTGGACGGACGAGACAAACAGTGAGCTTTCTGCAAGGTTTGAGTCCTGTTACACCAAACGAACAGCATTTCCTAAAAAGATCATCACAGCAACAGTCAGGCAGGACGACTCGCTGTAACTGATGGAAACATGATGGGAAGTTGGACCCTTTACACACGTGCAAGACACGGACGTGGTGACAGCACTTATTCATTTGGACATTCGGTTTTACTGGTTCCTGTCTTCCTTCTCTCACCCCAACCGGTCGCAGCAGATGGCCCCGCCCCTCCCTGAGCCTGGTTCTGCTGGAGGTTTCTTCCTGTTAAAAGGGAGTTTTTCCTTCCCACTGTCGCCAAAGTGCTGCTCATAGGGGGTCATGTGATTGTTGGGTTTTTCTCTGTATCTATGAAGCGCCTTGAGGCGACTTTTGTTGTGATTTGGTGCTATATAAATAAAATTGAATTGAATTGAATTTTACGGTGGTTTTACAGTGGGACACAGATACTCCCGCTCTGCTGTCACGTCCACTCTCCTTCCCTCCGACTGTCACTGTGAACATATAAAGAGTCACAATCACATTCACATCCCAGCACACCTGTTCACCCCGCCCCCGCCCCTCCCCGGGAGCTCGCCGCGTCACCCCTCCTCTGCAGCCAGCCAGAGACCACACCCACGCCACACGTGAATTCTGGAGGATGTCCGCCCATCAAGTGCACTTGGCTTATGCACGAGGACAATGATCTGAAACTCAAAGTGTGGACTTAAATCAAGTTGAGATGCTTTGGCGTGACCTTAAACAGTCGTTCATGCTGGGAAAAAAACCCCAAACACTTCTGCAAAGACTCATTACCAGCTATCAGAAACACTTGACTGCAGTTCTCAGTGCCGACGGTGGTGCAACCTGTTATAGGAGCAGTTACTTTTTCACACGGTGCAGGCGGGATTCAGATGTGTTTTTTCTTAACAAGTGAAAATAAATGGAATTTATTCAGGTTATCATTGTCTAACATTAGATTATAATTTGTTTGATGACCTGAGAGCATGACAAATACTAAACAATCAGGAAGGCGGCATACACAAATCATACATTATTATTATTATTAACCTTTATTTAACCAGGAAGATCCCATTGAGATTAAAAACCTCTTTTTCAAGGGAGACCTGGCCAAGATAGGCAGCAGCAGATGTCTCACAGTTACAGAAATTACTCAAACACAGGCAGCAACAACACACATGCAACAATAAGTGAAAGAATACAAATAAAATAAAATAAAATAAAATTCAAATAAAAATAAAAAAGTCAGTTAAAATGACAGTCAATCTAATTGAAACAGTTGCATGTTATGGACTTGGCCTCAAGGATTCGTAGATTAGATTTAAAAGCACTTAATGAAATGAATTCAGTCATTTTCGATTCCTTCCACATTAAAGCTTATGTAAAATCGTTATTCTATATATACACACATACAAAAATTGTAGCATAGTTCACTTCAGTTGAGTTTGTGTTGGTCAAGTTACTTGAAAAAAGTAATTAGTTACTAAAAACTTTACTTTTCTTACTTTACTTACTTTTTATTACTTCTCCCAAAAAAGTAATTTATTGATTACTTATTTTCAAAAGTAATTAGTTACTTAGTTACTTTTTAAAAACATGATACACAACCTGAATACGTAATAAAGTGATAGATCTTTCAGCCCAATTCTAATTTTTCTGCATAATCCATCATTTAAAATGTAATCAAATGGAAAAGTCTCTTTTTAAAACTTGTTTTATTAGTTTTGATCTTTTAACTTTATGCATCAAGCAAAAATTTAATTATCTGCAACATTTACTGACTGGAAAGAATTTGTTTAACATTTCAACGTATTTCCTGCAGATTCCAGCACATAAAATAATTATTTGTGTGTTTACACTCACTCTTTCAAATAGATGCGAGTAAAATAAATAAAATCAAAGACTCAGCAGCACTGAGTCCTGTCGCTCTTAAATCTGTTGTCACCTGTTTAGCACGAGTGGGGCGGGTGGAGGTTTGCCGGGTGCAGCAGCCGTCATGTCAGTGGGGGGATTCGGGGGTTTCTCTGTGAACGTCACATTCCCGTAGCAGCGTGCTCGGTGTTTGCTCAGATTTGAAGTTTAATTTTTCGCTGTAGAAAGATGTTTTCTTCCCACGCAGTGAACAGCAGACGCTAATGTTTTTGTCACTTTTTACGGAATCAAACTCAAAGTAATGTGATTACTTCCACGCTGTAAATGGTGCATGGTCGTACTCTCTCCATATTATCCATTGGTGTTCTGCACTTTTACATGAAACACTCTCACAACCAAATCATGACGGTAACGCAGCGTGCTTACGGGAAAGTAACAGTAATCTAATTACTTTTTTGCAATAGCGATCCCTTACATTACTTGTTAGTTGAAAAAAGTAATCAGATTACAGTAAGCCGATCCTTGTAACTACACAGGACTTTAGCCGTTACTTGTAACGCGTTACTGCCCATCTCTGATTAAGTTGAACTTTTGCTGGCACTGAAACCTCAGTGTTCACACACACTTGTCTCCGTCCTGGAAAACTCCTGCACACACGTCAGTGTAAAGGTAATATCTGAGAATGAAACTTTGCCCTGATGTTGGTAAGAAACGTAATAAAAACTGTTCTTTTCAAGCAGCTCGTGCACACAAAGGTTACAAAGTTTCTCCATCACTGTGCATGTGCATGTCGAGATTAATTCACGTGCTAATTAAAGATGAATTTATATTTTACTATACGGCAGTAATATTAGTAAAACGCATCACACCAACAGAGCTAAATATTGTTAGGCTGAACAGAGTGGTCTGTATTATTATTTGAGTTTAACCCTGCTTTGGTGCTTTGATCAGCTCTAATCCTAACTCTAATCATATTAAACACATTCACATATGGACAGCATGCTTGTAGGGTTACCATGATATGCAACACGTCCATGTAAGTTCGCAGATACACACTTCAGAAAAAGAACTGCAGCCTGAGACTCCAGAGAAATATGTATTATTTGATTTGATTGACACACCTTTGCACCACATTGATTTAATTAAAGATTTATTGAACTATTATTATTTGCCGCGATAACAACTGAGTTACGCAGTTTGGCTAAAGTCCTGTGTAGTTAGTAGATGTAGCCACAGTGATTACAACTCAGCCTGAGGAGAGAGAAAGAACATGTGAACCAAAAATCAGGTCAACGGTTTTATAGTTGAGAAAAATTAGACATGAGGCCAGGATGAGCCAATAGAAAACAAAGAAGCATTTCATAATTTAATGAGAACCCTATTACAAAAATATGTTTAACACCGGAGAGCAAAGTTGCTGTTGACACATTTTACTGTGAGGCTGAAGCAAATGTTAACTTGTTGGTGGAGGAAAGGTTCGATTGTTTCTTCCAAGTAACAATTTGGAGATGAAACAAACACGGTAAACTCTGCATGCCCATTTGATTTTATTGCTCAGGCAATAAAATCATTTCTGTTCAGTCTCTCCTTTGTGTCAGACAAAAGTCGTTTTTCAGCATTTGTAAATTTTGCATTCACTTTCCTGGGACGTCTTCGTGGGCCGGCCTGAAACCTTTTCATATAAATATGAGTCCATTTTGCTGCTCCGTGCTGTACGATGGATTATTAAACAGAACAGTGATTCAACCTGATGAAAGCTTTTACATTTAATGTTCTAAACACACCAACGGTCTGGTGGGTGTTTCTGCTCTGTCAGACAGGAAGTGATGCCTTCTCTTCTGCTTCGTTTGGATTCAATAAAAGGAAAAAATCAGTCCTGACCAAGGAAACATGCGTTACCTTTATGGCTGGTAGAAAGAAAAAGAGGGAAGGAAGAGGACAGATTAAAGAGATTTTAATTTGACAATAAGAATAGAAATGTGAAGACATGACAACAATCGAAAATGATTTAAGGGTTAGACTGTTTTTATTTCTTAGAAAACACAGAGACAAAAAAACAGAAAAGGAAAAACAAGCTCAGAAACAAAAAATGACACAAAGCAACAAAGATGTGAAAAAAACCACAGACACAGTGATCACAAAATGTCCACAAAGAGACAAAAAAAAATGCAAAACCACTTGAAACTGATGTAAAACAAACCCAAAGACAAAGAAAGGGACGTGAAAAAGACACAAAGTCAGACATCAAACAACCACACACTGACCAAAGTTAGCTGCCAAATAAAGACACGTTCAGATGGATAAAATAATGTGATAAGAAGTTAAAATGAGTGAAACGATTACAAAAAAGACGAGTACAAACATAAGCTCAAAAAGCAAATGCAAAACAGATGAGCAAAAGATACAAAACTACCAGATTTAGTCTCAGAATGACCCACACACCAAAATGAGACACAAATTGACCAAAAAAAAAGACAAAAAAGGACGTCATAGACAAACAAAAAGACCACAATGATGTACAAAACACATAAAAAGCCATAAAGAAACACAAAAGTAGACACAGAAGATGCACAAAAACAAACACAACGGTATGCAAAATGAGGCAAGATGCATTTATGGAAACACAGAGCCGCAAACCACAGGGTGGGATGATTAGTGGGTTTTTTGTGGGGTTTTTCCGTCTGCGCTGCTCTTCTGGACGGAGTCACGAATCCAGTCACGATTTTAGTCAATCCAAAGACGATGTCACTTTGACTGACGGGTGACATAAAGGACAATGACGAGCTCCATTCAAAAGAAATGTGTCTCATAGTTGCTCTGATGAGCAAATCCTGCATAGTCCACAATCCTAAGGCCTCTCACAGGAAGGGACTGGAAGCCACCTCCATGTCCCTGCTGCTGAGTTCAGCCGGTGCCAATGCTGGCTCCGTGCATGTTAAAAATCTGTGACCACGGCCCATCAGCAAAGTTTGTTTTCTCGCATAATAAATAGAAGCGACAGGATTTCCCTTTTGTCTGAGTTGCTTTCTCAGGAGGATCTCTTACTGTTCAAACACTCACAGACACCATCAGATAACCAACATTTATTAATCTGCTTTGTTTTCAGAAGACTTTGGAAATCGCTGGAGGACGAGGAACCAACAATTACACTGTTTATGTGTCGGTATGAAACGCACCCAGACCTCGGAGAGCCCGAGCGTCGAGTCCAGTCACTCCTCTTCTTTCCACTCCTCTCTCGCCATCTTTCCCTTCTGAGGTTTTTCATCATGTTTTATTTACACGTCCGACCAAAAGAATCCTATACACAGGAAATGCTTGTGATTGTGAGTTCCTCTCCTCAAATGTGGGCAAGTTTATTTATTTCAAGCAAACATTCCTGATTTGCACAGCGCTAGCCTCAAACAGTGCAGCTTTTTCAGCGGAGTGTGAGTCTGAGCAGCGGGCCTATATTTAGACATGGCTGCTCTGTGTTTGTAATGATGCTGTCAGCACAGCGCTCTGATTTCCTGCAGGTGTCATTCTACAACAAGTCGCTCACAGACCCTCGTTTGGGACTTTCAGCACTATCAGACCTTAAAAGGCTTCTCATTAGCTATTTATGACTCCCGGTCCAGAGCAAACGCAGGGTTACCATTCAGCTGTTAGCATTAGCATTAGCAGTGAAACCAGGAAACACAAGCTGTGTCTGTACATTAAACTCGTCACTTCTTCCGGGTAAGCTGAGCCCTGCTGAGAAGTAAACCTAGAAATCCTTCCACCCACAGCTGCTGTAGGTAGAAGTTAACATATTTGGATTAGAGGCTGGAGTGCTAAGTTATCAGCTAATGCTAGCAAGCTTGGTTATCAAGCTACGATCATAAACTGTTTGGGGGCAACAGCGGACACAAATACCTGCAGCTCACAGCAAGTCATTTTATTTGTCAGATAATTCAGTAAAATGGTCCAAAAGGCTCCGGCAGCACAAACACCTCCAGGACATTCAGTTCAGTGACTCGATGTAGTTTTTAATCCAGCCTGTAAATGTCGTTATTTCTGCTGTAAACATGAACATGTTACATGAGAGTTGCCTCATTTTTGAGGAGACGGCCTCAAGTGGACATTCGAGGAACTGCAGTCTTTGGCACTTACATGACCTTGTTGCTCCTGCAGGTATGAAGCCAGTGACTACAGTCAGTGCACAGTGAAGAAGACTTATGAGGTGATGTGTCACAATAATTCTAACCTTATTTTAAATCTTAATGTTTGCACGTGAGGTGTTTTATTTTTTAAAGGCAGGAATGCTAAATACTTTCTTTCAGTCTAACATGGATAAAATCAGGCTGTAAGGATGAGAGATACTTGAAATACAAGAAGTCTCTTTGTCTCCATGATTTAAAAAGCTTCAGCAATAAGTGACACTTTTGTTTCAAAAGCTGTAAATTGTCAAGTGAATAACAACCTTATAAAAACGAGTGCGTCAGCCACACGTCATCCAGCAGACAGGAAGCAGGACAAATGCTGCGTCCAGCTTAGTCACTGTCGTACCGCCTCTGAGTGCACTACGGACTGAAGCGTTTAGAAAATCATGCAGGTTGCATTTTAATAACAGATTGCAATCATGGCAGAAATGTGTTCGTTTTCAAACACTTTCCAGGATGTGTTATATTAGAGAACCCCCCACACACACACACACCACAAAACGCCGTTCATTTTCTGTCATTAAAAAAAAATACAGATCAAAGTTATTATGTTACAAATTGCAGGATTGCAAAGGACTGATGTCCTTATTATCTCCACAGAGGGGTGGAGATAACAGGGCTGATTCTTCTTCTATAAGTTTACTCAAAACGTTCTTGATACATTTGAACATCTGAAGCTGTTTTTGGAAAAATGTAGAAGTGATTAACTTTTGTTGTTGATCCAGTTCCAGATTTAATTATTTTTGGGAGAATTCCTCCATTGAGAGAGCGCTCAAAATTTCTTGAATTGAAAGAAGAGAAAGTGGAAGAAATCATTTTGATATTCCCGAGGAAACGGTCACACTCCAGCCCGGATCTGTGTGGATGCAAGGAGGGAATTTACAGCCTGATGCAGACTGCTCTAGCTTGTGTATTAATGGAGCAAACAGACATAAGATAGATTGGAACAAATGATGATAATTGTTTTGTATAAATATAGAATTAAATAAACATGAGGCTGTGTTACATAATTCTATATGAACACATGAGCGTGAATAAAATATGTGGAGTGTGTTGAGCTGTTAGTTCTGTGAATGCTTCAGCGTGTCGTTGCGTTTACCTGCGTGGAGTCACAGCTGCTGGTTTGGAGAGGAATCATAAGTCATAAGTATTTCACACTTTTATGATTTAGTTTTAATATTTCAGATTTATAATGAGAATTTGTTTTATTCATTTGCCTTTCGTGCTGTTTGAAGTTTTAGCTTTAACTCTTAATGTAACAATATAAATGAGAAAAAGGTACCAGAATTAAAAAATACAAAAAGTTTAAACATGAGAAAATTATTATATCGGATTATTACTGTTTGTTTGTTGTTTGGTTCCTTTGAGTTTTAGATTTTTTTATTATTATTTACTGTGATTTTTACAAACTCATTCTTGATGTGGAAACAGTTGAACCAAAAAACGTGTTTCTAAATATTGTTTGCAGGTGAGCTCAGACTCGGTCATGGTCAGCGCTGCAAACAATAAAAACATGCCGTTTCTTTTTGTAGTCCTAGATTTGGTGAATTTGACAGCTGCAGCTGAAACTCTGGATTATGTGAACTTCAGTAAAACAAAGATTTTCCCCATTTTCACTGACGGACGGTTCCTGGTTTTCTGGGTGTTGATTAAAACACACTTTGAAACACAAACTTAAACAAATAAGCTCAGCAGAAAATAAAGCACTTCAGGTCTATGTATTTAACTTAAACTGTGCTAATATATCATCGTCATTAGGCTGAAATGATAAATAAACTGTGGACTTTTGGGGGCGCCTGGGGGACCTGGTGTTGCCACCGTGCACAGGGTGTACCATATGACTGATTGCACTGATTTAAGCAGGTATTTATGAGAACACCATCACACACAGATCTGTGTGGCTGTGCCAAATATATCCACACATACAGTATGTATAAATACTGGTAAATTACTTTAAGCTTCACCTTCACAAGGTCACAATCCAGCCTGGACGGCTCTATAATCAAACGCTTTGTGGGCAAAAACTGAAACCGCTGGTTCCAAACATAAAAAGATCTAAATGCTTCAGACTCTGGATGAATGCTGCATGTGGAAGAAACTATATGGATGTCTCTTACTGATCATAATCGTGATCTACAATTGTTTTCTGTGCTCGGCACTGTTCATATGAATGCTTCCTCCTCCACCTGGAAGCCTTTTGATTCCTTTTATCACATCGCACTGCATTTCATTGCGGTCGATAATCTTTTCTCACCGTATGAAATGCAAAGGGGGGCCGGTCCTCAACAAATACCAGGGAGCAGCACAGCATGATGTTTATTTATAAAGCTGCCCTCCAAAAACTGCCCGGCTGCCTCTTCTCTCTCATTCCACTGAAATAAAGCGCCATCGCCGCACATTCTTACTGCCGCTCAACTTGGAAAAACATGATTTAAATACGTTGCTGTGTTCACAAATATGAAGTTACATTCTCTGATTTCCCCAGAACATTTTCATGTTTTTTTATTAATAGATTTTTTATGAATTCTGTAAATGCACAATGTATCTCTCTGTTCTCAAGCGGTGCATGTTTTTGATTTCAATGAAACTTAGTTATAATTTTTTAGATAAGCATCAACTTTTAATAATGGAGTGTCTGTCTGTGTCCAGTATTTCAGTTCTGTTGCTGCTGATGCCCTGATATCGGTTTTATTTCATTTTTTAAACTCATAAACTTTAATGAAAATGAACAAAACCAAACACGTCGTCTCATTTTTCTTAAAACAAAACGGGGGAAAACAGAGGTGCAGTTTTCCAGCAGTGTTTCTATTTATTCTTTCGTACCACAATTTAAAATAAATCACGTCAACATTTTTGGCTAAATTTTATTTTGCAGTAAAATAAATGTTCAAATCCAGAGCAGAGTGGAAAATAATAATAGGTTTTGGTTACATCATTACTGAGTACTAAACTTCATATTGTACGGCATCTTCAGGCCCAGTCACGACAATTAAACTTCCTTTTTAAATTACGCACTGTTCTTGCTTTATGGGGTTTCACCATCATGAGTAAAGTGTAGCATATGAGAATATCCGTAAATATTTACATGGCAGGGACGACATCCTTTTATTGTAATGAGCATTATGTTTTGTGCAGCCATAATTTCTGAGGAGCAACAGATTTGGGAGGAAAAAACTGAATATAATCACAAACCTGAAAATGACGCATGCGTAAAGATGGAGATAAAAGTCTTCTTGACGCTCTTTGTTCATTTTTGTCCGAACTTTAAAGTAGATGATGGCAGAGATCCTGTTTCGTGTCTCTGCGTGTAAAGCTAAACACAGACTTTACACTTTTACGCGTTTGGTGCGTAAAACGCACGAAAGTCTGCCGGTCATTTAAAATGCAGCACTTTGTCAGGGTAGGAGAGCGACAGGTAAGAGCAGAAAGGGAATCCCATCTGGTACAACTGATGCTGACGCGCGCCGAGGACCACGGACGCGCTGAAAGCCGGATTTTGGCCCTGTGCGCATGTCTCGGCCGGCAGGCCGAGGATGCTGCCTCGTATTTCGTCTTCGCTCTTTGCTAAAATGCTGTCTATGCTGAAACCTTTGGATTTGTCCCTGCTCAGTGTGTTCCCCTTCGGCCTGTCTGGCGCAGGTGCGGCCAAGTTTGTGTTTCCTGCGCAGCTGACGGTGCAGAGAGGACCTCTTTCTCTTTGGCTGAACGCAGACTTCCTCTCCTCTGATTTCGGGTCAAGGGTCTCGTCTGGGAGATGAGCGTCGTCCGTCCACAGCGCGGCGCGTTTCGGCGCGGAGCACGGCTCGGGCTGTGGGGCGTGAAGCTCCCTGCCGGCGGCCTGACTGCTGTGTTGGTTGGGGGGCACTTTAAGTCTCTGCGTGGAGGGGCTCTGCGGCTGTTCCGCGTGATTCAACTCGCCAAGAATATGTTTCCTGTCTGCGGGCGTCCTCGCCTCCTCCTCATCCCTCGCGGGTGCTTCTGTTACCCTCGAGCCAGCTTGATGTTTCGGGGAGGTCTGAGGGTCCCTGGGTTGCCCGGGGGCCTTGGTGCGCTTGTGCCCGGTGGCTTTGGAGTCCAGAGCCTCCTGCTGACACTTCGCCTTTCTCTTCCTCCGGCGGTAGTTGCCGTTTTCAAACATATCCAGACACTTGGTGTCCAACGTCCAGTAGCTGCCTTTGCCCGGCCGGCCCTTCTCCCGGGGCACCTTGATGAAGCAGTCGTTCAGGGACAAGTTGTGACGGATCGAGTTCTGCCAGCCCTGTTTGTTGTCGTGATAGAAGGGGAATCGGTCCATGATGAACTGGTAGATGCCGCTGAGCGTGGCGCGCTGCTCCGGTGCGCTCTTGATGGCCATGGCGATGAGCGCGATGTAGCTGTAGGGCGGCTTCTGCGGGGGCTCCTGGCGGGCCGGCACGAAGCTCAGGGCGGTGGGCACGACCCCGCCGCTGTCGCCTCCGTACAGGTAGATCAGCGGGGGGGCGGAGAGGCTCAAAGCCGAAGATGTCACTCCGAGCGACGGCAGACGGCCGTGGTAGAGAGTCATGACGCCGGGAAAGCCGCAGTGTGTCCCGGGGAAAGTTGAGCCTGCTCCCGCAGCTCCACTCCTCCACTGACTGACTCTCCAGCCTCATGAGGGCCCCAGAAAAATGTTAATAATTGTTGTACGTTTGCTGTGTTATGTTGACTTTGCACTGGGAAATAAATTGTCCATCATAAACAGTCGGTGCTGCTCTTAGCCCACCCACATTAATTAAAATTTCATTGCGCTGAAACTCCCTCATGTCCCCCTCCTCTGCCCAACAACCAATGAGGTGCCGGGTTATTCCCTCATCTGTTTATAGAATTAGTCGCTTGATAAGTCTGCCCACCCAGGTTGAATCAAGCTGTGTTTATTTGGAAAAATTTCCGGGCACCCAATACATAAACGCACTGATGTGCTGTTTGAAATATCACGTCCACCCCTGACGCTCAGAGTTGCTCACACAGAGAGAACAAGCAAACATTGCCGAGTCCTTTCTGGGAGTTGCTGTGAGTTCACTCGAATGAAAACAAAGTGTATAAAAGGGAAAATAACTTAAACAATTTCTCTTCACTCGTGTCAGACTCTCGTTTTGCTTCCAGTCCAACACAAATGACGCAGAGGGAACATTTCTGCAGCAAACTTCATTTCAAAGAATATCTGAGCGCATAAATCAGGCATGGCTGACAATATAATAATAATGATCAGCTTAACAGGAATATAAGTACTTCAGGCTGACAGCTGCTCCAAAACGATTGACTGGGTTTTGTAGGTGGCGTTAAAAAAATAATAATTATATGATTCCCACAAAAGTTTGTATTCGCTCAAAATTTGCAACTTAATGCGATCAGCTATATTTAATGTTGAGATTATTTTTATTAAAACATTTCTTGATACCAAGCAGTAAGGTACAAAGACAATATTATTCTTATTTTTTTATTGATTGAAAGATGACACAAGAAAATGGGGGCATGCTTACACAAACAATGCATAAATCTAGGAACCTTAATAAATTACAAGATTAACTTATTACACAAATATACAAATTGCATTTCCCAAAAAGAAAAGGAACAAATTATTTTAATTTGCCTTTGTAATGTGTTCAGTTTTCAGCCCACTGTCGATTCTTCCAGTTCATGTCTGTCTTGTATAAAACCAGGGGCGATTCTAGAACCAAACTTTTAGGGGGCTCAGCCCCGGTCATATTGTCATGCGAGCCCGTTCTCACTCCCGAGGCGTAACATGCCGACGTTTTGTCACGTCCCGCGGCGTTCCTGAGGAACGCGAAAGGAGACCTTCGGCGTTCTTATGGTACGCGGCGGGTTATGGCCGAAATCCAGTGCAATGACGCTCCCGCGGGAATAGACGTTCCAGCCCTGTATTCCAGCCCTAAACCTAACCTTATCCCTAGCCCTAACCATAACCTTTTTCCTGAGCTTAACCAGGACTTTAATGATGTTAAATAGCGTGTTTCTAAGCGATTTAAAGAAAAAGAGCGAACATGTGTAGATTGAGTCCATACGGTTCTCATATTTCCTCATTTTTCCGAGGTCGTCATTATGAACGTGGTGGGTAGCCGAAAACGTAATATGTTGACGATTTGTCACCTAGCGTAAAATGTGACGCTTTGGGAGTGAGAACGTGTTGGTCATGCATACAGTGCCTCGCAGTTAATATAAACAGCACATGATGGTCAGCTTTTTTCACATTTGCAAACTTCATTTCAACTAATCGTGACAATGTTACCATCAAAAGAAGCGTAATTACTTAGATCCGCGTCTAAAACTAATTCAGTATGAATAATCGCACATTTCAAAATTATACACCAGTTTTATCTCGTACCCTTTATTTACCAAACCTGAGGCAAAGGCTCAATCATGCTGACCAGAGCTTTCTAAAGTAAGCTAAAGCTGCTGTTGAACATTGACAGATCACATCCTCGGACTTACTCTCACCTGCACTTGGAGCTGTAAACGAACACTGAAGCTCAATTCGACCAAAATAGGAATAAAAATCTTTAACAAACTAAAATGATGAAGTACACCAGCTCCTTGGGTGGTAACTAGTGATGTGTCAGCAAACTAATGGCCCTAAAGAAACATTATAAGAGTTTGTGAAATGACCTCTTCATTTTCTTTCTGCCACAGCAACAAAAACCTCCCCCCAAAAAAGTCGTATTTATTCCTGACAAACCTGCTGTTGAAGCAGCAGCACCTGTGTGTGAGTGCACTGTAACATCATTACAGCAACAACACCGGACATTTAAACCTGTTTTTATTGGATCCGGTCTCCAGTAGCCCAGCTGCCAAAATATAATATCAGAAGACATATAAGATACATTGTTATTATTGCTACTCCTTCTATTCTATTTTAATGGGTGGTATGATAAAATGTAGGGGTGCCTGAGTGTCCCAAAAAACATCTAAACTCACTCAAAACTAAATTTAAAGCCAAACTCCAACACTCGATAAAGTGTTAATAGCTACAGAAGTTAGCAAAACACGATAAACATCTGGCAGTCTAAAAGATGGGCGTGGCTTCGGGATTTGACGTTATTGAATGACCAGCAGGGGGCGACCCGCACCAACACCTCCAGTGCCCCCCTCCCCACGTCAAGACTTTGTTATGTTAAATAATAATTTAAAATAAATGTGATGTTGAAAGATGATTTTGTTTTGTACCAATAAATAGTTGGTTTTGAAACATATTAACATATTATGAATATATTTACAGGTATTTGATCCATGTCAGGTTGCAGAAAAGCCGGTGCCGACCCCTGGAAAGATCAATGGTGCATCTCAGGGGCAACACAGAGACAAGCATCACACTCTGACATGATCCGACACTTGTTTGTCTTTCCTGAACAACTTTGCTTTTAAACTGAACTCCTTCCCGGGAGAATGGATCTTAATTTGCTTCTGCTAACAATCATCAACTTTAATAGCAGGAAATGAACTCGGCATCAGAGATGGCCAGTAACGCATTACTGTAATCTGATTACTTTTTTCAAGTAACGAGTAAAGTAAGGGATTACTATTGCAAAAACGGTAATTACATTACCGTTACTTTCCCGTAGGAACGCTGCGTTACTGCGTTACTAAAACTGTGATTTTTTTGCGAGAATGTCTCATGACAGTGACGTAAGCGAGTGCGACGTTCGTGACAACAGCTGTGTGCAGATCAACAATGGATCATATATCGAGTGCAGAGAGAGTATAGGCGTGCAGCGTTTAAAGCGTGGAAGTACTGACCTTACTTTGAGTTTGATTCCATAAAAAGTGACAAAAACATTAGTGTCCGTTGTGCGTGGGAAGAAAACTTCTTTTTACAGCGAAAAAAACCCTAAACTTCCGAGCAAGCACCGAGTAGCTACGACGTAATGGGAAACTCACAGAGAAACTCGCGGATTCTTCCACTGACCGCGGCACACCTGCACCAGGGTAACCCTCCGCCTACCACACTCCTGCTTTACAGGTGAAAATAGAGCAACAGGACCGCTAGTCTTTGACTTTATTTATTTTCTGCTGTGTTTTACTTGCATCTATTTGAAAGAGTGAGTGTAAACACACAAAATATTTTATTTTATGTGCTGGAATGTGCAGAAAATAGGTTTAAATATTAAACTAATTTCTTCCAGTCAGAGAATGTTGCATTTAATTAAATTTTTGCTTGATGCATAAAGTTAAAAGATTAAAACTAATAAAACAAGTTTTAAAAAGAGACTTTTCCATTTGATTACATTTTGTATGATGATTATGCAGAAAAAGTAGAATTGGGCTGAAAGATCTATCACTTTATCACCTATTCAGGTTGTAAATCGTGTTTTTAAAAAGTAACTAAGTAACTAAGTAATTAATTACTTTTGAAAATAAGTAATCAGTAAAGTAACTGGATTACTTTTTTGGGGAAGTAATCAGTAATTAGTTACTGATTACTTTTTTCAAGTAACTTGACCAACACTGCTCGGCATATCATTCTTTTCCGTCTCTGTGTTTTTGCCACATTTTTCAAGTAACTCGTGTATTTAAGAACAGTGTAATAAAACTGGAAATTTTGCTTTTCGTGTGCCACTCCAATATTTTTAGTGGCCCTCATATGCCCCCCCCCCCCCCCCCCCCCCCCCCATGAAAAAATTCTGCAGGCGCCCCTGATTCTGTTTATTTAAGTTCATCACTGTATTTTCAGCCTTATCATTAATATTCTTTTTTACATTCAGGTACATGTATTTCCTTTAAAATTCTAAATTTTGTAGCTAAGTGATCATTTTAAGAAGTGAGTCTCTTTTTGACATGAAGTAAAATGTAAATTTTGTAGTTGTGTCAGACATCCGTCATCAGTTTAAGGAGGCCGGTGTAGGAGAACCACGGGTCGCTGTTCTCAGTCATTAGGTCTCCTTCACACCTTCCTCTGACCTCATAGGGTTTTCCATCAAGGAAACACTGATTAGGAAAAGGATGTGGGAAGATTTTTTTTTGTATCTTCTTTTCTTATTTCATTTATTTCTTTGTTTTGTTTTGTTTTTGAGTATCTGACTATGACCCAAGACCCACGTGAAAGCCAGCCTTCAAAGTAAAACAGGAAGTAACCAAACGCTCACACTGAACTTGAAGATAAGGGGAGGTGAACACAACGCTCAATGAAAATTTCTAATTATATAATAATGAATAAAGAGTGCATTAATTAAAAAAAAATCTGAAGGGCTCAGAGAATTAACATAGCAACGTATAATCATATAAAACAATTGTGTAAGTATTGAAACGTCTCCTACAGATGTGACCAAATCAACTCTCTGCTCTGTGGAAAAGTTCTGAATGAATATTTGTTTTCACATCGACTGCAGCTTCTTCGTGTCCGTATGAAAGTGGAACAAAATGAAACTTTAATTGTCCTCGGAGAAGCTTCGTGGAGCCACTCGGGACTGTATTGCCTTACAAGGACAACATGGACAGTGTATTATTTGTAGATGTGAGCATGATGCTTTATATTCTGTATTTTCCTGTTTATAGGTCAGAGGAGGATTATAACAACTTTACAAGTGCGCACAGCTGGCTCCTGCTTACATTAAGGCCTTGGAGCTTTCAGTGGATAAACTCAGAAGTTGGTCTTTTCTCTGTTTCTCTCTGAGCAGACGGTGATTCATTAGCAAATTAAACTAAACTAACACGAAAGTATGAGACGAGTGCGGGCCACGGCGAGCGGGATTCAGGATCGGACATTTTAGTGGAAATTCTGCAGGATGCATTTTGATATCTAAAACTTTATGTTCGAGCAGCAGATGCACGAGCATGATGTTTTATTATAGTGATGTCACCCCGTCGCCCAGCTTTACAACCTTTATTTGAGAGTTCACAAAATCAGCACTGTGTGTCCAAAGATCAGGAGCATTGACTCACCAAACTCAGTGTTGTAGGGTCGCTTTATTAGAAACAGATTATTAGACGCTGACTTGTTTTTCCTTTCTGATTGCTTTCTGCTTCCTTTACGATCTTTTCCATGTCAGGATTGTCCATGACACGGTTTCAGCCAGTCTCCCAGACCTGGATTAAGCCGAGTCCCAGACCAAAAAGAGATTCCAGTGATGATCTCAGACTGAGATTAGATTTAATCTGTATTTATTTGGGTTTTTGTAAAGATTTATTCTGGTGCATTTTAGCCTTTATTGCTGGAGAGAACAAGGGGAACAACATGCAGGAAATGGCTTGTGTTGCTTTGTAGTTGCATGTTCATCTTTGCTATAATATTGGGTGTCTTTGCAGACACTTTGTATCTGTTCGCAGTGGTTTTTCACCTGTAGGTTGGTGAAACTGAAGGACGAGAACAGAAAAAAACTAGAATGAATCTGCAGGAAGTCAAAAAGCACCTTAACGACCACACGATTTCAGAAAACGCATCTTCAATGGACGATTCCAAACCACAGATGGTAGAAATGACAAAGACTGAGGGGAATGACGCAGATGAAATACTCTTCTCAGCAGAGGAGTGAAATAAGGAGTGGGTGAAGTCAGTCAGCCACTAATGAGGGAGGGGGAAAAAAGAATGGAAGCAAAAGCATTGAAAGCCACGTGAAGATCTAACCTTCAAAATAAAACAGGAAGCAAGATGCCAAGACCTCACAGACGAGGAGGCTTAGGAGAGAAGAAACCAAGAAACTTCAAAATGACAAAATGAAGCAAAGCTAATACAGGAAGCACCCAGAGAGGAGGCGCTGTCTCTTGCAGTATTTACTTTGAAGGCTAGCATGGTGGCACGGTGGTTAGCACTGCTGCACAGCAAGAAGGTCCTGAGTTCAATTCCACCATCAGGTCTTTCTGTGTGGAGTTTGCATGTTCTCCCCGTGTTTGCGTGGGTTCCTCCCACTGTCCAAAGACATGCAGTTTGTGGGGGTAGGTTGATTGATTAATCCAGATTGCCCATAGGTGTGAGTGCGAATAGTTGTCTGTCTCTATGTGTTGGCCCTGCGACAGACTGGTGACCTGTCCAGGGTGTAACTTGCCTCTCACCCTATGACAGCTGGGATAGGCTCCAGCGACCCTGAAAAGGACAAATGGATGGAAAAGTAAGTTTACATTTTTCTTTTTAAACGTATTTAAGAAGTTGTACTTTGTTTAGAGGGGGAGGAGAGGTCAGAGTTCATATGTTACATAATATCTGGGCTTTTTGCCCATTGTTGACCGATAAATCATTAAGTTGACCTTGAATACCTCAGTGGAGTTAAGCCACATTTTAAAGCGCAGGTAGTGAACTCCAGTCCCCAAGAGCCGGTGTCCTGACACTTTTAAACGTCTCCCTGCAGCAACACACCTGGATAAAATTAGTCGGTCATAGTAAGACCTGATTCATGTTACAGCAGCTCATGAATGAATGAATATGATGCAATAAAAGTGCATTTTTCCAAAAACTTACATTTATGTAAATTTACTTGAGCCCCCTCAGCATGCAGTCCAGTCTTGCTAATGACCTCCTAATTTTATTCAGGTGTGTTGCTGCAGGGAGACGTTTAAAAGTCCAGTCCTCGAGGACATCGGCCCTCGAGGACTGGAGTTCGACATCTGTGTTTTAAAGGATTGTTAACACGTCCCCATTCTAAAAGTCCATTCATTCAAAACACAACGACGCAAACACAATTGCTACCATAACCTCCTCGGTGGAGCTAATAAATACCAGGATGCGTTGTGTCTTTTCTAGTTACTCTGCATCTATTTTCAGTGTTGCATTTGTGTCATAGTTTCCTCACTTTAGACATTTTTGTGTTTTTGCAAAGAAGACGTGACCATTCTTCACACAGTGGTTATACAGAAACTGCTGTTAAGTTTATTTTGTTCTTTCTTTCTTTCACAAATTGCTATAAACCAAAAAAATTGTGTTTCTTTTCTCACCTCTTATTATTTGCTTATACGAGTAAAATGAGCTTTTTATGTCGTCTTCAGCTAATTAAAAACAATCTAGAACACTCGGTAAAGTTTAAAAAAAGGTGTTGATAAAATGCAGTTTACTGAATGTACCTTCACGTCTATGATTGTGTGCATGGCCCTCTCACAGTTACAGCCTCTGGTTGTTTGTAACACCAGGGGGAGACAGTTATCTCTTTTTCATCATTTCAGTCTCTTCGGGGTCACATTGCACCTTTTGATCATTTTTACTCTGTTTACACTCATTGGTGCATCAGCTTCTGTTAATATTTCTCCTCACTTTGGTCATTTTGAGGCTTTTTGTGCACATCTCTTTTCAGTTTTCTCTGTACCAGGGCTCCTTGACTTCCTGTGCCCCTGGCTCTGTATCCTGTTCCGTCATCCTTTCCTCTGTTGAAACATCCCATCAGCTGATTTATTTGGCACCTGTTAAAATGAGCAAAACTAACCTCTACTGTTTCCTGCCGAGTTGGTCCTCATGCACAGTGCAGTGTTTGGAGAAAGTCAAACACAGCTTATCAGCACAAACATATACCGACTGTCAGCACGGTGGTGGCGAGCGGATGATTTGGGCACCTTGATGTCACCGAGTCGACCACAAACTCCTCTGTATGCCAAAGTATTCTGGAGGCTGATGTGAGCCCGTCTGTCCCACAGCTAAAGCTTAGACCAGAAGAATCGACCTGTAATGGCCCAGAGTCCAGACCTCAGCCTGACTGAGATGCTGTGGTGGGACCTTCAGATGGCTGAAGCCACGATGATGTGAGCTGTGGTCGTGCAAAAATGATTGCTTCAGTTTATTACTGTTAAAGGTGGTTCGAGAAGCTGTTGAATTGTGGTGCTTACTTACTTAGTTGTGTATGATATTTATTTATTGGTTGTGCTCATTTCCTTATTATCATAAACTGTTCAGTTCCTAAAACTTCCAAACAATGGCAACATTGTTTTCTTTTAGTGACAGTAAATACTCACGTAGCTCTGCAAAAACTCAGGTTTAGTCTCGACTGAGAAATGTGAACTCCCTCCTCTGCCTACCAGCATCACTTTGTGAGGTTTTGATTAGTTCACTTCACATTTTTTGCTTTGAAGTGTGCATTACTGAACCGCTGCATCAGCTCGACTTTAACAAGCACGGTCTTCAGCGACACCTCCTGGACGAATAAGGAACAACTCTTTTACCTTTAACCAGGAAATCAGAATATTTGATCAGAAATAAACACCGAGTCTGATTTTCAGGCTTATGAGCCTTCATACTGATGAAGAACATGAAATATGGCTGCATAAGAGCCTGGATATCGATACTGAAAAGCTGCCAAGTTTAAAAGAAAGAAAAATATCTACTAATGCAGCTTTACTAGTGTTTTGTTTTCTACAAATATGACTTTGACTGAGGTTTGGTCCAAGGATTCTACTACAGGTGAGACAATAAAGCTGCTGAGCTTCTACTGTTAATACTGCTCTAATCATTTCCACACTGAACAATGAAAAAACACAAAAGCACAGCTCCAACGATGCTCTGAAACATGAGCCGGTTCTATGGAGAAAACTACAAACATCCCTTTTTATTCATCTGCCAAAACAGAAAACTGGGGGGGGGGAGTTTAAAACGCAGATTTTTACTCAACTGTCACAAATATTCATTTATCAAAATGTGGAACAATCAAACATTTTACATTTTTGCTTTCATGGATAATCAAACAGCTGCTGAAGACTTCTGACATCAAACTAATGTCAGCGAGTGACATTTCCATTAATCACAGACAGGAAAGGTCTGAAATCCCAAAAGAGAGCAAAGCCACAACCTCTGCACTTACAGAACATTTAACAGCAAATGATTGAAAAGAGACTCCAAACGTGTTTTATTTGGACATTTTAGCATCTAGAAGCTGTGAAAATATTCATCTTTAACCCGTGACAGCGTCACACAGCATGAAACACAAGCATGGTTTCAGTGTGTGATGAGTTTGTGCATCGGTGTAAGCACAGCGTTCCTGCTCAGGTGTAAAGAAAACTGCCGTTTGGCTTTATTTTGGTCAGTAATTGTATTTAGTGATGATTTAACATTGTTATTTGTGTAAAGCTCAGCAAAATTTGTTAAACAAACATCGACTGTGTGTGCAAAACATTATTTTCGGTGCTTTTGTGAAATGCAAACCTCTTCTGTTTGCAAATTTTTAAACAAAATATCAGGAAAAAAATTTATCTAATTAAGTTTTAACTTCCTACAAGCCAAGGCGATGTCTTATATGCTCAATAAACCAAAATCAGATCAGTTTCTCATTAAATTAGGAAGCTCTGACTGAAACGCCAGCACTTTGTTTTTAATTGTTCTCGGAAAAAGAGGAAATCTTCATAAAAGCTAAATAAATAACAGCTGTAAATTCCCTCATCAGCTGATGTGGACCTTCGTTTGATAAACCAAACCATCCCAAACAGAAATGGCCATCAGAGCGGCCTGAGGACACCATCATAAGCGACAAACTGAAGCAATACCAGAACAGAACTGAAGACAGACGAGAGGTAAACTAGCTCACGCTACGTTTGTAGGATTGTCTGTCTGCTTTGGAGTCACGAGATACTTCACAGCCCAGTGCAGCAGAGATTCAGTCATCCTGAAGCGACTGAAGTCCTGCAGATTCTGTCCACACACGCGGTACGAGTAAGAGAACGGCCTGCCGTCGCGATGAACCTTTGGAATTTTTCTCTGGACGCTCCCTGAAGCCCGTTTAGGACTGCTGCCGTCTTCGGCACTGGAGCCTCCTACCAGAGCGTCAAAGAGCCACGATGGAGGACTGCTGCTCAGCTCCGCCTCCTTGTCCTCCGCCAAGGTGGAGGTGTCGAGGGCTTCTGGTGTGGACTCGCTTTGCTTTCTCTTAACTTTTCCGTGTCTTGTCAAAGTTGTCTCCTCCCTTTCTTGGTCCACAGCTGGGAGGCTCTGCTGTGCTGTCCCGGTGCGATGTTTTTCCATTTCTGGAGCAATCACGGAGCCTGAAGCTGAACAAGAGGAAGTGGCAGTGGTGGGGAGGGCAGTCAGCTGTTTCTGGTAGGGTGGGAAGTAGCTGGACTCCACCAGGTGGACAGGAAGCTGCGTGCTGGTGGCGGGATCAGGCTTGGATTCTGCAGCAGAGGCGGGGTGCGGCGAGATGCTTGGTGTAGCGTCTGGAGACGCATCAGAGGAAGATGAGGAGATACAAGGAGGAGAAAATATGTTCCACGGGTTGGACAAAGGCTTGTCAGTCCCACCTGTGATCACATCCTCGTGGAGCAGGCTGTCCTCCATTGGAAGAGATGAGCTGTCACTGGATGCACAAACTCCTTGTACAGCTGCTGGCTGAACTATCTGCCAGTGTGCATCATCAACAGAGGGCTGCGTGGTCTCTGGAGGGTTGCAGACTTGCGGTATATTCTCCTCCTCCATCCTCTCTGTGCTGCTTCCAGCATTTTTTAGAGTCTGGACCTGCTGAGAGTCTTGTTCTGGGATAAGGAGATATTTCACAGGGACACTGAAACACTTCTCTCCCTTATATCTGATCCTGTCCACATCCCAGCGTGTGCTAGAGCAGGTCTGCGTGGAGTGACAGGTGGAGGTGGAGGTGGAGGGCTGCAGGCTCGCGGCGCGTCCCCTTGTCAGCTTCTCCCTGACGTCCTCCAGCACAGGCTGCAGACAGTCGTGCTGCCACTCTCCCAGCAGCTCGGATAGGTCAAATTCACACTGGCTCTTCTGAGAGTCCTCCTGACCCAGCAGAGCTCTCCACGTTTTACAGATCTTCATCCTGACAGAGGACAGGGTGGTGCAGCAGGGAGTGTTGTCTTTAACTGGACCTGCTGCGGTTGTAGCTAGTTCTCCGACTGATAAGTAGAACCTGCATTTAGTCTGTTCTGACGCCATGTGGAACTGCAGCCGGTAGTCCTGGATGCAAACCGTGCTGTTGAGTAGGCTGCTGAAGCACTCACGGTCCTCCTGCTCCTGCAGATGCTCCCAGGCTGACGCTGTGAGGACGGCTGGAATCTGGAGTACCCCATCAGACAGGAAGAGCAACCCGGTGGGGCCCTCGGTGTTCCCCGCCTGGGACTGGGACATCTGACCCACACCGATGACATGAGCCTTCAACCTGCTGCCCACCTCCTCCTGCTCCTCCTCCTGGCTGCCGTAGCTTAAAATGAGCCGCTCTATCCATGGAGACAGTCTGTTCCGCGGAAGCCGAGGCATGTCCGGAGTTTTAAACCGTACCGCAGAACAGTTACGAGACTCAGTCAGAAGAACACTCCCACCACATCCTCACTGTAGTGACAACTTTAGCAGGGACTCGGTGAAGTCCACACACTCGTCTCTCGCAGTGTCGCCATTTATATTTTAGCCACGTTAGCTGGACACTCGCTTAGCTTAAATACATGATCAGCGTTGTAACCTCTGTGCACTTCCGCTCTGCGCGCGGCGACAGTCAAGTAACCGACAGAAAACAGCAGCTCCTTCAACATAAAAGCGCAAAAGTTAATCGTTTTATTTTTATTTCGAACGATAACAAGAAGATGAATTATATATATATTAATCATTAGTCATATTAGTTATATTAAATTATATTAAACCGTCGAAGCCAAATACTCGGGTAAAATAGCGAGTTTATGCCTTTAATATGTATAGAAACTTTGACTGACATCATTCTATCGGGGATAGTTGTTTTTTTTCGACCATGAGCCGCGTTTTACGACATCCGCCATTATGCTTTCAGGCATGAATCCAATAGCTGCAAAGAATTTCCAGCATTACCCTCCTAGTTCCAGTCGCCATCGAGCATTAAAATTAGCCGACCGTTTTACACAAACTGAAGTTTTTTGTGATTCAAACTCGTAGTTATTGTGTGGAAACATGTGACAATAAGGGAATGGGTGTGGTCGTAAATTCTAAACCGACCAATCAGCGTCCATTACGAAAGTCAGAAAAAATAAAAATGCATTGCGAAAACTAAAATAAAATACATAATGAAATGTAACATGTTTTTTTGTCTTTAGAAACCAAATGTACATATTTATATCGGTTGTTTTATTCACATCTGTTCTGTTGCTGCACACATTTTAAACTGCACGCGTTCCGCCCTGATGCTGCGTTCAGGTGGTGTCACCAAAATACATTGCAAGCGGCTGTGTTAACTTTTTTTTTTATCTGTTTAAAGCCACCAAGATGATTTCTTCTTTATTATGAAAGCTTTCGAAACATAGTGGCTTGAAATATAAATAGATATATTCTCCGTTGTACGTTCTCCATTATCGTCACATACATTCGAGATGGATGTCATATTTACCACATTTTCCCAAGATTGAATGTAGCACAACACATGCCTTGACGTCTACTTCCAAAATTTTCGTCCTGAGTGATCAGAGAGGGTGGATGAGTGTTTCATGTAGTGTAGGTACGCCCTGTGCCCAGAAGAGAAAAGTGCATTTTCCAGTCTTAAGGTGAGATACTTAAAATTTGTAATCAGTAAAAGGAAAGGATGACACCTCAGGTTTTGCATGCACTGTAAACAGTCCATGTCGGAACCCCATGTAAACATAGCTCCACAGTTTTCATTTACAAAAACAATTTGCTAAAATCATTTAACGATGTTACTTTAAAAAAAAAACGTTAATGGCGGCGTTGTCCTTCCTTTATCACGGGAAATCTTTATCGACATGTCGGTTGTTTTGGTGCTATGCTAGCATTTACTGGCCAAACCTCATTTAGGAATATCAGTTCAAATTTAAACTCGATACAATCAAGATCGCTAACATATATAAATGTAAATCATTGGGTCCCATAGGTCCTCGGGTGCTTCCGTAATATTCGGCATTAAATTGATTCACTGAAAGCATGATATGTTAGCTACGTTTGGGTTTTGCTAACGCGGCCCGTTTACGCTCGCTGTACTGGCAGAGGACTAGCCACTCCAGAGAAGTCCTTTATTTAAAAAGAAAGTTTCGCAATGAAGAGTTTATGTTGAGACTTTTGAAACTCGATTTTAAGAATGGACCACTTTTCTTTTACTTGCCGTAAACTGTGCATTACTGTCATCGTATGTTCGACAACATTAGTTGGTACTGTTTGAAGAAGCTCAGTTTGGCACTATGTTGGCAGGAGTGTGCTGTGCGTCCTCGGGCTGTCGCAAGCCTAGACATGCCCGACACTGCCTCCAATGAGCCCGGTTCGAAGGTTTCGGATCCACAACATTCCCAGAGACTCCTGAGAGTCCTTCGCACCTTTTGGCAGGAGCAAAGTTTCCACGATGCGCTGCTGGTGGTGGACGGAGAGGAGCTTCCTGTCCAGAAAAACATCCTGGCTGCTGCCAGCCCCTACATCAGGTCAGTCACAGCACAGATCGAACTGTTTGTAAACACCAGCCAGGGACAACAAGGGCGTGTCCAATTTTATTTAGTGGCAGTGCTCAAATGATTCTTGCTTTACTTCCTGTTAGGACCAAGCTGAACTACAACCCTCCAAAGGAAGATGGGTCTACTTACAGAATCGAGCTGCAGGGGGTTTCTATGGCCATCATGAAACAAATCCTGGACTACATCTTCAGCGGTGAAGTGAGTGGGGATGCTTTAAAAAGCAGAGTGCCCTGCTGATATCCTAATAGCGTGTGGCTTTCACTGACTGTTCATATGAACCTCACACACAGATCACCCTGAGAGAAGAGACCATCCAGGACATGGTGCAGGCATCCGACCTTCTCCTCATGACCGACCTCAAGTCTCTGTGCTGCCAGTTCTTGGAGAGCTGCATCACCGCAGAGAACTGCATCGGTATCCGCCTCTTCTCTCTGCACTATTGCCTCTACCACGTGCACTACGTCGCCACAGAGTTCCTGCAGACGCACTTCCGTGACGTGGCGCTGACTGAGGAGTTCAGGGAGCTGCCACCGGACCGGCTCTGCGAGGTGCTGTCCATGGAGAAGCTGAACGTGGGCAACGAGAAGCATGTGCTGGAGGCCGTGGTGCGGTGGTTCGCACACGACCCGGATGATCGCAGGGTGGGTAGCACTGGGAAGTCTTCTCTTTTTTTGCAGAGATACCTGCAGCATTCAGAGGCAAGTCTCATTGTCCAGCTTTAGTTTCGTATCAACAAAATACTGCTGAGTGATTTTTTTCCTATTAAATTCTAAACTTCCTAACTATAAACACTTTTCTTTTTTATGCATATAAAACTCTGTGAAGGGCTGGCTCAAACTGAAAAAACAAACTGTTATTCCATCTGAATTTGCAGGTACGCATGAAGGAAGTGATGTCTGCCGTGTGGCTGCAGGGTTTGGATCTGAGCTACCTGAGAGAGCAGGTAAACAGTCTAAATACTTCTTACCAGCTGCTACTGGCAGGCACAGAGAGACCGCGTTTGGATGTGAATGTTACACTGAAAACTGTTGTGTCAATGTAAATGTATGTCATGAAAACTTTAACAAGAAGCAGGAAGTATATTCGATTTTATGAGCTATGATTCTGATCCCAGGTTATCCTTTGGCTATAATGACAGCGTCACAGCTCAGGTTAAAGGCTGTAGCAGCTGAAATGCAGGCTGAGGCTGCTTTTCTTCAACATTAAGTGTGAATACAATGAGTCTCTTTCTCCCCGTGTCAGCAAAGCTAACTGACAAATGAACCATGGTTTTAAATCTGAGAAAACATCAAATGGCAGCAGAGAATTTCAGAACAAAGTGGCTCCTGTTTTCAACATCTAACAACACTGAGCATTAATAACTGAGTGCTGTGTGTGTGTAGTGGCTAAAACACACACACTTTGTCTCCTTCAGCCTCACCTGGTACATCTCCTTCACCTGCAGACATGGACAGTTTAGCTGTGAGCCAGTGATCCTCACACGCAGTCATTCACCATGAAAACTCTCCTGAAAAGCTTTTAGTGACGTCCCAGCGTGGGAGGAACTGCTGATTACCACCTTTATGTGGGAAAGCTGTGGCTTAGGGGTGGGCGATATAAACAATATACGATAGAAACGATATAAATTTGGCCAACGATAGAGATTTTGACTATACCGCTCTACCGCAATAGCGCATGTTGATGATGTCATCAAGCTGCGCCTGTTTTGGTCGAAAGCATTGTCGCTACCCGATCCGTACCGGAAACCCGATCGGTACCCCGCATGCGCAAATCTTACGTCACTTCCTCTCTTTGCCAGCATTGCGACATTCAATATATTTGAATGATATGGTTAGCGCCCAGTTAGCTCCTAGCATTTCTCAACAGCTCTGCCTCCTTTTCGACTACCGGGACATTTAAACAATGGATAATCCGTATCCGCAACAAATTTTTGCTTTTCTCCTCAACAGAGAGCGTCCCCCGATTGAACAACAGCGCCGTAAAATAAGAAGAATGGCGCCTAATTACAGAGTTAATAATACAGACTTTGTAATATGTCACGTGAAGATTCAGCAGCCAGATTAAGTGTTTACTGACAATTGACAGTGATAGCGGACATCATCATCACTATTCCAGTCAATCCTCTCCACACAGACAAGCATAAACACACTCGACTATCACTAAATCAAATTTAACACACGTTTGTAATGACGCTAATTCAGTTTACAATAGGGTTCATTCGCTCGGTCAGCAGGTGGCAGTATCCTCGTACACTGGGGAGTAAACTGCCATTAAACGAACAGAAGAAGAAGAAAACATCTGCACATGCGCGGTAGACCCGATTTGTACGGTCCGACTTTGCACATGCGCAGTAAGGATCGGGGAGTCCCGATCCGTCACTATCTTTTTATTTTTTTTTGTTTTTGTCTACATTATGTTTCATTATCGGAAACATTTTAAGAGATACTCATTATTCTTAACATCTTAACAGATACTCTGACCTGTAACTATCGTAAAACGCTTCGACCGGAAGTAGACACCTTTCGCGCATGCGGGGTACCGATCGGGTTTCCGGTACGGATCGGGTAGCGACAAGCATCACAGCGGCTACAACTTTTTTTTTTTTTTTTTTTTTTTAAATACGCTTTATTGACAAAGCACAAAATACAGATATACAAATACAAAATAGCAAACACAATGTCAGGGGGTTCGTATAAAAAAACAAAATAGACACAGTCTATTAAAGAATCACATGATATTGAACAGGGAACATAAGTTTATGGTTTTGACAGCTTTTTGATTTTGAGAATGTTGTATGGTTTTAACATATTGTTTGGTTTCATTTAAAAAGCACCGAAAAGATGGTTTTGCGTTAGAAAATTTCGACTTATGTATATGAAATTTAGCCAATAATATCAATAAATTAATCAAATAAAATTCGTTTGCCCTGTGCATGGGGTACTTAAAGAAAACAAACAAAATTTTCTCATAACAAAGAGAGAACCCAGAAAAGATAAAGGAAACAACAAAAACACAAAATTCTTGCCAGAAAAGTTTCGTGTATAAGCATGACCAAAATAAATGAGAAATATCTTCCTTCACACAATTACAAAATGTACAGTTAATATCAATGTCCTCTTTATAACTTACAAGAAAAGATCTGGTTGGGTAAAAACGATGAATAACTTTAAAAGATATTTCCTTTACTTTGTTATTTAATAGAAATTTCGACGGCAAGGTCCAAATCTTCTCCCATTCCAGGTCCTGGTATAAGTTATTCCAGTAGGCGACAGCCGTTGGGACAGGCTACAACCATTATCATCTGCAAATTATGCCGGGCGACAGTCATAGCAAAGAGATGAAGCACTTTTGAAATATGGGGCGCCAAAAACTGCGCTTCCTTCCAAAATCTCTCTCTCAGAACATGGTATGTCATGTTTAGGTGGAAACTAGCGAGCTAACTTCCTGTTAACTTGTAAATAAATCTGTTTTCATGGATGCATGGATGTTAAACTTAATTGTTACACCTGCTAAAGCAGCAACGCTGATGATTTAATTAAAGATGAAAGACTTTAGACCGTTTTTAACTCTCAGTAATGCCATAGTGATCGTTTGATATATGGACCTGCAGCGGAGTTTAGGCCCAGACACGGCTAGTGATGTCAGACTTAACAACTTTGGGACCTGAAGCAGACGGAGTTTTGGACCCAGATTACTCCGCGAAGCTCCTCACTACGGCAGCCGTAATGCTCTGACAATCCATCAAGCAGTGCGGCTTACCAAAGTTGTACTAAAACATTTTTAACAGATTTCTGCAGCCAAAATCGGTTCGAGGTCAGTAAGCACAACCAGAATTCATACATAAGGCACACTCTCGATTTATGAGAACATTAAAGGATTTTAAGTGTGCTTACAGTGGGGAAAATACGTTATACAGAAGAAAAGAATATATTGCGATATATATCGTTACCGGACATGCTTCAAATTACACCGCAATATGCATTTTAGGCCATATCGTCCAGCCCTACTGTGGCTTACTCAGTCTACTGCAAACATACACATGTAATATAAGTTTTGAGCTAACCTCGCTGTGTGCTACCGTTGTATCCCATCAGGCCATGGGGGAGCCTCTGATGAGGGAGGTGATCAGAGAGTACTGTCAGCCGGTGCTGACGCAGGGTCAGCTGCAGGGGGAGGCTATGCTCGCTGCCTTCAAACCCAGAGGGTATTCTGAGTGTATCGTCATCGCCGGAGGTGAGGATCGCAAGTAAGTCACACTCGCCAACTTTGTTTTGTTCTGTTTGGGCTTCATGCAAAGAAACAGAAGTTTATTTCATTATTTCATACATTTATTTTATTTTATTTAAGCTTTATTTATTGTGCTGTATTCTTCAGTGTCGGCTGATGACATCACAACTGAAGTAACCTTAACTAACCGGCCTTAACTCGCGTGTAAATTGTGTACTTTTGTGCCGTTCTGGAAGAATGACTCATGTGAAATAACCATGGCAGTATTTTTGCCTGTGACTATGAAATGTTGGTTCCATGCGTCACAGTGAGAGATGTTCAACAAAGATAGCCTGGATGAACATTTCACAGCTACAACCTGTGTCTACTGAGCGAAGAAAGGAAAGGTGGGGGTGGTGGGGGTGGTATATCAGCACTTGTTGGAAGGAGGAAAAACCAGCTGACGGAGGGAAAAAAAGATTGAAGCAGTAAAACTGAGCTGAGCGCTGCAGCAGAAGCTCGTTTGTATGCTGTGTCCTTCAGATGTTATCATGACTGACGCAGCGTGGAAACAAAGCAGATAACGTAGACTTTGAGATTCAGTTATCACCTTTGAACTTTTATTGCCTCAGAAATCTCACAGCGTGCTTCACTGTCCTGTAACCAAACCGTCTCAGCTGAGGTTAGTTCACGTCATGGTGGAGGTGCAGTGGGTTGATGCAGTTTTTTTATTTAATTACATAAAAGCTCAGATACTTAAGGAAGCTAATAAATCTGATAAGACAATTTTATCCCTTTTCCTAAAAACCGCTGATCTGTACGAGATCAGTGCTACTGCAGTGATCGATATAATGGCTGTGTGAGTACAGCGTTGATCAGAGTGAATGTGGGAATAAAAACTGTACAGATGTCTGCTTGATTTTGCATACAGCGCTCTGCAGCGCCGACTAGAGGGAAGGAGGTGGAACAGGTTGTGTCCGGGGTGTGATGAGTGCGGTGGCGTTGAAGGTGAAATAAACACTCCAGCTTCAAAAAGACTTTTCTGGCGGTTATTTCATGGTTCATGCTTTGCAGGGTTAACTCCTTAATATTTTGTGTGTGGCTCTATAGTGTACTGGTTAGCACATTCAAATGGTTGATGGTTCGATTCCATCTGCATCTGACACATGGCCCTTTGGGGTTGTGTCAGGGAGGGGATCTGATGTAAAACGTTCCCAAATCCAGCGTGAGGTTTAGGGAGATTTATATCTGCTTGTATTTATATAAGTAGATATAAATACTTACTTTTTGTCTGGTTCCCTGAAAACTGTCAGAGATTTAATGAAAGTAAATACAGATTACAGTAACTTGTACAGGGAGAAAGAAATGATTTTCAGGCAATTCTTTTTTTCTCGTACTGGAGCTACAGTTACTCTGCAACAGATCTTTCTGGCTTCAAAACAAGAAGATCTAGTGTGTTCTCGTTAGTTGATTTCTAAACTCTTTGTCCTAAACACCCATTTAAAAGCTATATTGTTTTGTAGTTTTCACTTTGTTGGCCTACTTTTAAGATTAGGCTTCAAACTTTCCTTTTTGCTAAAGCATATAGTTAGGGCTGGACCAGGTGACCCTGAATCCTCCCTTAGTTATGCTGCAATAGATGTAGGCTGCCGGGGATTCCCATGATGCATTGAGTTTTTCCTTTCCAGTCACCTTTCTCGCTCACTATGTATTAACAGACCTCTCTGTATTGAATCATATCTGTTATTAACCTCTGTCTCTCTTCCACAGCATGTCTTTATCCTGTCTTCCTTCTCTCACCCCAACCAATCACAGCAGATGGCCCCGCCCCTCCCTGAGCCTGGTTCTGCTGGAGGTTTCTTCCTGTTAAAAGGGAGTTTTTCCTTCCCACTGTCGCCAAAGTGCTGCTCATAGGGGGTCATATGATTGTTGGGTTTTTCTCTGTATCTATGAAGCGCCTTGAGGCGACTTTTGTTGTGATTTGGCGCTATATAAATAAAATTGAATTGAATTGAACTTATGCAACACAATCAATTGTTTGCAGAGAAGTCATACTTTGACTGGAGCTCAGGAGGTAGAGCAGGTCATCTACTGATCGGAAGGTTGGTGGTTCGATCCCTGGCTCCTCCAGTCTGCAAGATACTAACCCCAAGTTGCCAAGTTGCTCTCCGATGCTTCCATCGGGGTATGAATGTGTGTGAATGTACTTAGAAAGCACTAAGCTTGTGAGAATGGGTGTGATTGGGTGAATGTGGCATGTTGTATAGAGTGCTTTGAGTACTCCAGTAGAGTAGAAAAGCACTCTACAAGTATCAGTTCATTTACCATTTAAAAATACGTTTAAAGGATGTTAACTCGGCCTGTTCTCGGTCTCCTGTGTGCACTTGGTCTTCAGTAAAAGTACCAGGAAGGCCGACTCACATCCTGTCTGAACAGAGTGACGGGAAAACTTTTTGTGTGATCTGATGCTTTCATTCTCTGCAGAACCAGGAAGCCGACAGCTGCGACGCGCTGCATGTGTCCTCTGTATGACGCCAACAGGCAGGCTTGGATAGAGTTGGAGCCAATGAGCGTCGCCCGCCTCGGCCATGGATTGGTTGCTGCCGGTCAGTGCAGTCCACCGCACCTGTGATCCATAAACATTAGGGGTGCAACGATACACAAAATTCACGGTTCGGTTCGATACTTTGGTGTCACAGTTCGATATTTTTTCGATAAAAAAAAATGTTCTTTTTAATTTGTCATTTATTAAAATTATAAATATATATTTTAACTCAAAAGTACAGTTTTTAAATGTAATGTTGCTGAAACAACAAAGTAATAAAAAAAAAATCTATCTGATGGAGGAATCACTCATCTTTGGAAAAGAGAGTTTAT
Organism: Neolamprologus multifasciatus; assembly: GCF_963576455.1. Classification (NCBI taxonomy): domain Eukaryota; kingdom Metazoa; phylum Chordata; class Actinopteri; order Cichliformes; family Cichlidae; genus Neolamprologus; species Neolamprologus multifasciatus. The sequence continues at coordinate 2,912,485 of NC_140445.1, read as the reverse complement.
TACAGAGAAATGTCTCTTTCCAAAATAAAAGCTATACTATACGCTTCTTCTGGGCTATATTCTCAGCAGCATATTAAACATATCAGGTCCCCATAAGGAGAATCATGTGCTAACGGCTGTCTAAATGACTCGAGTAAAGTTTGTAGCATGCGTGCTTGTTGTTTTTGTCTGCTTCCACTTGTCTTTGCACTAGGATGATGTCGGAGTAAATGTGCAGTCGTTGTGTTCCCACTAGTGCTGTCAGCGTTAATCTGAAATGACGTTAACACCACAACACGGCAAATCTCCGCGGATCGCCCCGTGCGTGGGGCTGGACGGCGTCAACACGTTAACGAGCTAACTGCGCTAATGAGCTAACTGCGCTAACACACTAGTTCCCACCCATGTAATTGAGCATTTCGTGGCACATCCAACATACTGTTTTACTTTTGTCCATGACGCGCTTACCTTCAGGGTCATACGTCACATGAAGATCAAAATATTCCCAAAGCCAGCTCTGAATGAGGGTGGGGGAGGTTCAATTTGCCATGTTGCAACGAGAGCTTAGCTTCTGTCTTGCTAGCTTGCGCTGCACTCAGTGAATCTGCGTTCGACTACTCCGCCTAGGCTGCACTGTCGAGCGCAGATCCACTGAGCGCTCAACACAGACAGCATCGTCAGAAGGAAAGTTGATAAAATAAATTAAAAATGTTGTATTGTTCATACATATGCGTACCGAACCGAAAGCACTGTATCGAACGGTTCAATATCGATACGAGTATCGTTGCACCCCTAATAAACATGTCTGTAACAAAACGCTTTGTGTTCAGTAAAAGACATTAGCAGGTGTGTCATTAGCAAGGCTGTCTCTGTTGGTCAGGGGGGTTTCTGTTCGTGGTGGGTGGAACAGATGAACACAACACAGTCCTGGCCAGTGGAGAGAAATATGACCCCGACTCCAACACCTGGAGCCCGATTCCCCCAATGCTACAGGTACGATCACGTTTCTGAAACAGTTACTCATGGAAACCCATAAACAGATAAACGGCAGAAATAAACTCCTGTGTGAGTGTGCAGAAAAAGTGCAAAGTAGGGATGCTGTATTAAAAACAACAGAATGGAGTGTTTTGCAAATGCCATATGATCCACTCTCTCCATCTGCTCAGTGCTTTTCTGCCAGATAGACACTAAACATGTATGAAAACCATCATTCATGCTGCTTGGCTACATAAATATTCAGTATATACCAGACGTAGAGCAGACATGTTGCTGCCATATTGTTTTATATTTGACTTCATGGCCATCAGGTGTCAGCAGTGCTGCAAAAGTTCCCTGACAGCTGAAGGGTTAAAGGCAGACGATACACAGAGCGCACGATCGTTCTCCAGAAAAGTGATGTCATTCACTAATAAAAGTTTGCTGTCATTATTAAGTTCCTGATATGAAGTAGCTGGCGGAAACATGCTGGAAGGTGAAGTTAGGGGAAGATCATCAGCTTATTAAAGCTGCTGCACCGAGATGAATTTGGCACAGGAGCACTGCACAGTCTGAAAACAATACAATAAATAATACACTTCAAGCCAGTCACAGGGTCTGACCCCACCGCTGCGTTTGTGTTGACACAGACAAACAGCTGTTTGAAAACCTGACGGCACCAGCGGTACTCTTCGTGGCTTTGGTATGCTCTAATAGCGCATCTGATTTAAACTCAAGTCCCCCTTTGCAAACAAACCGGGCCACACATCGCCCAGCTGTGCCCAGTTGTGCTTTGCACTTATGAAACAGCTGAACTCGGAACTCAGACGTGGGAACACCCAGAGACCCCAGGAGGGTGTTTGTTTGTGGCTGAGCGTACAGCTGAGCTTGGGGGGTGTTGTTGGCGGCGGTTGATTATATTAACGTCCGCTGACGTTCTCAGGCTCGTCAGAACTTCGGTGTGGTGGAGCTGGATGGTCTGATCTATGTTCTTGGTGGAGAGAGTGAAGAGCTGGGGCTGATCACTGTCGAGGTGTTCGACCCCTACTTCAATACCTGGAAAATGCAGACCAGTATGACCATGATCCGCAAGGTAACCCCCTCACCTATATACACACACACCCCTCGGGTATTCATATCATCTAATTGACATAATGCTTTCCCTAGCCCCTTACCCTAACCACAACCTAACTGTGACCCTGAAAAATACCTTTAGATATATAAAATATCTAAATGTTATCAAATAAAATAAAAACAGACATTAAAATAAATAAATGTTGACGTAAGTGTTGAACAATTAATTAAACATAAAATTAACATGACAGAAATGCCCAAAAAGAAAATGTTAAAAGTGCAGAAATTGCATAAATAGAAGCAGGACAAATAGTAAATGTTGTGCAAACAAAGGAATAAAGTAAATACAGAAACAAATAAGGGTCTAAGGCAGCGGTCCCCAACCCCCGGGCCTCGTCGTTTGGTACCGGGCCGCGAGAGTTGAGGCTCAGGTGTGAAATGTATAGTTTTCAGGGTTTTTATCGGTTTTCAGCGTTATTTTGTTATCGTTTTTATCGTTTACTCGGTTTTCCTGGGTCTTTTCACGTGTGTTATGAATAAATCTTCTTTTTTTCGGTACCGGTACTAGTTTTATTTTGTTGTATTTATCCGCAACACCTTAAAGGCCGGTCCATGAAAATATTGTCGGGCATAAACCGGTCCGTGGCGCAAAAAAGGTTGGAGACCGCTGGTCTAAGATGCTGCCCATGTAACTGCCCAGGCTCAGGTTCTGTTGTGGATTGTTGCTGCGTGTCATCCCACCATTAAAACGATCAAAATAACACCATGAAATAATTGTAGACCACTTGGTGGAAGAAATGTCTAAATGTGAAGCCGGCACGTGATATCCCACACAGCACCAGCAGGGTTTGCTGAAGTGGTGCGACAGATCGAATCGATACTTTTAGTGAGTTGGGTTTGTTATCAGTAGTTAGTTTTTTAGGATTTCTACAGCATTTCCATCTGAGCTCATCTGTTCTGCAGAACCGGAAGCGAACTGGCTGTTGAGTGTTAATGATGGGTGACAGCGTCGGCAATTTGTCATCTTACACGAGAGTCTGAAACCACCAATCAGAGAGCTGCATGAGGTCAGCTTCTTGTTAAATTTGAAGGAAGGACCAGAAAAGATGAAAAATTTACACAGAAACGAGTCAAATACGTAAGAAAAGGACGACACGGTCTCACATTTAGCTTGGATGAGTTGTGAATGTTTTCAGTAACGTCAGCACTAGAATTCCCAGCACAATGCCCCTATTTATGTATATTGGACTCGGTGTTTAGCTATTTTTGGAATAGGCTGGAATTTGACCCATATTCCAATTGGGAATGCTGTACCACCCGGAGCGCTTGGAACTACGGTTGGCGTCGCTTGTGTACGCCAATGATTTATTGGCTCAAACTCAAACCGATGGATGTCACTTTGATGACTGAATGTAAAACTCTGAGTAACAGGATTTGTCTATAAACTGTATATAAAAGATGACCTGCAGTTATGTCACGCAGCGATTCTGGACAAATTTATTTATATTTTTAAAGTGTGTGTTTGGGATTTGGTTTGGCAGCTGTATCCATACACAGGTCCAACACAAAGATACACAGATCTCCTTCGATTCGCCTTAGATTAACCCTTTAAAACGGAGTATGGGTCAAATTCTAGCCTATTCCAAAAATAGCTAAACACTGAGTCCAATATACATAAATAGGGGCATTGTGCGGGCACGCTCTGTTTTGCGTAACTATTTTTAAATCCCGGTAGCTCTGCAACCACGTGAGCTAGCGCAATAATTTTTTTTGCATATGAAACCGGAGGAGTTGTACTTACATCTTATGCCATCAGCTTGTCCTCGGTCACAGTTTCCTTCCACATATAGCTTTGCAAAAACTGCATAAAAAGCACTTGCAGCAACAAAAACATAATATTCCAGAAACACGCTTTGCCGATTTGATCAGCTGTTCATAACACTTCCTACGTTGGAATAGACGTCAGCGCGAACTTTTGCATGTCTGCCATGACCTGCCCGAAACCGGAAGTGACGTCATTTTCGCGGAAATGTCGTGTTTTTTTTACCATCAGGGCCTCATGAGCCTATACTGGTGTTTTTAAAAGTTATGTTTGACTTTATGACTTTCTGTGTGGTTTCTGGGATGCTTAGGACTCATATTGCGCTGCTGGAAATAGTTTATTTTGATGCATATGCTGCTTTTTTACAAATTTGCATTATAATATTTATTTTCGTTTTTCCTGCAGTGTATAAAAATTGGTGTATTTCAAAAATAAAACTATGAAAACACTCAAAATAAATTTCCTGTGGTAGGAAACTATTTTGTGCAACTTTTTTGTATTTACAGTTTTGAGGGATAAGCCTCTTAAATTTCTCTAACTAGAAATATATGTTAAAAAACAAAAACGATTTTCAATTTTTTTGTAGTTTATTGCACTTTTTTGCAATTTATGTAATTACTATGCACTTAATGCAGACATATTATTAAAATCTAGGCTGTAATGGTTGTATTGATGTATAGCAACTTGAAATGCTCCCAAAAATGGCTCCACAGCATGTAAAAATATAATATAAGCTCTGGCAGACTTGGTTCTATGGTAGGTCTTAAAGGGTTAATGACTGGATGTTGGTGGTCTGTTATGACCCCGTCTTCGGCTCTCGTTGTTCTGAAATGTTAAAAACAACAACAACATAAAATCAGTGACAGAAATATTTGGTTAGCTCGACGGCTGGACGACGCTTTGACCTCGTCTGATTTGTACGATCGCCTCCGTCTTCTCCTTCAGGTCGGCTGCTACGCCTCCATGAATAAGAAGGTCTACGCCATTGGTGGGGGCTCCTACGGGAAGCTGTTTGACTCTGTTGAATGCTTTGACCCCAAAACCCAGCAGTGGACGGGGCTGTGTCCTCTGAAAGAGAGAAGGTAAGCGCAGCCTCTGCTGTCTGTGATCTTAAAACGTTAAAGTCTGTGTTTCCTCACAGTCCTGACGTTTTTGTTTCTTTGCAGTCAGCTTGTTTTGGGGGGGGTTGCTGTGCAACACTTAACATTTAACTTCAGTGTTGTTGCTTTAATTTGGACTTGTTTATGTTGCACAACAGGAAATGAAACATAGCTCTATAGTCACCGTCATTCTCCCCAATCTGAAAGTTTCATTTTCACTTTGACGAACTTTATCCAACATCACAGCTTCACTGACTCGCTCAGCAAGTGTAGCCGTCGAGTCATACGGCGCAACATTGTGGTTTTTATTGTGCATTAGTTGTGTCACACCTTCTCTTTTGTATTGCTGAATCCACACCCAGCATGCTAGACCCGTCTGTGCTACTCATGTGGATTTCACATCCACAGCTTTTGGTTTCATTATGCGCTGTTATGAGGGTTTTTTTTTCTTCTCTGTGGGCGTCTGCAGAATTTCCTTATTGGTTTTTCTGTACTTTTTAAGCACAGCTGCTGCAACTGCGCTTTAACCACAGTATGTTCAGAATCAGCTGAGGCCTCTCACAGCCGTGGCGTTGTACTGAAATACAACTAAAAAATGCTAAAAGGCAAAGGAATACCATACTTTCTGGACAATAGAGCGCACCTGTATATAAGCTGCATCCGCTCTATTTTTAAAAAATTTAAAAAAAAAAGATATACAAGCCGCACCCAGCTATAAGCCGCAGATATCTATGATGAAAAATTAGATATTTTCTGCATGTACAGAACAATCTTGTACTGTAAATGTACATGTATGTACCTGAACAGATTCTTTCCGAACAATGCCTTTTAACACGGCAGCAACTTTGCTAATTAAAACGGAACAGAACCAAGAGAAAATAACCGCTATTTATTTACCTCCATTTTTCCTGTATTTGAAACCACAAGTCACTTTAATCATCTTCGCTGAAACCCATGAAGTCGTCTTCTTCAGTGTCGGAGCTGAACAGGCTCAGAAGCGCTTCGTCACATCTGTCTCCATCAGTCTCGCTCTCCGTGTCACTGTCATCCTCCGGTGAAGTTGGCTCTCTAACTTGCATCATACAAACTTCTTTGTGTGGTTTCCATGATGAAGGGGCGAGGATTTGAAAATAATTACCAGTTGATAATTTGTTGTGCGTGTTCTATCTGCTAAAGAAAAAGTAGCGTATTCTTCTTTGCATTGATTTTTCATCTATCTTGTTTTTTATTCTAATTCTGGTTAGAGTCCCCCTAGTGGTGGAAGAAAAATCCACAGAATAGCCGCACCTTTGTATAAGCCTCATGGCTCAAAACCTAGGAAAAAAGTAGCGGCTTATAGTCCAGGAAGTACGGTAAATTAAATAAATGTATTTCAAGAGCTGGACCGGGCCTCTGCAATATGACCCATGAGTTTACGGATTTTGGATCCTCAAACTTTTACCTGCCACCGTTTGGTTCCAGAAATGATTCTATATAAGACAAAATGACATAAATATTTATTCCTCCCAAAGTTGAGTGAGGGTCGAGTAATAAGCTGTCACTTAATGATAGCAAGCTGCTCGAGGCGAGCCAGGTTATTTGTCTCATTAAAAATGCTCCCAAAGGCACCGATGGCAGTGTCACTGCGCTGAAACCACATCGGTCTCCCACCTTCCTCAGAACGTCAGTTAACTTAACCACTGAATAAGTTCTGTAGTTAAAGACAGACGACCGTAAATCCTCGAGTTGTGGAGAGAAGCAGTGTTTCCTCGAGGTCCTCGAGGCTTCACAGGGTGTACCTGGTCACATGCATCCTTTTTATGGCGTTAATTATTCAATTCAGATCAATTCAGTTGTATTTATGTAGTGAAATATCAGCGCTTTACGTTTGTAAGGTAAAGACCGGCAATAAGATGACGCTCTGAGCCGGCACTTGGCGAGAGTGGGAAGGAAAAACTCCCATTTAAGGGAAGCGATCTCTCCCGTATGACCCGAATTTACTTATTATCTTTAAATGAATTGTTAAACTCCTAATCCCGCTTTACCGTCAACCCTCAAAATGTCTGTGCTGCTCAGGTTCGGCTCGGTGGCGTGCGGCGTCGGTCAGGAGCTTTACGTGTTCGGTGGAGTCAGAAGCCAAGAGAACGACAACCCCGAGCAAAGACAAATGACGACCTGCAAGTCTGAGTTCTACCACGACGAGATGAGGAGGTGAGTCGTTAAACGTTGAAACCACAGACGCAGCCACAGTGACGTCAACTGTGCTGGCGCAATAAAGTGCTCGAATTCAGCGCTTTCCCAAACGCTGTTAAACAGGGGAAGGGATTTTTAACAGTTTATTTTGAATGCTTCCATTATTTCATTTGCACACAGAACTGAAAAGATTTCACAGAATTCTGGTTCCTCTCGTTTCATTCAACGATCCTCTTTCGCCCTTCTCATTCTCCGCCATGTGCGTATGAAAACAAAGGCACTGTGCATGTGTGTTTTACCCAGATTCTATCAATATTTCATTTTCTAATCGTTGCCCAACATCATACCGGTGTTACCGTGAACGCTATGATGTGGCCCAGCCCTAGTTCTGTTGACCCCACAGATTTCTAATCAGGTCTTTGTGTGGGCGAGTCAATAACCTTCCCTTGTTGAGTCAGAAGACAAAACAATGACCCAGTTTTCTTTCAAAATCTTTCCTTCTGTCATGGGTCCACCTTGATGAAATTCCCACTTCCAGAAGCACTGAAGCATCCCCACAGCATAAGGTCAAGGTCAAATTTATTTATATATCACATTTCAAACAGCCGATGCTGCACAAAGTGCTTAACAATATAAAAATGGCATTAAAAAGCAACAATGTAATACAATAATAACAATAAAAACAATAATAGGACAGTAAAAGAATTAAAACAATAACTAAACTAATTCAAATAAGACCAAAATGCTTGGGTCATAGTGTGTTAAAAGCCAGGGCGTAGAAATGTGTCTTCAAGTGTTTGTGCAGATCTAATATTTAAGGGGAGACTATTCCAAAGTCTGGGACCTGCCACAGAGAAGGATCTATCACCACGGGAGTTGAGGTTAGTCCGTGGGATGGGACAGCATTAGTTTTGAGCTCGTGGTTTTTCCTGGAGCATAGGCAGAGAGGAGCTCAGACAGGTAAGGAGGGGCTCGGGCATTAAGTGACTTAATTGGATCCTGTAGGCGACAGGAAGCCAGTGTAAAGAAGCTAAAACTGGGGTTATATGCTCTCTCCGTTTGGTACCAGTTAGCAGGCGAGCAGCTGCATTTTGAACCATCTGAAGACGATGGATGGTGGCCTGATCTAGACCATAATACAATGAATTGCAGTAGTCTAATCTGCAAGTAAGAAAAAGGAGAATAACACGCTCAAAGACGTTAGCCGGGAGGTTGTCTTCAGTGCACTTCGTTCTGGTTTGAAGGCGTCTCTTCTGTTTTTCTTGCAGCCTATTCCTGTCCAGGAAACGCTGTGATAACTTCATATATCCATTTCCTGCTTTGTGAGCATCAACAATTATTTTCCTCAAGTCTAAATTGATTTCTTTTATTTTCGGCATCACGCTTTCTCCGGTGACAGCTGAACGTCTTGTTGAAGCTTTTATTTTGTGTGTGTTTGGACGATAGCGCTCCGTTTGAACTTCATCGTTGCACTGATGAGCAGAGCTGTCCTTACAGTTTGTACGTGTGGCTAATCTTACGATTGCATTATTAAAAGAAGAGAAACATGTTCTGCCGCAGGTGGATGTTCCTGGATGACCAGAACCTGTGCATCCAGACCAGCTCCTCCTTCGTCTACGGCGCCGTGCCCATTGGCGCCAGTATCTACGTGGTGGGGGACCTGGACACAGGTCGGTGAAAACATTAAATAAAGCTCTCCTGGGCTTTCAGGATGTTCAGTGTTTGATCCTGTTACCCTCCCGCTTCCTTTGGTTGCAGGCACAAACTTTGACTACATCCGGGAGTTCCGGCGCACCACCGGGACGTGGCACCGCACCAAGCAGATGTTACCCAGCGACCTTTCCAAAACGGCCTGTGCCAACTTGCGCATCGCCAATTGTCGACTGTTCCGCCTTCAGCTGAGTCAGGGCATGTTCCGGATCCGAATCTGACCCGAGACAGCAGCCGGACGCTCTGTCCCGGCTCCATGTGTCTCCACTTTTGCACACTGGTCCGCTCTATCTGCTGTAGGTCTGAGTTTATATACAAACACTAAAGCGCTGTAGTCGCTACGCTTTGAAGATCTCGACTCCAGTCATTGGTTTATACTCACGACCCTTTTGATGTATATTTATTGTATGACCAAATGGGATAGACTTTAATCTGAACACATTTTATGGGTTTTATGACATTTTTCTTATCTAAATCTATTTTCTTTGAAGTGTGGGATCCTTTTTTTACAACTTTCTTTTAAAGGCTCATTTTGAATGCTTTCTGGTTCTCGGTTACTTGGCGAGGGATTCATTATACACCAGTCACTACCCCTTTATTACACGAGAAATCACGCTGCACAGTTTTTGCAGAGGCAGCGAGACCCGCTGTGGTGCCGCTTTATTAAAGGATCACTCTAGATCATTTCAAGGCTGCAAATATCCCATTATTATCACCGTTATGACGTTCCAGTTCATGATAACTTTGCACACGTCACCTTGTGGTAGAGATACGAGGGAAGGATGAGTCGCACGTGAAAGCAAAGTGAAAAGTTGCAGCAGGAATCAGCTGCCTTTTTGGTAAATGCATTAGACACTTGCCAGCTGACTCAGTCACATGCATATTAAGCCTCACACGCTGGTTTGTTTTACGTGTGTGTGGATGGATAATGTTCTGTTTGGCATTTGCTGGTCACAGCAAAAACTGTACGCAGAGTTCTGCTGCTGCAGTTCTCGATGCTCGTGCTAAAGTTCAGAGAAGCCACAGGCGGCTCTGAACACTCGGTTTCAGGCAGGTAGCTAAGCTGATGCTAATTGTTAATCATTGCTGTTACGGTGATCCCACCAGCAAACACGCCTTCCTTTACCATCAACCTTTAATGCAAGATGCACATTACACCACCTTAGTTCATGTCTTTAGGTGACGCCGAGGTCAACCCCCATGCTGCTGTGACAGAGTAATGTAGATAACTGACTAATGAAAAGGTGTTTTTACGGAGCCCCGCAGGGGACATGGGAGAAAAAAAAATTAAGACGGACTTTTGCGAGATCTCGCAAAAGTTTTGCAAAATCTCGCAAAACTAACTCGGGATCTCGCAAAACTTTTGCAACAAAACTTTTGCGAGATCTCGCAAAACTAACTCGGGATCTCGCAAAGCTTTTGCGAGATCTCGCAAAACTAACTCGGGATCTCGCAAAACTAACTCGGGATCTCGCAAAACTAACTCGGGATCTCGCAAAACTAACTCGGGATCTCGCAAAAGTTTTAGCCGCATTCTTCCCATTAGCTCGAAGCTAACGGGAGGTCGAGACCTCCCGTTAGCTTCGAGCTAATGGGAGGTCGAGACCTACTACAGCCGGGAGGAACACCGCTTTCCCGGCACATTGTGCCTCGACCGCCCGGTCGGCTTCGAGCTAGCGTCCGAAGAATGCGGCTAAAACATTTGCGAGATCTCGCAAAACAAACTCGAGATCCCGAGTTTGTTTTGCGAGATCTCGCAAAAGTCCGTCTTAATTTTTTTTTCTCCCATGTCCCCTGCGGGGCTCCGTATGTTTTAAACCCATCGTGGGGAGAGAATAACTTTGGTTTTTACAGCCTAAAAAACATAATGTGGGCACTTTAGCAGCACTTTTAGGCTACGTCCACACGTACCCGGGTATTTTTGAAAACGCAGATTTTTCTATGCGTTTGCACCTTTTGTCCACACGTAAACGGCGTTTTTTGTCACTGAAAATGGAGATTTTTAAAAACTCTGGCCAGGGTGGATATTTTCTAAAACTCTTTTTTTGCATTTACGTGTGGACGAGAAAAACGGAGAAAACGCAGCGTCAAAGATGTGCGCATTTTTTGACGTCACACTATGCGCCACGTTATTGTTTCGGTGAAATGAATTTCTACAATACTGTTACTGTTAATTATCTCTGCAGTGTTTAAATGCTTACATATACACACACAGTTACTGTCCCTCCACACATACGACTTGGTTCTGCTCATGGACTGTAGAAAACATGGACGACGCGACCCCGCCTCCTACCATTGTGCAAAAATGAGGCCAAAATACCCCGCTTGTGGAGGCTGCCATCTTGCAAATTTGGAGCCAGACATGCGCAGTAGTGACTTGAGGTGGAGCGACTGTGTAACGCTCCCGCCCACACACCCGCTGGACGTGACCGCAAACACGCCCCCCTACACTTTTTACGTAGCCCGGCTGCTCGAGTTTTTTTGCTGGTTTACCGCGACTGACGACTCGTTTATTTAAGGTAAATACAACCATGTCACTGTTATAAAAAAGACACACAGCTCATCATCTTATAGTTCTAAAATCACTCTGTTGTTAATTCGTTAGTTAGCTTAGCCGCTAGCATACGCACTGTGTTGAAGGCTTGTTGCTAGCTAGTTAGCGATGCTACACACCTGCTACTCTTAACTTACCGAAAAAGTACAGCGGGGCCTCGGGTCCTTCTGTCGGGTAGTCCAGTTTACTGAAGAACACCTCAGGCTGTCAGGTTAAAACACTCGGTCGTGTTTTCGTAGCGTAAACGCTGGGCGTCCTCTCAGAGCCTACGCTCTATCTGCTATTCGCGAACGGAGATACGCAAGTTTCTCCGTGACTGCAGCTGTCAGTCAAAGCTCTTATGATGACGTTTCACCCCAATTTAACATCACCGCGGTAGGAATTAGAATCAAACTTATGGGAAAGGAGACCCCTTGAACATCAATCAGCGTGATGAGAGCTATTGAAAACAAAAGAAAGAATCTTTGGAAAAAAATTATCTAAGGAGAATTAATTTATTTTAGTCTGACCGCAGTTCCATCTGCTAACATGGAGGAGGTGGGGTTTATGACCTATACTGCAGCCAGACACAAGGGGGCGATAGAGACGTTTTGGCTTCATTTTTGGGGAGCTGTCGCGTCGTCCATGTTTTCTACAGTCAATGGTTCTGCTTCTATGCCCCAGCTTTGTTTACTTTTTCCCACCGAGGCTTCTAGACTTCTGATTGGCCAACATTTCTACGCGGTTAGGAATATAGCGCCACCTGCTGCTTTGGCATGTTCCTAGCAGCGTTTTCCATCATTTCTGCCTTTACGTGTGGACGGGATTATTTTTTAAAACGAAAACGGAAAATCTCCATTTTCAAAAATACCCGTGTACGCGTGGACGTAGCCTTAGTCTGATTGGTGATCCTCGTTGTTACGTGCCTAAACTGAACCCTAATCATCCCGCAACAGTTTGACAGTTTAGAAGAAGGAAGTAAAATGATTTTGTACAGGAAGCTGTAGGAGCACAGTTCTGAATCCACAACCAAAGATTTCACAAATGTCTCTTAAACTCCAGGAAACTGTCGACGTTACCGGAGGCCGTCGCAGCGCGGTTGCGTCCTTTAAAAACGATGCCGTGCAGCTCAGACGGTGTAGAAAAGCCACGTGGAATCCTCCAAACTATGCACGAACACGGGTGACTTGCTTTTGGCGACGGCACCTGATTTCCATATATTCACAGAAACGTTCCCATGCGCTGATTTCAGCGTTTGCCTCTTGGAGCACAAACTCTTTAACGGATTATCACTTTTTATCTGAGCTGGTCCGGGCCCGGTCCGTTCTAAAATAGCGCACGTTACCATGGTGATTTACTGGATGTGCTGCAGCTTTGCTGACCTCCGACCTGGCTTTACAGTCAGGACAGTTTTGGCGTCTCTTGACCCCGTTTGTTCTGTGTGAGTTACAGCTGCTGGTGTCTGTCCTGCACTCAGCGGCCGCGCTCGCTAAGCAGAGCTCGTTTCATGCAGCGCGGTGTGCGTTCGGGCCGATCGCCCCGGGCCAAAACACAACTCTTTCAATTTGAAGCGACGCGAGAATGTCAGGTTTTAAAGACTTGCGCAAAAACTTGCATTAGACTGCAGTTGGAATCACGTCTGTATTATTTTGCAAGCTTATTATTTATCATAACATAAATATTTAATACTTCAACGCCATAAATATAGCAACAGCATCAGTTCAAGCGCTAATATGGTATAAACTGATATGTTGCAGCTGGTCGCCTTTATTTGCTGCACTGTTACTGGCTGGTTTGCTACACAAGCATTTGTAGCTCACCTAACAAAAACACTCCTGTTTTTTTTTTATTGTTATTTATTCCAAAATATATGCAAAATATCATCTCGTTTTTGTTTTTGTTTGTTTGTTTACTCTCTATTATTACCAAGCAGCAACCTCCAGGGCTGGAAAATGAAGCCAGTCCATCAGTATTACAAGCTGTGGTCTGAGGAGCTTGGAAGACTGAAGAAGCTTCTTGGAGGTGAAACATCTTCAGGAAACTTAAAGAAGTCCAAGCTCCTCAGACTACCGTGACCTGTATGACTGAGAACCTACACAGACATTAAGTTTCTGTCAGTATCCAGACTCGCAGGTTAAACTGTCCCCATGCGCAGCAGAAATAAATATGTTTACAGCCTCCTGCACAAAGACAGTTTCTGTTTTCTATACAGGCGACTTCTCTGGCCCCACACAGACCGACCTACCTGCTAGCTGTCTGCAAGGCTCCTTCACCTGGAGCGGTCATGTTCAATGAATTGAAGCCGGACCTCTCGATGGAGGTTGCGGTGCCCATATCTAGACGTTTATTTGCTCTCCATGTTACAAAAGTCTTCAGAGACTGGGGGGACGCTCCAGTCGCCTTCGTTAACACCTCTACACGTTTTTTTAATAATAAATTGTCAAACACAAGAGTTGATTGTTTCAATATGATGATTCCAAGGGCCTAAATATTACGTTTCGCTACAATAACAATAACGATTAAATATCGAAATAATTTGCTACAAAATAATAAATAATGCAGCTTCTGTCAATTCAAAGGGTTTACATGTGAGGACGTCATAAAAATCACATTAAAAGGATTTAAACAGCCACAGATGAACAACCACACAGGCACATTACATCGTGTCATTATTTAACTAAATCTAAGCCAAAAAGCAGAAGCAGTGTGTGAAATCCTAAAGACGCCGCGATTCAGAACCACCTTTATGTCCCACCGCAACACCTCCGTCTGGTTGAGGTCTGGACTTTGAATCTCCTTTCTGTGGCTGTAAAACGACCAAATCGTTACGCCTCCACCACCCTGCTGACAGCAGACACGAGGAGCCGCGTTTAGCCTCCAAACCTGCGGCTCTGTGTTGTGGACAGACGTCTCCGCTTCGCTCTCATGATTTGTTCCAGAAGTCTCGTTTTCAGCTTTGCGAACCGAAGACGTGCAGCAATCTTCTTTTCTCCTGGAAACCAAAACCAGCCGTGCTTCTCCAGTCTGTTTGTAATTGTGCTGTCGTGACCTTTAACCTTTAACTGATGCATGGAGTTCCTGGATGCTTTGCAGTTTGCAGCCTGGTCTCGGGGGGATTTCCTGGGACGTCCTGCTGCCTCGAATGCTTCCACTTGTGAATAATCGTTCTCACTGCAGAACTTCAAATTGTGAGAGACCTGCACAAAGGTTACAACAACTACGACACATAAGGAGTAAAAAGAAATACAATATTCCACACAGACAAGTGAGCAACAGCAGATCATTAAGAGCTACATTAAAAACAGTCACACGTTTCAGCTCTTTCTGTAGATTATTCCAGATTAAACGGGAATAATGCCTTTTTTCCCGCTCTGTCCTGATTCTCAGGACACAGTATGACGCTGTGAGAGCGAACGCTCTATTGGTTGTGGCTTTTACACATATAAACACACAAATAAGAGGAAACCAGCACAGGCAGAGTCTGACCTCACAACCCAGGTCCCTGCTGATGTCTTTCCTCCTCAGTATTGTGTTAACAGACCAGCAAACTGCCAAAGTTTGCATACTTGCAGATGATCAGTTAATCGAGTGCATCTGACTCTCAGTACCAGGATGCTCAACCGCTTATTTCCCATGGAAGCAGTGAGGGTGCATCTAGTGTTTCACACGCTGCTTCTGCCTCAGCGTTTAGTTTCTGTGAAAGAAACAACGACTCGTTGTCACAACGTCGTGTATTCTAGTTTATCAGAGTTGGATTTATCAAATTTTAGGACCCGATAAGGAGCAAATGACTTTTATCTCCTGATATTTAAAACTTTAGAAGTGATAGAGGGTGCGCTTTCTCGTTAGCATGACCGTCGCTAATTGCAAAATCGCTAAAAGAAATTGCAGGAAATGTGCAAACCTAAACACAGCTGGTGCAACAGGCTGTGAGGCACGAATACGAAGCAACAACTACAATGAAACGGTTTGTGTTTGGTGCTGTAAATGGATCGTTGACGTCAGTGGCGTTAGAGAAAAAACGCGGGTTTATTTCGACCTGGACGTAAATGGTTCTGTTGTGGCCGCCGTTAAAGTTTCTGCCTGTATAGATGTGAGGAAAGACGGAGCTGACAGGTTTTTAAACCGTCTGATTTTCATCATCTGACACATTTGTTTGTCTGAAATTCATAAAAAGGCCATAATTGGACAGAAAGCTCTGATATGACAGCCCAGCCGTAACTTTCCAGGGTGTCTTAACATTTAAAGTAAGTCATATGGTTTCCAAGCTGCTCCGTGTGCTAAACAGCACTTGCTCTCATGTGTTCGCACCTCATGACTGTCTTTGTTGTGATGTGCTGGAAAACATTATTAGGGAAAATAATGGCCGTCTAACCCGAAAAGAACCAAAGCTGTGTTGTGAAAGAAAGAGGGAGTCTTGTTTCACTTTGTACTTTTGTAACTGGTGCACGAGGAAGTTTTGTAACACGTTTCCCATGAGTGTTGTTCATTTACGTCAGAGGAATTAAAACTCTCGGTGGTCAAGCTGTGTGTTTTTGTCTCGTTTGCTTCTCTATTTTATTTCAGCCTCCAGACAGAGCGACATGCTTAGTCGCTTTCCTGCTGAAAGCTCCTCAATAACACCTTTTATTGTTTACGTTGACTGCATTGCTCAATAGCACACTCGGAGTATTTGCATTGGTATTATGAGGCTGGTGTTTTTTCCTGTTTTGTATCCGATCTGTGCCTGACCAAGTTTTCTTACTCGAGATGTGCACGATGCACTAAAGTTCATTTCTAAAACAGACGCGTGCGACGTGCTCGAATTTGCACAAAGTCGTCCACATTCCGTTCGTGAGGGTTCTCAGTACAAACAAGCACCGAGGAGGACGGGAGGGTGAATCCTGCCGGTAAATGTGCTGATTCAGCCGAGAAATGCTGGGAAATATGATTTGAAAGCAGCAAATAATAAGAAAATCTGCAGAGCTTCGCTGCTTTACTTACCGGTATTCTGTTCAGTTGCTACTCGGGGAAGCTCTCTGTCGGCAGCTCTGCTCAGAATCGCAGCCAAAGGGTGGAAGGTCTCATAATGTGGATGCTGCACCAAGAAAGCGAAGCTGTTGATTTACTGCTTGATCGATGGCCACGAGCTGCGATTAATGACCGAAGAAGATGGTGGGTAAAAGTGTTGGAAATGAGCTCAAAGTAGGCCCGCTATGCCTTCACGGGCACCTACAAGGTGAGCTGTTTCAGGCATGTCCACCTGGGAGGAGACCAGAACACACTGGGGGGCTCGTGCCTCTTGGGGATGGGCCTGGTGTCCCCCAAGAACAGCTGGAGGAAGTGGCTGAGTGGCAGGTGGATGCACCTGGATGCTAATGAAGAAAAGGTAGAAGCTGATGCACAAAAATATGCAGGAAATGACGTGTGTGACCTCAGAGCCTCTGTTTAATGTGCAACACCTACACACAACTGCATTTTATAGTAAACTCCCCAACTTTACATTGTTATTTATCTTCAGGCCACTGAATCAACTATTGGTGCCTGCAGGGCTGGTTTAATATAGGAGGGTAAAAGTTACGTTTTCATTGTTTTGTTTTTTACTTTTTCACAATCTAATGACTGTGAATTTCCAGAGAAATGAGATAGTCTTACAA
Source organism: Neolamprologus multifasciatus (assembly GCF_963576455.1). NCBI lineage: Eukaryota > Metazoa > Chordata > Actinopteri > Cichliformes > Cichlidae > Neolamprologus > Neolamprologus multifasciatus. The sequence goes on along the minus strand of NC_140445.1, from coordinate 2,895,484 downwards.
GGCCAAGCGAGTAACCTGATCTCAACCCAGTAAGACCATCTTTGTGAGGCACTGGGGATGCAGTGAGAGCACAGGATGGCTGTAATTCCCAAAACGGTTCATGCGATTTCAGTGGAAACGGTCGTCAGATGTTATTTCAAGATTATTTTCATTATTTCCGAGTCTGTATGACAAACTCCATCCTTGGGACTTGCATCATTTCCTTTGCATTTTGTTTGAATTGAATTGATATACCTTTATTAGACAAGGGGGATTTTTTCCAATAAGACTACAGATGACGCTGCCTGTTATAACTCGTCTCCTGAACAACTCACCGGAGGGCCTGAGGTGTTGCAACAGGATGGCTTTTTTTTGAGGCACTGTTGGCAGCATGGTAGGGGTGGGGTCTCTACAAGAAAGGCGAGATGACCCAGCGGAAGCAGGTGTAAACCTCAGAGGTGATACTGAGGTAGGTGTTGTGGTTTGGGACCTTTGGGAAGAGATTTTAAGCTCCTCTCTCTTTTAACAGCCTTTCTCCTTCATAAGGACTCACTCGCTGCTTTGTTAGGTACACCATGCAATTGTCTAATCAGCCAATCACATTGCAACAACTCGTATTTCAAGATTAAACCACCTGTCAGAATAGGGAAGAGAAGTAATCTCAGTGACTCTTAACCTGACATGATTGTTGGTGCTAGATGGGCTGAGTGGTTAATATAATTAATCATGTGTAGAGTTACCTGAGAATAATCTGAGAAATACACAGTGAGCGATAATTCTGGGTGAAAACCCTGCAAACTGCCCACTCGGGGTATGAACAGACCCCACTATGGCCCAGTACAGGTGTGAAATCTGAGCCACGCTGACAGTTTAGTGTGGACAGCCCACAGTAAACAGAGAGGGCCCGTGGCGTACCCACAGTATGCCCACATTATAGATGTGATCAGTCCCTTTATGACCACACTGTACCATCTTCTGACGGGTGCGTCCAGCACACAGCGTCACAAAGCTCAAATCATCTCAAAACTGGTTTCTTGAACCAGTTCTCTGCACTCCAACGGCCTCCACAGTCACCAGATCTCAACCTAGCGCAGCGGCAGCGCGTTTGGGATGTGGTGGAACGTGAGATTCCCGTCGTGGATGTGAAGCTGACAAATCTACAGCAACTGTGTGATGCCGTCACGCCAACACGGACCAGAATCTCTGAGGATTCACCACCTTGAATCTGTGCTGAGAAGAAGTGAGGCAGTTCTGAATGAACAAGGGCGTCCAAGCCCGGCGTTGTGCCAAAAACTGATTGCTCATATTTAAACTGCTATAAGTAACTTGTTGGGCCATAATATGTGAAACATATGTCAAATGCATCCCTCATGGATGACATAAAGTCATCTTGAGCCACAAACAACATTCGTGTAACAAGGTAGAAGCCGCAATCAGTTTTTGGCAGCGACTTTTATATAACCTTTATTTATGCAGTTAAAAAAAAAAAGATCTCATTAACATTAAAAATGTCTTTTGTAAGAGTAAGTTGGCCAAGAGGACAGCAGAAATGGCTCAAATATTACAATAGTTCTGTAACAATATTTTAAGTGGGGATAAAGGAGCGGATTGGTTATAATGTGAGTACAATAACACAGAGTTGTAAAGATACTTGAAAAACTGATAATTTTTTAATTCTCTATATAACCCCTTTGTAAACCCGGTTCACCAAAGTCTATTTACGAACATACGTAAAGATATTACACATAAAAAAAATACACAGAAATATTGGAAATCAGTTTTTGGCAAACACCGGCACCAGCAATGTGTTCATAATAAAGTATCTGTGGAGTGCATGTTCCAATCTTAATAAAGTTTTCTCCAAACCTTTTTCTCTCTTTTTTTTGGGGTGGGTCTGTTCCCTGTGTATGTATGAAGATGTGATCCCCCTTTGATCTAAAGTGTTTGAGGGATGAAAAAAATGGTTATTTCCCACTGTAAGGAAGAGGACTCCCTTACTATATTTATTTATATTATATTATCTGTATAGCACTTTAGAGCACACCTTTCACTTTATTAAAAGCACTTTATCAAGCACTTTATTTAGCATTGCACTTTAAGCATGGATGGCAAGAAATTTAAATATTTATTGGGAATTTTAAAATCAGTTGGTAGCCTTATTCCAGATCCTGCACAGCTGCTCCTCGTCAAGGAATGTGGTGGTTGTCTGTGAGGAGAAACGAATGGTGATTAAGGTTTACCAGTAAGGAAAACTAATGCAAGTGTGTGTGTGTGAAATCTAGGAATAAAAGTGGTGCAAATAAGTGTAAGATAATGATTACTCACCTTTCTTGCCTGTGTCCTCTTCAAGGGTCCAGATACCATTTAAAGGTTCCGGGAGAGACCATTGGTAACAAGAGTGTGGTGAATCTTCTTGTGCTTGGGTTTCTGGGTTTTTATAATACTGGGTTTGGTGTAACAAGTGTAAACTATTTATTAATATGTAAATGTGAAATTTATTTATATATTTATTTATTCTTATTGATATTTTGTATACTGTGGTGGAAGGTTGGGATTTAAGATTTACCTGAGAGTGGAAGAATGGTTTAGTCTGTGACAGCTGAACATATTTAAGGCTGCTGGTTGTCATTAGAGGGGGATTTATGTGCTGTGAAGAAGCTCGACAAGTTAATTGTTGTAAGGAGAGCTGTATAGTAAATAAATACTTTTGTGTCACTACACTTGCCTTGGTCCATCTCACTGTGTTTCCAGCCGCTAAGGGCCGCCACATTTTTAGGACATCTAACATCTTTTTTTTGCAGGTGCAGGCTTGCACAGTCGAGGTGTTGCCTATAGCTTGTTCAGTAAAATCAAACTTGTTACAAATCTGCATCAAGTGTATGTCGGTAGAGTTTAAACGCTGTCTGAACCTTTGCTCTCACTCTTACATGTTTGTAAAAACACAGAAGTGTCTGCTGTCGCTTTGTCTGTAATAACTTTGTCTCTTTGTGGTTTTTTGTAGCTCATTTTAGTATCTTTGTGTCTCTTTGTGGTCACATTGCATCTCCGTGGGGTCATTTTCTCTTTTGTCTTTGTTGTTATTTTAACTTTTTGTTTTTTACGTGTCTGTTTCCATCATATTACATTTCGATAGGCTGATGTTTTCTCTTTAAATTCCATCTATTTGTATTTCTGAATGCTGAAACTGAGTTCATGATAACAAATGCGTAGTTACTCTTACTTTGGAGCCTCATGATGTCATTAAGTACACAGAACACAATCGGGCTTGATGCTCTCTATTTTTTCTGCTTTTTTTCTCATCATTTTCTTCAGTGATGTGTTCAGGATGTGGAGTGTAATACTTAAGAAAAACCACAGAGATCACACTTAATCAAAGGGAGATTACCCATGATGGATAAATATCGCCACCCCCTCATCACCTGCGTATTTGTCATTCAAATACATGTTTGTATTTCTGCTGATTTGTATGATGCGCAGATAAACAGCCTCTGTGGATGGAAGTTCTGCCATGAATATAACTAAACAGGTAACGGAGCCAAAATGCACAGAGGGTTGGGAAAATCAGCCACAATGTAAAGCATCTACCTGGGAAGCATTTTTTTATGACCCACCTGTGTATGTCAGTAAGTGGGAACATGAGTCACGGTGACTGTCAGCAGTAGCTGGGAAGGCATGACTCCGGGGATCGTATTGTTCAACATCCGCTCGGATGAGACATCTATGACGGACGTTGGCAAGTTGTGGCAAGTTGATCTTTGCGATCCAAAATAAACCTGTCGGGGTCCAAACCTGCTCTGCTGGGTTTTTTGATGGACGACAGTAAAACCAAAGATATACAATGTCCTCTGACGGCTGCAGCATTCATTACATTCCTTCGGATGTGGACATAATCCTGTTGGTTAGTCATTCTGCTGGGGCAAAAATATGTTTAGTATTTTCATGGCTAAATACATTTTTGAATGATAAAAATCCTTATTAATTTTCAAATATTAATATTAATGTAAACGATAAAATAGCAATAAAATGTTTGGGTTTTGTTCTTAAAAAATGATGTGGAAATTCCAAACACAAAGCTTCCGGGAAAGGAAATAGGCACAATGCTACTTACACCCTATTGGCTGGCATTTGCAAAGTGTTGTAGGATGATACCTTAAGGCAGCGGTCTCCAACCTTTTTTGCGCCACGGACCGGTTTATGCCCGACAATATTCTTACGGACCGGCCTTTAAGGTGTCGCGGATAAATACAACAAAATAAAACTAGTACCGGTACCAAAAAAGAAGATTTATTCATAACACACATGAAAAGACCCAGGAAAACCGAGTAAACGATAAAAACGATAACAAAATAACACTGAAAACTGATAAAAACCCTGAAAACTTTACATTTCACACCTGAGCCTCAACTCTCGCGGCCCGGTACCAAACGACTCACGGACCGGTACCGGTCCGAGGCCCGGGGGTTGGGAACCGCTGCCTTAAGGTATATCTTCTGTTTGACCTGTTAACATAGGTAGTTTTCACCATTTTTAGACAAAAAAATTATGTTGTTTGGGTTTTGTTCTTAAAAAATTATGTGGAAATTCCGAACAAAAAGCTTCCGGGAAAGAAAATGCAGCTTTGGGAAGCTGAAATAGGCACAATGCTACTTACACCCTATTGGCTGGCATTTGCAAAGTGTTTTTAGGATGATACCTTAAGGTATATCTTCTGTTTGTCCTCTTAAAATAGGCAGTTTTTAGCATTTTTCCACAGGTCTCCCCGCAAATACCAGGGGTCTACTTTAATTTGAGAAAGTCTATTTATTCTAGGCTTCTCAAAAAAACGAAGGGAAAACTTGATAAACAACAATAACTGGAAGCTGTCTTTTTGCAAACAATCAAGACTACCACGACCTGGATGACTGAGAACCGACATAGACACACATGTGCACTGAAGAAGCAACAATAAAACATCCAACAGGTGATAGTTTTGCAAGTGCTCTCCACGTACCATCGCTCTCATCTTGTCCCTCCTCACTCATGTTTCTCTAGTTTTAACTTTTGTCGGTGTCTTTGTCATATCGTAGCCAGGAGACTTTTGTAAGATCATGCAAAGTTTGCTATGTCTTGCAGAACAGCCTCATATGGAAATTTTAAGTTATTTTCCTCAAAATTTCAACTTATTAACTCGAAATTTTGAGAAAAGTAACTCGAAACTAGATCGCAACAAACTGGCGCTTTCGAGAGTACGTTTGCTGATAGTAACGCCATGTGGTTAATAACAGAAGGATTTCATCATTTGTGAAGCCATGCTGAAAATACTTGTGCATTCATGACCTGGTAGGTTAGCTGTAGCGTTTGTAGCTGAGGGCTTTAGCTTCCAGGTAACAAGGAAATGACATAATTCACGTAGATTACTGATTGGCAGCGCTAACTCAAAATATCGAGTTATGGATACTTTTTCTTTTAGTGGAGGCAACAGGCTTCCAAAACCTCAAGAGTCTGGGAGAGATAATGGGAGATGGGCCGTAGAAGGCCATCAACCCAGCAGCAGGACTGGTATCTGCTCCTTTGTGAGAGGAGGAGCAGCGAGACCGCTGCCACAGCCCTATAAAATGACCTTGAGTGGGCTACTCGGATGCAGGTTTCTGACCAAATTGTCAGAATAAGACTCCACGAGCACAGGATGAGGTCCAAACGTCCAAAGACAGTCACGCAGCACATGTGACAGATGTTATGGCACCTATGTAAATGTACATGCTTTTTGTAGCAGTTGGGTTTTTCAGTTCTCCTTTGTGGTGGCTCGTCACATTCTTGCTCAAGAGACTCTTCGTCTGTCTTGCATGCTTTACTGTGTCCGTTTGAGGCTATGCACAGATTTCAGATGAGGTTTCGGTTCAGGGACTCTTGGGGCCACAGGAAGCCTTCAGCTTGCACCTGCTGAGATATATAAATTCCCCTCTTGTCTTTTATCCATCAAGCTCGGGTCCTACCGGAGGCCTGGGAGCTTGAGGGTCCTGCGCAGTATCTTAGCTGTTCCTAGAACAGAGATCTCGGATGTTGTTCCCGCGCTCCGATTCCCACTGGGACCCCTGTTACTTTCACCCTCCACATCTTCTCCAGCTTCTCGTTTCCCTTCTTTCTGATGTTGCTGTCATTTGGTATCGCTACATCCATCACTACGGCCATCTTTCTCTGCTTGTCTACCACCACTACGTACAGCTGGTTAGCCATCACCAGTTCCTCCGCTCGATCACTCGAGAATGACTTCCACGTATGCCCTGCCTGCTAGCATCTTGCACCCTGCTGTTATGTACACTTATTTTATGTTATGGAGCTTGTGCTCAGAGCTCGTTCCTGTGCTGCCATGATTTGTCCCTCTGTGCTGTCTTTCAGTTCAGCCACTGGTAGGATTTCTCAATTATTAGCCACTTTAGTCACTTCTTCTATCAGATATGCTGTGCAGGGCCCTCCCCTTTCTCAGGTTGCTGCTGCCTGGGTTTTCACTAAGCACACCATCAGTTGTGGCCATCTTCCAGATGTACTCATGGATCTGTTGTTTCCTCCTGGACAGCGGCTCTGACACTCACTAGTCCTCAGCCACTTTCTTCCACTTAGCGCACAGTTTCAGGGTGCTGGGGAGAAAGCCCCCATGTCAGTCAGAGTCAGTGGCTCCTATCTCCTCCTTTGGTCAGCTTATTATCCCAGCAGGGTACCTGATCATGCAGCTGACTCTTCAGGACTTATCTGACCCTCTGCAGGTGTTTGGCGGTTGCAGCTTTCATAGCAGCCTCTTCATGATTCCGATTTACCTGCATACGTTTTAAATGTAGAACTTTTCTGCATTTATTCTTGCAAAAGATTCAGGTTCAGCACATACTGGAATACAATGCAGTGAAGCTCTCGGGCTTTATGTTCTGCTTTCAAATAATCATTCCCAGCTGCTGTCATATTATCAGAACTGCTGAGTCTATACACTTAAAGGGATCATTTACTTTTCTGTCTGATCTGGTTTCTGGATTTATAACAAATGATATCCAACATATAGGCCTGTAAATACAAATTTCTTCATTTTATGTGCATAATGTGTATTACTTAAAGAAAATCAACCCCTTCCCTTTCTGTTCCCCATTTCTGTTCACAAAGTTGTCTCTGAGAGCCACAGGAAACTAACCTCTGCCTTTGCAAATGGCAGATGTATCTAATCTGGCCGTGGGGGCAGATTTCGATCAGCAGCTCGGAGCTGTGTAAACTGCCCGTCGCCTGCACGCATCAGCCCGCCAGCGATCGTCTTTTCCTTCCCTGGGAAGTGACGACGCTGGATCATTTCCTCAGAACTGGGAAAAGAAAATGAGGATTCGCCTGAAGTCGCTGCGCCCTCCTCCATTTTTCTGCGCGCACGGGGGAGGAGGGTGAGCGAAGCTCGAGCGTGCGCCCTCGGCAGACACTCAAGCGCAAAAGACACACGGCTCATCCGCTCACCTCCCCATTGACGTCAGTCCGGTGTCACATGAACGAGCGAGGACCAATCGGCTCGGCGCTGCCGAAGAGTGCTGGCTGCTTTACACCAAGATAGGGGGAAAAGACTGAATAAAAGGAAACCGTGCCAGTGAGCTTGTAATGACCACAAAATCCCACGGAGGAGCCCACGGTCGCCGCCATTGGATACGCGTCCCGTTTTCGCGTGAATCCCGCACGTTTCCCGCTGTGGATTATTGCGTTTGGAGCCGGGGCGGACGGAATGGATAAGGCCATGGCCCTAACATATTGAGTAGCTCGTTGGTGGCGGTGGTGGAGGGGGAGGCGAGACGCGCACCGTGGAGACAATTTATGGGGCATTGTGCGGGGAGGGAAATGGTGGATTATTTGCAGTGTGTCACGAAAATCTCCCCACATCTGGATCTGCTGCCTTGAGACACTGATCGGTGGCGTTTCTGCGCCTGTCTACAGTAACCGAGGTCGTGTTGTAGCAGTTGGTTGGTAGGTAGGTACCCCCCCCTCACCCCCCACCCCCAAGCTCGATCTGAACGACCTCATTTTTATTTGAAATTATTATTATTTTTGGTTTTTTACATATTCATGTCGGATTGTCGTGTCGTGGCGACGCGCTCACTCTCCCCGCCTTGAGAGCAGAAACTGTTGGATTACACACAACTATGGATTTCACCAGCGGCGGCGGCGTTGAAGGCAGCGAGCCGCACAACAATCAGTTCTACCAGTGCGAGGAGAACAAGCCTCTGCTGGCGGACATGTCGGAGAGCAATAACAACACGAAGCTGGGCGCGGGGCCGTGCAAGAGGTCCCTGCATCACTGCAGCAGCAGCGGGATGCGATACAAGCTGCTCCATGAGGGGGACATCCAGGTGTGCGTGGTCAAACACCCCCGCACCTTCCTCAGCAAGATCCTCACCTCCAAGTTCCTGCGGAGATGGGAGCCGCATCACCTCACGCTCGCGGACAGCAGCCTGACCTCGGCCACGGTAAGAAACACACACACACACACACACACACACACACACACACACACACACACACACACACACACACACACACACACTTTCCTCATAATATGCTGCGTTTCACATTCCAGTTTTGCTGTTTGCCTTTTCGTGTCTGAACGCGCACCCAGATTACGCACAGTCTGCTGTTGACGCAGTTGGATGAAGGCAGCCTGTCACTGCTTTCCCTCCTGCTCCTAATCTGGAACCCCTCCCCGCCACGCCTCCATCACTTCTCCTCACCTTCCCGGCGACCCTGCCGGCTTCCCAGGTGCCTCTATCCCGCTTTGAGCTCGTCCTTTGACTCCGGGAGGGGTTGTTGCGTTTGCGTTTTAAATATTAACAGCTAAGATCTTCTTCCTTTAATGTGTTGGAATAAAAGCCATCTGTGGGGGAGGGGGGTTTAGGCTGTAGGTGTGTAACATGAAACCAGCTGAAGGTCTACTCCAGCAACCTGACCAAACAAAGCGCTGCTGCTTCCTGCCTGTCAGAGGGAGGCCGAGAGAAAGAGGATGCTCTGACGAGGTGACATCTCTTTGGTCATGTGATCACATGGAGGCTCTTTCCTCTGCGGATGTGCAGGCCTATAGGTCCTGGTAATCAGCTGATTGAGCCAATGAAAACAGACCTGGATGGGATCTAATGGGATTGTTTAACCAGTAGACATAAAGGAGGAAACCCAGCAGCTTCCCCCTTTCAAAAGAAACAACATGGCCATTATTTTAGGAGCTGAAGAGTCTGGAGGAATCACACACTCTGTAATTACAGCATTAACTGCAACAGGACCCTCGTCAGTAGGGATCAGTTGTAATTGTTAGCAGAACAATTAAACCCTGTGATTTCCCCCGTCTGTTGTTATTATCTCGTGACATTTTCCTCAAAGCGTGTTTTATCAGCACACCTTGTTAAAGGCCCTTTGGACGTCTGCCTATCACACCCACACTGGAGGAGTTTGCAGAACTGCTCGCTGCAGTGTGCAACACCTTGGCAGCTGTTATTATTTCAGAAAAGGCTTTCCGATATAGTCGATGACTTTCTGAATTCATGTAAAATATCACATTGGAGAAATCGTAGAGCTTTCAGGGAAAATGGATATATATATATGTCACGGCTCAACTTTTGCCTTACACTGATTGTTGGTCGCCTTTATGCATTATCTCATGGGCGTAACACAGCGAGTCCGTGACACCCTGAGATATGTGTGAGGAATCAGGGGTTACATGCAAGTGTTTTCATTCACAGGATGAGGTATCGGGAAAGTAGCTGATTAATAGAAAAATAACGTGCAGCTCTTTTGATAACGACTCCGTAGTTATTTGTGTAACCAGCCTCTGCAAAAGGCAATTATTGCAGTTAATCCAAAGTCACCACGTTACTGTCAACATCAGAGTTGCCCCTTTCCAGGGCACCAATATGAAAATGTCCTTAACGGTCTGCCAGGTTAAATACCCAGCGCCATCTTGTGGTTCAAAGTGGGATTACACAAAAATACATCCCATATTTCTTTTGTAATTATTATTATTATTATTTATTCATTGTAGCCGATACTGATGTATGATGATGAAATGATACGTTGTCCTTTTCTTTGCAAGACACAAATCGCGAACACATTTTCCCAACGTTTGTTATGTGCAGATATTTACCAGTAATTAAGATATTTTGATCAATGCAGTTAAAAAAATCATTTTATTGTCACATAAACTTCCCTCTGTTCCTGACAGGGAAGTTGCAGAGTGCCCCCTGGTGGGCAAAAGATGTAACATCAACACTTACAACATGGCTGAAGGGTGTTTCTTTCATCTCTTCTTTACTTCTTACATTTTCATTTATCAGCTGTTATAAATGCAGATACTGATAGAGCGCTGCTATATTGGTCGCACTTGAATTATTTTAATTTAAATTGATATTTTTGTTGGTATTTTGGATGTAAAGCCACAGCAGATGTAGAAGAAGAATCGGCGCATGTGTATGACCGCACGGCTGTGTGACGTTCACCTCAACAAAGTATTGTTTGTATTCTAATACTTCCTCATTTCTTACGTATTATCCGATATCTTGTATATATTAATTTACAGATAACAAAGACTTTTAAACAACACTTGAAATTAAAAAGTATTTGAAAACGAAAAACTGTAACGGTTTTTATAAATGTGTAGTACACAAATGGTGTTTGAAAAGGTTTTGCTAACCAGTCTATGACAAACCTATAAGGATGTCTTTGAACTCTGGGCAGTGACCAGACGACTTTATTATGAACTTCTTCTGAAGGGTGTCTGGGCTCAGTCTTAGAGGTGGGGTGAGGGGTTCGGCCTTTCAGGTGCTCCATAGTGGGCTGGCTGTGGCTCAGCAGGTAGAGCAGGTCATCTACTAATCGCAGCATTGGTGAGCCAATTCCTTGGTTGCTCTAGTGTACGTGGCAAAGTATCCCTGGGCAAGAAACTGAACCCCGAGCTGCTCTTGATGCATTGATTGGAGTCTGAATGTTAGACTGTAAGCAGTTAGATGGAGAAAAGAAGTGCCTATATGGATGTGCGTAAATGGGTTCAGTCCATGTATCGTTATCATATCGAAGGGATCAAGCAGAGGCATCCGACTAAGATGCCTCCTGGAGGCCTCGTAGGGGAGGTGTAGCTGGGAGGAGACCCGGGACACGCTGGAGAGGTGTCCCTCAGCTGGTGTGGGAACACCCCAGAGGAGCTGGAGGAGGTCTGGGCATCTCTGCTTGGGTGGGTCTGGATATGCGTCAGAATACTGATTAAAAATAACCACACTGAGGGGTCATTGTCATTGTCTGTGACCCTCATGCTTTGTGAACACTAGTCGTGAAACTATTGCAGCTGAGAATGCAAAAACAACCTGCAGGTATCAGTTAAGCCTCCACCTTTTCATGCAGTCTTTTTAGTTTTATTTTCAAAAGCATTAAAAGACAATAATTTTCTGATTGAATCTTTTAAAACTGCAAACTAGAAGTCGGTTCATTTTGGACATTTCTGTCCTGCTCTGACAAACCTGACTGCATGCTGTGTCGTCTGTTTTAATATGACATATTAGAAGCTTATTGTCTCATACGTTATCCTGTAAATCGCTCGGCAACAAACAGCCCTGCACTCAGCACCGCATATTTTCTTACCATACCGCAAATACCAAGCGGTGTCATTTATCACAAAATGTCTGTTAGCCTGCTTCGTTTCAGGAAATCTACCGTGTGACGTTAATGCTGCTTTGAATTATGTCACATGTGGCGTTTATTCAGAAATCCTCATGCAGCAGCGGTGCGCCTGCGAGCCGTCTCCTATTCTTTGCCCCCGTAGAGGCTGAAATCTGAGCAAACAGGGTTTTATTCAGGCCGGGAGCGTGAATGTGCACGTCCTCAGTGGAGTTTTTGTGCCCAGCGTCGAGCGGAGCCGGTATGTGGGCCGACGAACAATGCTGACCCATTTGCTCTGCGCTCTTCCAGCAGGGCCGCTTCCACAGAGCGTCGACTCTGCGTCTCCAACAACATCCCCACGCTCTGCAAATAACCGAGATGATTGTGAGGACAAAAAGCTCTGTGAAACTGAGCGCCGCTGCCAAGAGGGTTTCACCTGAATTAAATTAAAGTGGTTGCCATTTTTCTAAAATCCTTCTCATGCGTGCACAAGTGTAGACAGTTGCAGTCGCTCAGGCTTTCACTCGTCTGTTAAATGCTTTTTCTGTCTCTCGCTGAGTAGCAGGAGGGAAGGTTGTGACTCACTTTTCATTCCTTGCTTCGACAGACCTTCCTGCCACGGCTGTGCTCAGAAGCATAACCTACATCACATTTATGTAAGAAGGCTGCAAAGTGCAGGAAAGCACTTCCTATATCACGTCTCGCTCACAAAAGGCGAGAGATGAAAGGAACCTGATTGTTTTGGGTTCATTTTAGATGGTGAGGTTGAACTTGGCGTTTAAGAGTCGCTATCTCGCATGTCCTCATAGGTGAAATATTTAGCAAGAAGCAACATCGCTGATCTATCTTGGTGTGCGTTGGTGTGACCCACGATGTCACTTTTAGAACAGATAAACTGGTTACATGGAACGAGAAAAAACAACTACAAAAGATGGAAAATGAACGCATGCTTCCACAGCATGTCTTTTATCCTGTCTTCCTTCTCTCACCCCAACCGGTCGCAGCAGATGGCCCCGCCCCTCCCTGAGCCTGGTTCTGCCAGAGGTTTCTTCCTGTTAAAAGGGAGTTTTTCCTTCCCACTGTCGCCAAAGTGCTGCTCATAGGGGGTCATATGATTGTTGGGTTTTTCTCTGTATCTATGAAGCGCCTTGAGGCGACTTTTGTTGTGATTTGGCGCTATATAAATAAAATTGAATTGAATTGAATTGAATTGAACACAAATGCGCTCAAAATGACTGCACGAACATGTGACAAAAGAGCAAAAGGTACCGCGAAAGATGAAAAATGACCACAGCCTCAAAAAGACTGCAAAAGATGACCAAAAATGTTGTAAATGACATTTTTAGTCATTTTTAAGTGTCTGAAGAACAAACAAAACTAGAAAAATTTGCATTTCCTGCGAAAATGCTGTGTGGATGCCTTAACGCTGAAGATGTCTGCTGAAAAAAGTTGAAAAAACATTGCCCTGAGCAGGATTCGAACCTGGCCCTTCTGGTCTCAAGGCGGCTACTCATCTCACTGAGCCAAACTCAGAATTGTGCTGATAAGAGGTGAAAAGGCTAAAAATTTTGCGGAAAAGAGGTGAATCGGCAGAATTTCTGCAGAAAAGATTTTAAAAAGTTTAACTGTTAACTGAAAGAAATGTTGCCATGAGCGGGATTTGAACCCGGGCCTCCCAGTCTGAGAACGGATGCTCATCTCACTGAGCTAAAACACAGCTCAACCGGGTAAGGAAAACTAATACTGATAATGTGGCAGAAATGGGCAAAAAATATTGCATAAAAAATTCAATATCTCAAAAAGTATAGAAGTTATGAGCACCAAAAGTCATAGCCGGCATTAGCAGAAAGTTTTAATAGCGAAAATTGGATAAAAACTGAGGGAGTAGTTAAGTGCCAAAGGCATCCACACAATGACAGAGGCAGACCTGAGGGACGTCCTGTTTCTCTAGTGTGAGCGGCTGAAGTCGCACAAACAGGTTTCATATTAATGAAAACACTTGCCTGTTATTCTCAGTCACTGTGTGGATGAGCCCGTGTGTTATTGTCACCTTGCTGAACGTGTTACACTTCGGATTAACTTTGAGTTGTAACACCTAACTTCACGCCGAGGTGTCCAGCAGTGTCACATGTGGGACGAGTGGGAGGCGTGAAAGTTTCACACTCGAGGGAGCGCAGAAGAAACGGCGCAGAGCTGCGTCTTTGAAGAAGACGTAGATCAAACTGATCCTCGACGACACAACTGCACTGCACGGAGCTGTGGGTACGCAGCTCAGCAGCTGTTAGCGAGATGCTAACAGAGCTCTGTTAGTGAGATGCTAACAGAGCTCTGTTAGCATCTCTGTTAGCATCTCACTAACTAACTAACTGTTAGTGAGATGCTAACAGAGCTCTGTTAGTGAGATGCTAACAGAGCTCTGTTAGCATCTCACTAACTAACTAACTGTTAGTGAGATGCTAACAGAGCTCTGTTAGCATCTCTGTTAGCATCTTACTAACTAACTAACTGTTAGTGAGATGCTAACAGAGCTCTGTTAGTGAGATGCTAACAGAGCTCTGTTAGTGAGATGCTAACAGAGCTCTGTTAGCATCTCACTAACAGCCACAGAGTCATGCTCACATTAAGAAGTATTGGGACCTGCTGTAGCTTTACACTGACAATATAAATGATTCACCTCCATGAGTGAAGCAAGCCCAATTCCAAAACTCCTAAAGAGGACCTATTCTGCTGCACTCAGATCCATTTTACAGTGTAAAAGTTTAACCGTAAACATGATTACATTTCACTAATTAGAAAACAGCAATTAGCTGCTGATTATACATTGAAAAAATATGCGTTCATAGTATTCTAGTTTTCATTTTCAGGACAGAAATTGTTTTTAAAAGTGTCTCATCACTGATGCTTTTAGTTTCAGCCCAGCTGTTAGAACTCCCCTAGTCTTTTTTTAAAAAAAGGAAAGAAAAGTCAGCTAGACTTCCTGATGTGGTTGGTTAATGCGTCATTCAACTTCATAGAGCAGGCCTCGACGCCAAGCCACCTATCTCCACCATCTCTAAAGTAGGTCTAAGCAGCAGCTGATTGGTTATGATTTGCACAAAGACAGGAAACTCTGCTCTAGCCTCAAAAGTGATATTTTGAACCATTTTAAATGTGCCCCTGTTTTCAGAGATGCTTCTGCAGTGATAGATTTGATTACATCCAGACGCAGTCTTGACCTGCCTTTAATTGGATTTTTTCTTAAAAGTTTAAAAGTTTTGCACTCCTTTTCACGCAGCAACATATCCTACCCTCTTTAAGCTCTATACCTGGTTTGCATCCACAGCTGTGTCTAATTTAGAATCGGCGATTAACCCAAGAAGGCCGTGTTTGGTCTGTGGCAGGAAGCTGGAGTACTTTTAGAGAAGCCACCGAGGCACTGAGACATGCTAACTCCACACAGCAAGGCCTCCAGCTGGGCCCAGATCCTTTTTTCTGTGCGGTGACGCTGCTAACCACGTGACCACTGCCAATCCTGAAGCTTTTACTCTGAAGGTGGTGAAGAAAACTTGTGCAGGAGAGTAGAGGATAAAAGTATACATCAAGATCAGCTGGTCACATGTTTTGCTCCCAAAAGCAGAAGGATCTTGTTTTTGCAGTTCTGTTAATACAAAATGCCAACAGAGTCCCAAACAGGTCTGAGCAGACCTCCCTGACAGACCACCATACGTGTTCATACTTTAAAAAACGGATCCTCCCAGTCTGTGTTTGAACAATGCAGCCATTAGGCAAAGATCTGACTCGGAGTCAGGAATGATGGTGCTCCCTGCCATATTGATTTATGATATTTAGAATGGATTGGAATTGGACTCGTTCCCCTTATTCTGCCTTGTTATGTGTGTCAGCGAGTGATGGATAAAGTGAAGGAAAACAGAGAAAACCAAACGACAGAGTTTGTCAGGAGGGGGAAAAAAGGAATGGAGGCTGCAGCCAAGCAGCAGTTATTCTCTATTGTTTTTAGTCGTGTCTTTCAGGAAAACTGTGGGCTGTTTTTAAGCCAGCTGGGGGAAAAAAGAAGAAGCTGTAGTCAGTTCAGGCAGTGGGAAGTTGCACACAGTGCTTTTCTGTAGCCGAGCGCTGTGAAACTTTGTTTTCCACCTCAACTGAAATTTACATCCCCCCGCCCGTTTGCATTTTAAGCTTTCTCTGATGTCACACAGCAGCGCATTGTCTAATCGTTTGCATGATTTAGTGGCTGATGCACAAATGTGTCATAAGATAGCAAGCAAGAGCTAATGGATTGTTCATGTTATACTGTTATTCTTTCCGTACTAGCATAGCTTTGTGTAGCAGCTGTCTTAAAGTTAACTCACTGAGTTGTCAACATTTTAGTCAAGTTTTCCTCAGACTAAGTTTGTCAGTAGTTTACCCAAGTTTACAACCAGACCATGAATGCTGCTGGTGGCCAAAACCATTGTGAGGAGGTTCTCAGTGCAGCATCGGTTGCTAGCAGTGTTGCAAACTCCTCGGTAAGGAAAATCGCTATTGGCTGTCCTAAAAGTCGCTAGAAGTCGCTAAATGACCTCATTGCCTAATTTGCATAATTGGTGACCCAAAATAGGCACTTGGCAGAGTTTCTTTTTTGAGTGTCTTTTTAAGTAGTTTTAAAACTTTTGAGCCACCAAAAGTAACAGTGAAAGAAGACTATTTTTAACCATGACGTTGTTAACAAACTACATTAACAATCAAAATGGTCATAGCAAACCTCACCAGAACAGCGTTAGTGGAAATCGGATGTACAAGATGGAGTTGATTTATTTTAGACAAAGAAAACTGTACATTTACTGCATTAAAATCAGCGTGGCAGCAGCGGCTTCGCTAATGCACCATTCATTAGCGGTTTGAACGTGTAGGGGTGAACCCTGATGGCAGCTGGGGGGGCCGTGCTGCCTGAGGACTATCTGCTGCCTGTGAGTGCTTTGGTATGGGCGAGGTGCCCACGGCAGCACCCGTGCTTGTTGAGTGTGAGAGCGATACTTGCTTTCACGTCAAAAAGTCGTTATAAGTCTCCAGTAACACCAGCAAAAGTCGCCAGATTTGTCGCTTTTTAGAAAACAATTTGCTAAGGGGGTCTGCAAAAGAAAACTCGGTAGTGTTTGTTGCATTGATGGTGCTGTGTACTGTACGCATTTATGAATTAATACTACATTAATTACAAAGCTTCAACCAAGCGTGTTCCTGTTGTTGAATCATCTGCACTGATACGAAAGATTTTTATTCATATAAGAACAGTGTTGGGGAGTAACGGAATACATGTGCCGCCGTTACGTATTTAAAATACAAAATATGAGTAACTGTATTCCGTTACAGTTACCGTTTAAAAAGGTGGTATTTAGAATACAGTTACTTTGTTGAAATAAATGGATTACACGGCGGTACTTCCCTGTTTCATATTGTGGCGGGTCAGGACTGTTTGGGTTTTGTTTGACAGCTACGTTCTGTTGTTCCAGGCGGCAGCGTTACGGTTGCCATGGTTACAGGGTGATGCTCTCTCTCTGCGTGTTTCCTGGGTGAGAGAGGCCTTTTTGTTGTTGTTGTGCTAAGCTAATAGGCAGAATGCTACAGGTATAGCTCTAAAGAATGTAGCATCATGGGCAGTGTAGTCCGTGCTGCAGGGAGAATGGACTGCCATACCCGTTATGTGTCTGTGAGCGAGGGAGGGAGAAAAAGGAAAAGTACGAGCTGTCATCGAGCAGAAACGGGAGCTGGAAGCATGTAAATATAATAATAACCACTGCAGCCAAGAAGAGTGCCTGACGAGCCCAGTTGTAAGTAAGCTATTAAGACTCGACTGTACACCGTGTTCGTGTTTTCCTCCGAAACAATAAGTTCTGTTGGAGCAGCCTTTCAACGCCTCTCTCTGTCTCTGCTAGCAAAGTTGACCCAGACAACAAAGTAAAGCTAGTTTTCGGCTACGAGCCCGACGTATTAGCCAGAGGTCCCTTTACTACGGTTCAGAGCTGCGGACCTTCAGTAACAGTAATAAATCACAGCAATAGTACATTCATGTAGTTGTAAACAGCATGATAATATATTAAGTAATCCAAAGTATTCAGAATACGTTACTCTCATTGAGTAACGTAACGGAATACGTTACAGAATACATTTTGGGGCATGTAATCTGTAATCTGTAATGGAATACATTTTAAAAGTAACCTTCCCAACACTGAATAAGAAAAAAATCAGCCCTGAAACCTGATGAGTCAGAAAAACAAATCACTGGCTACTTTAACACTATATGGCAACTCGGTTTGAAAAAGCATATATTTAAACAAAAAAGTGGAGGAACGAATGCATTTCAACACTGCTTTTATTCAGGAAGTGACTGCAGCAGTTTGGTTTAGTGTTTGGGGGGGTCAGAACTGATGCCCCTGATGTATTGTCTGGCCTTCTTGCTGGTGACGTCTTGAGCCAGACCACAATGAGCAGTGAGACCATGGCCTCAACGTCAGGGGCAGTATCGCAATCTAATCTTAAAACACAAAAACACCACCGAATGAACAAAACCTTGAAGGCTAAAGTGAATTTCTTCTTCAGATGTCATTAAAAGGTCATAAAAGAAGCTTCAAATCCTGCGTGTTAGGATATTTACAGATAAGTGTTAGGCTGGAATTCTGATGTGTTTGATCAGTGTTTAAGTTGTTGTCGTCATTAATGATATTACATTACTTGCCGTGTTGGATTAGAGCCATAAAAAGGGATTCGGTTACACCGCTGCTTTACCTGCAGAGACGAAGAAGTCATCAGAGCGCTCCTGCGCTGCCAAACATAAACAGCCCTCTGAGTTCGGCATGCACATGTTGGTTTTGTTTGGGTGTGTAGCCTGCTGCACATTTACCTCAGTGTATTGACTTTACAGAGATCACTGTAGCATCTCCTCCACAACGTAACCAGCAACAAACTCATTGGTCTCTCTGGGTGACGGTTGAAGCTGCTGCAGTTTCGGAGCTTTAGCTCATCTGATCTTGACATTCAGCCAGAAATCAAAGTCGCTACAGGACAGTTTCAGTGCCGCGTGAAGCCCTGTGCGTTCATACAGATGGCATTATGTGAAAAGCGGCCCCGTGCAAGAGTGCACCCTGCCTCCTGCGCCACGGCAGCTGGGATAGGCTCCAGCTGATCCTGATGAAAAGTATTTCGACTCTTTAGTGTGAGGAATAGCTGCTACATCCAGCAGGCAACGAGGTGCAATGATAGAAAGTTTGCAGTTTGTCGCAGAGCTGCTGTGTGTGCAGTTAAGCAGGTCTTACATGTTACCTGCTAAACAACCTGTCAGTGAAGCGTGCTGCGATCATATCTCGCTCTGCTGCTCCAGCATTTCCATTAAATGCCTGAACAGGAGAAGGATATTTAGCCACGCTTTTCACACTGTCTGACGTAACTGCGTGTCTGCGCTCGGGTCTGTTGTGTGTCACAACACCGAGCGTCGACCTGCTGCGGCGGGGAATAACGACAGCTCACGGCAGGCCTGTTTTCCACAGCAACGTGCGCGTGCGCGCGTGAGCTTCTCGAGTGTGATTTACAGTTTTGTTTGGGTTAACGTTGCGTTTGGACCCAGAGTCGAGCCGCTCACGGCGTCGCAGGCTGCCAGGAGCCGCTACACCCATTATTACTGTGCTGTTTGTTTAGTCGTTGCTGCTTTTTGCTCAGTATATCCTGACGTCTCGCTGGTGTTAAACGCACTCCCTAATACCGCTTTAGTCTTCAAATTAAAGGCTAATCATATCATTTGTGTGCTGAGCACATTCCACATACTGTTAGCGCAGGGATGAGGGCGAGGAATAAATCAGAAACAGCTTTCCAGGATCTATTTTTATCTGGTTGTATTTGAAAATGTGGCAACAGATGATGTTCTGGTCGCTGTCCCGTCCTAAAATGAACGGCTTCTAAACATATACTCCAAACTTAAAGTGACACCAACCCGTTCCTGTTCTTGTAAACTGAAATATTACTGAAGAAAAAGAAGAGAATGTGCTCGTTTTTCTCTCTTTTTCGAAGAAAACTTGTGGTTTGTGGAGAATGTTTACACCCATTTTGTGCTTTTAGCCGAGCCTCAGGGGCACAAATGTGGCAGTAAAAACCCGTGTAGTTGTTTTGGAAAACTGACATTCCTCCTTTGACTTTTTGGTCTTCGAAATTATTCTATTATTTTTGTATATTGTATACTGAGAGGATATCAAACACCTGTAAGACTGCAAATATATATCTAATGTAATACCAGGATTTGTTGCTATACAAATAAAACAATTAACATAATGAAGATTTATGACGACTTGAATCAGTCACGTTGATGCTGGAAGCAGGAAGTGGACGTCCCTCTGTCTCCGTCCTCAGTCCTGCACATGCAAAGCTCTGCTCTTCTTTCTGCTGCAACGCTGCGAGTTGCATTAATCAAGTGCAGCGTTAAGCTACACATGTAACTATTAACACCTTCAGTGAGTTTGTTGCTGCTGTGTGTACACTGTTTCCCCGCGTTAACTCTTTGCTGAAGTTGTTCCTCATTTCCTGCTGCAGCGACGCCGAAGCGCTCCTTGACTTTAAACGTTTCCTGGAACCGTGTCAAGCCGCAGCGCACCAAACGCCGGGGCGGCCCGCCCGGCTTGTTGACAGTGCGCCGCGGGTGTGTTTACGAGCTGCAGTTTGCTCGTTCCTTCGCAAATGGAGAAGTGCAGCGGCTTATCGTCGAGGGAAGTGACTCTAATGCTTTGAGTCGAGCAGCTTTGCACGAGTTCTGCTGTGTGACTAAGCCCCTAAACAGAACACGTGACATGTTTATGTTAGCGTGGGATCAATCTGCTGGTCGCGCTCTCCGTTACCGTTACCCTTCAAATCTGGGTCGCCGCTGAACGTCCATCTGCTCGCGAAAGGCTGTTATTGGTAAATAAGAGCACGCAGGAACACAGGATGTGAACGGGTAATGTTTGCACGATGACAGGAACAGGAAGAAATGTGCAGCCCTCCAAAGCCTGCTTTTCCTCCTGCTATCTGTCTCCAGCAGGAGGGCTGCGGTTGTCAGTGTGTGTGGTGCACCAAATGGCGTTGGCTGCAAGACGCCAATAAAGTTTCTCCAAGCAGACTTCTCAGTGTTTCTAGATACGGTGACATATCTGACATCCTGCGTCATTATATCCTCTGTTTGTCCTCATCTGTTCTCAGTACGCTCAGCGATATGATTTACGTGGAACAGCAGAAACATGAAGTGAAAAGAGGAAGGTGTGAGGGAGGAGAAGGTAAAGGAGTCAAGAGGAGGGGAAATGGTTCCAATCCAGTGAAGAGAAAAAGTAAGAGGAAGCAGAGGAAAGAAAAGGAAGAAGGATTAGAAAGTAAATGAATAACTGATGAGAATGAAATTTGGAAAAAATGTGTCGTAAATGAAGGCAGAGAGAAAGGAGCAGTGGGGGATGTTGAAGGAGAGTTGTAAAAGAAAAAGGAGAAGATGGTCGAGGTAAAAGGAAGAGGACAAAAGTATTCAGTCAGGGAGGAGAAATGAAAGATGGATGAAGTTGGAAAGAAAAGAAAGCAAAGAGAAAGTAAAGAATGAGATGTTAAGTGAAGAAAGTGTAGGAAAGAGGCCTTTGTGAAGGAACAAAGAGACGGGGAAGGCTTTAGGAAATGAAAACAAGGAAAGGGGAAACAGGTTGGGAAACAAGACACGAGAGAAGGAAGTAAATTGGGGAAATGGTGAGAGGATAGGAAATATGTCAAATGAAAAACATGAGGATTTGTGGACTAAAAGGTGAGAACTGGAAAAAGAGTTGAAGGACGGAAGTGAGAAATAAGCTTAAGGAAGTAGGAGAAGCATGAGAAGGAAGGGGGAAAGGAAGGAAGGAAGTATCGCTGGATGAGGAAGTAAAAGGAGTAAAACAGGAAGAGGAAGTAGACGTGTGGAAAAATAATGTTAGTTGACGTTAAATTTGCATCTGAGGTTTTTATCTAGAATTCTTCCTTTGAGAAGAGCAAATAATTTCCATTTTAAAATAAATAAAGTTACGTATTAATATCCTGTTGAGTTGTGGATTTAATTTGCTCACATTAGCTTTCATAGTTCTTCCAGGGCTGAATGTGCTACAGTGCTCTGGCCTTTGTCATTGGCCTGTGAAACACCTGCCAGGTGACTCCTCCCACCCGTTCAGTCAGCTGTTTGAGTCGCCCGCAACTTCCTCTGTCGCCCTCCGGTTTCTCTTTCTTTGTCTTTCTCTCTGGCTGCTGATGCGCTTCCTGCTTTGACTCATCAGACACGCCGTTTAAAAAAAACAGAAAACTCCTCCTTCACGCGGCGCTTTGCAAACTCTACTCAGTGTATCGACGAGCTGTCAGGGCTGTAGAGGACTGAGTCAGGGTTTACAAATGCTCACACCACACCTGAAAGGTAAAGGAGGAGGCACGCCCCACACCCTGTGCTTATGTGTACTGTTGCATGCACAGAAAAGCCAACGCTTCCATGCTAACTCGAGCCTTCACTTGAGCTGGCACGGATACTTGCAGAGGAGAAACTGAGATCATGTGTTATTTAATGACGTCGTCATATAAGAGAGCAAAGCGCCTCCTTACCTGGTACTCGCGTGCATGTACCCACGCCTCGATACCGAAATGTGGGAAAGAGATGTGGTTCTTCACGTGAGCGAGCATCATTTCATATCCACAGTGTTACATTTTTAGGGATGTAAAAATGTGGCCGATAGCTGTTACAGCAGAGCTTGTACCTGGTGTCTTGCCCAAGGACACAACGACAGGGGTCGAACCAGCAACCTTCCGATTACAAGGCGAACTCCCAACTCTTGAGCCACGATCGCCCCATAAAAATGACGGGGCAGAGCTTGTACCTGGCGTTGCCGCACTCCTGAACAGTGCCACATGCCAAAAGTGACGCAACATCCGCCGTCACAAGCCACACTTTGGTCTCGTTTCAGCCACGCAGTCGTGCACCGCCTTGGTTTTGTAACCTCGAGCGGGTGCAATGGAGATGCAAAAGCATGATCGTTCTGGTTTTCGATGATACATCGGCACAGAAGACTTTCTGGACAAACGATCTTTGCTCCCGGTTTTAACTTCTCCTCCTCCTCCTTTCCCAGTGCTGATGGGGAGGTTTCGACCGAGTGGCGACACCTGTTGTCTTTTTGTCTTGTTTGGGGCGACACTTTCTGCTCGTTCTCGGCCCCAAACACCCGTTTGCTCGATTTTCGTTCAAATAGTTTTTGGTGATCAGGATGAGGACAGAGTCAACATCGCCAACTGAAGGAACTGGATGCCAAAACTGACGGGAGACAACAGATCAACATCGACCGCTGCCACGGTGATGTCATCTTGTTTACTGATTTGTTGATGGCTGTAAACTAGACAAAAGCAGATACCAATGGTCAGCCAATAAACGGGCGCATCGCTACAAATGGTGTTTAAAGTCTACTGATTTACATTTTGGTGGTTTTGAATGGAAATCTGAGGTGATCAGCACAGATGAGCCGAACGTTTCACTGTAAAATATAGTTCATGCGTCACAGTCTCTTTCTTATGCTTTGTGTCTTATTTCCTCCGTTCTCCTTCCATCACTGCTCGCTGTCTGCTTCTCCCTGGAAACAAAAAAACATAACATACATCTCCATCCTCTTGTTTCTATAGCAACGCAGCAGAGCGGAGAGGAGATGAGGAGCCGTAGCCTCCTCCAGCCCTTCTCCGTGATGAGAAGCACAACAGAAAGAGACAGAATAAGCCAAAAAAAAAGAAAAGGAGAGGTTTGGGAATAAGACGTAAAAAAGGACTGAAAGAGGAGGAGAGGGAGAGGAGAGGGTAGAGAGGAGAGAGGCAATCAGTGCTCGCTCTTGTGCAGGAAGGAGTATCTATGGTAACCTCGGCCGGTTATCAGAAAATTGAAGTCTCCTCTGTTTGTCTCCGCTCTGCTCTCCCTCTGCCTATTCAGAAATGCATTTATCGTCTCCTTTAGCTCCCGGCTTCATATTCTCCTCTTAATGTTGCAGTTCATCTTGTTAGTGTGTCACGTGCGTGCAAAAAAAACACCGCAAACACTATTTGGCAGCTTTGAGACATGCAGACGGAGAGGCGGAGGGATGGACGGAGGCAGGGGCTGAGGTTTACTCTTCCCAGGAAATGAGACATCTTGCCCAGAACCAATATTTGCCGTGGACGTCGTCTGTAATGAAAATCCCGCACAACAGGTATCCTGTGTGCGGGGAGGCGGGGTCACAGCCAGCTCACCCATCGGTCGTGGAGGGAGGTGTAAATAAAGGAATAGCATGCACGTTCTGCACCGAGGGTGGGGTTGGCGGAGCTGTTTGTTTGCTCTGTAGAGAGAGATGGACGCAATTAAGGACGAGAACCACCTGTCTGCCCGAGCGGGCTGCAGACGGACGCCAGGCGTCTGCTGCTCTCGTGTAGCTGCTCAGATGTGTTTGTGTTTACTGGAGCCGCAGACGTGCTGTTTATCTGTGTGGAAGCACACGCAGGGAAGAAGACGCAGTGGAGTCATGGAAGGACGGGCCTTGTATACGTTTAAAGTCACTGTTAACAAATGTCTCTGGAGCACTAAAAAAAGAGAGCGAGAGAGGCCCCACGTACAGAAAGAGTGAAAACAGCTGCAAACGCCACAAAGCTACACATGTTCAGCTCAGATCAGTCCGTTTTATTTAGACTGCCTGTTCACAGCGCTCGTCCTTAGGAGGAGTCAGACGACGACACACAGTAGTGTTTTGTAAAAGAACGAGGGGCGGATTGAAAGTGCTCAGAGCATCATGGGAGGTCTCACAGTGGCCTGGGCGTATGGTTCAAATTCACCTGAAAATCACAGGATGACACAAAAGGCCTGAAGATGACTACAGGGAGGTTGATGACATCCGGAAAAGGCTTCTTTGTCACATGTTATGAGCTCACTGATACCAAAACATGTGTTATTGTAATCAGATAAGAGCAGATTTTCCTGGGATTTCATCAGGAACATTATCTGAGGGGCAGATGTGGCGCTCGCAGAGGCCTGAAGTGAAACGTGTGGAAGATTTACTCTTCCAGTGAGCGCTGAATAGTTGAATAGTTTAACTGCTGCATTATTTGTGCTTTAAAAGAAGAACAGGTGGCTCGAGTTAAGCTTCCTGTATCTGCCCGCCTGCACTTTTATGTTATTAACCCTTTAAAACCGGTCAGAGCGGCACGCTCCGTTTTGCGTAACTATTTTTAAATCCCGGTAGCTCTGCAACCACGTCAGCTAGCGCAATAATTTTTTTTGCATATGAAACCGGAGGAGTTGTACTTACATCTTATGCCATCAGCTTGTCCTCGGTCACAGTTTCTTTCCACATATAGCTTTGTCCGCCATGACCTGCCCGAAACCGAAAGTGACGTCATTTCGCGGAAAAGTAGTTTTTTACCATCAAGGCCTCATGAGCCTATACTGGTGTTTTTAAAAGTTATGTTTGACTTTATGACTTTCTGTGTGGTTTCTGGGATGCTTAGGACTCATATTGCACTGCTGGAAATAGTTTATTTTGATGCATATGCTGCTTTTTTGCAAATTTGCATTATAATATTTATTTTCGTTTTTCCTGCAGTATATAAAAATTGGTGTATTTCAAAAATAAAACTATGAAGACACTCAAAATAAATTTCCTGTGGTGGGAAACTATTTTGTGCAACTTTTTTGTATTTACAGTTTTGAGGGATAAGCCTCTTAAATTTCTCTAACTAGAAATATATGTTAAAAAACAAAAACGATTTTCAATTTTTTTGTAGTTTATTGCACTTTTTTGCAATTTATGTAATTACTATGCACTTAATGCAGACATATTATTAAAATTTAGGCTGTAATGGTTGTATTGATGTATAGCAACTTGAAATGTTCCCAAAAATGGCTCCACAGCATGTAAACATATAATATAAGCTCTGGCGGACTTGGTTCTATGGTAGGTCTTAAAGGGTTAATACAATAAACAGGAAAAAAAGGAGGGGGTGTCCTTAACTTTAGCCCATCTCAGTTAGGTTACATGTTTACATTGTTACTACTAATACATAGACCTGGTTACTTATTATTAAAGCTACGTCTGACGGAGCAGATCAGCTGTGGTTCTTTCCCAGTTTCATTCTCAATCAGCAACACGCCAAATAAAGCAGGTCAGCTACGACACTTTAGTCACTTCTCTCTTTAGATACCAAACTTTTTGCAAACGTTTTTGCAAACCCGGTGTTTTGCAATCAAGTCACCACAAGAAAGCCAAAATGCAAGTTGTAATGTGTTATCTGTGTTTAACCACTGGCATAAAAACTCAATCTGTACAGCTTCACAGATTACAGAAACGGCTTTCAGAGCAGGACGTCCTGAAAGCCACTACAGATGACGTCCACTCGGGCCATTTGTGTGGATATACAGTTAATCTTGCCATCGACAATAATTGGCCGAAAATCACGCAGTGACGCCGGCGTCTGGGAAATCAGCTGATGATTCATTTGCTGCTGTTTCTGCAGCGCTGGCCGACGCTCGTCTTATTATAGAGCGCCATTAAACATTTCTCCTCAAGCTCCTCCTGCGGGTTAGAAGATATACAGGCTCGGTTTCCTTGTGGCTTTCTCTCAGCCTCGTTATTTTTATCTGCTCGGCTCCCCCCGCCTCCCTTTCTCTAAAGACTCTTCTGTTCCTCAGTCCGGAAACTTGTGGTCATTTGTCAGCGTTTCTGTAATCATTTTGAGACTAGCAAACGGGTTGTGGCGTGTTACTCGTGTGCACTGCGATGAGACTGCGATCAGAGCTCTGCCATCGCACCAAAGGGCCTTTTCCTGCACGCGCGTTGAGTTGAAGCTGCGCCGTCGTGTCTTCCTGGCTGATGTTTGTGTGTTTGCGTGATTAATGGCTTTTGCTAAATTGATTTTCCACTTTGCTCTTGCATTCGGTGAATGTTTACTTGGAGCTAAATCAAATGTCACCACAGCTGATAAAGATTACTCTGTGTGCTGTTTTCACAGCGTTTACCACTCGGCTGTATTTGGAGGCTTTGTTTGGCCTCGTGTTTACTCAGGGCAGGTCAGCCTGGGATATGTTTCTTTTTGTCTTTCCAGCTCACTGCCAGGAAAAAATAAATGCCTTTTCTCCTCCTGCTTTGTTTAAATATACAATATGTACTGTAAATGTTAGACAGTGGCAGACTAATATCCTCTCTCCTCCCCAGCCCACCGGTTACATGGAGACATCATTGCCCTACAGCTCCATAGAGGACCTGCAGCTCCTCTCTTGGGACAATGCCCCAAAGTACTGCGTCCAGCTCAGCTTCCCTGGTGGCACCGTCCTGCTGCAGGTAATTCATTATCATTATTACTACGACTATTGTCACCTCCGCCAGGGAGGTTATGTTTTTGGTAGCATGTGCGAGCTGCGAGCAGGGTCGTGTTAACGATCCGTCACACCGAGGGCTTCGAGGTCGGCCGAACGATTTGTTGGTCAAAAAGTGAGAAAAAGACTTAAAATTTGGAAACAATGTTGATGTTGTCAGCATGTAGATATACACTTCATATAACCAGACTTAACAACAAGTTATCGACCTGACATGTCTTTAAAAACGTACAGTGTGTATAAACAGCAAGAGCACTGCAAACTTTATAAATACTTTAAAAACAAAGACAACAGAATGAAAATGTAGAAAAGTGTTCTCACAAATGTTTATGCTGCACTGATTGTTGCTCTAATAATTGTAACCTCTTGTGTTCAGCACAATTAGTAAATTACTAAGAGCAAAGTCCTCCGTGCAGCTGAAGTCTTATGAAAACGTAACTCTTTGTCTCCTTCGGAGCGTATCTGTAACTAGACAGTTTCTGAAACTAGATCAAAACATCGTGGCTTGATTTGCACATTCCAGGAACGCGCGGTCAAAACACGCTTTCCACATCTGGTTGTGTCAGTTTGTCAAATCTGATCTGCCCGATCCTACGACAGATTCTTATTTAAAGGTTAAGTTTAAACTTGATCACAGTTGTACATCAATACAACGCTTACGTCACTAAATGACTACAAAGCGACACAGCTGACTCCAGACCAGCTACAGTGGAACAAACCTGGCTGGGAGCCGACGCCTCTGTTGTTGTTACACAGCAGAACGGTAAAAATTGTCATCAGGTCATTGATCCTTCTTCTTATTGGCAGCCATGTTTAAAGCTGGAATAGCATCACTCTGTTTGTGCCCGTCACATTGATTTTCATTTATTTCGTTTCATTATCAGCAAGTATTTCTACGAACAGCTGGAATGTGACAAAAAGTTAAATAATTGCAGATAATTGTGTAAATGCTGTTTTGTTTGTAGCATTTTACGCAGTCCTGAATTTCCCTCCATCTTTAACTTATTAAAGCTTGTCTGTCTGCTTTGGCTTGGGACAACACAAGGGCCTGTCTTTGGCCTGTTGCTCCATGTACCTGCTCAGCATTAACCAGAGCCGCTCAGGGGGCACATTTAGTACCGTTACCCATTAGCCCAATTACCTTGGATACACAGCTCTGCCTATGATTGGTGCTGGGGGTCAACAGTGAATGTCAGCCTCTTCAGCCGTGTTTGCTCGTGCCTGCTGGCCTTCTTTGGACCACCGCCTGATGCTCTCACTTTGCTGGTCGTGGAAAGCTAGTGGATGGATGGTAGATTTGAAGGTCAATTCGATGACTAGAAACCCCAACCTGACGCTATATTGTAGGTTAAGCCGAAGCAGGCAGGTGAGCACCAAAGGCTGTAATTGTACTTTACTATATTTAAGTACTCTAGTACTTGACTTGCCCCAACATCTGCTTTTAATACAAAATCCACAAACTGAAAGCCTAGCTGATTCACTGGACAGAAACTGTTCCTTTAACTGTTGTTTAGCATCTCTTTGTGGTCATGTTGCGCTGCATGCAGTGTTTCTGTGCGTGATCTCTTTGATTTCTGCTTGTGTGTGCGGTTGTATGTTTAGACACGTACTGTACCAGGAACAACCACAAAGGCAGTTCGTGCAGCACACAGCATGACAGCGCTGCACAAATTAACAAAGTAGTTTGAAGTAATAATGTCGTAACGTTTTGTCTGCTGCAAGCACGGCGGCGGTGGGAATGACCCGGCAGCAACGATGCAACCGTATTACGATTTTCAACGTTTCGTGATATCCTGAGTATTTATCACCTTTTTTTCCTTTGACTTTTTTGTCAATATCTGTTTTATCCAATAAGATAAAGTTATCTCACTGCAGCTATGTATTTGCTGTTAAATGAGATTGTCAGGCTGTCAACACTGTCGCTAAAACCTGCCATAAGACAGAGTCAGTATATCAATCTGTGATATCCAGAGATGGGCAGTAACGCGTTACAAGTAACGTGTTACTGTAATCCGATTACTTTTTTCAAGTAACGAGTAAAGTAAGGGATTACAATCGCAAAAACGGTAATTAGATTACCGTTACTTTCCCGTAGGAACGCTGCGTTACTGCGTTACTAAAACCGTGATTTTTTTGCAAGAATGTCTCATGACAGTGACGTAAGCGAGTGCGACGTTCGTGACAACAGCTGTGTGCAGATCAACAATGGATCATATATCGAGTGCAGAGAGAGTATGAGCATGCAGCGTTTAAAGCGTGGAAGTACTGACCTTACTTTGAGTTTGATTCCATAAAAAGTGACAAAAACATTAGTGTCCGTTGTGCGTGGGAAGAAAACTTCTTTTTACAGCGAAAAAAACCCCTAAACTTCCAAACAAGCACCGAGTAGCTACGACGTAATGGGAAACTCACAGAGAAACTGCCGTATCCTTCCACTGACCGCTGCACACCTGCACCAGGGTAAACCTCCACCTACCCCACTCCTGCTTTACAGGTGAAAATAGAGCAACAGGACCGCTAGTCTTTGACTTTATTTATTTTCTGCTGTGTTTTACTTGCATCTATTTGAAAGACTGAGTGTAAACACAAAAAATATTTTATTTTATGTGCTGGAATGTGCAGAAAATAGGTTTAAATATTAAACTAATTTCTTCCAGTCAGAGAATGTTGCAGATAATTAAATTTTTGCTTGATGCATAAAGTTAAAAGATTAAAACTAATAAAACAAGTTTTAAAAAGAGACTTTTCCATTTGATTACATTTTGTATGATGATTATGCAGAAAAAGTAGAATTGGGCTGAAAGATCTATCACTTTATCGCCTATTCAGGCTGTAAATCATGTTTTTAAAAAGTAACTAAGTAATTAATTACTTTTGAAAATAAGTAATAGGTGAAGTAACTGGATTACTTTTTTGGGTAAGTAATCAGTAATTAGTTACTGATTACTTTTTTCAAGTAACTTGACCAACACTGGTGATATCAGACTGCGATGGTGTGGGGTTGAACATGCAATCAGTTTCTGATAATACAGCGATTAATGACGACATATCTGTTCTTGTCACCATAGACAGAAATTCATGATAACAGACATTCAGAGACATTTCTGTCGCTGCAGTTTAACGGCGGCGCTGTTAGTGAATAAAAGCAGCAGAAGAGTCCCTTTGAGTTGTGCTCAGACTCGTTCAGACTGGTTACAACATCTAATTTATAAATTAGGCGACGATTCTTTGTGTCGTATTTGTTGGAGGTTTGTCAGTTGAGCTGGTTTAATGTGAGTTTGTGCGATGTGTCACGATGGGGGTGCACGAGATGAGAGTATTTTAATTTATTTAATAAAACATCCATATTTGCTGTCCCTCCACTGAGACGATATCACCAAGCAAAATATTTGCGACTTGAAGCCACGGCTCTGTTTCTAAAGACACGAGTGGAACGGTCTCACTGTGGACGCCATCAACTTTATCAGGAAGTCCGACACGTCCAGTTATTACATTTTTATTTTAGTTGAAAGACTTTAAATTAGACTAGATTACTAAGATTACAATTACTTTGATTACTTCTTGGCAGATGCACAGAATGGTTGTTGTTATTAACTGTGCATCTGACAGTTGCAGCACTGCACAAGTTTTTGATATTGTTTTTGCAGCTCTCTGACCTTTAGGTTTGCTTTTATGGGTGCATTAAATCTGCTTCTCTTCTTCACAGCACAGGAGCCTTTAATAAAACTGTAGATCTGGTCATTTAATGCTGGCTAAAAGGTGAACTTGTGACTTTTTGCACAGCAGCAAAAGTTTGTCTCAGGATATACTCGGAATCATTTGACATTTTGTGTGTGTGTGTGTGTGTGTGTGTTGCTGCAGGCTGCAAACAGCTACTTGAGGGACCAGTGGTTTCACTCCCTGCAGTGGAAGGTAAGGTCACTGTTTTTTCTTTCTTTAACTATGACTTTAATCATTTCTTCAGCCTCATTAAAGCTGCAGCCTTCACCCCGTCCTCCACTTTGTAAAGATTACCACACACGGTGACATTTACTGCAGAATTATCATCTCAAAACATCAGAAATGGATGTTTATTATTGCACACCTTCCCCCAACCCCACACAGCATTTTATAGCACTTCACAGACCTTTATTAGGGCCAGACCTCTAAACCTGTCAGGTCTGAATCCATGCTGTGCTCACAGAGCTAAATAAAGCTGCACAAGGAAGTATGCCTTAGTACTCGCAACATGTGACACACACGTTTCCTGGGACACCTTTAAAATAAAAATCCAACACAAACACGGAGGAAACCGTGACAAAGGAGGACCAGCGAGACAAAAAACACTTTTATATTATTTCCTAATGATTTGTGTCTGCTTTGCTTATCATACGTTTATTTGGCTTTTTTTTAGGTGTTTTGTACATTTTTTCCTTTTTTTCTTTGCTCCATCCAACTTTGAGGAACTTTTGGTCTCTTTGTAGCTGTTCTGTCTCTCTTTGCGGTCTGTGTCTTTCCACAGTTGTTTTCTTTCTGTGTATTTTTTGTGTGTGGGCTTAGTTTTTTTCTTTCCTTGCATATCTTTGCTGTTCCTTTTGTCTAAAGGTGGATTTACGCTCTTGGATTTGTATCTATTTGCATAGGTATTTGCCTGCGGACAGCCTCGCGCACCTTCGCCTACATGTAGTAGCTGTTTGTTGTCACCAACAGTGGCGCAAACAACCGTCTGTGGTAGGGATGCAACGATACCAATTTTTTCAAACCGATACGATACTTGGATCTGAGTACTTGCCGATACAGAATACAAAAAAACGATACTTCTACCACACACACACACAAATGCAATGAATTGGAAGACAGGTTTTATTTTATTCTCTGCCGATAAAAAATAAAATCTTAATAAAAATGACCACAAAAAAATTTCAAGTGAAAAATAAGCACTTCTGTTAAATTATTGCAGAGTCTCCACATTGTAATTTTAACAAAATATCACTGAACTATTGGCACTGTCTCGAGCTTTCAGAATAATAAATAAACACGTCTGTTTGGAATAAAATAAATACAAATTAGGTTTGAGAATAAAATAAACTTTTAAATTATTGCAGAGTGTCCATATTGTAAACAAACACACAAAATAATTATTATTAAATAAATAATAAAATATAAAAAATTATTAAAAATTATTAAATAAATAATTGTATTTATTTAATAATTTAAATAATTAAATAATTTTATTTAATAAATAATAAATAAAATAATAATTGGCCCCCTAGTGGCCAATCTAAAAAACTACAACAGAAATGACCAGCCACCCTCTGATTAATGAAATAAGTTGGTATCGGTTCATGGTATCGGTTAACTTTTCCGAGTATGAGTACACACACATTTTACAGTATCGGGCCCGATACCCGATACCAGTATCGGTATCGGTGCATCCCTAATCTGTGGGTTGGTGTTGCTTGTGCTTTAGTGGGTCAATAAGTTGCAGAAGAGCGAAGTTCAAATGTAGAAAAAGCTGAAGTGAAACTGAACATTAAAAACGATAAAAATAATAAATAAAATAATAATTGGCCCCCTAGTGGCCAATCTAAAAAACTACAACAGAAATGACAAGCCACCCTCTGATTAATGAAATAAGTTGGTATCGGTTCATGGTATCGGTTAACTTTTACGAGTATGAGTACACACACATTTTACAGTATCGGCCCCGATACCCGATACCAGTATCGGTATCGGTGCATCCCTAATCTGTGGGGTGTGTTGCTTGTGCTGTAGTGGGTCAATAAGTTGCAGAAGAGCGAAGTTCAAATGTAGAAAAAGCTGAAGTGAAACTGAACATTAATGTGGCTGTTTTGTCTTTGTTGGAGCATTGTACACAAGCAGTTTTCCCAGGCCCTCCAAAGGCAAATACCTGTGCAAACAGACACAAACGCAGCACCCTGATGTGTTATGTGCAGTCCCGCAGCCTTTGGGCCGGTGCTCAGCTGTTCATCGCGTCGTTTCTCCTGCAGAAAAAGATCTACAAGTATCGCAAGGTCCTAAACAACCCGAGTCGCTGGGATGTGGCGCTGAAGGAGATCAGAGCGCTGGTGGACATGGCTCTGACCTCACCGCTGCAGGATGAATCCATCCACCAAGCTCCGCTGCACATCATCTCCACCCTGCTGGCTGAGGTAGCACACTCACTCGTGTTGCGTGACATTGCTGTGATGATGTCGTTTCCTTTAAGGCGGAGCGTTTCCATCGTTAACTCCGTACTCGTAATTAGTTCCTTATTTTTGATTTTTTTCCTTTGCAGAACTCAAACCTCAGTCCTCAGGATCATGAAAACATCATCGTGGTAAGTTTGCTGTCACTGTGCACTAAACTAAACTGAGTTTATTAATCATTAACAAGCTTCAGTCGCTTTGCTCGTTAAACTGAAGAATATAGATTGTCCCTGCGTCTCTCTTTATGCTACTTTTTTTTATTTGTGTGTTTTCGACCGTGGCGGTCGATACCCACGCGGTGGTAACTGGGCAGAGCAGGGGGAGCTTGACGCTTAGGGAAATTGCAGTGTTTGTGTAGCTCACCTGTGGCCTGTTTTCACACAGCTCCTTCACCTGACAGCATCAGGTACATTCTGCCTGCTCTGGGCCTGTGTAAATAAGAGATATGATATGGAAACAGTCACCTGTATGTGTGCGTTTGTGTGTGTACATGTGTGTTTGTGCAGGCCATCGCTCCTCTTCTGGAAAACAACCACCCTCCACCTGATCTGTGCGAGTTCTTCTGTAAGGTGAGCTCTTGCGCGTCGGATGCCGAACGCGTTTCTTCTGTCGTAAATATTGCAAATGATTCAAAGCGCTTCCTTTTTGACGCCCGTCGATCTTGTGTGTCGCAGCACTGTCGGGAGCGGCCGCGGTCGAGCGTTGTGATCGAAGTGTTCACTCCTGTGGTTCAGAGAATCCTCAAACACAACATGGTGAGATCGGACGAGCTTTTCTGCACAGCGCCATTTTTATCTTAGACTTCTTAAAGTAATTTTTTAGGAAGCAGAAGATTTTGCAAGACCAGTAATTCCCAGCAACGATAGATCTGCTGTAAAAATCGTCACTGGTTCCACGTAGCCCACCTCTCCTTTTGATGACTGTTTATTGGAGGCAGTTTTGTGTTTTTGGCTGCAAACGCCACATTCCTGTGGCGTCTTAACCCTGGCAGCTTTCTGTTAGCTGTTTGGTGCTGTGTTGTAATTTAACGTCGTATCACCCACCAGATCATCTGTGACCCATCTAAGGTTAGGGTTGCTGTGTTTTGACGTCACGCTAAATTGGTGAAAGAGAAATCCCTCAGAGACCGTTAGCTTTCAAATTAAGGGTTTCTGCAGAAGCGTTTCCATGCAGGCAGAAACATATTTCAGACTTTGTAAATGTTAAAAGGTTAAAGTACTTTGTTCTCTGTGGTTTTCACTGCTTCCACTGGAAAAACCTGATCTCAGTGGATGACCATGCGCATTTTGCTCAATGAGAGAGTTTAAATCCGTCTGCTGTCTTCAGTTCTGTGAGAATTTAAAACACACGAATGAATAAATTGCCATGTAAAGTTCCCACAAGTGTCCATAAAGTCCTGTACAAGGCCTTGGTTCAGGTTCATGAGCAGCAACTTAAGTAATAGATAGAAATGGTGATTAAGTAGAAAGAGCACGAGAGCTGTAATCTGTATGCAGTAGCTAATTTATTTCTGCATATCCTTTATTCATCATTCAATTTTCTATTTCGGATGATACATTCCCAACTCTGCTTTTGGCTGTTGCTGCCAGGATTTCGGGAAGTGCCCTCGTCTGCGTCTCTTCACTCAGGAGTACATCCTGGCTCTTAATGAGCTCAACGGTGGAATGGAGGTGGTCAAGAAGTTTATTCACAGGTGAGCATGTGCTGCTATAAATCTGTAATCCGTGACTCAATAATTCAGGCTACAGCCTGTATTTAAAGATGCGGTGAGGTGGGATTTAATTGCCACAGCTGTAGCTCGCGGTCAGGATGGCAGGATGTTTAAAAAGGGGGGGAAAACGTTTTTGGGGCATTGCCTTCAATACTGGGTAAACATGCCAGAGCAGTCTACTGGAAACCAGAAGTGAGGCTACGGCGAGCCTGAGGAGAGGCCGCGTGTTCAGCTGAGCTTTATTGAGATGAAAGTTTAAGAAAAAGAGAAAAATGTTGCCAAACCATCAGATTGTATTTATTTTATCAATAATATAACATCGAGTTTGATGACGCTGTATGTAGAGTGTGTGAGGTGTGTGTTTCTTGTCCGCTTGTCCTCGTGGTAGGAACTGGGCACCAACGTATATCCTCACTCTGCAAGCTCTTTGAAATCTCATAATAGACAATATAATAACACATAAGTAGCACATTTGTTTTTTATTTGAATGATTCACAATCCAAGAGGAAGTGAATATAATTTGAAGCCAAAGGCCATTGGAGAAAATGCAGCACACTGCAGATATTTCCCGTACGCAAGGAGGAACTGAATCTGTGTGAAAACCAAAGAGCGGTAGGCCAGCAGGCCAGCGTGACCTTTCTCCTCACTGCGTGACACAAGCCACTCACTTTTACCAACCTCTACACTTCCTGGAACTGCCGACTAGTATTTTGAGCTAAATCGGTAGCATTTCTGAGCTAACACTGTCATCGTCTTGTCCTTATCATCTCCAGTGTGGCAGGTGTAGCCCGCTAGCATTCCTAGCTATCCTTTACAGGTTAGTGACTGGCATTCCTAAAGAATTCAATTCAATTCAATTCAATTCAATTCAATTCAATTCAATTCAATTCAATTCAATTCAATTCAATTTTATTTATATAGCGCCAAATCACAACAAAAGTCGCCTCAAGTCGCTTCATAGATACAGAGAAAAACCCAACAATCATATGACCCCCTATGAGCAGCACTTTGGCGACAGTGGGAAGGAAAAACTCCCTTTTAACAGGAAGAAACCTCCAGCAGAACCAGGCTCAGGGAGGGGCGGGGCCATCTGCTGTGATTGGTTGGGGTGAGAGAAGGAAGACAGGATAAAGACATGCTGTGGAAGAGAGACAGAGGTTAATAACAGATATGATTCAATGCAGAGAGGTCTGTTAATACATAGTGAGTGAGAAAGGTGACTGGAAAGGAAAAACTCAATGCATCATGGGAATCCCCCGGCAGCCTACATCTATTGCAGCATAACTAAGGGAGGATTCAGGGTCACCTGGTCCAGCCCTAACTATATGCTTTAGCAAAAAGGAAAGTTTGAAGCCTAATCTTAAAAGTAGAGATAGTGTCTGTCTCCCGAATCCAAACTCAAGATCCAAATTCAAGTATACAGTGTTTTGTTTAAGTGCAGGTGAGGCTGTACCCCCAGAAAGCTCGTGCACAGTTACCATGTAGTACATGTAGACGGGTATCGTTAGACTCACACTGGATTTAGAGAAGTTGCAAGTCGTCCTCTGACCTGCACGTTTGTTTTGCAGCATGCACGGGCCCACGGGCCAGTGCCCTCACCCACGTGTCCTGCCAAACCTGGTGGCAGTGTGTCTGGCTGCCATTTATTCCTGTTATGAGGAGTTCATCAACAGGTCAGTGACGCCCATATCCACACGCAAACAGCATCTGCTTCTTCTTCTGCTTCTCGTCTTTTCCCTGAACCGCACTCATTTCATAAACGCTTACTCGTCTTACCACCTTCACATCCGTCCTTCTCTTCTTTCCACTTACACTTGTCGTTCCATCATCTCAGAGTTTTCACTTTGCACTCTTTATACTAGAGAAAGCTCACTGCACAGCATTGCTTCTAAGGCTCCTTTCTGCTGCTGCTCCCGCAGAAGTTATTCTGTTGTTTGCCTTCACGTTGTCATTGATTAGACAAACACATGACTGGTAATTTCCCACATCTTGTAGGACTAATATGAAGGAAACGATACAAACACCAATTTGCAGATGTTACCAGGAAAGCAGACGGTAACTGTTTCGATCATCAGACCACATTATGCCATTTATAGCCCTAAACTAATCTGCAATGTTCCAGAGTGCCACAGAAATACATGAGCAATTATATACAAAAGAATAAATGGAAAGTAATTAAATACATAAGCTGATTATGTTTATTAAGAAGAATAACCTGAGGTTTGTTGGGTTCTTGCAGTTTCCAGTTTTGCTTCTTATTAAATGCAGCTCATTGCTTATGGATGCTGTGGCATCAGCCGTTGGTGTGTGGATTTAACATTCAACATCAGCATTTTGGTTTTTATTTATTTTAGAACTATTTTTTGAAATGTGTCTTTCTGGTGTTCCCCATCTGGACTCTTCGGTGCTTTCAGGGCCCTCTCAGCTCATTATCACCATCCCTTTAGCGCTGTTCACCCCCGAGAGGAGCCACTTTTTCCAAAGCGCTAACCCACGAAGGAGCTGTCACTCCAGGAAACCTCGCTTCTGCCTCCAGCTACGCCTCACCTGCGTCTCTCATCTGTGCTTACGCTTTTTCATGCACGCTCTCCAGCATGACCGATGTTTTCCTCTCTTGCTCGTTGCAGTCGGGACAACTCCCCCAGCCTGAAGGAAATCCGAAACGGCTGTCAACAGCAGAACGACCGCAAACCCCCGATGCCGCTACGCCTGCTGCGGCCCGAACCCCCGACGCCACCTCCCGCCACCATCCTACCGCTCTCTACCACCCCCAGTCCTCCTCAGCCACCTCCCCCAGCCCCCACTAACCCCGTGGCTCCAACCATCCCCATCTCCTCTCCGACGTCCTCCCTGCCGCTCTCTCCTCCTCCCTCCGTCGTCAACTCCAGCGAGATCCTGGTGGAGCTAGAGCGGAACAACAATTCGGCAAACACCAAGCGGAAGGGCGGGCCGACGAGGGGCGACAGCGAACCCAACCTCATCGACTGTCTGCTGGTCAGCCCGGCCGTCAACACGCTCTCCATCCAGCTGCCGGCGCAGGCTGACCGAGTGCTGGGCTGCTTCGCTCTCATCCTCAAGATGCTGTGAGTTAATGCGTCAGTGCCGTAGCACGCCAAAACCATTTTTCTCCGGGTTGGCAGGGTGACACTGACTCTGCGTTCTTGCTTTGTGACTGTTGCTGTAGGTCAGACTATGACGACTGGAGACCTGCTCTGGCCAGCCTGCTGCAGCCCATCCCCTTCCCTAAAGAGTGAGTGTTCATCATAGATAATGTAGCATATGTTGCACGCTGCAAATATAATAGGATATGCAAATTTAAAAAAACAGATAAAACCACCATGATGTCACCCAATGGTTTGAACAGGCTCCATTCATAAACACATATTAGCTGAGTGGGGCTAAATGTGTGGAATTAGCGATGGTAAGACAGCGTAGACACATTTCAGCAGATTAAAGCAACTTTAGTATCCAGTTTGATTCAATTCAATTCAATTCAGTTTTATTTATATAGCGCCAAATCACAACAAAAGTCGCCTCAAGGCGCTTCATAGATACAGAGAAAAGCCCAACAATCATATGACCCCCTATGAGCAGCACTTTGGCGACAGTGGGAAGGAAAAACTCCCTTTTAACAGGAAGAAACCTCCGGCAGAACCAGGCTCAGGGAGGGGCGGGGCCATCTGCTGTGATTGGTTGGGGTGAGAGAAGGAAGACGGGATAAAGACATGCTGTGGAAGAGAGACAGAGATTAATAACAGATATGATTCAATGCAGAGAGGTCTGTTAACACATAGTGAGTGAGAAAGGTGACTGGAAAGGAAAAACTCAATGCATCATGGGAATCCCCCGGCAGCCTACGTCTATTGCAGCATAACTAAGGGAGGATTCAGGGTCACCTGGTCCAGCCCTAACTATATGCTTTAGCAAAAAGGAAAGTTTGAAGCCTAATCTTGAAAGTAGAGATGAAAACACCCACCATCACTTTGCCTTCAGATACCAAACCTTTTCGTACCAGAGCTTTCATTTTTCCTCTGTTTTCACATATTCACATTCACTCTCTCATCCAGTCATTCATCTTAATCTGAATGACCAAGACAAAAAAGGACAGAACTCGGATTTAGAGAAAAATCTCCAAAAAACATCTTTTTCTTATTAAAAATGTGTCGAACTATCAAAAAGTATTGTATGAGTTAGAATGCTGGACAATATAATTTATGTTATTGATGATGAAAGACCAAAAAGCACCTTGTCTGTGAAGGTTCTCAGTCATCCAGGTCATCGTAGTCTAAGGAGCTTGGAAAGAAAAGCGTCTGGACTTCTTTAAGTTACTTGAAGACGTTTCACCTTCATCCGAGAAGCTTCTTCAGTTCTAAGGTCAAATGGTGGAGAGTCCCAGATATAAACCTAGTGGGAGTTTCCCCCCACAGAGGGACAAAAGGACCCCCTGATGATCCTCTAATCGCCTGAGCCAAGGTGTGGAACTGGGTGTGGGTCCCAATCAGCCAGAGTTTCGGGTGAGTTCATTGTGAAACCTGGCCCCACCTTATCTTGGCTCAGGCAATTAGAGGATCATCAGGGGTCCTTTTGTCCCTCTGTGGGGGGAAACTCCCACTAGGTTTATATCTGGGACTCTCCACCATTTGACCTTAGAACTGAAGAAGCTTCTCGGATGAAGGTGAAACGTCTTCAAGTAACTTGAAGAAGTCCAGACGCTTTTCTTTGCAAGCTCCTTTGACCAAAAAGCACCTTGTGTTCGTGGAGGCCACTGAACCTGCGGTTCTTTAAGGTGCCACAGATAAATACAACAACATAAAACGATACGACCGAGACAAAAACTGTGGGATTTTGTAAATATAATAATAAAAGTGAATTCACTGTGTAATTGTGTAACTTTATTAGCAGCGTCCTCCTGAAAATGCACCAACGACATTCAGAGTAACATCCTCCTCTCTGGTCGCTATGGTAACGCGTAAATATTTCTTTCAAAATAAGACGCACAACCACAACACGGGAAAGACCCAGGCAAACCGAGTTAACGGTAAAAACGCTGAAAACCATAAATTTCACACCGGAGCCTCAACTGTCGCGGCCCGGTACCAAACGACTCACAGACCGGTGGGGGCCGCTGCACTACACAGAGCGCTGGGGACTGCTCCAAACAGCAGAGAATTTGGGGTTCCTGCTGTGGGAACGTCAATTAAAACCAAACGTGTGCCTCTGGGGCTGAAACTGAAGCTGTGCGGAAGCCCGACAAAAGCTGCAGTTCCTGTTGTGGCCACTAGAGCCTGGTTGCAAAAACAAGCCAGTCCCCACAGACTCGCTGTCGCTGTCTCTCAGGCTGTGCACATATTTCTGATGAGGACCCGCGGGGGTGTCACTGCTGACGTGGTGAGGTACATTACCGTGCTTCCCAAAGGATCGCAGACTAGGGTGGGGGGCGGATTCCTACCCCCAGCGAGCCCGCTGTTGTTAGGCATAAGTAGCCCAGAGCTGTCTTTGTAATTGGCTGCCTGATCCCGAGCTTCATTAATGGCAACTAGACAACAACTTGTTGTTTGGTTAACTGGGGAACCCACCTGCGCCACTGTTACCTGGCTGATGTCTTCAGGCGTCATTAGGAAAAGCAACAATATTCCCCAGAAGCCTTTAGCTTTGGACAGAGTGAGTCATCTCGTACAAAGTGAGAAGCATATGCATGCAGAGGACTAATTAACACACGACAAGTTGTTATTCACACGTTAATGATTCCATAATTATCATCCCATACTACACCAATAATGTTTTTTTAATAGCTATATGAAGTATTTTTAAATAATACTTTTTAAATGATATTTGAACTGCTTCACTGTGGGATCTTCTTGCTTTGTTTTCGTGCTCCCGCCGTTTCAAAACGTCTGGAAACGCCGCGATCTGCCAGCCAAAGCTTCTCTGATAGGCAAACGAAGCAACAGAAGCTGTTTGGTTAACCAGTGACGCTTCTTTCCACTCGACACTTTTCAGCGACCAGCATCGAAATTCTTTACTGCTAGCCTAAACATGTTTTGCGAGGTCACAGCGACCTTTATCTTTGACCGCCAAGATCTAATCGTTCATCCTTGAGCCGAGTGAATGTTTGTGGCCGTCTGGCAGTCACAGACATGACTGAGATGAGAACGAAACATTCTCTGTGAAATCTGTTGAATAAGGTGGAAACGGGATGTTTTATGCTGTAAAAACGAACAAATATGTAAACACGAGCTTTCGGTGCATTCCACGTTATTGTGCACCAGCTAATTATCGTCATGGCTACAAGAAAAGACTGTCAGTTGTAAGGATTTATGTATCAGGACATCAGATGCACTTGATTAAGGCTCCATTAAAGCAGAGGTATCGGCAGTTTGCAGTTCTGGAGCGGTCAGGTGTGTGTTAACACAACGCCAAGGAGGAAAGACATCAGCGCTCATCTCAGAGGAGCAACAGTTGCTGTGCATCAATCTCAGAAAGTTATAAGGCCGTTTCCAAACAATCTGTAATCCATTGTTGTACAGTGAGAAAGATTCATGACAAAAAAGTCAAGGCAATCTTCAAAGGTTAAGATAAAAGGTTAAAATACAGTTAATTGAATAAGTAGGGCTTCTTTGGAAGGCAGGAGAACGCCTCTTCTCTCTGAAGAACACGGCAGCATAGCTCAGGCTTGCAAAGCTACATCGCAGAAAACGATTACATTACTACATTACTAAAGCATTTGAATTCGATTTTGTTTAACACATGCTGGCACAGTGTAACATGTCAGGTTTTCTTGGATGTACTTTCCTCATTTTAAGACCCGTTAAGGATTAGATCATTTATTAAGTGTCGATATGTAAAAATCTTCCAATAGAAAGTTTGTGCTTTCTCTTTACTGCGCTTGTATATTTACAGCGACGCACTGATGAGCACCAACATGGTTTTTCCTAGAAAAATGGCCCTCCGTGTCTTCCCTGTACTTTCCACCCATGGTTGCATTGTTATGACAACAGTGGGGGGGGCGTTCAGTAGCTATGATCCATCTTTTACAGATGGTCTCTGGTTGTCATTGGCTCCTCACAAGAATCGGATCCACTCTGCAGAGCCTGTGGCATATTTTTATAGAGGAAACGAGTGCGAAGCTCACACTGAGTCAAGTAATTCATTCATGACTTTCTGTGCAGTTGTGCATTGTAACAAAAATGCACAGTTGTCCCAGAATCCCTGGATTCATCTCCCAGCTCATCACGGTGTCTCGGCACGCCATTTGGGAATCGCCGATAACAAACAGTTCATAGAAGACATGCGTACGCGTGCAGGGAAAGTCCTAATGAGCTCTGCACTCCCTCTGCATGTGGACCGTATCCACCAACACAAAGTAACACCATGCCTCTGTGTCAGCAGCTTTACATCGCCGTTAGAGAGAGCGCAGACGTGACGTCAGCTTCCAGAAAGGCACGGATGTGCCGTAAAGATCAGCTCTGAGTCACGCTGCATTTAGAAATGCGTTCCTGTACTTAAGGCTGTAACACCTCACATGTCTCTGTCTTCTCTGCAGGGCTCTTGCACACGCCAAATTCACAAAGTAAGTAACCGAGACGTGCTCCTGATAAACGAGGTGAAGTCGAGCTTTCAAACAAACTGACCTTTGATATTTCTGTCTCTAAACAGGGAGCTGAAATATGTCATTCAGAGGTTTGCAGAGGACCCTCGGCAGGAGGTGTGTGTGTGTGTGTGTTCAGGTTGATCTCTGCTTTAAGCCTAAGAAAGGAGAGTCACCCTGTATGTGTGCTCTCCAGGTCCACTCCTGCCTGCTCAGCGTGCGTTCAGGGAAAGATGGCTGGTTCCAGCTCTACAGTCCAGGAGGCGTGGCCTGTGATGACGACGGAGAGCTCTTTGCCAGTATGGTGAGTGTATGAACACACATGCGCACACGTAAGCATCGACACAGTCATGCTGAACTGTAACGTGACCCACCTCCTGCTCTTCCTCCTCCAGGTTCATATCCTGATGGGCTCCTGCTATAAGACCAAGAAGTTCCTCCTCTCTCTGGCTGAGAACAAGCTGGGCCCCTGCATGCTGCTGGCCCTCCGTGGAAACCAAACCATGGTGGAGGTGGATGATTTTCAATCTTTCTACCTTATAACCATGAATTATGTCCTGCAATCCTAAATATATACACATTTTGCAGTTTTGTGTCTTTTTGTGGATTCTTTGGGTCACTGTGGGGTGTTTTTGGTCTTATCTCAACACATCTCTGTAATTTATCACTTTCTGGTTGTACGTTTTCACATTCTGGTCATCCTGCTCATGTCTCTGTCTCTTGGTGGACACTTTTGACCACATTTCTGAGGCCATTTTTTATCTCTTTGTTTTTGTTTGTGGTCAGTTAGTGTCACCGCAGTAGTTTGTGTACAGATTTTGTTTTATTCTTTATCACTTTATAGATTTTCTGCATCACATTTGGTTTGTTGCTCCTCAGCCTCACTTTCCAGTTGTTTCCTCACTCTAGTAACTTTTTTTTGGCCACACTGTGGCCATATCTGTCTCACTTTTAAGTCACTTTACCTCTTTATGTGGATGTTTCCAGTCTCGTTTGAATCATTTCTTCTTTTAAAATGAGTATTTATTGCTATATTGTCTTGTTTTTGTTCATTTCTCCACATCTCTCTTTCTGATCATTTCATTATTCTGGACATTTTGACTCTTTGCGGTCGTTTTGCATGGCATTCTGGTCATTTTATTCTCACCTTAGTCTCTGTTTAGTCCACCCATGTGCAGTTTGGGAGTTTATTATTACTTTCTGGCATGGCTGTAGCTCAGGAGGTAGTTTAGGTCATTGACTAATTGGTGGTTCGATCACTGGCTGCTCCAGTCTGCATGCCAAAGTATCCTTGGACAACATGCTGGACGCCAAGCTGCTCT
Source organism: Neolamprologus multifasciatus (assembly GCF_963576455.1). Lineage (NCBI taxonomy): Eukaryota > Metazoa > Chordata > Actinopteri > Cichliformes > Cichlidae > Neolamprologus > Neolamprologus multifasciatus. Next base: position 2,851,713 of record NC_140445.1, on the reverse strand, counting down.
AAAAGGATTAATTGGAGGGTGAATGTGAGTCTTAGACATAGAAAAAAGTACTTGTGTGAATTTTGTGTGAGTCAGGTTGAGGAGATTAAGAGTAGAAAATCCATTTACCAACACTGGGCTGCACTACGTGTTGGTTTCATCACATGTTCTGGTGTCTGTGAAGGTTCTCAGTCATCCAGGATGAAGGTGAAACGTCTTCAAGTAACTTAAAGAAGTCCAGACGCTTTTCTTTGCAGCTCCTTTGACCACATGTTCTGGTGTTTCAGTACATCAGCAGCTTTAACTTGTGCACGACATGTTTCCAGATCCTGTGTCTGATGCTGGAGTACAACATCATTGAAAATAAAGACACCCAGCTGCAGATCATCTCCACCCTGGAGAGCACCCAGGTGGGGCTCCGCATGTACGAGCAGCTCTGCGACCGACAGAGAGAGCTCAAAGAGCTGGTGAGTTCCACCTCTCGCTCTCATTATTTAGTAGGAGCGCCGAGGCCTGCAGCCGGCGCACGGAAAAATAAAGTCACCAGCTTCTCATTACCGCAAATTCATGTGTCGTCAGTAACGCATGTGACCTGGCTGTAGATAATTGTCAGTCTGCAATTCTAACACACTGTGCTGGTTGTTGACAGTGTGAGAGGTCATGCACACATTAGGGACAAAAGGAAGACATAAGGTGCATTTACACGCATCCACGTGTCAAATATTATGTGTATGAACACGTTTGGATGTAAAATCCTGCCGTTTACTCTAAAAATCTTTGGAGGTTGTCGTTTTTTCTTCCTTCAGAGCAGCAGCAGAGACGCGTGTTAGGAGAACCTGATGATAGCTAGAATCTGCAGAAAGTACATGCATGTGAAACTGCCAGTGTGCTTACAATGTATGGTTGTCACACACTTTTCAAATTCACAGTAAAGTTTAGACTCTTGTACTCTCCTCCAATTATAAAAGTTTGTGTTTTTTAGTATATATTTGATATGAATGTCACTACATTTCCTGAGACGATTTACACAACACACATTTTATATTTAAAAATCTGAAAAAGATGGCATGTTATGGAAGCAAAGCAGTCTAAATCTGTAAAATTAACAACTTTATATTAAAAAAAAGCGTCTGCTTGTTACTGCTGTCATAGTTCTGTTAAAATAAGCGATAAAACAACACATTTATCTAATATTTGCTTAACATACGTCATTTATGCCGATATGTAGACTCCATTTATTTGCAATTCAAATAAACAAGTCTATATCCCAAAACTTATCTCGCCTCCTATTTAAAAGGCCAGCTGATTACAGCGGTACACCGTTATCTCTCAATAAACTCGAAATGCAGTGTTACATAATTGAATAAAATGAGAATAGAGCTAAAACAAAATGTGCTGCCGTTTAAGATTAAAACGTAATAATCTGTCTCCCAATTGATGACGCAGAACTTAATGTCATCAGCAGGTCATTGCTGTGCAGGCCAACAGAAACACCACGTTTATGTTACGTAGGAGAATAAGTTTTTATCAGTGGTTCTAACTGAAGCAGGATGGGAAGCATTTTTAAAGCATCTTATTGCTGAAATTAAACACGAGGTGCTCAGAGACGCCTCAGTGGGAAACGCCTGCAGCTGCTCACACGTGCCATCTACTGTTAGCAACGATTCCTGCAAGGCCTCAAGCTCAGACGCCATCTTTCTTTCTATTTTCTCCTCAGCAAAGAAAAGGAGGCCCTACCCGGCTGACTCTGCCCTCCAAGTCCACGGTGAGATTGCACTGCTGACACAGTCTTGGAAAAGACGCAAAACTCTTGATTTGACTCTTACAATAACCTGTCATCACCTCTCTAGGATGCGGACCTGGCCCGCCTGCTCAGTTCAGGTTCTTTTGGGAACTTGGAGAACCTGAGCCTGGCTTTCACCAATGTCACCAGTGCCTGTGCTGAGCAGCTCATCAAGCTGCCTTCACTCAAACAGCTCAACCTCTGGTCCACACAGGTAAACGGACCCAACACAAACAGCTGCACAAGAAAATCATGACCGTCTATGAGTCTACAGATGCCTAACAGCTGCCCTTTCCTTGCTTTGTTCCATGCTTCAGTTTGGGGATGCAGGACTGAGGTTGTTATCCGAGCATCTGGCCTGCCTTCAGGTTCTGAACCTGTGTGAGACTCCCGTCACTGATGCGGGTCTCCTGGCGCTCAGTTGTAAGACATCTTGCATAGGAAGCATTTTTATGACACAGTGAATGTCCTTGATAGTGTGTGTGTGTCAACTCTAAGTGCAAATGTCTGTTTCAGCCATGAAGAGTCTGTGCAGCCTGAACATGAACAGCACCAAGCTCACAGCAGACACATACGAGGACCTCAAGGTAATTCAGTCAGTGTTAAAGGTTCTTTAAAGGTTTCTGCTGTTCTGTTTCTGTGTGGCACCTAATGCTAAATGAAAGCCACCAACACCTGACCCCACGATGGCTAAAACTGTGCTTTACTGACAGCTAAAGTCAATTAGATCATTTAACATTAAGCTGCACAATCCCTCGAGGCGGTCGAGGCAGTATCGTCACATAATAAAACTGAATCTGAGGAATATTTTGATTTTGATTCTTGGCTGAGCTTTTTAACCAGCTGCTTAAAGCTCTGCTTTTCCACTATGTAACTGCACCAGAAATTCCCATCCACTGTTTATTCTTCCTCTCACATGGAGTGCAGCTCGCGAGCACTAACAATGCTCGGAGGGGTCATTTGTTTACTTTTGGGCAGCGCATCAGCAGCTGCTAGCATCTCCTCCTCGTGTGCCTTCATAGCCTGGCTGTACTCAGCAGTGTGTTTTTGTCACCAGTGGTGAAACGAGTTGTTTTCACCTCTTGTAGGAACAGTTTTCTTGCCAGTGATTGTGCTGCCTTGAAGGGTGTTTAGGTAGCTCTCGCTCTCAGACATGCCTGGGCTTGCGTTGTTGTTGTGCATGCTAAGGAGCTTAGTGTGTTCTGTCCTTTCTCCAATTTCCTTCAATGCACATATTAAACAAACATGTAGGACTGCTTTCTTCCACTTGCACAGTATCTCTAAAATTAGAACCATCCTGTCTCAGAGTGACGTAAAATCCTTCTCATCACATACAAGGTCTTGAATATTCAGGCCCCGTCTTATCTTAAAGACTTCGTCGTACCGTATCACTCCATTAGAGCACTTCCCTCTCACACTGCGGACTTACTTGTGGTTCTGGTGACCCTCAATCCTCCCTTTGCTGCACAGCACTAGGCTGCTGGGCTTCTCGTGATGCACTGAGTGTTTCTCGTTCAGTCTGCTCTTGTAGGAACAGTTTTCTTGCCAGTGATTGTGCTGCCTTGAAGGGTGTTTAGGTAGCTCTCGCTCTCAGACATGCCTGGGCTTGCGTTGTTGTTGTGCATGCTAAGGAGCTTAAACACAGCTTTGTCGATGTTGCTGACTCACCTTTATCACTGGGACTAAAGCTAAAATATTGACAAACAGTAGTAAAATAGTTAGTGTACTACTTCCTGTTTCCGTGTTTCACAGCTCTCTGAGCTCAGCTGCACTTATCGCTATTAAAGACTGCTCTCTGCTGGTGTTTTTCATGCAACACATCAGTGCATCTCCATCAGTTGTTTGGTGCTTTAGTTAGTTATTGTATACCCTCCACTGAATCTTTAAGCACAGTTATGAATGAAATCCCTCCATGAGCCTGGTTCTGCTGGAGGTTTCTTCCTGTTAAAAGGGAGTTTTTCCTTCCCACTGTTGTCAAGTGCTTGCTCATAGGAGAGTCGTTTGATTGTTGGGGTTCTTTCTTTATTATTGGACCTTTATCTTATAATTTAAAGCGCCTGTTTGAATTTGTTGCTGTTTAAATAAAACTGATCTCAACTGAAGTGTATGTTGTTTGTGTTCCTCTCCAGGCCAAACTGCCTAACCTGAAGGATGTTGATGTTCGGTACACTGAAGCATGGTGATCGGCCGAGCTTTCAGCAGCCCCTTTACATGCCGAGACACACACTGCACACGATCACACACTGCACACAAGCTCACACACACATTACATCGACGCCATCATCACACCAGGAACCCTATCATCACCCGGCCTGAGGATCACCCCGTCTGATTAGACGCTTGCTATGAGGAGGAGCCGTCACCTGTTTCATCACCGATCCCACAAAGTGACACCGTCACCGGGAAGGAACTTTGTGAAACTCGTCGCTCCTCTTACCTCGAAGGCCCTTGTTGTTTTTTTGTGTTTTCTTTACAAACGACATCAGAGAACGAGAGGACCCGATGTACTGAAATACTGGAACCCTGCTCTCTGTCCGTACCCTTTGCCCCGTCCTTTCATACGTAGTCTCTCAGTTTTTATAATCACTCTTTTTTTTTTTTTTCCCTCTCTGCGTGTGCACCTCATAATGAAATCCCGAATCGAGGAAGGCTCCACCTCCCCGGAGCCTCTCGCTGGCGTTTGCCCCTCATGGAACGAAGGCTGGACGCAGCAGCTCGCCTTCCAGTTCGTCTTTGATCCGATCCACGATGTAGCTCTCCCGACGGACGCGGTCAACTGTCATCGAGTCCTCGCTCTCTCTTCGCTGTCAGTTTTCAGGATCAAATTCCGGCCTTTTCCAATCTTTCACTGGGAAAATGAGGTGCTACCTCAGAGAAAAGAAGACTGTGCCTACTCCTCATGTACAACTCGCGAGAAGGAGAAAAAGAAAACAAAAACGGTTTTTATCAACTTGAATTAACATATTTTTCCAGACATCTGTGCTTTCATATATTGTGTCTTTCTATAGAAAACATAAGGAGATGCCCACCTCCCTCCCCATCACCTCCCCAACGATGACATTTTGGGACCTCTGCAGGAATGTCAAGGGTGATGGCAATATGTGGTCCTTTTTAAATTGCCTTCAGTGTGCGTGCTGAAGCTCTCCTGTTTCTATTTAATAGGACAGTTGTGTAGCAGTAGCTGGGTGGTCTGGGACTGACTGATATTTATAAGTTGTCTTTAAAACCTCTGACACATTGTCTTTCCTGGATTTCGTTGGGAGGTATCAAATTACACAGCTATTTGGGTTTTTTGCATCGCATTATCCAAGAAGCCCTCGCAGATCGGCACCGCACATGGACGTCCGTGTACCAAAGCCGCGGTGGCAAACTTCAGAGTGGACTTCTGAAATCGGACCTGTTTAAACCAGACCCATCACCAGCTGAGAGTTGTATATTTTCATATCCCCCCTTTGCTCTCGTTTTTGGTCCCCGCCGTGCAGGTGCTTTGGGATGCGTTTGAAGCAAAGAACTCGCCAAACGTCTTTACTCTGCTTTGTTTTTTTGAGGCAAACCTGAGCGTGGTGTCGCCCCCCTTGACGCCGTTTGCCTCTCCGACCCCCTTTTCTGATTGGAGGAGTCGCAGTGCCTCTGGCGGATGAGTCACTTGTCTTTTTACCTGTTCCCACGACCTGTTTTGAATCACTCTGCTGTATTTATATTACGCCATATCACGTGGATGACATTTTTAGGCTAATTCTTATCAGAGGATGGGACAAAATTCTTGTACATATTCGATCACAATAAGGGACGAGTAATCGGGGAGGGTGGGGCACCTTCTATTTGCCTGTGTACATTCCCTCAAAGTGTTGCCTGTTTGTTGTGGCAGCGTTTCATACGATGTGGTAACTGCCCTGACACACTGCAAGTCTGTCAGAATCGATCTCCCCGTGTGCGCGTGGTTTGGGCGGATTTGTCTTGGAAACTCAAGGCAAGCGCAACTGCATCCATCCATTTTATTTATTCGTGTCGACCTGGGCGACGCTCCAGATGCTTGTTGAATCAGAGGACAGGACGCCGTCCGCTACGAAGCGCTTTGTTTCCTATTTATTGGGTGCCACGACAGGTTTCTGTTTGGCCTGTAGGTGCGGTTTGTGTACGGCCATCTTCGGGTCTAGCTTTAGGACATCGTGCTCTTTTTTCATATCCTGTATGATGTACATATGAGTGTATATAGTCGTCTTCTTCCTTTCTCTCTTTGAACCATTTTTGAATCCTCGCCCTTCTTCATCTCCTTTGTTTTTCTCTCAGCCTCTTCTTCGGCTGTTGTTGCCTTCATCTTAATGTGTGTGTGGTTTTTGTTTTTCTTCTTTTCACACAAAGTGCTCTGTAATCTAAAAAAACCTGTTTTCAATGCGTGTTATATTTTATGTTTCTCTCATTCGATCACTTTAATCAAACATTTGTTTCCGGTGTTTTTGTTGTTTTAAGGTTTTTTGCACGTAAACGTTGCCGCGTCATCGGATATGTTTTTGCGTTATTTTGTAATTTTGTTTTGTAAGAATACCATAAAGGGTTTGATCACTATCTCACCAGGTTGAGGACTGAAATGGAGAGATCCCATCCGGCTGTTTTGTGATTGGTCGTAGCCAGGATCTACCCATGAGCCTGCTGTCTGAGGCGGTTAAAGCTTTGTTCATGTTGATTTTCTAAAACGGCCAACAACACTTGGCGCCTTTGGACTGAAGCCGAGATTTAATCATTTAAACGATGGCCATTTTTTATACCACGAATCGTATCGTATGTGGACGCTGACTGTGATCATATTAAATAAAGTTGGTGATTCCACACATCAGCGAACCGATGATTCAGTCTGATTTTACTGCAGCTGTTTTTATCCCCGATGGTTTCGAAGGATGAACGGTTTGACTCTATTTTAAGAGTGACGTGAAGAATCCTGATATAAGATCCTGATATCACGTTTATCTGGTTGACGTGAAGCCACAGCCATCGGCTGGTTAGCTCGGCGTATCAGGAGAAATGGTTACCTTGACTTTATCGAAAGGTAAAATAGTCCTTCCAATACAGAGTTTCAGATAATGAGGTATGTGCTTTTTTCTGGTCTAGGGTCTTTATGATGTCATGCTGGAGGGGGGAGGAGCTAAAACAGACTAGAAGGGTTTTCTCGCGCTGCTTCCAAGGCACACAAAGGACGGGGGAAGAAGTCTAAATGGATCAAAACTCCAGCTACGCTATTATTTTAACCTCCTAAGACCTGAACTCTTCCACAGCAGCATTTTTAATTTCTCTTTGATATTTGGGCAGATTGGGGCCCAATTTTTACCTGATTTTGTTTCTAAGAAAAATCAGAGCCACAAATGAGGATATTAGTTTAAAGTTTTGATAGAACAGTAGCCGTATAACGTCCTTGTAAGTGGATATCAGGCCCTTGTAGAGCAAAATTTAGTATTTAGTCTAAATAACCCAAAATATGATGTCCACATATGTGGACGCCAGGTCCTAGGAGGTTAAACATCCTTGTTGCTAGAACAGTGTGCTTGTGGCCTTTATGGGGGTTGTTACAAAGTGCACGACTAATGCTATTAAAATAAGATAAAGCAGGAAAACAAACATCACCCGGTGGTCTCCAGATTGTGATGCAGCTTTTAGGCTACAAGCAACCTGCAACACAACACTGAGCTTCAGTGCAACGTAGGATCTTTTTCCTCCAGAGACTGTAATAGCAGGGAAACTGGCTGAGGTAACGAGCTTGGCTGTAGCTTCACCCTTAATCCCAGAGGTAATTCATCAAACTTGGCGTGAAAGCAGATGAGCACATTTCCCACAGTGGGCTGTTTTGGGCCACGTTGACTTGTCCAAACTATGAGCCTGGGGTCCAGCATGTTGAGATTATTATTATGTTTCTTTCTTTTATTTTTTAAGTGTTACTATAGAACATGTGCTGGTTGAAAAGTACCGTCTCTCCTGTTTCCTGTGGAGCTCACTGAGCTTTCCTCCCCGTTCATCTGTCACCTTTTTTAAATAAAAAAACCCATTTTTTTTGTAAAGTTTCTACCACACCTGCGTCATGTACAGCTGTGCTCGAGTCTTAACTGTTATGGAAGGAACAGGGTCAGACAAACCTGACAGACTGAAAAAAAAATGCAACTACTTCAACTTTATTTCCCATTCCTTGTAGTAAAATCATTTTGTTGGCAGCTGGAAAAGGGGCGCCCGTCATGTTTCTCTCTCTTTTTCAGTCTTTCGGTCGCATTGATCTGCTTCTCCTGCCGAGTTATTATTATTATTGCTGCTGCTGCTCTGTGGCTGTTGTAATAAAAATACAAAAGATCTTCAACAGGAAAATAACAACTATGATGTGAAATAATTTCAATCAAAAATAAATTGTCTGTGAATATGTTATCAACCGGGTGTGTTTTTTCTTTTCTTCGTGTTATTATATCAGTGTAATGGTGGAGGACACGTTTCCCTCGTCTTTTTGGACAGTTTCTTCTCATTTAGCTGGAGTCAGAGTCACTGCTGCTTGCATGAGATGATACCTGGACCCCACAGAGGTTTGCCAGAAGCCCATTTATTCTTCTCTGGTATATCTCTTCAGCCTTTTTCTCAGCGCTTGCAGCCTTTGTTTGGTAGCATCTAGAGCCTGTGTTATGGACATCTCGCTGTACCTCATTTTGACACCCTTCTGCAACTCGCATCAACGTCTTTCCAGCCTTTGTCTTCCTCTGCTTGCATCCTTGATCTTATACCCAAGTGGTTGTAGAGCAGTAGTGGTTTCAGTGATGCTGGTAGTGGCAGTAGCGGTTTTTGATACAGGCGACACGGGCGGTTGCCCGGGGCGGCATCGTGGTGGGGGCGGCATCACGGGCATCGGCAAAAAAAAAAATTTGCTCATACTCATGCTGCCCCGACGTCAGCCAGCGCATATTGGGAATGGTACAGGCACCGATCGGTTTTCTATCACCCATTTACTGGGGGTAAGGGCGCCCTCCGTTTGCGAGGTGCGCCTGCTGCTTGCGGCACAGGGAGGAGAGGGCGGGGCGGCGGGGGATTCTCTGGCTGGCTGAAGCAGCATCTAATAACCAACTCGCAAAATAAAACAAAATAAAAACAAAACAACAAACACCAGACATCATGATACAGACTTATAATTTGCACCGATGATTTTTCGAAATTCTGTACACGAAAAGTGAGCGCGAGAGCCCTCGGTGCGCCTGCTCGCTGCTGAAGTCAAAGTAAACTTTATTGTCATCTCCGCTACAGACAGTCCAGTTTATAGAGAGACGAGACGACGAGGCTCCAGTTACAGCAGTGCAAGTAAACAAACAATAAATATAAGAAGAGTAAGAAAATAAATATACACTTTAGGACTCAATAACAATTTAAAATTTATAATTTACAGTTTGATGATTTAAAGTCTCACACACAACCTGTCAAAAGGGGAGGAAGACCTGCTGCTTCCAAATAGAGCACATTTCATTTATAATGTTGTAAATCCAAGCCCATTATGTATTCATGATATGAATCCTGGGTTGTGTGAAATCCCAGAAATAAACCTTAGACAAAGTGAATCTGTGAACTAACGTGTAGGTTTATTAGGTTATGTTGTGGTGATCCAAGAGTTGGGGGATTTGTGTTCATACTGGAGTGCAAAATTAAAACCAATGTAAGATGGACAAGAAAAGTTCAAATCCATCAGGTGCTCAGTTTAGAAAAAAAAAAAGAAGAGGAGGAGAAACGAGCAAAAGATGCAGGTAAGCAGATGTGTGATTGGATAATGGCAGGTCATCCTGAAACAATCATAATCAGAATACTTTATTAATCCCTAAGGAAATTATGTGCGTTACAGTTGCTCCAAAAAGAAATGGTAAAAATGGCAACAGTAACAGACTAAACTCCAAACACAGATTTTAATATTAATTAGTCATTGTCAATTGTTGATTCTTCCTGTTCTCATTGTATGACGAATGAGAACAGAGGGAGTGTTCGCCCGGGGCGCCAAACAGGCTAGGACCGCCACTGGGTAGTGGAGATGGAGCACAGGGCAGTGTTGCAAACATCTCCTGTGTTGAGACGAGCTGGGGACTCGTTCTCTGTCTCGAGTCCAGCCACACTCTTCATGCTCAGTAGATGCATCTGTCATTGGTTTAGCTGCACTGCTCTTGTCTACCTGGGTTGGCTCATTACTTCCATATTGCTCCATACTGTACTTCAGCCACGAATCTCCAGAGAAGCTGGAGATCCATAGGCTGAAGTATATTCCTTTATGGAATATGTTTTGTTAAAAATTGTAAGTGAGCAAACTTACAGGTAATTATTTCCCCAGTGTTTGATGGAGGACTTGCTCTTTTGTTCGAGGTCTCTCTACGCTCCTCACTTCAAGCGTTTGGCCTACTGCTGTCCCTGCAGCCTACTTTAAAATGCAGTGGAGCAGAAAACAATGCAATAAATACAGATAAAGAATGTCGTTCACCAAGCATACTTTATTGACTCGATTCATGAGGAAGTCAGAGGAATTCTGGGACAGCTATAACCACAATCTGCCTTCATATTAAATAGAGGAAACACTCACTGCATGAGATTACAGATCGGATTTCCATATCAAACAAACATTGTGAAGAAAAACGTCACACTGGTAAAACTGCACAGCAAAAAAAACACATTCAAAATGACTAAAATGAATTAAACACAAGCTCCCTGGCAGCCGAACAGCCACTGCAGTCAAATCGTCATTGTTTCAGACTCCGCTCTTTAATTAAAAATAAATACCATCAGTGTAACACGATGCAGTTTGATAACAGACTGAATGCAAACATATCAAGCACGATGCTGGCTACTTGGACCGTTGTAATGGCCTCTTACATTTCCTCCAGCAATTCCATATTTCAAAAACTCCAAAATGTTAGGAACTATTTTTTTTCCCCAATCTTAAATAAATAGAAAACCATTCGGGATACTGGAATGCTGCCATCTTCGGTGGAAAGATGGCAAAAAAAAAAGCTCTTCCAGATCACAGCTCCCATAGCAAACATTGATAGTAGATTTGAAGCCTGCTGCTCACACAGGTTAGACAAATGAGTCCTCAGGAGTAAAATTTACTGTTGTTTATCTTCTTTTCCTTTGACCTGGAGAGAAAGACGGACAGATTGAGAGCAGAGAGTAACAAGTATCACAAATCAGTTGTCACATATTGCAGTATATGCACACATATTGCAGTATATGCACACATATTGCAGTATATGCACACATATTGCAGTATATGCACACATACTGCAGTATATGCACACATATTGCAGTATATGCACACATACTGCAGTATATGCACACATACTGCAGTATATGTACATATTGCAGTATATGTACATAGTGCAGTATATGTACATAGTGCAGTATATGTACATATACTGCAATATGTACATATTGCAGTATATGTACATATTGCAGTATATGTACATAGTGCAGTATGCACCATGAAATGCAAATTAGATAATCCACCAAAAAGCTGTTTTATGGATGGAATTTCCTAATCAGTTTATTCTGAGCTCGCCACTGAAATTTGGAAGCTGTGGCAGCCTAAGGACCTCAACTGAAGTGAAGCAGGCCATCCGCTGACGGCAATGAAGTTAGTTTGATAGATAGGCGGCATGTTAGCGGCAGCAAAATCAACCAAAATATCACTAAGCTTGGCAAAAGACCCAAAGACGACAGCAGCGGACGAACGGGGTCCTTTCCGTGAATAGACTGTCGCTGCTAGAGTATTCCTGCACTTTTCAGACTTACCTTGGATTTTCACCAGTGCTGCCCTTCCTGATGAGGTTGTTGGTGGGCTGAGCCAGGGAGGATCGCTGAAGGTTGCTGTGCGTGTCGTACAGGAAGGGTTCGCCCAGCTCTGCCTGCTTCTTCTTCAGCTGGCTGGAAGACGAGTACAGCTCCTCCTCCGCTTTCTGAATGATACGTGCGAGTCAGGAGATCACAGAAATCCCGCCACAGTGACATAAACGTCGGTGCGTTACTCACCCCGGCCTGCTGCACGCTGATGTAGACCAGAAGAGACGCTAGCTCCAAGTCTTCACTGTAGCCGTTCTTTAGAGGGACAGAGCGGTAACCTGTGGAAGCAAACCCTTCATTTATTCATATCACCTTTATTTGTGTTATAACCTGATTCATTCGTGGCATCATGCTGTTTTCGACTTTTAAAATCACTTTTAAAAATTACATTTTTTTAAAAATCTTAAGCAGTAACGATGGACCTAGTTTAGTTTCTACAGAAATACAAAAAAACGTTGTTTTCAACGTGACTGTATGAGTTGTGTTCCCTCTAAACTTAAAAGGTCTTAAAATGAGTCACAACCTAATTTCACTTCCAAATGAGGTCGCTTCAGTGTGTGGTGTCAGTCTTTTGTGGAATTTCAAAATACTAAAGCCCGCTAAAATTAGATATTAAAGCTGCGTCACACTCAGAGTGGAAACTCCCCATTACGAAGAATCTAAAAGTTTACATTAAAGTTGTTGGCCAGGATACGAGAGACATGAGCCAGCCACTGTCTAATATTACTTAAATATCAAATGATTCAGAATTGTTTCACCTCTTATCTGTTTCATTATTTCCAATTTGAGAAGTGGAGTCTCTTCTTATTAAAATATGAGCCCCATACAAGAAAGTTAATACAGCAAAAGCGAGAAAACTGGTGAACAAGGAAATTAACTTGAGCTCCACATGATACAGTTCTCGGGTGAAAGTATTCTCAGTGTGTATTAAATCTTACTTCTAAGTAGGGCTGCCACAAACGATTATTTTGATAGTCGACTAGTCACCGATTATTTTTGCGATTAGTCGACTAATCAGATCATCATCCATTGGACATAAAACATACAGCTTATTGCACCAGCAGCATCTGCTCTTATATAACTATCATTAGCTTACAGCTTTAAGAGTTTAAGGTATGTGCTAACTAAAAATAAAGACAAGATGATAGTTTATTAAATTTTAATGAAATTTGCAGATTGTTTCGGTGAAGTTTAATAAACTCCTTGCTATCTAAAATATAACAGGACACCGGAGTAAATTCTCCAGCAGCTCACACTTCTGATAATCAGCTGTCTGCTTGATGTTTATTCAGCTGTGTAAAAACTATAACTTTAATCTCAGCCAAACCGATTTACTCAGGAACAAATAAAATACTAAAAAAAGCCAAACAATAACATTTTTAAGTTATCTAAGTGACTTATATATCATGTTTAACCTGAGTAGCGAAAGACAGCGGTGGGTCCGGTGTTCTCACGGCTCCAGTGAGCCTAGCCCCCGGCTAGCTATCGAGCTAGTGGGTAACAGACGTCTCCGAAAACGTCGGAGCGCTTTTGAAAATATGTGGTGTCTTGATAAACTGAGCAGATATTTGAGGTTTACACAGCTACATTCTCGCCTGAAAATATGTTAAACGTTTATTTTGTGACCCAGAAAGAATAATAAGAGTAATATTAAAACTAACTAGCTGCCGCCATTGTTGGAAACTGAGCTGGGCTGCGCTGCTTCTTCTTCTGGGTTTAACAGCAGCTGGCATCCTTGTACATGCAGTGCTGCCACCTTCTGTTTCAGTCCGTTATTACACTCTTAAATCCTACTACTTATTCCTGCGTCTCTTGGGATCTTACAAAGCTTCAAACGACGCCTCGACTATTAAATCAGTCGTCGACGATTTTGATAGTCGACTAATCGTGGCAGCCCTACTTCTAAGTAACATTTAGTTCATGTAATAATGATAACGAGCACTACTTGAGAGTGACGGTAACAGAAGCTGCGTGTATGAATTCCCACCTGAGCGAAGGCCTTTCACAGGAAACGTGGCCTGAGCTAGAAAGTTGGGGTCTGAGAACATGTCCTCCTCGTTGACGATGAAGCGCAGGAAGGTGAGTTCAGGCTCATACACACTCAAGACTATGCGCTCTGAGCCTTTCCACACTGGGTTCAGACCATTGTCACCTGCAGGGGGCAGAAGCGTGCAAAGATTTAACCTGTGAAGCCTCAAGTCCCCAGAAGCTCAAGCTGAAAAGAATAAAAGTTCCCGCAGAATTGCAGCTAAGGCCGAAGGTGCTCGAGCTCTGATTATTTTAAGGTTTTTCATTATTATTATATTTTGTGATGGACGACCTCTCCCGGGTCGTCCCGCCTTTTGCCCTGTGAGAGGTGGGACAGGCTCCAGCCTCCCCCGTCCCACAATTTTTCCACTGTGAGATCGAAAGCCCCACAAAGACGAGGCTAATCTCAGTGTTGATATAGATACACAACAAACACAACCTTATTAAAATTTTACCATCGATCTTCTTTCAAATCTAATTCCTGCAGGAAGCGTTGAAACAACAAACATAAGCTACATTTTTAATAGATGTATTAAAAGAGAAAAACTAGATGAAATAGAGGAAAATAGAAAGGTTGCTGGAGAATCTCCGTACGATAGACGATGGTCTTGTACTTCTCCTCTGTGTGCCCGCACAGCTCGATCTCCACAAATGGACTGGCGATGCTGCGGCCTGGCTTCGGAAGGTGTCGGGCACCAATCACCTGCAAGGGACGAACACAACTGCTCTTATTCTCTGCACACCATCAGGCCCAACGTGCATTTCTGTACATAAGTCGACCCTGAATGTGACTCATAATCATGACAGAGGCACAGAGAGTGTGTGTGCGTGTGGCGCCACACCTTGACCACAATTTTGTATTTGACTTCCTTCTTGTCCTGATGAGGGTCGTAGCTATCCATACGCATGAACTCCGGCTGCAGCACGTAGCCCGTTTGTCCGTTCAGACTGAAGAGGGCGTTGTTCAGCTGCATGTATTTATCTGGGTGGACACAAGAACCTGAATAACTTCACAGAGTCACTTCTCCTTCAGGCAAATCCTGATAATATTCTAACAGGTAGACTCGATAGTGTAACCTGTGTTATTTTTCCAGGTGGAGTAGACAGATATCCCCCAAAGACATGACAGACAACATAAAGAGGGCAGTTTGAGTTTAGCTTTAGTGCAGAGTGATGCATATCTTTAAATATCAGGACATAATAAAATGACCTGGCCTTAAAATGAGGTAAATGTAACTTTAAATGAATCCCAACACGTGACACGTTGCACTGTGCCATTATTTATTGAACAAAAACTAAGACAAGATGCTGAATTATGTATCCTGGAGTCAGATGTGAGTCCCACAGCCCGACTGAGATGCTGTGGATAAACGAACTGAAGCAACACCGTAAAGAAGAGTGTTTGTTAACCTCACACAGAGAACAGGTATTTGAAAGACCGTACAGGCTACAGGACCATGGGGTGGACTGGTGTTGTTGTTCATCTCAGCTCATACGAACCCAAATGTACGACCTGATAAAGACTAGAGATTTTTTTACTTTGTCCTGACACTTAAATTCTTAGTAATGTACAGATAGTGTATTTTCTCTTTACCGTGACTATAACTAGGCTCAGAAGATAAAGACATAGGTCGTGTCCAAATTCATGGGCTGCTTCCTCCTGAGGCCGCATTTGTAGACCGATTACGTCACAGCGACGCGCCGAAGGCTGTCCAAATTCGTAGACTCCTCCGAATGCAGCCGACAAATGCGTCCTCCTTTTCCCCGAATTTGAAGGATGGGTTGGGTGTGTCCTTCGTGGCCCACCATATCCCAGAATTCATAGCGCGGCCCAGCCAGTGTTGCCAATTTATATTTAGCGAGTTTTCAGAGCCCCTTAGCGACTTTTTTTTCTAAAAAGCGACTAGCGACAAATCTGGCGACTTTTTCTGGTATTATTGGAGACTTATTTATTTATGACGACTTTTTGACGTGAAAACGCGTATCGCTCTTACTCTCAACAAGCAGCGGTGCTGCCGTGGGCACCTCAGCCGTGCCAAAGCGCTCACAGGTGGAGGATAGTCCTCCCCCAGCTGCTATCAGGGCAGGAGACGTTCACACCTGTGCATCCAAACGACAAATGAATCGCGCATGAGCGAAGCCGCTGCTCCCACACTGACTGTAACGCAGTCAGTTCTTCTTTTACTGTTATGCTGTTTTGTGGATCACAAGGTTTAAAACCACTTATAAACACACACACACAGAGTAACTCCACCAGAGTGCCTATTTCGGGTCACTTTTTCCGGTCCAGGCCTGGATAAAGGAGCAGGGTTGGAATTGTGACATTAAAAAAACAATAATCGCTAAAAGAAATTTAATTTGTAGTTCTAAATAAACTCTAAATGCATTTAAGACGTTTTTTTGACTCGCTTTATGTCTCGTCCACGATGTTATTTCTCTCTCCAACAGCGTAGGTTACAATTACATTAGCATGACCAATTATGCAAATTAGGCGATGACGTCATTTGGCGACTTCTAGCGACTTTTAGGACCGCCAATTTCCTTACTGAGGAGTTGGCAACACTGGGCCCAGCCAAACTCCAGTTTCCAACAATGGCGGCCGCTACTAAGTTTTAAAATTACTCTTACTAATCTTTCTGGGTCACAAAATAAACTTTTAACATATTTTCATGCGAGAAAGTAGCTGTGTAAACATCAAATATCTGCTCGGTTTATCAAGATATCGCATATTTGCAAAAGTGCTTTGACGTTTTCGGAGACGTCTGTTACCCACCAGCTCGATAGCTCGCCGGGAGCTAGAAGCCGCCGAGAACGGCACAACTCCCGGCACATCATTTTCAGATCACCGCGGAGTTTCGCTGCTCGGGTTAAACGTAATATATAAGTCACTTAGACAACCTAAAAATGTTATTGTTGGGCTTTTTTCAGTGTTTTGTTTGTTCGTGAGTAAATCGGTTTGGCTGAGATTAAAGTTATTAGATTAGATAAAATAAAACTTTATTAATCCCCCGGGTGGGTTCCTCCTTGGTTTTCACACAGCTGAATAAACGTCAAACAGAAAACTGATTAAACAGAAGTGTGAGACAGTCGAGAATTTACGCCAGTGTCCTGTTATATTTTAGATAGCAAGGAGCAGACGGCCGAGTTTATTAAACTCCACCGAGACAGCGGTGACGCTAATCAGAAGGCTAGACCGTCCAATTTCACGGCTGTTTACTTCCGGCCTACCCGACCTTCTGAGGACCCGACCCACGTAGACCGCAAAGGCCGGGTCCTCAGGAGGATGCAGCCTATGAAACACATAATATATGGGTTTATAAAGCTATTCATAGCCAAAATACTACATATAAGTGGAGTAATATAATGAAATAAGCATTCAGATACTACTAATAGAAGATTTCTTGTATTAATGGGATGTTAAATCCTCTATTATTTCCCATTTTCACACTTTTATTTCCTCAGACTTATTTATTTCTGCATTTTCATGTCCTTTCATGTGCCGATCCTCGTGTTGCTCGACCTACAGGCGGAGGTTTATTCTAATTTTACATGTATATTCTGTTATATATACAAATATTTTAGCGTGTTTTTGTACTTTGCTTCACTTGAATGTTTTCTTGTCATAAGAAAATAAATAAAAAGCCCTCAAACTGTCTCCTTTGTCCTCCGCCGTGTGATAAATGAGCACTGCTGTACCTGCTGTTTGGAAGTTGAGAGCCACCATGTGACAGCCGAGCGCCCACATCGGGTAAGGGTCGTAGTTTGAGGACTCGACGCGCTGGCCTTTCGGGTAGATACGACTCAGAGCTTTGCGGTTGTACTGCAGGAAGTCTTTGGTGCGGCTCTTCCCTGGAAGCTTGTTCTCCACGAAGGAGCGGACCTCCTTGTAGCTGTAACTGTCTGCAGAGCAGGAGAGAGGGGAGGAGTTCAGTGGTTCAGCCACCTCACCTTCGCTGCTTGCTAAGAGAGGGAGCTGACAATTAGTTAAAGCGAGCTAAACAAATTAACTGGGCTGGTTGTTTGGGGACTAGACTGTGAAAGGATGCATGTCTAAACTGCATCTAAACCCCATCCTCTCACACATTTTCACTCAGACTGTCAGAAATATTATGATTCTGATCATTTATCAGCACAAATCCATATTTTTTAGATCTTTGTATAAAAACAAAGCTGACAGTTGTGAGACTTTATCAGAGGTGGAAGCATCACAGCAGATGCTTTTGTGTGGAAGTAACTGAGAATAAAAGACAAAAACATGAAGCAGATTTTCCTGGCCTGGCTTTTTATAGCAGAAAAATATTCTGCAGTAGATAAAAACCATGAATCAACATATGAACGTAACCTGATGCTGCTGAAGTGAAGCAGAGCAAAGTTACAGAGGTTCTACCCTTGCGCATTGTAGGCAGAAACACCTATGCCTTGCATGCTTTGAGCCAAACCATATTAAGAGAAACTGCCCTCGTCGCTCACCTATTCAAAGGCACCCTGCCTCCCAACCTCATGACACCCAGCCTTTAAACTAGCTGGCCCGCATTTGGTGAGGGGATGTGTGGGCACAGATGTTGAAACCCTCGGCAGTGATGATGTTGAAAAGCATTACATTAAAGCATGTGCAGCCGCACCAGATGGTGTTAAGGTGGTAGTACAAAACACACAGAGAGTTGGCCCGTTTGACAAACTGTTTTACACTCCTGTCAGCATTAATAACAGACATCACACAGCAGGGTATGCTTGACTCTGGTTCCATGGCGTGCACACTCAGTGAGCAAGCAGAACAGAGTATGCTGAGTGAGAATATACTGCCAGAACCCACTCCCCTGCCTCAAGAAATAGTGCTAGTAGGCTGTGGTGGCACACTTACCAAGCCCAAATGCATGTATGAAGTTGAAATGAAACTGTATGGAGAGACCTGTATTGTTCCCATCCTTGTAGTGCCAGGTCAACGTGATGATATAATCATTGGCACGAATGTCATCCGGTTTCTCATGCATCAGTTGAAAATAACCAATGACTATTGGCGCCTCGTGTCAGGTGGCGGTTGTCCTCCAGAGTGTGAGCAGTTTCTTGACCTCATGGCTAATTCATCCCGATGGAGAGGTGAAGAACTCCCAGACAAGATCGGCACAGTCAAGCTTCAGCAGTCAGTCACCTTGTTAGCAAGACAAGAGCATCTAGTCTGGGGCAAGCTGCCGAGTAATGTCTCTATGTCACCAGGGAGCACAGTGATTGTTGAAGCCACTTCATCAAAGTCCATGCCACGTAACATCATGGTTGGCCGCATCATAACGCCATTGTGGGGTGATAGGTGGGTTCCCATGAAGGTCACTAACCTGTTGGATAAACCAGTCACCCTGAAAAGAAACAGTAAGTTGGCTGACGTGTCCCCTTGTGTTGCTGTTGAGGATTTTGAAGTTTTCCAGGGCACCTGTCGACCCCAGAAATCTGTGCAGGAGGAAGAGAAGGATGATGCCCACCTCACTGATCTTAAACAGAGACTAAAACACGTTGGGCTCAGTGAAATTGATATTGACCTGTGCCATGTTGGTCAAGGGGGGAAGGAGAAATTGGTTAAAATGCTTGAGAAGTACAATGACATTTTCTCCAAGCATACACATGACTGTGGCAAGGCCGAAGGCTTTGTACACCGCATCAGGCTCACTGATGAGAGGCCATTCCGCCTTCCTTACCGCCGAGTCCCTCCAGCACATTACCAAAAGCTGCGACAAGTTTTGTTTGAAATGGAAGAACAGGAAATCATCAGAAGGTCCGTGAGCGAGTATGCCTCTCCACTGGTGTTAGTGTGGAAAAAGGATGGTAGTTTAAGAATCTGCACTGACTTCAGATGGCTGAATGCAAGGACCCTGAAAGATGCACACCCACTGCCACACCAGTCTGACTGCCTTGCTGCATTGGGTGGAAATACCTACTTCAGCACCATGGATCTGACCTCGGGATTTTATAACATCCCTATGGCAGAGGAAGACAAGAAATACACAGCATTTACAACCCCAATGGGATTGTTTGAGTACAACAGAATGCCCCAAGGACTCTGTAACAGCCCCGCCTCATTCATGCGAATGATGCTCAGTATTTTTGGGGATCTGAATTTCAGTAGTCTGCTGTGCTATCTCGACGATCTGCTTGTATTTGCTTGGACAGAAGAAGAGGCCTTGGAGCGGCTAGAGACTGTGTTTCAGCGCTTGCGCATCCATAACCTCAAACTAAGTCCTAAGAAATGCCACTTAATGAGGTCATCAGTCAAGTTTTTAGGCCACATTATAGATGGCAATGGAGTGGCTGTGGACCCAGCAAAGGTTGAGGTCATAGCAAAGATGACAAAGGCTGAATTGATGGAGGATGATGGCTGCACCCCGTCAGTTAAGAGGATTAAGTCATTCCTGGGGATGATATTCTACTATCAGCATTTCATCCCTAGCTGCTCCTCTATGGCCAAGCCTTTGTTTGCCCTCACTGCTGGACAAAAGAGGAGAGGGAGAGTTAAAACAGGCACCAATGCTGGTGTATACAGAAAGCTGAAGCCCTCTGACTGGACAGATGAATGTGACGCAGCTCTGTCTAATCTGAAAGAGAAGCTGTTGAATTGTGTAGTCCTTACACATCCAGACTTTTCTTTGCCTTTGATATTGTCCATTGATGCTTCATTAGATGGGCTCGGTGCTGTATTGTCACAAATACCAGCTGGACAGCAGAAAGCTCGTCCAATTGCTTTTGCAAGTAAGACCCTGAGCAATTCACAGAAAAAGTACCCAGCCCACAGGCTAGAGTTTTTGGCATTGAAATGGAGTGTGTGTGAGAAGTTCAGTCACTGGCTAAGAGGTCATCCCTTTACAGTGTGGACAGATAACAACCCTCTCACCTACATCATGACAAAACCAAAGCTTGATGCTTGTGAGCAGCGTTGGGTGTCCAAGCTTGCTCCTTACGCATTTGATCTGAAGCACATACCTGGTACCAAGAACGTCGTAGCTGATGCTCTCAGCAGAGACCCCTTTGCAACAACAGTCAGCCATAGGCTGATCACAGAGCAGTACAGTCACCTCCTTGCTGAATCTGAGAGTGTCAGTTCTGAGGGAATACAAAATGCATTCCGTTTGAAGGTCCAAGGTCAACGCGTAGACACACCACCTTTCCGCACCACAGGACTGCAGCCGCCCTCGTTTCAGCCTGGGTGTGATGCTATGGATGTTAAGGCAATCCTGGATTTTCACAGTGAGTGGGATCTGGCTGCTGAAACAAGGGCTGTGGAACTGTTCCAGTCAGTTCAGGACTTAGTGTTGCCAGGACAGGAGTCATTTCCTGTGTCCACACTAGAGGAACTCCAGCATAGCCAGGAACTTGATCCCAGTATTTCAAAGATCTTACCATTTGTCACAAGGAGAAGGCGACCTTCCAGGCGTGAAAGGGCAGGATTTGATGCGAAAGCCATGGTGTTATTTAAACAGTGGGAAAGGCTTAGGATCCAAAATGGAGTTCTCTATCGGATCACAAAGGACCCCCTGGGTAAACAAAGGAGACATCAGTTTGTTTTGCCTGACAGTCTCAGAGCAAAGGCATTGAATGGTGTCCATGATATTGCAGGACATCAGGGGCAAGCGAAGACTTTATATCTGGCAAGACAACGGTTCTTTTGGCCGAAGATGGAGTCTGATATAAAAGAGTATGTCAAATGTTGTCAAAGATGCATCCTGGCCAAAACACCAGAACCCTCTGCTCGAGCCCCACTTGAGAGCATCAGAACCTCCGCTCCTATGGAGCTGGTGTGTTTGGATTTTTGGAGTGCGGAGGATAGTAAGCAACGCTCAGTAGATGTTCTTGTCCTTACGGATCATTTCACTAAGCTAGCCCATGCCTTCCCTTGCACAAACCAGACTGCAAAACAGGTGGCTAAGAAACTATGGGACCATGTTTTCTGTGTGTATGGGTTTCCTGAGCGGATTCACTCCGATCAGGGGGCAAATTTTGAAAGTGAGCTCTTGGCAGAACTGCTCAAGTTCTCGGGGGTCTCCAAATCCCATACTACGGCATACCATCCCATGGGAAATGGAGGGACTGAGAGGTTTAATAGGACACTTGGCAACATGCTTAGGTCCTTGCCCCTCAGAGAAAAGAACAAGTGGCCTCAACAAATACAGAGTCTGACATTTGCATATAATGCAACTGTACATGAGACCACAGGTTTTGCCCCATTTCAGCTCATGTTTGGCCGCATCCCGAGGCTCCCCGTTGATGTGATGTTTAAACAGGTGCTCTGTGATCCTGTAGTTGTGGATCAAAAAAGTTATGTGAAAACACTCATGTCACATCTTCATGAGGCAGCTAAGATTGCCCAGACGCATGCCATCAAGGAACAAGACAAACAGGCAAAAGGATATAACAGAAAAGTAAAGGGCACTCATCTGAACATAGGAGACAGAGTACTCATTGCAAATAAGGGTGAAAGAGGAAAGAAGAAACTTGCTGACAAGTGGGATGCAACAGTGTACACAGTCAGAGACAGAAATCTGCAGACTCACACATACAAGTTGGAAGATGGCAGAGGCAACATAAAGGTGGTACATCGCAACCTGGTTTTAAATATCAGCTTCCTGCCAGTAGTGACCGCTGAACTGTGTGACACTGGATCAGAGGGAGGGTCATGTGCGTCAGACCAGTTAGATTCCTTGGATGAGGAGACCACAGAGGACAGGACCAGTGCTTGGATCAACTCAGATGATGATGAGAGTCAGGAGACCCTGAGTGAGGGACTCTCAGGATTGGGCAAGACAAGTCAACAAGCTCCAGAGGTGGTTGCAGGGGATTCAACCCAGTGTTCCCTGATGGGAGAGGACTGCCCAGACAGAGACACAGACTTGGACAGTTTGGTAGCAGAACCTGACTTAGACTCCCCGTCTGTGTTAGATACATTTTCAGAAACTGCACTCACTCACTCGCATCCATCATACACAGATCGTGATGCACACACCAAGCCCCTACCAGTAGCCCCAGTGCATGTCGCCGACGCGCAGATGCCTCCAACGGATGTGTGTCATGATGTGGGTCCACAAGGACAGCCACGGGCAGGCCCGGACAACGTTGTCATGACGCGAGCCGGCCGAGTCAGTAAAAGAGTTAATCGACTCATTGAGTCCATGGTTCAAAAGCCTTTTGGCTTTAAGCGTTTGGCAAATTCAGTTAGCAGAAGGTCTCAGTCTCTTCTTACGCTGTTTTAAGTAAACCCAGGTGTTTAGAGATCTTTCTGTATTTTGATTCTAGGGGACAGTATCATTATGGCACAATTAAATACATAGTGTGTTTTTAAGGTATTGATGTGTGTGGATGGCCGGGAATG
Organism: Neolamprologus multifasciatus; assembly: GCF_963576455.1. NCBI lineage: Eukaryota > Metazoa > Chordata > Actinopteri > Cichliformes > Cichlidae > Neolamprologus > Neolamprologus multifasciatus. The sequence goes on along the minus strand of NC_140445.1, from coordinate 2,828,746 downwards.
TGTGTGGTGTAAATGGCATCACACTGATCTAAGAAAGGCTGAGGCCTGATCACCCTCATGCTCTTTCTGAACCTATCTGGTAGGTGGCTTATACAGCTGAGACTAGAGCTTATAGCTCGGAGGTTTAAACCCGTGCCCAGGAGCCATAAATTCTGTAGATTTGTCCCTGTGTTCCGATTAGATTGTTCACCTGACTGTTCTGGATTTTGGTGAAATCTAGGAGGGGTGGATGTAACGGGTGTATTAAAAAATAATTTATATTTCACCAAAGATCCATCCTGCAGTGTTATCTTGCTTTGTCAGTATTGGTTATGTATATGTGTTTATTTATATATGTTTATTTTCTGTATTTATATTTTGGGAGCTTTTATTTTGTTTGTGTGACCTTTGACTTCCCGCGAAGTCACTTCCTGTAGCTGCGCGCTATTTTCCTCAGTCGCCTAGAGGCCCCGCTGAGGAGAGGTGTTCATGCAGAAGTCCAGTAGTGAAGTGAAGTCGCTGTACTGTTTTGTTTTTATTTTAACAGTTCTGATAGAATAAATCCATCCAGCTGGCAAGGTGAGAGCTGATTCCTCTGGTCATTCGCACAACACAACGCAGAGAATTAACGGCAATCAGAGTTTAAGGCCAGACCGGCTACACATCTATTTGAAAGACTGAGTGTAAACACACACAAAAAAATATTTTATGTGCTGGAATGTGCAGAAAATAGGTTTAAATATTAAACAAATTTCTTCCAGTCAGAGAATGTTGCATATAATTAAATTTTTGCTTGATGCATAAAGTTAAAAGATTAAAACTAATAAAACAAGTTTTAAAAAGAGACTTTTCCATTTGATTACATTTTGTATGATGATTATGTAGAAAAAGTAGAATTGGGCTGAAAGATCTATCGCTTTATCACCTATTCAGGTTGTAAATCGTGTTTTTAAAAAGTAACTAAGTAAGAAATTAATTACTTTTGAAAATAAGTAATCAGTAAAGTAACGGGATTACTGTTTTGGGGAAGTAATCAGTAATTAGTTACTGATTACTTTTTTCAAGTAACTTGACCAACACTGGTTATGAGCACCCTGTGGCACACAAAAGTCAATCAGTGACATTTACTAAACAGATGAGTTATCAATAAATCCACCGATCACGACAACGTTGTTGCAAGCTAGACAGGGAAATGTTTGTCACTGCAGGCTTTAAACATGCTTTTTTAATCCTGCAAGGCTGGGTGTGAGTATTGCCTGCAGTACTCAAAAATGCACTTTTGATCTAAATTTGTGGTTTTATTTTACACTTTGTACAATAACTACGTTGCTTTTATAACTGGAGGTCTGGAGAAAAGCGATTGAAACACAAAGCTTGAATTCATCGTACTGTGACATGGAGTTACAAAGGTAACACCGCACTCACCAATGATTTCGATTCTTAACCTCAGATTAAATAAGTGAGGCAAGGTTTCATTTTAAAGCAGCGTGCAAAAGCTTCAAGCGCAGCCTGTCTGCATTTGACATGTGAGCTGACACGTATTTACCAAAGCGGTCCTTCTCTTTGCTGCGTGGCTGACAGTAGACCACCACCTCCGACATCTCCTTGGCGACCTCTGCCTTCTTCTCCACTTCCACCTGTTGTTTCATCTGATATCAAACAGAAAAACAAGTCACTTCCTGTTTGCACTGTAATGTGGACAGACCACCTATGAATATAGACGCCGATGTGGTTTTGCATCTTGCACTTTGCTTCGGTCAATATACAACCTTCCTGTAAGCTCACACAGATGATGCTCTTTTACATCATTTCTTTGCAGTAATAGTTTCTTCAGTTATTATTTTTTACATTAATTTTGTATATTTTTAAATTATTTCAAATTACAACAACATTTGTCTTAAATTGCCTTATTTCGTATCTGTGGTATCAGATAAGATACCACATGATCCTCTGTGAGCAAGCACTTTGTGACGGTGGGAAAGAAGAACTGTCTTTTAACAGGAAGAGAGCACCAGTAGAACCAGCCCCACTGACTGAATGGAGCATTTTGTGTCTCACTGTAGCAGTTTTTGTCGTTGTAGTTGTTAGTAAGTAACTTTGTATTCACTTGTAGTCACTTTGTATCTCGTTTAAAGTCACATTCACACAAGCCTGGAGAACATTGGATGACACCCCAGTTGCTAGGGACGGCTTGCAGAAGGTTACCTGCTGTTGCCAGGTGATATTGCTTGCAAAGATGCATACACTGCTGCACCAATGACCTGCTTGTGGTTGCTTTGGTCGCGAGCAGATTCCTCCCATCACCAGTGAGATTTGCATTGGTTGGTTTCAGCATTAAAGGCAGAACTTTGGATGCAAACGTTCTGTTTTGTGCTGCAGTTTCACTAACGCTTGGTGGTTAGTTTCCAACTGTTTGCATACAAGTTGATGTCTTCCATGCAATCTACAGGCAACCGTGGCAATCAGCAAGTGACCAAAGTCTGTGGTTGCTGCTGGTTTTGGTGCAACCTCCAGCAATCACATCCCAACGGGTTTTATGATGCGGGCTCTGCTTCCACAGAAGCGTATCGCACTCACCTCTTGCTCCTTGCTGTACTGCTTGTTCGCCGCTCTCTGAATAATGTCCCATGCCACCTTGTACCATTCAAACAGCTCCTCCAGAGAACCTGCAGTCAAGTCAAACTGCAGACTGTCTTCATCCTGGTCCTGCAAGGTCACTGCGTGGGGCTTCCCGTATTTACCATTCTTCACTACAAAAAGACAAAGAGGCCCAGTGATGTTTGACTCTCAAACTTTGAGGAATCAGGATTTAGTCAACGTGTATACAAACCCTAACGCAGTAATGACACATTTAGAGTTAAAGCCACAGAAAAATGCTCAGGACTGAACTAAACTGGACGACGCTGCTGTGTAATGTATATTAACTGTGCTTTTCCATTGTGACTGTGCGACACACCAAGATAACGAGTACTCACAGTTTTGAATGTTGCATTTGGAGATGTCCACGACGCCCTGACATAGTTCACCTAGTGGGTTATCTTCCATTTCCTGTTTTAGCAGACATCACAAATAGAAGTCGTTTTCAGTCACTTTCCACACAGATACAGTACAGTTGAACTCCGACCTGACTTCTAATCTTTACCTGCACTCTGATGACAGGTTCGGCGTTGCCGGACACTGGCTCCACGTAGTTAGCAGGAAAGAATAACTGTAACTTGCCACCGTGGTCTCCTCTGCACCTGTAAGGAGCAGAATGAGTCACTTCAGTTCAATTTAGTTTGATTTATATTGCACCAACTCACAACAACAGTCACCTCAAGGTGCTTTATACTGTGAGGCAAAGAGCTTACAAAACCAGACGACCCCTCTATGAGCAGCACTTTGGTGACAGTGGGAAGGGGAAAAATCCCTTTTAACAGGAAGAAACCTCCAGCAGAACCAGGCTCATGGAGGGATTTCATTCATAACTGTGCTTAAAGATTCAGTGGAGGGTATACAATAACTAACTAAAGCACCAAACAACTGATGGAGATGCACTGATGTGTTGCATGAAAAACACCAACAGAGAGCAGTCTTTAATAGCGATAAGTGCAGCTGAGCTCAGAGAGCTGTGAAACACGGAAACAGGAAGTAGTACACCAACTATTTTAACAACTACTGTTTGTCAATATTTTAGCATTAGTCCCAGTGATAAAGGTGAGCCAGCAACATCGACAAAGCTGTGTTTAAGCTCCTTAGCATGCACAACAACAACGCAAGCCCAGACATGTCTGAGAGCGAGAGCGGGCAGCACGGTGGCACGGTGGTTAGCACTGTTGCCGCACAGCAAGAAGGTCCTGAGTTCAATTCCACCATCAGGCCGGGGTCTTTCTGTGTGGAGTTTGCATGTTCTCCCCGTGTTTGCGTGGGTTCCCTCTGGGTACTCCGGTTTCCTCCCACCGTCCAAAGACATGCAGCTTGTGGGGATAGGTTAATTAATTAATTAATAATCCAAATTGTCACTAGGTGTGAATGTACAAATGAATGTGAGTGCGAATGGTTGTCTGTCCCTGTGTGTTAGCCCTGCGACAGACTGGCGACCTGTCCAGGGTGTACCCTGCCTCTCGCCCTATGACAGCTGGGATAGGCTCCAGCACCCCCCGCGACCCTGAAAAGGAGAAGCGGAAGCAAATGGATGGATGGATGTTTGTCAATATTTTAGCATTAGTCCCAGTGATAAAGGTGAGCCAGCAACATCGACAAAGCTGTGTTTAAGCTCCTTAGCATGCACAACAACAACGCAAGCCCAGACATGTCTGAGAGCGAGAGCTACCTAAACACCCTTCAAGGCAGCACAATCACTGGCAAGAAAACTGTTCCTACAAGAGCAGACTGAACGAGAAACACTCAGTGCATCACGAGAAGCCCAGCAGCCTAGTGCTGTGCAGCAAAGGGAGGATTGAGGGTCACCAGAACCACAAGTAAGCCCGCAGTGTGAGAGGGAAGTGCTCTAATGGAGTGATACGGTACGACAAAGTCTTTAAGATAAAACGGGGCCTGAATATTCAAGACCTTGTATGTGATGAGAAGGATTTTACGTCACTCTGAGACAGGATGGTTCTAATTTTAGAGATACTGTGCAAGTGGAAGAAAGCAGTCCTACATGTTTGTTTAATATGTGCATTGAAGGAAATTGGAGAAAGGACAGAACACACTATGGGAAGTACCCCAGCAGCCCGAGTCTACAAGCAAGTCTGCAGTCAGACGTGCTCTGTTAAGACAATAAGGTGCTAAGATCTTTAAAAAATGAAGGGCCCTGATCTTTCAAGCCTTTGTTTGTCAGGAGAATTTTAAATTCTGCATTCAACAGTGAAGAAAAGCCAATATAGAAAATATATGGGCTCTATTTTCATTCCCTGTCAGTATTTTGGAGCAACTAAAGGCTTTTCTGACAACCTTCAAAACAACATGAGAATAAAGGAATTACAGCAGTCCATGTAGCTCATGTCTGACAGATAACTTCTGCGAGTGAGGAAGACTCGTGAACGCATTGGATTCTGTCAGCTAAACACTGTTCAAGCCAGCACAGTACACTTTGATGTGTAATAATCAATCAGCAGCATCAAATGCTGCACCGAGGTCTCAGATCGAACAATAGAAGCACACAGACAAGTCCACTGTCAGAGATCGTTATTTAAAGATTGGTCTCTAATTACGAGACAGCTGCACCAACAAATGGCTTTAATTATTTTATTACATCCACCCTGAAAGTCCGTTTGTATGTAGTCTGTTAATAAAGTCAAACGAATCAAATTTAAAAGCACTAACGGTAAGACGTGGAGTCTAATAGACTCAGAGTTCATTATTAAAGTTAGTTTAGAGCTCAGTAGGAGAGAAAGAGTCTAAATAATAAAGTTGCTGTACTTAATGATGCTTCTGTGTAAGTTGATGTGAAAAATCCCGTGTTTGCAATTAGCCATGTTTATGTAAGGGTTACTGAGGGTTTAAAGTAACTGTTAGAATCATTTCATTTGTAAATTAAATTTAAAAACACACACACACTATGAGATAAACAGCCTGATACCTGCAGGCCTGACAGCAGCAGATGTATCACTGCTGTAACATTCAGCAGTCGCCTCATTGTTCTGACACACACAACAGAACTATTGACTACACTACACACTAACTACACAAGATTTGCGCTAAACGTCGCAAATCTCTCACGTCTCAAAACACCGCCGTCACTCCTAAAACTTCCCCCTTCTTAAACAACTAAATGCCATGTTGCCATATCATTTTTTGATTGGTCGACATGGTACATTTTTCCACCAATAGGAAAGGGGCGGAGGGAGGGGTTTGGTGTTGTTTTTGCTCACAGGCTTTCGAGCGTTTTCCTTATAAAACACAGTTTTTACCGTTTCTTCCCGCATTAAATATGAACAACGACAGTATTCAGGAAGAAAAACAAACAGTGCAGATATTTTATCATAACTCTGGTTTTACGTGGCCGATCAACACAGTTTAAAAACTGCTATAAAGTCCACGCCTTTCAACGATTACGACCTATATGGATGACCACCGTACTGCCTTTATCAACCAAGTTGCGGCTCCTGAAGACCATCGTTATACCGACGGCACTGTATGCAGCAGAGACTTGGAAATCAACTGCAAAGATCAACCGCCATCTTGACGTCTTCCAACAACGTTGTCTTCGACGGCTGCTCAAGATCACATATCGGGATCGCGTTACCAATGAAGAAGTATATCGCCGTGCGGGAGTAGAGCCGCTCCACGTCCAAGTCGCCAAGCGTCGGTTCAGATTTGCCGGTCACATCCTTCGGCTACCGGACCCGAGACCTGCCCGTGTCGCGGTTCTGAACCCGAAGAATGGAAAGAGACGGCGAGGAAGACCTAAAATAACATGGAGGAGGACTTTCCTTGAAGATTTACATTCAGTCGAACTGTCATGGGATGAAGCAACAACTGCGATAGACCGAGTTCGATGGCGTTCTCTTGTCGCCTGATGCGCCGATCGGCGCGGGAGGATCTAAGTCTAAGTAATAAAGTCCACACTTTTTCCATCAGTTGTTCCGTCTGTCCTGCTCACATCTCCAATGGTTGTACACGTTGTCATTAACGTGGCCTCACTCCACATCAGCCGCTTTGCTCGCTAAAACACCGGGGTCGGCGCATAAGGACGCTGTCATAGCCTGTCAGCCACATATATATACGAATGTGAATCGCATCATCAGCTGAACTATGGGATAAGGCGGCATCGTTCTGATCCCATACAGGAGCAGCCAGTCACTGACTAACAATGCAAAACAGAATTGTTAAAGTTTTAATTTTAATTTCAATTCAGGTCAGATTTCTTTTGTGCGCAACACAGATTTTCTGTGCAGAGACCGTGCCAGCAGTGTGCACGCGCGCAGCTTAGAGGGAACATTGGTAACTACCACAAATAGCCCAAAAGCGCTACAATGAGACACAAAACATCTAAAACAGACACAACAAGAAAAAAAAGCACAAAAAGACAGAAATAAGAAGACACCAAGACGCCCAAAGAAACACACAAACTAGCTAAAAATCAACACAAAGTTGTTACATTAAGATACATCAGCAAAGACAAAAAGCAACTTCATGTCACTTCTAATTGGAGACCGATCTCTACTGTGGAGGGCGGAGGGCCTTCTCCACATCTGTCACTAAATCAGTCCGTGGCCATGCCAACCGCGTACATGCAAAGACACAAACTTGCGTGTGGACTCACCATCCATCAGCCTCTTTGGACACGTTGTGTATCAAAGCTCCTTGTTGAAAGCTCAGCTCATCTGGCCTCCTCGCCTGGTAGCTGTATAATGCCTTGACAGTATTTTTAGGCTAAAGGAGACAAACACATAGAATTGAGACTGTTAAAGGAACGATAATCAAAGAAATCTCGACAACACACCACATGACTGCATACACACCAGTGAGGGCTCGATCTCATTGGGCTCCACGTACGTCTTCACATCATATAAAGAGGCACAGTTCTTCTCCTGTGCAGACAAAGATGCAAAGTAATGCGTGTTTTAATCACCCGATTCATAAAATACTGCAGAGACATGTTTGCTAACAGCCATTTACTCTTAGCTTGTCACGTCCGCAGCTGTTCCGTTGCGTTATTGCAAAAACCAAAAACAGCGAGTTTCCTTGAGTTTTCTAGCTGTTAGTGTGTTTGAACTCTTGGTGCTACCATAATTACCTGTTTCTCAAGCGCAAATGATTCACTAGTTTCCACAAACTTATTGCAACAGTGGCAGAATCTCTTGAAACTCACTGTGCTGAAGCGGTCGACCAGCTCGGGCGTGACCGGGTAACGTAGCTTAATCTTGCGATACAGCGGTTTCTTCCTAAAGTAGCCGACCAGCTCCACGAGGCTCTCGAACTCCGTGGTGGTGCCCAGCAGATACATGTTGCCCTCCTTCTGGATGCGGCAGTGTTTCACCTTACCGTCACCTCTGAATGACAGAAGTTGATAACAAATAGTTATGTTTGCAGTACGAAACGCGTTATGCAGATGCTGACGGTGGCAGTGTGGCTCTGTCACCCTGATCATCAGATTTAGCCCAACTTTGTCACTAATGGATCAGTGTCTGAATTAATGGAAAGTTTTTATGGAGATTACAGTTACATAATGAGGGGTCATCAACTTTATTTCACCCTTTATGAAAGGACACATTTCAGTGGAGACACACATACAAGGTCTTAAATAATCAGGCCCCATCTTATCTTAATGACCTTGTAGTACCATATCACCCTATTAGAGCACTTCGCTCTCGCTCTGCAGGCCTACTTGTTGTTCCTAGAGTATTTAAAAGTAGAATGGGAGGCAGAGCCTTCAGTTTTCAGGCCCCTCTTCTGTGGAACCAGCTTCCAGTTTGGATTCAGGAGACAGACACTATCTCTACTTTCAAGATTAGGCTTCAAACTTTCCTTTTTGCTAAAGCATATAGTTAGGGCTGGACCAGGTGACCCTGAATCCTCCCTTAGTTATGCTGCAATAGACGTAGGCTGCCGGAGGATTCCCATGATGCATTGAGTTTTTCCTTTCCAGTCACCTTTCTCACTCACTATGTATTAACAGACCTCTCTGCATTGAATCATATCTGTTATTAACCTCTGTCTCTCTTCCACAGCATGTCTTTATCCTGTCTTCCTTCTCTCACCTCAACCAATCACAGCAGATGGCCCCGCCCCTCCCTGAGCCTGGTTCTGCCGGAGGTTTCTTCCTGTTAAAAGGGAGTTTTTCCTTCCCACTGTCGCCAAAGTGCTGCTCATAGGGGGTCATATGATTGTTGGGTTTTCTCTGTATCTATGAAGCGCCTTGAGGTGACTTTTGTTGTGATTTGGCGCTATATAAATAAAATTGAATTGAATTGAATTTGTTGAATTTCCTTTAGCACGGTACCTGAATGTGATGGCAAAGGAGTCTGGTTCTCCTTCTCTCTGCCGGATGAGAAAAGCTCCATCTCTGGGAATCCTCATTAGGTAATCCTCTGCCTGACCTCTGCTCAGGTTACCATAGAACCACCTGCTCCACACAAACACAAGGAGGGTTACACCCTTATACACTCACAAACACTAGCACTGTATATAGCCTCTATATATCTATATCATGGCTAAAGCACTTCTGGATGGATGCAAACTGCATTTCGTTGCCTTGTACTTGTGACGTGCAATGACAATAAAGTTGAATTCTATTCTATTCTATTTATGCGGCATGTCTGTTTATCAGATGATGGCTTGGCTTTGACAGAAACAGGAGTTTTCTTTCTTCCATGCTCTTAAAAAAGGCTGAAAGAAGTGAGAGGGCAGTGACTACCCGTCCGTGGGTGTGCATGTGTGAAAGTGTGAAAGTGAGAAACAGAAGCTACGCATATGTGTGTGGGACTGAATGTGAGATGTGAGCTTAGCTACAGTAACACAACTAAAACTGAACATCGATGTGGAGCCCTGCATCAAACAAGGGTTTGGTTTTTTATTATAAGCTGAGAAGTTGTGAATGATTAACTCGTTATTTCTCATCACGCTGCAAAATGATTCAGCACCCTGTGATGTGTGTGATGCATTTTAGCACCGTGGGACAAACCCTTCTTGCAGATGTGAGTCAGGTTTTGGTACGGCATCGGTGAGGCGCAGCTCAAAGTCCTGGCAGCGCAGCGGGCTGTCTTTGTAGTGCTGGATCAGGGCGTACACGCTGGGAAAGTGCAGGTTTGGCGTCATGTAGAAGGAGGTGTGTCCGCCCTCTGTGACGGAGCGAATGCGACAGTGCTGCACCCTCCCGCCTCGCCTGAAACACGTGCAAACAAATGACAGAAATGATGACATCGACATCAAGCTTTCTTCTCCAGTGTAGCAGAAACATGAAGCTACCAAAGTGTTTACAGCTGACCTATTCAGCTTCTCTTTATTCCCAATCTTAAATATAACTGAATTCAAATTGAATATATTCTAGTCCGAGTTTCCATTTGAGTTTAAACGTGTTTTCGGCCTTATTTTGATAGATGCAGTGAAGCCTGACAGGAGAGACAACAAAGAGCTGAGGGTCGAATTGGAGTCCAGGCCGGCTGCTTATCCCACCGAGCTGAACCTCAGTTTGTATTTTCTGTTCAAAAGTGGAACGTTTGGATTACAGTTTTTATTTCGTCATTGTTCTACTGACCTTATTTCCTTATTAAATTACTGAGTGTCTGGTTTCTGTTTACTTCGTGATTTTCGAGGAATGACTTCAGTCCTTTGTGTTTTCTGGTCCCTGGTTCTTGTATTTGTAGTTATTTGTAGTTTTCTCCTTCGCTCTCACTTTTCCATGTTCCCCCTCTAGAAGTTCATTCATGTTTCAGCGTTTCCTTGTTTCAGTTATGGCTATTGTTGGTTTCCTGTTTTACTTTGATAGTTAGGTTTTACTTCCTCCACTGTCTCGTTGTCCTTAACAGTTTCATTTGTGTCTCCAAACTCCTGTGTTCAATCCCCACTACAGAGTGTGTGTGTGGGGCAATTGTAGATAGATAGATATAATTTATTTCGAACATGCAAATATAATTGAAATAACAACAGAAAAAAAAACAAACTTAAAAATCATCAAGTTTTCATGTATATATCTTTGTCTACAGAATGCGTGTGCTCGAAAAGGAGTAGGATGAAGTTTACACTTTTCTTGTTCCTACCCCCTTATTTCAAATTTCATTGCTTACAAATCCATATCCAGGATTTCAACATTCTTTGATCATATATGGTTAACTATGTACAAGTCTAACACATTGAACATACACAAATAAAAACCATTTTCAGCACGTAAACCAGAACAACAACAAACTAATCACCCTGTCTATAACACCCGCTTAATCTCTGAGCTTGTTTTATATCTATGTGACAAACATCTTAATAAACACTTAAGGTTGGGTTACTCAGGCCTTGATCTATAAAAAACAAAAACAAAAAAGACTTGGCAGTTTGTCTTGTAACCGGAAGGTTGCCGGTTCGAGCCCCGGCTCGAACAGTCTCAGTCGTTGTGTTCACCTACCACCTACTGGTGATGGCCGGAGGGGCCGATGGCGCGATATGGCAGCCTCGCTTCTGTCAGTCTGCCCCAGGGCAGCTGTGGCTACAACTGTAGCTGCCTCCACCAGTGTGTGAATGTGAGAGTGAATGAATAGTGGAATTGTAAAGCGCTTTGGGTGCCTAAAAAAGCGCTATATAAATGCAATTTATTATTGAGGCGACATTTGTTGTGATTTGGCGCTATATAAATAAAATTGAATTGAATTATTGTGTGTGTGTCCAGTCTTTCCCGTGGTCTCTGTTTTCACTGCTGTGACCCCTTCTGTGAGTTTTCCCTCATTATCCTCAAGCTGAGGACTTTTGTTGGAATTTCATTCCCTGGATTTTTTACCCCTTTGTTGGGTTTTTATAGACATCACCACCAGCTTTTCAATCTCTCATTTTGTTCTTTCCTTTCCTCTCTGGTTTAAATTTAGGTGCAGCTTTAATGCAAACTGTGACACACCAGGAAGTAGACACTTTATTTTTACTCTTGGTTGTGTATGATAGAGAGGATCTCTCCAGCATCACAGCTCTGGCTGTGAGCACAGAAGCCCCGCCCATTTGCTGTTCAAACCTTCCATTTGTGAAGCGCAGCGAAACAGCTAAAACTGCTTCTTTCACACAGAGGATGATTTCAGTGCCTTACATTAATGTCACATTACGTTAAACTTTAAATTGAGGAATAGTAGAATAATAATAGATCCTCTTTGAACCACACAAATCGAACCCAGCGTGAAGCCAAGCTCGGTTAGCTATCCTGGCAGCTGATATAAAGTGTGCCAGTTAAACTGCTTTAGCCTGCTAACAACTGCTGTTGCCTCTGCAAGCTGCTTTGAAACCCACCTCTGTGAAAGCGCATGGAAGGACAGGGATGTGTGATCTCACTGCTGGCAAACAAATTATTGCAGATAATCAACAATCCTATTTTAACTAAAGTGGGAAAATTTGAATTTTCTGTTTTTCCTTCATGTAAATGATGATTTTATTAGTGGAATTCATTTAGTGGTTAAGGTCATTAGTTATGTTGTATAAAGTCAATATTCCTATTCATCATTAATGAGCACAGAAAGTGTTGGGGAGTAACGGAATACATGTACCGCCGTTACGTATTTAAAATACAAAATATGAGTAACTGTATTCCGTTACAGTTACCGTTTAAAAAGGTGGTATTTAGAATACAGTTACTTTGTTGAAATAAATGGATTACACGGCGGTACTTCCCTGTTTCATATTGTGGCGGGTCAGGACTGTTTGGGTTTTGTTTGACAGCTACGTTCTGTTGTTCCAGGTGGCAGCGTTACAGTTGCCATGGTTACAGGGTGACGCTCTCTCTCTGCGTGTTTCCTGGGTGAGAGAGCGCCTGTTGTTGTTGTTGTGCTAAGCTAACAGGCAGAATGCTACAGGTATAGCTCTAAAGAATGTAGCATCATGGGCAGTGTAGTCCGTGCTGCAGGGAGAATGGACTGCCATACCCGTTATGTGTCTGTGAGCGAGGGAGGGAGAAAAAGGAAAAGTACGAGCTGTCATCGAGCAGAAACGGGAGCTGGAAGCATGTAAATATAATAATAACCACTGCAGCCAAGAAGAGAGCCTGACGAGCCCAGTTGTAAGTAAGCTATTAAGACTCGACTGTACACCGTGTTCGTGTTTTCCTCTGAAACAATAAGTTCTGTTGGAGCAGCCTTTCAACGCCTCTCTCTGTCTCTGCTAGCAAAGTTGACCCAGACAACAAAGTAAAGCTAGTTTTCGGCTACGAGCCGACACAGAACCCACCGTATTAGCCAGAGGTCCCTTTACTACGGTTCGGAGCCGCGGACCTTCAGTAACAGTAATAAATCACAGCAATAGTACATTCATGTAGTTGTAAACAGCATGATAATATATTAAGTAATCCAAAGTATTCAGAATACGTTACTCTCATTGAGTAACGTAACGGAATACGTTACAGAATACATTTTGGGGCATGTAATCTGTAATCTGTAATGGAATACATTTTAAAAGTAACCTTCCCAACACTGTTTATTGTTGATTTACTGACTGTTTTATATAGTGCACATTTTATATCATTTCTTAATATTTCTTAATAATCCCACACAGCGTCTGCGCTTTCCACCATGGAGGAGGAGATGTGATGGTCAGATAGTGAGTATAACAAACTACAAGACACATTCTCACAGCAGAGCCAACTTCACATTAATCTCTCGCCCTTCTCGTTTCCTGTACTACATCACACCGAGGTCCCACCCTTAGAGAGCGAACACAGAGGGGGAAGGACAAACAGAAATTAGTGCTGGTGTGTAAATCTGATGAAAAAAAAACATGGGACACTGTACCAGAAGGAGAGCGTATAGTCTGTAACGAAGGTATCGCTCTGTCGGACCAAGAAGGTGCCGTCTCGTCCGCTGGTCTCTATGCAGTAATCTTGGATCAGCCGCTCGGCCATCTGCCGGCCTTCCTTCATGCGACCGTGGAACCACGGCTCCGAGCAGTGAAGGTCCTGATACTGAAACGTCGCAAAAACAAACTTTCTATCAACACTTTTCTAAATTATTGTAAAAGTTCTGTTAATAACTTGGAGCTGAAGGAGTCAGGGTCAGGGCGCCAGCATTTCTCGCTAATGACGAGTGAAATGATCACAAGATGAATATTACAATAAACTCGAGCTTAGTCATCTATAATCATAAAATGCTATTTTTTTATTACAAGAATCAAATGAATCAGGAGCTATTTTTCTGTTTTAAAACCATATACTTAGTAGAAATAATAACTAATCTATTGCAACTTTTAATATAAGACATCATTCAACATCCCCTTTTCGCTTCTTTACAGCTCATTGCACCACATGTGCAAAAAAGATGCATAAACCTGATATTTGAAATTTGCTACTAAACTTTGGTTTTTACCTTCCTGGGATCCTCTTCCTCATCCTCGTACTCTTCTGCGTAGTACAGCTTGTCGTCAGAGATCACACAGTAGTGCTTGTTCCAGCGCTGACAGAGAGAAATGAACATTTACATCCTTCCCATGCAAAACATGCCACTTGTTCAGGAAGCTTTTCAAAGAGCAACAGGGACACAAAGCGTCGGGCGCTGCTTTCGCTCAGTGAGGTCAATGAATTACAGAGAGATGACAAAAAATTACAGACGCACATGAGCACACAGCATAGCGCAGACATGAGTCCGTTTGTTACGCTACAGTACTAACGCAGCTGTTTAACACTATATTATCATAATAGAGGCAAAAAGTGGCAAGAACCGTCAGCCCTGAATCCAGAGAAATTCATTGGATTTGACTGGATTTAGCTACATTTAAATGACATAACTGAACACATTTCATCTCAAAACCTCAAACCTCTCCAGGGCTCTAGAGTAAATGCGACCAAATTTTTCCGTGGTGCGACTAAAAAAAATATTTGGTCACACCTGTGCGACCAACAAGGTTATTATCGTTAACAAAAACTAACGAAATAACAAAAACTAGAAGTGAAAAAACATTTTCGTTAACGGAAATAAAAACAAAAAAAGGAAAACTAACTAAAACTGGAATGAGTGTTCACAAAACTAACTAAAATTAACTGAATTTATAGCAAAAATGTGTTTAGTTTTCATTGATGTGTGCGTGTCATACAAGAGTCAAGGGTGAAAATGAAGTTTAGTTTCCAGATTTTTTTCTTGCTGTGTCTCATTATGCCAGCAGGTGGCAGCACGTTAGTCGAGTCGTCTGTGTTGCTGCTCCGTCCACGCGCAGAATCATGTCAGGAAAAGTCGAAAGCGCCAGAGTCCAATTTGGGATTACTTTGAATATGACTGTGTTTTGGATAAAGCAAGTGTCTTGTAGTGGAAACAGACAAATTATGAGGGACATTTCTAAAGGGAAAAAAATCCCACAAACCTTAAAGTGCACTTGAAAAGCTCACACAAGAAGGCTAACCTAGCTTAGCTTGAGAAGGTAAGGGAGCACACTCAACCCTCATCCCCAGAAACAGAAGCTAACCCCAGGCAAGGCAGCGTGATGCATCCCGAGACAACAGGACGGGGATATCTACACAACTGTGTGAGTCAATTACCTTCAAAAAGTTTATCAATTCACTTGAACCAAAATTACGAACACCCGGTGCTGCGAGAGTTAATAGTCTCATTGGGGCCAAGATATACATTTTATAGTTGCCTGGTATCAATGGTTGTTCATCTGCCTTTATTTATTTATTTAAAGAACCCATAGGTGGGAATGTGAGTTGTCTGTCTCTGCGTGTTAGCCCTGCGACAGACAGGCAACCTGTCCAGGGTGCAGTATGGTAGCTGGAATAGCAACATACCCAAGGATAAGCAGAATGACTGATATGATGAAACTGGGATTTTGTTACACTTAATTATTGCAAACACAACTAAAGCTATAACTGAAACTAATCAAAACTAAACTGAAACTAAGGAGTTTTTTAAAAAAATAAAAACTAAACTAAACTAGCAAACAATTGGTAAAAACTAATTAAAACTGATATAAAATTGAAAATCTGAAGTCAAAACTAAATAAAAATAAAAACTAATGAAAATTGCAAAACTATTAAAACCCTGGCGACCAACTGTTCGGTCGCACAGAAAAAAAAAAAAAATCTCTGCAACTCTCCGTGTGGTCAACAACAGACACACGTTATGCCCCTATCGTGGACTAAACCAATCAGAGATAGTCAGGGGCGGGACCTCTCTGATTGGCCGTGGTTCAGTTGAAAGTGCAGGTGGAAGAGAGAGGTGAGTAGCTTGAATAAAGCGATATCAATTCATTAACGGATTCCACACAAAGACGTAAACACAGAGCGGACCTGACGCATCAGAATCAGCTTTGTCTTTCTCGGCTTTCTCACCCGACGGCTCGTACACGGATACGCTGTCGGAGCTCAGCGATTCTCTTGCGTCGGGTCCGCGCTGTGTTTACGTCTTTTTGCGCTGATTCTGAGCTGCAGGTTTTGTCTCTCTCCAACTAAAATTCGCCGAGCCAGCAGCAAAAGAAGCAGCAAACTAGCTTCACATTTGATCAATGTCTCATGAATTCCCTCTGACTTTTGCTGTTTTGCTTCCACCACGATAAAAATCACACCCCCCGAAGAAGGTGCACATGTAAAACTGCGGTGTTAAGCGATGCGGTTGAAAAACTTTTGTGCCAGTACGCCTAAATTTTTAAAGTTAGGCGTACCGGTGCGCCCATGTCAATAAGTTAGTGTAGAGCCCTGCTCTCTTATCAATGGCACACACTGATATGTGGGGTAATACCTGATCCACAGGGTCCCAGATCTCCAGGTCTCCTTCTTTCTGTCCCTTTCTAACGTCCTTGACGGTGAATCCTCCCTCCATGTTGATCTTCTTGTGCTGCTCAAAGAAAACAAGGAGAGCGCCGTTTTCAGGAATCTATGACAAGTCGTTTCCACGGACGCGTGGATGCGCTCAGACCACATTACCTTCAGTATGATCTTGCCCTTCAGCTGCGTGGGTGAAGGCAGCTGCTCGGCCAGGTGCTCCACGGGTTCGATCAGCAGTTTGTCTCCAAATACTTCTCTGAAAATACGAGCCATCTGACGCTGCTGATCTATGGGGCAGTGCTCCTCTATGGACAGAATCACCGGGAACCTGAGACAACGAGACGCGGTTACCGAGATGGTTCTGAATGGTCCAATGAAAAAACAGAATCCTTCCCAATGAATTAAGAGGCTGTTAAAAAGTTCTTGAATCGCTGCTTCTGCAGTTTAGCTCAGACCTTTGATGTATCTGGATCCAACATCAGCTTAGATTCAGATCTAACAGCAGTCAAAGGCAGCATTTTTTGAGTAACACGTCTGGTTGTTTTGATTCTTACTCTGAGGTGACAAAAGCGTGCTCGTTTATCGCTCTGACCACATCCTCAAACTTGATCTTCGTCGTCCTGCTCCAGCCGTGGTAAATGATTGGCTCCCCGGGGCCCTCCCAGCAGTCCACTGTTTGCATTCAGTAACACATTAAAACATTAAAAACTCTTGTTTTACATGTAACGGTATGAGTCATTTCCAAAGTTAAAGCAATCACCTGTGGTTCTGTGACATTTACGTCAAACGTTACAAAGCATTAAATAAAAGTTTGGCCAAATTAAGCTGAAAAGGCCCAAAACATCGAGTGGACGGGGTGGTTAATTTATATGTTAGAAACTATTAAGACAGACAAGAGTTAAAATAAATCTTATTTCAGTCACTGCCTACATTAACATGTGTCTTGAGTGAGCTCAAAATCAAAGTTCACACCTGCCGTCTGAGGCTGTATCCCAATTCAGGGTCTGCAGCCTTAAAGGCCGCATTTTAAGGCCGATTACGTCACCGCGACGCGACGAAGGCTGTCCCAATTCAAAGGCTGCTCGAAATGCGGCCCTCAAATGTGTCCTTCATTTCCCTGAATTTTAAGGACGTGGCGGTGTAGACTTCGTGGCCCAACATATCCCAGAATGCATAGCGCGGCGGTGGGTGTGGATAATTTTGCAGAAAAAAACGGCGGATGAGGGGCGCCCGAAGAGTAAACTATAAGTACTGAATATTATGTCACTTATTTATGTGCAAATGTTTAATAACGAAGAACATTAAAACATTACTGTTGGCCACATGTCAGCAAAGTCATGTGACATTAGTGACGTTTGTACTAACTTGGTTTTAAAGCCTTTACTTTAAAATATACGCCGTTCAATAGCTGAGCTTAATCAGAGAATGATCAAAGCTCATGTAGAAACAAACAAACAAATGATTTTCTCCTTCATTTCTGTCAAACAAAGCTGTATGAAACGTTTCCAGCTGTTAGTATCATGGTTGCTAGGCAACCTGGGCAGCAACAGAGGCTAGACCGTCCCATTTCACAAGCCTCGCACTTCCGGCCTTAGCGGTCTTTGAGTACGCGGCCCTTGAGGATCGTTGAGGCTGCGTACTTTAAGGCCTGAGTCTGCTCTCACATCTCGACGAGGGCCCGCGATCACTTCTTGCTCACTTTGATACAAACTAGCAGCACAGAGTTTCCATTTTCAAAGATCAAATGTGTAATCAGCAGCCGTGCACTTAGAGCCGACAACTTAGAGACTGTGACGTTAACCGCGAGTTTTTGGGCAAACATGTGGAGACCCCACCAGTCGCTCTGACCTGCACCAGCCAACTTTCTTTTGTTTTTTTGGAAGCATATTTGATGAATGAGATATTGGGGCAGGAGCATTACTGAGTGTTAGAGCTGGCGTACAAAAGACTTTATCAACTATTCAATACTTGGTCGTGTCTTTTACACCTGGACATTGTAATAAAATCGGCAGCCCTGCTCAGGACACATCTACACACGCTGGTAAAAGCATGCGGCCGTAGCCCAGTCAGCCCAGATTACGCTGAGACGTTGGTTTGAATGATCAGACGTCACTGCTTCCTTCCTTCCTTCGTCACTTTCTTTGAGCTGTCCACTTGCAACAGAATCACTCAGGATGCATGCTAATGCCGGGCCCGAACTGTGGCGTATTCAGGTGCAGCACACGCCGGGAGTTTGATACTAACATTCGACGCAGCGGCATCCCAGACGCAGACAGCGGACATAAGCCTCTGTGGACGACTCGCTGCGAATCTGATCACCTGTCAGGTAGCTGTTGAAGAGCAACAGGAGACATTTTATCTTTCACACACAGAGACGTTTAAACCAATAGTATGTGGAAACATTACTGAGCATCATTCGTGTGTGTGATGGAGTCAAACTGACGTGTTGTGTGAGGAGTTGACCCAGTAATGTGACAGAGGGTTGTTCATGTCCACGTTGCTGATGTCTGAGAACTTCTCATCCCAAATACAATTCTCCTTGGAAAACAGGAAGCCGAGGAACTGGAAGAGGAGAAACGCTTCAGATTTCAGAGTAATCTAACCCCACAGCCCCGCCCCTCCAGACGCCACTACGCTGTAGAACTGTTACGGGATGGTTATGTATTCAAGCAAGTTTTTTAACACAACTGCATTCCTGCCAAAACTCAGTTTTAGCATCGATTGTCAAACTTGGTGCAGAAGAAGGAAGATGGTGTCCACTCATGTTACCTCGCTGACGGTGAACTCCGGGTCATTGGTTTTTCTCATGGTGTCATCAATAAAGGTTGTCATCAGCTCTCTGACTTGGTTCAGATCATTGGCCCAAGTTTCCTGATGGATGAAAAGGCCAAAATAAATAAATAAATAAAAATCACACATCAGACTGCGATGGCTCATTTCAAACACTTTTTTTCTAGTCCCAGAGCTGTGTGATGTCAGCGAAAGAGGAAATCCATAAACATGCTGCTCTCTGTGGAAATCAGATGAAAGCCTTCTTTGCAGACTTTAGAGAGAGGAGGGGAACTACATGGCTTGCTTTAGTGTAAATTAAGTAACTGCACCACAGTCAGTGTTGGGGAGTAACGGAATAAATGTACCGCTGTTAAGTATTTAAAATGCAAAATATGAGTAACTGTATTCTGTTACAGTTACCGTTTGAAAAGCTGGTATTCAGTTACTTTGTTGAAATAAATGGATTACACTGCAGTCTTTTCCTGTTTCATATGTTCAGCTTTGCCTTCTCTAGTTTTGGTAATTAGACGCACAAAACACGCATTAAGAGGCTCTAATGTCTGTGTCTCAATCTCACAGCCCATGTCACCCCTAGTTGCACCTCGCATAATGACGTGAAGAAATATTTTAAAAAGTTATTCACAAAATGCAGAGATGAGCAGTAACGCGTTACTTGTAATGCGTTACTGTAATCCGATTACTTTTTTCAAGTAACGAGTAAAGTAAGGGATTACTATTGCAAAACGGTAATTAGATTACCGTTACTTTCCCGTAGGAACGCTGCGTTACTGCGTTACTAAAACCGTGATTTTTTTTGCGAGAACGTCTCATGACAGTGACGTAAGCGAGTGCGACGTTCGTGACAACAGCTGTGTGCAGATCAACAATGGATCATATATCGAGTGCAGAGAGAGTATGAGCGTGCAGCGTTTAAAGCGTGGAAGTACTGACCTTACTTTGAGTTTGATTCCATAAAAAGTGACAAAAACATTAGTGTCCGTTGTGCGTGGGAAGAAAACTTCTTTTTACAGCGAATAAAAACCCCTAAACTTCCGAGCAAGCACCGAGTAGCTACGACGTAATGGGAAACTCACAGAGAAACTCGCGGATTCTTCCACTGACCGCTGCACACCTGCACCAGGGTAACCCTCCGCCTACCCCACTCCTGCTTTACAGGTGAAAATAGAGCAACAGGACCGCTAGTCTTTGACTTTATTTATTTTCTGCTGTGTTTTACTTGCATCTATTTGAAAGACTGAGTGTAAACACACAAAATATTTTATTTTATGTGCTGGAATGTGCAGAAAATAGGTTTAAATGTTAAACTAATTTCTTCCAGTCAGAGAATGTTGCAGATAATTAAATTTTTGCTTGAAGTTAAAAGATTAAAACTAATAAAACAAGTTTTAAAAAGAGACTTTTCCATTTGATTACATTTTGTATGATGAATTATGCAGAAAAAGTAGAATTGGGCTGAAAGATCTATCACTTTATCACCTATTCAGGTTGTAAATCGTGTTTTTAAAAAGTAACTAAGTAACTAAGTAACTAAGTAATTAATTACTTTTGAAAATAAGTAATCAGTAAAGTAACAGGATTACTTTTTTGGGGATGTAATCAGTAATTAGTTACTGATTACTTTTTTCAAGTAACTTGACCAACACTGACAAAATGATTTAATATGAAAACAATAGGCAGAGTGTTACAGGCATTGCCCCAAAGCATGTAGCCTGATGGGCAGGGTAGTCCATGCTGCAGGGAGAATGGACCCGTGATGTTTCTGTGAGCGAGGGAGGGAGAAAAAGGAAAAGTACGAGCTGTCATCGAGCAGAAACGGGAGCTGGAAGCATGTACATATAATAATAACCACTGCAGCCAAGAAGAGAGCCTGACGAGCCCAGTTGTAAGTAAGCTATTAAGACTCGACTGTACACCGTGTTCGTGTTTTCCTCTGAAACAATAAGTTCTGTTGGAGCAGCCTTTCAACGCCTCTCTCTGTCTCTGCTAGCAAAGTTGACCCAGACAACAAAGTAAAGCTAGTTTTCGGCTACGAGCCGACACAGAACCCACCGTATTAGCCAGAGGTCCCTTTACTACGGTTCGGACCTGTTTTATATACGCATGGAATAGTTTTCTATACAAGATCGCTGCAAAAAGTGCAGCCTTACCTAATGTCCACCTACTGTTACTCATTTATATTAAGATTTAAACATCTAGTTGGTGTTGGTGTGGAGAGTAACCGTCAGTAATAGTAATAAATCACAGCAATAGTACATTCATGTAGTTGTAAACAGCATGATAATATATTAAGTAATCCAAAGTATTCAGAATACGTTACTCTCATTGAGTAACGTAACAGAATACATTTTGGGGCATGTATTCTGTAATCTGTAGTGGAATACATTTTAAAAGTAACCTTCCCAACACTGGCCACAGTACAGTTAATTTAAGTCCTTTTAAGTGTGAAGGGGAGTGTTTTTTAATCTGCATTAGAATCAATAACAGTCCAGTGAGCACACTGAACTCTTCTGCTGTAAGAGCACGATGAATGAAAAGGAAAAACAGTAAATTCTATAACTGGTCCCAGCTGTTGATGACTGCACTGTGGTGAATCTGGGAACCACCTAGTCAGCAATCTACAAACTGTCTTTGGGCCAAAGCTGAGACCAGCGGCAGACAGCGAGACACTTCGGTCATCACTCTGTGGCCTTCAGGTGGCTGCTGTTACAGCCAGATTACAAAACAAATTGATGCACAGTTATAAAATCTACCAAATCAAACACACACTGACTCTAAACCATTTTAGTACAACTCAAAATAGCTTTATCAGCCACATATATTTCTGTAATATACAACTGTCGACACAAGAGTTACATTTCAGTGTGCGTTCTGTTAGCAATAAGCTAACATTGCTAACATATAGATTTAAGTACTGCAGCTCATTTAAAGATCCCTGCGATTCCAAACCAGAGGCTGAAGGGCTAAAACAGGCAACACAACAAGGTAAACTTCTCTGCACAGTGAGGAAGTCAATATTATTGTGTTCCCCTTCCTTATAAATAAGAACTGAACATAAGCTAACCTGCCATCATCCGCCAGCTCACTGGTGACTTGTTGGGGGTAAACTTTGCTAGTCTGCTAATCTTTTAATGAGAAAATCTGTAATGCCGAAATGAAAGTAACATTTTCTAGTTTCTGAAAATGTTTAGAAACCCCAACCTTACCCCTACACCTGGACGAGTCGCTGGTGACCTGATATCATAGTGCGCATTCGCTGTCAAAATAAAAGATGCGCACCAGAAGTTGCAATGTGCGTTTGTGTACATATAAAAGGCACTGTTTTTGTCCGCTAGAGTGGGATTTTCACAGCACATTCTGCACCACATCTCTGTGCGTTCATCATTTGTTTGAAGCCAGCTCACCTCCTGCAACCACTTTTCCGAGAATACGCGCTTCTTTTGCGGTTCGGACTCCTTCTGACATTTCTTGGGAGGTGGAGAAACACCAAAGTAATTGCTTAAAGGAGCTTCTTCGACATCTTGAGGAGTTCTAAACAAATGTCTGTCCTCCTCCAGAAAATCTTATGTACGCAAACGCGCACTTCAACTTCTTATCTGGTGCGCGTCTTTTATTTTGACAGCGAATGCGCACCTGCGAACCACTTATGTGTACCCCTGATCATAGTACCACCCTATTAGAGCACTTCGCTCTCGCTCTGCAGGCCTACTTGTTGTTCCTAGAGTATTTAAAAGTAGAATGGGAGGGAGAGCCTTCAGTTTTCAGGACCCTCTTCTGTGGAACCAGCTTCCAGCTTCCCTTTTTGCTAAAGCATATAGTTAGGGCTGGACCAGGTGACCCTGAATCCTCCCTTAGTTATGCTGCAATAGGCCGAGGCTGAAATCAGGAAACAAAATCCAGGAGCAACAAGAGGTGATGAGACAAGTGGAAACAGGTGGGGAACACAGCAGGAAGTAATGAGAGGACAAGACAAGGGAAGCAAAGCTGAAAGCAAAGCACAAGGAATGGCTAACTATCAAAATAAAACAGGAAGTGAGAGAACACAGACACAAGAATGAACTTAATACAGGAGGACTGACACAAGAGGACAGAACAGCGAGGAGAACTCAAGTCTGAATAAACTCGGAAATACATGAAACAATATTGAAAAAGAAAAATATTTCAATAACCCAAACTCTGGGTAAGATGACCCAGGACCATGACAAATGTTGACATATGTCCTTTAAGTGGGTGTAACTGTAACCAAAGACCTCAGCAGGCATGTTCAGATGAATCCAGGCGATTATTTTAAAGCCTCACGTGGAGAGACGTTCATGAGTCTACATGTGTCTAAACGCTGCATGCATCGAATCACCAGAAAATTCTAAAAGCTTCAGACGTTTTGTTGACTTTGCCTCCAAATAACGTTTAAACGTTTTTATCCCTGCAAACTGTCGTTCTCACACACATGTGCACTGCGTAAAAACATCACAGCTTCGCTTAAGTACCCATCAAGACATGTACAGCATCCCTGTTCATCACACCAGATGAACCAACGCCACACTGGTTATAATTATAATAAGTAGAAGTACATTTACCCAGATCTTTGCTATGACAGTGAAAAGAAAGATGAATTCCACCACTCAGCTGGTCCTGGACGTGTGCTGGCTGCAGTATGATCGGTTATATTTAATCTGTTTGGCTCTTTTCCACCTTCAAAGTTTCCAAATTCTACTCAGGATTATCACGGCTTGTCCGACATGCTCGTTATTCCTTGTAGCTCGTTTACCTGTTGCTGATAGATGAGAAATCGTTGGAAATCGTGCAGGAGAACGGCCGAAGCATCCGGTTTGTCTGTGTTACTGCAGGACGGAAGAGAGAGGGAACACACATTCACGCGAGCATCCTTCATCAGATTATTATTTACACGAGAGGAAACGGGATCTCACCCCAGAATGAAGGCGCAGGATTCTTTCTTGAACTCGTCAAGAACCTGAGAAAGAACAAACCCAGCATGAATGAAAGGGCCACAAAAACAAGAACCTGTGTCTGGTGATATTATGTGATGTCATTCATTCATACCAACCTCATTCTGCTCAAACATGAGAAGGTTGTAAAATTTATGAAACTGCTCAAAGTCCAGGCGATCCTTCTTCGAGCCCACTTCCTGTGAAAGCAGAGCATGAAAGCTGCGATCAAGCTGACGGGAGCAGCTGCAGACGACTGCTTTGTGTTCTGAGGGGAGTTAACTATGTTTTTAAAAAGAAGGAAATACCTGGAACTTTTCTTTCAAAGTGCGAGAGCTCGGCGCCTTGTAGTTCATCAAAGGAAGCAGCGCCTTCAGTTCCTTCAAGGAGATGCTGGATATGAGACAAAAAGCCCAGTGTGGTCAGACTGGAAACCATTTATTATTACTGGTTATAGCATGTTCAGACACTGTCCTGTGTGCAGAAAAAAGCCATTTTAACATCAGGTGTAGAAGATGTCTGTGAAGGTTCTCAGTCATCCAGGTCATCGTAGTCAAAGGAGCTTGCAAAGAAAAGTGTCTGGACTTCTTTAAGTTTACTTGAAGACTCAGCAGTCCATCTGCATCTAAAGGTCAAAGGTCACTCTTTCGAGGATGCCAATGTTCACATTTTGGACAGAGAGGACAGATGGTTTGAAAGAGGAGTGAAAGAAGCATCTATGTCCACTGTGAGCGACCATCTTTGAACAGAGGCGGTGGTTTACGACACCAACTCTCTGCCATCTATAATCCAGTTTTGAGATCCCTTCCCAGACGCCTTAACGCCCACTCACATCCTGGGAAATCTGACCTCAGGAAATCACATGATAAGGTGGGGCCAGGTTTCACAATGAGCTCACCCGAAACTCTGGCTGATTGTGACCCACACCCAGTTTCACACCTTGGCTCAGGCGATTAGAGGATCATCAGGGGGTCCTTTTGTCCCTCTGTGGGGGGACACTCCCACTAGGTTTATATCTGGGACTCTCCACCATTTGACCTTTGAACTGAAGAAGCTTCTCGGATGAAGGTGAAACATCTTCAAGTAACTTAAAGAAGTCCAGACGCTTTTCTTTGCAAGCTCCTTTGCTCAGGTGTAGAACAGATTTTTTATAAGTGTACGCAATGTGATTATTCTGAGGTGCAGATTACATCCACATGAAATTTTAAAGTTTCCAGGGTTGAAAGGCGCAGCATCAGTAACACAGGGTAGTACCATCTGTGACAATTGCAGAGTAACAGAAGCTTGCATCGCTAGTTCGACTTTGTTCCAATTAATTTCTCATCCTGTTACATGATGAACACATTCGAGTGCTGTTTATGTTCCATACAATAGTTTGGACATTCAGTCATTTCAAAGCGCTCTGAGCATGCAGGAGGGCGTGGAACTGAGCATGCTCTCTCCACAGTTTGTTGCTTCACTAACTCTTCAGCTCGAGACATCTAGCTACATGTTAAATATAGGCAGCTGGAATAATTAGCTTCTGTTCGTTTTTAAAGAATCCATATTAAACACAGCAGAGGGGCTGAAGGCAAACAGGCGCTGGTGCTGGTGGGACCAGAGATCGGGGCTGCAGCACACTGGTAAAACCACTGGATTATTAGTAAGTATCATAAACTAAACAGTTAGTAGGTAATCTTTATATTCAGCATACCTGTTTGTCTTGGTCTGATTAACAGAATACATCTGCTTCCTCAGCCAGCTGGAGGGGCAATAACACAGAGAGCAATGATCAGTGTGTGTGTCCTGTTAAGTCATGGAAACACAGCTGGGTGTCTGTGTGTGTCTGTAGGTGTTTGCATGACTCATATTGTTAGGTGCATCCTAACAGTATGTATAATGTAACATTTGAAAGCAAAGACTTGATGAAAGTGTAGGTTTATGTTTAGATCATGGAAAAACAAAGACCTCAAACACTTCACATTTTTACTTTTAGAGCCCACTTTGTTAAGTTAAGTGGGCCGAACACGTGAAACTTCACTTTCTGTCGCTCTAAAGATGCTTGACTGCACATTTAATCCCTGGAATATCTTAATATAAGATAAAGAAGTGCAGCACCTCTCAGTTTTTCTACATGATAAGGTTTCTGGTAGCTCACTGCCACAATGTGCTGTATTTGCAAAAATAATTTTCTTTTTTTTAAAACCACAGTTTATATAGTAGACAATGAAAAACAGGAACTTTCCTGTCATTTAAATGTTTATCTGTCACTTAAATAGTTCGGTGTCAGATGAAATGGCTTGGGGGAGGTGTTTATCAGCAGGAAAAGCTGCAGAACATATAAAAATACAGTTAAAAGTCCAAAACTTTCTGCCATCTTTTACATTTTCCAAAGCTGTCTGGCAGGCTGGTCCAGTTCAGGCCACATGTTTGACACCGCTACCTTAGGGTAATGTCTTGCTTTAAATTCGAGGCAGCTATGGTTGGAGGACATCTTCACAGAATGAATAAATGTCAGTGTCTGAGGTGATGAAAACACACAGCGTGCACGGCTACCTCTCTATGAGCACCGGGGTTGGTGACGCCCGAGTCTCCTCCCTCAGCATTTCAAGTCCCACCAGCCATTTCTGCGCCTCATCCACAGAATCAGCTGCACAATGAGAAAAAAAGACTCATTACTCAAAGACGTGTTTGTGAAAACACCAGTGGATGTGGTTATATTAATAGGTAACACCAAAACTACTGTTTACCCCTAAAACAAATTAGCCTGCACTGGGCACTTCCTGGAGCAACAGGTGCACTTATGCACCGAAAAGCTTCAAAAGAATTTAACAGCAAGCGTGGGAAATGAAAAGAAGATGCAAATACATCACGCAAATCCACTTGGCAACTACGAGTTTGTTGTGCAGCAGGTAAATATTTCTGATGCTACTAAATTCTGTTGTAAACACTGCATGAAACATCCAGAAAGCTTCACCTCCCAGACTGAGGGTGCTGAGAACAAACTGGGAGCCGTAAAAGATGGTGAAGCAGGTGCTCTCATCGTGCTTGTCCTTCCCATCTTTGAAGCGTTCAAAGTCCTTGGAGTTCCTTCCCGGACGGATCTCTCGGATCTCAGACAGGTCCACTGAAACGCAGCACACGTGTTTCTTTAGAGCAGCAGGATGTGATTTAACTAAACGACCATCATCATTACCGAAGGAGACCTGTAATGCATATTTCCAAACTTATATTTCATTCATAGACTTTACTAAAGTAGCAATGTTTGATTTGCACTAACACTGGGCCCCTCAGTTCATCCTCCCCTTTATCAAACCTACTACAAACAGGGGGCGGAGCTTCTGTGCACATAGTATCTTGCTCACTCACTCATTTTTTATTTCCTTTTTAAAGTGGAATCACCCTTTTTTCAGCAGGTGACCCATATGCCATAAGGATTCGAGGCTATGTTCTGTGTCTTTCTCCACTGTCCCATCAAATAAAGGTTAAAATACCCCAAATGCATTTATAATAATAAAGTGAAATCACACAATAAAGGAGAAATTTAGACAAAACATGCATATATATAGGGATACATAGGGATGTTGTGATTAGTCATAGGGTCACAGAAAAGAAACAGAAATGAGGCAGTGACCAAAATGGTAACACTGTGGCTTTAAAATGCCCAAAACACTGGCGGACGTTACCGTGGTTACATACATCCGCTATATAGATACTAGGAAACGGGAAATAAGGTCACAGAGAAAGGAGTGTGGATGGTGTGGTTTAAAACATGTCACTTCCTGCTTCAGATGAACCCATTTTTGAAAGTTGTGAACCAAACCTGACAGATTCTGAGCTGGAGCATCGCGGTGTATGACAACAAGAGGAAACAACAGTGGGACCCTCAGGTCACAACTGAGACTCAAATACTTACAGACGCCATCAGTCTTGTCTGCGGTACGTGTCCACGCCACCTGGCGGGTCTCCATGATGACCTGCACCGTGAGCCGCTCTGCCTTCTGCCGAAACACCGTCATGACCACGCCCATCTCCAGGTCCCGCTTGATCACGATCTTCCTGTACTCAGTCATCTCGCCCTGCTGCCCCAAACGAGCCATCTCTGCAGCTGACACAGGGTGGGAGAACGCTGAAGCGTGACTTTTGAATAATTAGGAAAAACGTGGAAACATGAGTTTCTGCTGGCTGAGACTATTTTAAACAACAACTAACCCATCAGTCATCACAGGCAGCTTTAGCTGGTGCATACTAGAGTAAAATCCTCCCTGTTGTGACCAGTGTTGGTCAAGTTACTTGAAAAAAGTAATCAGTAACTAATTACTGATTACTTCCCCAAAAAAGTAATCACGTTACTTTACTGATTACTTATTTTCAAAAGTAATTAATTACTTAGTTACTTAGTTACTTTTTAAAAACACAATTTACAACCTGAATAGGTGATAAAGTGATAGATCTTTCAGCCCAATTCTACTTTTTCTGTATAATCATCATACAAAATGTAATCAAATGGAAAAGTCTCTTTTTAAAACTTGTTTTATTAGTTTTAATCTTTTAACTTTATGCATCAAGCAAAAATTTTATTATATGCAACATTCTCTGACTGGAAGAAATTAGTTTAACATTTAAACCTATTTTCTGCACATTCCAGCACATAAAATAAAATATTTTTTGTGTTTACACTCAGTCTTTCAAATAGATGCAAGTAAAACACAGCAGAAAATAAATAAAGTCAAAGACTAGCGGTCCTGTTGCTCTATTTTCACCTGTAAAGCAGGAGTGGGGTAGGCGGAGGTTTACCCTGGTGCAGGTGTGCAGCGGTCAGTGGAAGAATCCGCGAGTTTCTCTGTGAGTTTCCCATTACGTCGTAGCTACTCTGAGCTTGCTTGGAAGTTTAGGGGTTTTTTCGCTGTAAAAAGAAGTTTTCTTCCCACGCACAACGGACACTAATGTTTTTGTCACTTTTTATGGAATCAAACTCAAAGTAAGGTCAGTACTTCCACGCTTTAAACGCTGCACGCTCATACTCTCTCTGCACTCGATATATGATCCATTGTTGATCTGCACACAGCTGTTGTCACGAACGTCGCACTCGCTTACGTCACTGTCATGAGACATTCTCGCAAAAAAATCCCGGTTTTAGTAACGCAGTAACGCAGCGTTCCTACGGGAAAGTAACGGTAATCTAATTACCGTTTTTGCAATAGTAATCCCTTACTTTACTCGTTACTTGCAAAAAAGTAATCGGATTACAGTACTGTAATCCGATTACTGCCCATCTCTGGTTGTGACACATTTATGAATCCTGCAATAGCCTTTAAAGCAAAGCGTATGTTTTTCCCACAAGCTCACCGAGACACAAACCTCGCCTACTGCTCCATAAATCCTCCTTTACTCCAGAAGGCATCACTAAATCAATCCTGCCTTTATTTAAGTTACGAAATACGATGATGACAGGAAAAAAAATCACGTTTTATTATTAATGTTAAACCTCTCGTGTTGTGTTTATTCAATACATTTGGTTGCTGTTTTACTTTGAAATGTGCAGGGCTTTAATTTGAAAATGTCTGCCTTTAGAGAAAGAAAGTATTGTTTGTTTGTTTCAATCATGTAAATAATAGACAGAAGTTAATTTAGCAACGAAAAGAAGAAAAAAATGCCACACAATAGAGCTAATATTTGGATACGTGCACACGTATTTAATCCCACCTGTTCACCAGAAGTTATCAGTCAACATTTAATCAGCTTCCTTACTGATATAATCCACACAACAAAACCAATACCTCCACTTTTTAAAGTTAATTGTATAATACAGTAAGCATAAGCTAAACAGATATATTCACTGAATTTCAGCGTTTTCCTTTCTTTATAACTCTTTTTAAACTGCTTTATGTTTGGACGTAGCCTCAACTCCACACTCAGACTGGTCCACAGCTTCACTGCACGCACAGAAACACAAAGACTGTTCCTGGTATCACACAGTCACAGCTTGAAGTTACAAAAACACCTTAAGTTATAACTTCCTTCTCTCAAAAAGAACAGTGAGAAAGTAGTGAGTGTGTATATAACCTGTAACCTGCAGTGTGGATGATTTGAACTGTAAAAAGAGTAAACAGTGAATGTAATGTTGTTTTTTGGTTATTGCTACAGACCTCTGCACAATAGCTCACGTAAGGTGAAACCAGTGAACAGTGGAAAATATGAAGTCCAGTCTAATACTAGCAGCATTAGACTGGATTAGTACTGCAATGCTAGTAATGCAACTAGCATTGCAATAGTATTACTAGTACTGCAATGCTTCTCGAGGAATGATTATATCTCATATATCATATCTTATTTTCATCTATTATTACCTCAAGAAATGTATTTTCACTCAGTATCAACTTCATTCATTTGAATGTTAACATTTGTACTTAAACTGCTATTACCAAATAACACCGTTTAGTTTTATTCAAATTTAATGACAACGTGTTTTTGTAAAGAACTTCACTTATTTTGTTAGTTGTCTCAGATCATCACCAGAGCAGAAAATGTTTGTATCATCAGCAAAGAGTGACATTTTTAATACTTTGAACACTTTAAAAGTGTCATTGATGTATAAGTTAAAGGATTATGGGCCCAAAACTGAGCCCTGGGGTACACCACAAGCAATGTCCATTCATAAAGAGCAATAACCATTTCATTTCACAAACTGCTTCCTGTCTCTTATATAATTCAGAACCCAGTTTAAAACGACGCCTCTGGCACCATAAAGTTCCAGTTTTCTTATTAATATATCACAATCTATAGGGTCAAATGCTTTTCTCAAGATTATGAACAACCCGGCCACATATTTGCTACCACTGCTACGCAGACGACATCCAGCTATATATATCTTTTAAACCTGAAGATGTTTCTAAGCTGCAGACTCTAAATGTGTGCTTAGAAACAATCAGAGGTTGGATGGCTGACAACTTCCTCCAACTTAATGAAGAAAAGACTGAAGTCCTTGTATGTGCTCCAGACAGACATGTACCTAACATAATGAATGCTCTTGGTCCTCTTTCAACATGTGTGAAATCGTCTATCAGGAACCTCGGGGTAACCTTTGATTCTGCTCTTACCCTGGATGTCCACGTCAAATCTCTCGTTCGGTCATGCTTATATCATTTAAGAAACATTTCTAAATTGAGCCCTATAGTATCTCATACTGAACTGGAAATTGTTATTCATGCATTCATTTCATCACGATTGGACTACTGTAATTCACTGTTTACATGTCTAAACAAAAACTCCCTGGAGCGTCTCCAGATTGTCCAAAATGCTGCAGCAAGGCTTCTGACAAAAACATCGAAATACTCTCATGTGACACCGTTGCTTATACAGCTGCACTGGCTCCCCGTTGAATTCAGAGTCCATTTTAAGATTCTGGTTCTGACATTTAAGGCTCTTCAAGAACAAGCACCAGCGTACATCATTGAACTTTTACAGCCCTATGCCCCTAGTAGGTCCCTGAGGTCTTGTGATCAGGGCCTACTTGTTATTCAGTATACAAGACTGAAAACCAAGGGTGATAGAGCTTTTGCCACTGTGGCCGCCAGACTGTGGAATTCTCTTCCTCAGAACTTAAGATCTGCAGACTCAGTGATTACTTTTAAAAAAAACAGCTAAAAACACATCTTTTTAAAATTGCATTTTGTTAACTTTTGACTGTTTTTGTTTTTTACCTTGTAAAGCACTTTGTGATCTTTTATCTAGAAATGTGCTATTCATTCATTGAAATATAAATAAAATTTTACTTACTTACTTATATTGATTTATGTCTGTGGAATTTGTGATTCTGTTGAATCTAATAGTGCCGATGATGTTGATCTTCTTCATCTGAAGCCGTACCCACTCTTGGTGAGTAGTTTATCGATACATTTTCCAGTCGGTTGTTCAACAGTTTTTCAAGTATTTTTGAGAAGTGAGGTAAAGAGGCCTGTAGTTTGTAAAATGGTGTTTGTTGCCCAAGCTATAACTTTTTGTTTTCATTCGGTCTGAAAATCGACTAGTTTGAAATGTAAGTAAATGGTTTTAAAATACCCTCAAAGAATATCAATATCATTACAATCCAAGCATTTCTGATTTTTACATTTTTTGACAATTTAAAAAACTTTATTTTCATCAGCAGCTGTGAGAAATATTGAATAAGGATTTCTGTCTATCCTCTGCTGTCCCAGGATCAGCGATCGTTCTTGCTAAATTTGTTTCAGCAGTTACAAAGAAGCTGTTTGCTACAACATCCATATTATATTCTTCATATTCATTGAAACACTGAAATACGTGGGATGGTTGTTTAGTCCAGCCCCGTGTTTTATAACACTGTTCAGTAGGGATGCAACGATACCAATTTTTTCAAACCGATACGATACCGATACTTGGATCTGAGTACTTGCCGATACAGAGTACAAAAAACGATACTTCTACCAAACACACACACACACACACACACACACACACACACACACAAATGCAATGAATTGGAAGACAGGTTTTATTATATTTCCTGCCGATAAAAAATAAAATCTTAATAAAAATGACCACAAAAAATTTTTTAAGTGAAAAATAAGCACTTCTGTTAAATTATTGCAGAGTCTCCACATTGTAAATTTACAAAATATCACTGAACTATTGACACTGTCTCGAGCTTTCAGAATAATAAATAAACATTTCTGTTTGGAATAAAATAAATACAAATTAGGTTTGCAAATAAATTAAACTTTTAAATTATTGCAGAGTGTCCATATTGTAAACAAACAAAATAATTATTATTAAATAAATAATAAAATATAAAAAATTATAAAATAAATAATAAATAAAATAATAATTGGCCCCCTAGTGGCCAATCTAAAAAACTACAACAGAAATGACAAGCCACCCTCTGATTAATGAAATAAGTTGGTATCGGTTCATGGTATCGGTTAACTTTTACGAGTATGAGTACACACGCATTTTACAGTATCGGCCCCGATACCCGATACCAGTATCGGGTATCGGGGCCGATACCCGATACCAGTATCGGTATCGGGTGCATCCCTACTGTTCAGTATTTCCCATGATCTTTTAATATTATTTCTATTATTATCTAATTCCTTCTTTTAAGTATATTCATTAACTTATTTTTGTATCTTTCATATCTAATTTCAGTATCTTTGGTTCTCTTTCTTAAGAAATCTCTGTATAGTGCATTTTTCCTTCTTTTGCAGACCTTTTGTTATCCGTGGACAGTCCGTATATTTATGTTTTATACTATATTGCTTTATTGGACAGTTTATATTATACAATAATGTAAATATTCTAAGCAATTCATCATGAGCACCATTCGCATCCTGTTTCCGAACACTTCATCTCAGTTCTGTTTCATTAAATCGTTTTTAAAGACATTTATTGTTTCCTTTGTTTTTACTCTTTTTTTGTGAGCCATTTCTGTAAATGAACTTATTGTAAGTAAGTGTTTTTCAAAGTGATAATAAATGCAATTAAAAGATTAAATGATACCTGCTAAAAAAAGACTAATGTAAAGACAATAATAATGGACCCAGGATTGAACCCTGTGGAACCCCTCGGTTTAGGAGTGGCACGAAGGGAGTGCAAGGAAAACAGAGCAGATCTGCGGGTAATGAGAATAATTGATAGGAAATAAAGACCCTCAATGACACAACACAAGAGCCTAAAAATAGTTTTGAACTACACAACAGTTTCACAAAGAGGCGAAACAGATATTTAGAGTCTATTCAGAATCCCTACTGATGTGTCCCTTCTTCAAACAAGAAATATATGATGCTTTTTACTAACACATACGATTAAGAAAAAATAATAAATGTACATACTTGATCTGAAAACAGTGAATAAATGCTGCCCAGGACAACGAGCCATATAGTGTGAACTTTAACTTCTTTTTCAGGTTGGGAGATGCAAAATGACCACAAAGATATGAAGAGATGCAAATTGGCCATAAACAGATATAACACAACGAGTGAGAGTCACAAAACAACTACGAAGAGATGCAAAATATCTGCATGAAACGTAGCCGGTGAAGCAAAACGACTATAGCAACATGACCGTGTGGTTTGTGGTAGTTCTGCGCGTCTTACAGTCATCTGGCTGCTTTGGGAGACTTGCGATAGCCACATGTGGCCTCAGACCGTTCTGGCTGACACGGTGCTGATGACAACAGAAATCACTCATTTACATCTCATCTCAGTTTTCAGACTTCATCGCTTCACTTGAATCCAGGTCACTGCACAGGAATGTCCGTGTTCTGAGCCGTGTGACGACACGTTAATTCTTTCACTATATCTGGATTCTACTTTAGCCTGAAATGGGAAGCTGACCTCACCCACGTCTTTTCTGACGAGTGGATCCACGTCCAAACTCCATATCTGGCGCCATTTCTATTTTTGCTTTGCTTTTTCATATCTTCATCTCATTTGCAGAGTATGCTAACAGAAAGGCAGCAGAAGACAAAAGGAAGTGGAATTTGAGATCACACATGCTGCAACTCCGGTCAGTGTGTTGACATTTCAACCCAAGTACATTATTACATAAGCTCTCGTGTCGCAAAGCGCAAAAAGCTGCAGTTTCTCTAGCTGCCTCTTGAGGCTGACTCCAAAGTGAGTCGGCCACAGATCCCCACAGTTAACTTACAGCACAAATATGCATGTTTGCAGACTAGTATAAAAAAACTGACCTCTGCCGAACATTTCCCCCTTCCTAACAACTGTGTTAACCCTTTAAGACCTACCATAGAACCAAGTCCGCCAGAGCTTATATTATATTTTTACATGCTGTAGTGTCATTTTTGGGAGCATTTCAAGTTGCTATACATCAATACAACCATTATAGCCCAGATTTTAATAATATGTCTGCATTAAGTGCATAGTAATTACATAAATTGCAAAAAAGTGCAATAAACTACAAAAAAATTGAAAATCGTTTTTGTTTTTTTAACATATATTTCTAGTTAGAGAAATTTAAGAGGCTTAACCCTCAAAACTGTAAATACAAAAAAGTTGCACAAAATAGTTTCCCACCACAGGAAATTTATTTTAAGTGTCTTCATAGTTTTATTTTTGAAATACACCAATTTTTATATACTGCAGGAAAAACGAAAATAAATATTATAGTGCAAATTTGCAAATAAGCAGCATATGCATCAAAATAAACTATTTCCAGCAGTGCAATATGAGTCCTAAGCATCCCAGAAATGACACAGAAAGTCATAAAGTCAAACATAACTTTTAAAAACACCAGTATAGGCTCATGAGGCCCTGATGGTAAAAAACTACATTTCCGCGAAATGCCCGCGGTTTCGGGCAGGTCATGGCGGACATGCGAAAGTTCGCGCTGACGTCTATTCCAACCTAGGAAGTGTTACAAACAGCTGATCGGATCGGCAAAACGTGTTTCTGGAATATTATGTTTTTGTTGCTGCAAGTGCTTTTTATGCAGTTTTTGCAAAGCTATATGTGGAAGGAAACCGTGACCGAGGACAAGCTGATGGCATAAGATGTAAGTACAACTCCTCCTGTTTCATATGCAAAAAAAATTATTTCGCTAGCTCACGTGATTGCAGAGCTACCGGGATTTAAAAATAGTTACGCAAAACAGAGCGTGCCCGCTCCAACCGGCTTTAAAGGGTTAAGTTAGGGATAAGCTGCTTTGAGTGGCATGTGTGCTGGTCCAGGCAGCTGTAGCAGCTAGCGCTCTGCTAATTCCACTCCTGAAACTCGACTAGCAGGCATATGTGTACCTGTGTGTTGCACCTGTACGCCATTACACTCATCTAGTGTCTACTTCTAACTCAAAAAAGAAGGTCAAAGTGTAAACCCCAAGCCTCCAGAAATCACTGTGTGAAGATGCTGTGGCCATCTTAAAAATACAGTCTATTTCAATTTGATTCGATTTTTATCACAATTATCTCGGTCCATACCAAGGTTACGTCTTTCAGTTTTAACTCAAGACGCCTGCAGACGGACAGACAACATCTACATACCATTATCCTCAAAAGCTTTAAAATGACATTTTCATTTAAGAAGCAAACTACAATTAGAGTTTGCATGCCTGGGCTGCAGGCAGCATCACTGACACATCAGGGAAATCACCAAACTGGGAGGCTGTGGTCAGTAAGACACGAGAAGCATGAGGTTTGTTGGTGTGCATAACGTAGTGCAAACTTAGACAAACTTGAAAGCTTTTGTTTGTTATTCTTTTTTGTTGTTGTTAGTGTCGGGCCAAACAATGTCTCCAAGCAACCTAATTTCACGGGAAAGCACGTAACAGACACGTCGGTACAAGCAGCCCACCTGCAGGGGGAGATGATACATTTAAAGCCAAGAAATCACTAGTGATCAAGGAAGGTATGAACATGCCAGGAAAGATTAAGCTAGGTGGCTAATATGTATTTACAAAGTCTGTTTAAACTCATTATTTTTATATCGGCTTAAACTAAAATATCTCCCTCTGCTGGTACTGCAGCTAACTGCAACCTACTGTAACTTGTAACATCTCCACTGTTGGCACAACTTTCACTGATGATGCTGACAAATGCCAAATGAATGATGTTAGTTAATGATATTAATCACCTAAAAGAAATAATTCCTCTAAAAATATCACAAAATTTTTCTCTTATTTTTGTTTTCACGAAGGAAATAAAGCAAATCTACGACACGGGGGGATTTTCTGTCTTACTCTCACTGCAGATGATGGGACATGCAGCTGTAGTGAAACGGTTGGAGACACACAGGTGGAGACACAGTTATGGTGGTGAGGCCTTTCGAGGATATTGTTGCTGGTGTAACAAAACTCAAAGTTGCAACAGCTAACTTTGAGCTAAAGACGTCACTCTAAGGGAACGTAACAAGCTTGTTCAGTCAGGCTGAGGTCAGGACTGGACCACTGCAGCATCGCTGCATCCTGCTTTATTTGTCCAAAGGACATATTTCCAGAAGTCTTCTGGTTTGTTCAGATGCAGCTTCGCAAACCGTCGTTTTTTTCTTTAGAGCGTCGAGGCTTCCTCCTCCTGGCAACCCTTCTGAGAAAGCCGTACTTCAGTCCTTTTCTAATGGTCCTTTCATGAACTTTAACACTTAGCCTGCCAGCTGAGGCCTGTAGCGTCTCAGTCTCAACACTTCCTTACACTGTCTGTGACTATCATGCACTTCAGCATAACATTGTTAATGCGTCTAATAGTTTTTGAACTCTTTGAGTAGAAGTGGTTGTAACAACTGGTTGTCGGGGGTCGGGTGAAGAGAAGGAGAAAAACACAGAACAAATAAACTGCTTGGAGACGAGGCACTGAACATGCCTCCAACATGAAAGATTTCACTTTGAGCTGCGTAAACTTTGAGTTACCTCTTGTGAAGTGTGTCACAACACTGAATACAGCACATTAAGAAATGTTAGTGAAGAGTTACAGTCAAAACAGAGCATAGATTAAGAAGAAATGCCATTTTTATCTTTACATATGATTAAAAGTACGTCTGTATGTGTAAAAATCCATGATGTGCTTTCCTGTGAATGAGGCTGCAACATTAAACACTGAGCATTCTTCAGTGTTCTGAGGAAAGGTGAATAATTAACTGACATAATTACACCACTATGCCTCTGCTTTTCCTACTGAACCCCTGAGTCCAGTGAGGGACAGTCCCTATTAAGGATCTTATTTACATTAACAAATTTCCTCATACTTATTAAGCACAAACTGAGGCCTTAGTCAGGTGAACATCCTGCACGAGTGTATGGAAAACCTTTCAGGGAGATTTGTGTTTATGTGAAATGAGGATGTGATGTTTCTTTCAGCCAAACCAGCTTTGGTGCCAAAGGAATGCATTCAAATAAACACAAAGCTGGTATTTACAGGGATACTTTGCATGTTGTATGATGTGCTTCCATAGCCAGTGTATTGGCTAAAGAGGATGGTAGGCAGCTAAGCATTGTACTGCTGTGAATGGGGTCAGCAGGTCATGGGTGGGGTTTGGGATTGGTTAACCCAACCTTTTTTGTGCCACAGACCGGTTTATGTCCGACAATACTTTCAAAGAGAAATAAAACCAGTACTGGTACCAAAAAAACCAAGATTTATTAATAACACACGGGAAAAGACTCAGGGAAACCAAGTTAATGATAAAAATGGTAAAAAAAATAAATAAATAAATGAATAAATAACGCTAAAAAACGCTAAAAACCCTGAAAACCATTCATTTCACACCCGAGCCTCAACTCGGTACCGGTCCATGGCCTGGGGGTTGGGAACCGCTGGGTTGAGGTCCTCACCTTTTTATAGAAGCTATACCTGTTTCAGAAATCTCTATAGAAAAGATTTAAATAGAAAAAGCTATAATGCAACAATAGAATCAGACTTTCTCTTCTTTATCGCATTTAACTGTAATTTTGAGCTGAAAACAACCCAGTGGTCCCCAACCTTTTTTGTGCCACAGACTGGTTTATGTCCGACAATACTTTCAAAGAGAAATAAAACCAGTACTGGTACTAAAAAAAATGAAGATTTGCTCATAACACATGGGAAAAGACTCAGGGAAACCAGGTTAATGATAAAAATGGTAAATAAATAAATAAATAAATGAATAAATAACGCTAAAAATCCTGAAAACCATTCATTTCACACCCGAGCCTAAACTCTTGCGGCCTGGTACCGGTCCATGGCCTGGGGGTTGGGAACCGCTGGGTTAAGGTCCTCACCTTTTTATAGAATCTATACCTGTTTGTAATTTTGAGTCATTTTTGAGCTGAAAACAATATGAGTACATGTGAGGGAGGCCATCATTAGGCTGAAATACCAAAAATAAACCAGTTAGAAAGATATCAGAAACTGACCATATAAATAATCTGATTCATTCATAAACAGAAGGAATGCACCGACAGACTGAAGACTAAACTAAAGTGGATGACAGGATTATTTCCATGGTTAAGGAAAAACTATTTCACAACATCTCACCAAGTCAGGAACACTCATGAGGAGGAAGAAGTATCGCTGTCATCAAGAGATGCCCAGGCTTTAAAAGAAGCAGATTAAACATCCAAACAAGCCTCTTTGAACTAACTAAACCGAGGTTAACCTGTTTTTACCAACAAGTAACGAACAGGTCATGGAGGCCGTGTTACTGGTGTTTACTGATGATGTGACTGCTCACGATGAACTGTGGACAGGACTGTACTCGGCTCAGATTCACACAAATGCTGCAAAACCATGTGGACAGAGTTCAAAGTTCAGATGGACAATGAGCCGAAAGCAACCTGTGCAACAGATGAAGCAACAGTCAGCCACAGTAAAAGCCTGGCAGAGCATCTCGGGGGGGAAACGGCATGTAGGGATGTCCACGGGCTC
This sequence comes from Neolamprologus multifasciatus, assembly GCF_963576455.1. NCBI lineage: Eukaryota > Metazoa > Chordata > Actinopteri > Cichliformes > Cichlidae > Neolamprologus > Neolamprologus multifasciatus. The sequence goes on along the minus strand of NC_140445.1, from coordinate 2,789,337 downwards.
AGTTATGAACTGCTAATGATGTTCATCCATCCTTTTATTGAAAATGATGTTAGTAATTTACTTTAAGCCTCTGAAAACGAGTGGCCAGTTAATGAGTCCTTGTATTTAAGACTTAAAGCTGAGCGTCTGCACTTTCATCACATATCGATTGTTTGATTTGAAATCAAACACGACAAATCATGTATGTGTCCTTCGTGCAGTTTACGAGTGCAGCTTCTGGCTCCAAAAAGTAACAGAGCAGCAGCCAGAACAACAACCGCCACGTCCCAAAACCTACATGTGGCTTTGTGTCGCTGTGCCCATCTTTTATATACAGTCTGTGGTCGTCTGTAAACTAGGCCACTGTGGCCTCAGCAAATCAGCAAGTTGCTGAGTTGAGCACGTGCAGTGAAGAGGCCGAAGGATCCAGCTCATCCTCAGCAAAGACGCGTTGGCTAATGTCAATATTTGCAGCGAGGTACGAGCTAAAGTTTAAAGCAACTTGTTTAAGATGCTGTGGAACAAAAGAATCATTTACGGGTGATTAACAGCAGATATACAGAGATGCATGTTACAGAAAGAGCATGAAGATTTGCACCTTGAAGGTGACACATCAGCCTGAGGTGCTGGGTGAGGTGCAACACGCGCTACAGCTCTTTAAATCGTGCTTTTTTTCTTGTACTCCACAAAAGGATTATTGTCTCTGTAACAGTTTCATTTTCGCCTGTGCAACGTTTCACTTCACAAGTATCATTTAGAATCGAAAAAAGCTTCAGTCTATTTTCTTATTTGGTGTTTTTCTGCTTGTAGTTAGCGTGCAGTTTTGTTCTGACCGAGCTAACGCTAAGCCGTATGTATGTATGTATATAGAACAGCTGGTTGCTTAATGTGCCACACTCTCAAATCTAGCAGTTTTTAAAACTTGGCTGCAGGCTGAGAAATGCCTCCTCTCACTTTCTAGCAGCAACACCTGCAGGCAGTGAATGCGCCGCAGCAGCAGAGGAAGGACAGATGTCTGTGTCCGTCGGTCTTTCTAAGTTTTACACTCGGCGTGTTTACTGGATTGAATTATCCCCAACATGAACTGTGTGGCTATTGTCTTAATATTTGGGTATTTATCACAAGTCAAATCATTTCTGCAGTATAGGACAACGTTATCTCACATCTTCCTCAAAACCCCACAGGCCTACGCAGAGGTGATGCATTCATCATGTGGCTGCAGTACTGAGTCTGTGGCTCGCTTTAATCCACTCACTTGTGCCACAAGCAGTGTTGGGAAGGTTACTTTTAAAATGTATTCCATTACAGATTACAGAATACATGCCCCAAAATGTATTCTGTAACGTATTCCGTTACGTTACTCAATGAGAGTAACGTATTCTGAATACTTTGGATTACTTAATATATTATCATGCTGTTTACAACTACATGAATGTACTATTGCTGTGATTTATTACTGTTACTGAAGGTCCGCGGCGCCGAACCGTAGTAAAGGGACCTCTGGCTAATACGGTGGGTTCTGTGTCGGCTCGTAGCTGAAAACTAGCTTTACTTTGTTGTCTGGGTCAACTTTGCTAGCAGAGACAGAGAGAGGCGTTGAAAGGCTGCTCCAACAGAACTTATTGTTTTTGGAGGAAAACACGAACACGGTGTACAGTCGAGTCTTAATAGCTTACTTACAACTGGGCTCGTCAGGCTCTCTTCTTGGCTGCAGTGGTTATTATTATATTTACATGCTTCCAGCTCCCGTTTCTGCTCGATGACAGCTCGTACTTTTCCTTTTTCTCCCTCCCTCGCTCACAGACACATAACGTGTATGGCAGTCCATTCTCCCTGCAGCACGGACTACACTGCCCATGATGCTACATTCTTTAGAGCTATACCTGTAGCATTCTGCCTATTAGCTTAGCACAACAACAACAACAAAAAGGCCTCTCTCACCCAGGAAACACGCAGAGAGAGAGAGAGCGTCACCCCGTAACTATGGCAACCGTAACACTGCCTGGAACAACAGAACGTAGCTGTCAAACAAAACCCAAACAGTCCTGACCCGCCACAATATGAAACAGGGAAGTACCGCCGTGTAATCCATTTATTTCAACAAAGTAACTGTATTCTAAATACCACCTTTTTAAACGGTAACTGTAACGGAATACAGTTACTCATATTTTGTATTTTAAATACGTAACGGCGGTACATGTATTCCGTTACGCCCCAACACTGGCCACAAGTGAAAATTAGAATAATGATGTCTGTTTACATGCAACCCAAATATGAATGAAAAGCACCAGAGAAACAAAAACCCATTTAAACAGTAATGAAAACAACTTTAGCTACGCCTCTTTTTAAGAAAAGAGTAGAACAAACTGACATCTTCAGCTTGTTTAGTCTGAGGACTAACAGTGCAGATCTAATGGCATTCGCTTCACTGCAGCAATATATATGAAACCTGATTTTAAAGAGCTGAAGCGGCAAAAACAAAAAACGTAGATTTGATATTATTGTTATTTATCTCCTCACACAGTTGCTAAACTGTTTAGGGGCGTCGAACTCCAGGCCTCGAGTGTCACGGTCTGCGGAGACAGGCCGTGTGGTGGTGTGTGTGATGGACCCAGGTGAGTAGACGGGAGTGAACTTAACAGAAACGAGCCTTTATTATGGCTGAAGACAAAGTGTACAAACAAAGCAGGGATAGCGTGACTAAACTAGACTATAACTAAACTGGGAACACTAATACTGTGACAAACTAAGAAGACTCAGAGACTATGATGATCACAGCAAAGACTGACCGTGAAAACATGGAGGTGAGAACGCAGACGACGCGACACCGAACACAGCAAGACTGAGGACTAAATACACACATGAGGTGATCAGGGGAAGTGGAGACACATGAGGACACAGCTTCATGGGCTGCATCCTCCTGAGGACCCGGCCTTCGCGGTCTACGTGGGCCGGGTCCTCAGAAGGTCGGGTAGGCTGGAAGTAAACGGCTGTGAAATTGGACGGTCTAGCCTTCTGATTAGCGTCACCGCTGTCTCGGTGGAGTTTAATAAACTCGGCCGTCTGTTCCTTGCTGTCTAAAATATAACAGGACACTGGAGTAAACTCTCGACCGTCTCACACTTCTGTTTAATCAGTTTTCTGTTTGACGTTTATTCAGCTGTGTGAAAACCAAGGAGGAACCCACCCGGGGGATTAATAAAGTTTTATTTTATCTAATCTAATAACTTTAATCTCAGCCAAACCGATTTACTCACGAACAAACAAAACACTGAAAAAAGCCCAACAATAACATTTTTAGGTTGTCTAAGTGACTTATATATTACGTTTAACCCGAGCAGCGAAAGTCCGCGGTGATCTGAAAACGATGTGCCGGGAGTTGTGCCGTTCTCAGCAGCTTCAGTGACCCTCGAGCTCCCGGCGAGCTATCGAGCTGGTGGGTAGCGGACGTCTCCGAAAACGTCGAAGCACTTTTGCAAATATGCGATATCTTGATAAACCGAGCAGATATTTGATGTTTACACAGCTACTTTCTCGCCTGAAAATATGTTAAAAGTTATTTTGTGACCCAGAAAGATTAGTAAGAGTAATTTTAAAACTTAGTAGCGGCCGCCATTGTTGGAAACTGGAGTTTGGCTGGGCCGCACTATGAATTCTGGGATATGGTAGGCCACGAAGGACACACCCGACCCATCCTTCAAATTCGGGGAAAAGGAGGACGCATTTGTCGGAGGAGTCTATGAATTTGGACAGCCTTCGGCGCGTCGCTGTGACGTAATCGGTTTACAAATGCGACCTCAGGAGGAAGCAGCCCATGAATTTGGACATGACAGCACAGGGGAGAGTAAACCTAAATGCAGTGAACAAAGAACACCAGACTCTTTCAAAATAAAACAGGAAACCCAGAGACATGAAGATAAATCATGACATGAACTTAACATAACCACACAACATGAAACATGACAGGTAGACGCACGAATCAGGGAGACTGAGTACAGGGGGAGATGACCGAAACAACTAAGAGATGAAGGACTAAATAGCCACCTAGAAATTAACTAGATCAAAAATGGATACAAAAATACATAAAACTCAACCCATGACATCGAGGGCCGGTGTCCTGCAGGCTTTAGATCTCACCCTGTTTCAACACACCTGAATCACATGATCAGTTCATTAGCAGACTTCTGGAGAACTTCAGGACATGTTGAGGAGGTCATTTAACCATTTAAATCAGCTGTGATGGATCAAGGACACATCTAAAAGCCTCGAGGCCTGGAGTTGGACACCTGTGGTTTAGCCTCTTTAACTCATTGCTTCTTTAACAATTACACATATATGAACTTTGGATCAAACAGTTTTAAAATGCATTAAAAAAAAGAATCTTACTTTTCTCTTTTCTTTTTGCAAACATCTGCATAAATGATAATAAATATGTGACATCACGCTACCAGCTGATACGAGATTTAACAAATTATTTACAGTAGGTTCATTTTGAGGGCTTTTTTCTACATTAACGAGTTTGTAGTTAGAACAGTTATTTACCTTATTGAATTACATTTTAATATACTAGACTACATTTGGGGAATAATTATTGGTTATTTATGTGGATACTGTACTTTGTAGCATTCATTTTATTGCTTATTAAAATGTGTTTAAATGGTTAGCGATAAATATAAAAGTTTTGATTAAAAACTGTATTTTTCTTTTCTAAAATTAAAAAAAGGAACTTTTTCAGTAATATTTCACATGTATTTCAATTGTTATGTATTTGAACAGTAATAACCTGTTACTGTAAGTAACTGTAAGGTGGATAACAAAGTCACAATAATAAATGAATCAGCTGTACTCAGTAAGTATCCCATGCTAACACGTATGTCGATCTGAAAACGTATTTCCATGTTAAAGCGCTCCAAACAGCATTATTATCACTTTTAGATCTTTCTATTGACCTTGAAGAAGAGGTCAAAGGTCAAATATGACATGCTATGTTAAATCTTTTTATGGTGCTTCCTACATGTTGCTCTGTCCACACAGTTTTGATCTTGTAAGGATCACAGTTTCTAATTTAAAAGGCTTTTTGTAAAATTAATCTTTGAGCGGGCCTTGAAGGTCTCGATGGATGGAAGCCGAATTTTATCAGAAGTCATTCAAAACATTTCATGGACTTGCACGCACACGTGCGAACACTTTCAAGGACAGGACGTCGTCGGCGTGGGTAATCGGGGCAGACGGGGGACTGAAGCCTGGCCTCTCCTCTGTTCACGCAGAGAACAAACGGTAAGCGTTAAAATTTCTATTTTTCTAGCAGAAATCTTTTGCAGAGCCGTTTCCTGCGGCTGCCACACAGATTTGAACTTTTCAAACTTTTTGACAAATTTAGCTACAACACTGAGATTAGTCAGTCTGCTTAAACTTTCCAGTTAACCTGATGAAACACTTTACATTATGCTGTAAGTACTGACTCAAAGCATCACATATTTAGGAAATTATTTGGAATATCAAAAAACTAAATATTCCAGTCAATTACTCGCTGCAGTATTTACAAACCGATTGCACACAGTTACACAATAATAAGGATCAATATTAACCATTTAAGCAAACACTGCCATAGTGAAGTAAAACGATTATCAGCAGCTGGAGCAGCGTGTTTCTGTGAACAACAGTGAGTTCAGATCCACGAGGTGGACGCGAACATTACTGTTGGTGTTTGTTTGCATTTCGCCATCTCCCTCCTGCCAGCCAACAATGTGTTCATTCAACTTCAACAGACATCTACGGCCAAAGGCTGTGAGGAAAAAGGAACAAGAGAACAGGCTAGACCCGTTAGCCCATCAATACGATCAAGAGGACGTGCATGAAAACGTCTCTGCAGATGCTTTACTTTCACAGACGGCTGTGTTAGCGCTGCACAGAGCTACAGCTACGTCGTTGCATTGGTTTGTCAGTGAAATGAAAAGAATTACAGACGTAAACTATTTGTTTCTTGTTTCCTTGGAACAAGTAAGGTTACGAGACTACGAGCTGTAGGACGCACGTCTGCTGAATGAAGGCAACGTGCAGCTATTTATGGTCCATTTAAGTCTTTTTCTGGTAATTTGGTGTCTCATTGTTTCTCATGGCAACCCAAACAGAAATCTTATTTTCAGTCCTTGAATTTCTTTAGAATGTGTTCACGTCTTGTTGAAGTCATTTGCCTCTCATAGAAGATGATTTGTCTCCATCTGGATATTTATACTATATTTATACAAAAATAGGCGTGCTGTGAGCAAGAAGAATGAAAGACAAAAGACTCAAAAATGACCACAATGCATGTATAATGAACAAATAGCATAAAATACATAGCAACTCTGCACATGAGGACCCAAAAGAGAGACACGAAATTAGAAAAATAGACTAATATGACAAAAAAGACAAAAGAAGCAAAACTGCAGAGACACAGGACAGACAAAATCATTAGAAGGAGGCAAAAAGACCCAAATAAAATACAAAAAGGGCAAAAGGTGACACAGTGTGGCAAAAAGGACTTCAAATGACAAAAGCAAGAGACACAAAATGACAAACGACACACAAAAAGAAACAGAGATGCAAAATGACCCTCAAAGAGCCAAAGAATGACCGATGGACACAATAATTAAAGCAATACACAAGAACCAAAAACAAAACAGACCCAGTGTGAACTCAAACTGATCAAAAGCAATGCGAAGAGGAAGAAAAGGAAGCAGGAAATTGAGAAACAATTTGAGACACAAGATGATGATCGAGATGCAAACTGAAGAGAAAATGATGTTTAGAAATTCCTGAATAAATGTGATAAATGTGTCTGTGATATACTTCACGAACTCTGCTGTCAACAGAATGGAAGAAAACTTCAGTTGCTCAGAAAATCCTTAAATTACAACTCCTCATACAAACATTGGTGATTATAAAGGGGAATCTAGTAGGGGTGGGGGAAAAAATGGATACTTTGTAGCATGGTGATATATTGTTTGCTAATAATGTATCGATACAGGGACAGCAGAAATCGATATTTTGTTACAAAAAGGTTTTTGTGCTCTGACTTCAGAGCATGTTGATCCTTTTTCTGAGCAACAATCCTGACATTCCTTCACTGTCCAAATGTGTTTAACTTGTTTTTGGCAGCAATAAACATGACAGTTTACTTATTTTAATTTAAGACATGTTTTATTTTAATTAAGTTTAAAACTTTTTTTATTTAATGTAAAATTATATTTTGTTTTAATTTACTTTCAAATTCTTCAGTTGCTGAAGGGGCTGCATAGTTTTCATAAACTGCATAGTTCAGAATAGCTATAATTGTACCAGATGGTTGATTCAGTTAAGTTGGACTAGACTGTAATACAAACCGTTCAGTTTGTCAACAATCAAACTGAAATGAGAGAAAGACTGAGTGTGAGACTTTGATATTAGAGAAAATGAATATTGATAAAGTTTACCTTTATGTACAGAATCTGAATATCGCAAAATATTTTAAAAAATTGCAATAATATCGTATCGTGCGTTAAGTATTGTGATAATATCGTATCGTGGGATGTATGGTGGTTCCCACCTCTAGAATCTAGATGTCGCTGCTCATCTGGCTCACGATCCGTGCGTGAAGCACAAACAGATGCGTTCTTTAGGTTTGGTGAGAGAGAATGACAGCGACAAACCGGTGACCTTGTGTTAGACCCATTACATCAACACTGAATGTAAACTTGATTCAATTCTGACCCAAACTGTAGGACAATTAACGATTCTTGTGAGTTCTGGACAGGTGGACGGCATCTGTGATGAGCTGAAAATGTGCAGCAGAACTCACATTCTGGGCTTTATTGTGTTTTTTGATTGTTTTTGATCTTTTCCCATGCAGGAAAGCCTTTATTCACATAACTCTGGACAAGATGGACATTTGAGTGCAACACCATCAGGAGTAAAATGGTCCCAGCACAACTGGTGCACGCATGATAGGTAGAGATTTACAGAAACACGTCTACATCTTGTCGCTGTGGACAAAGGGGCAGAGCTACAGATCTGAGGCACAGCTACTAACGTGAGAAACTCGTGTTCGTGCTGTGCACTCGTTGGTCCTTCAGCTTCATCCCTGCCACAAAGAAGATAAATGTCACGACATACAGAGACCTTGGTGGTGTTGTGAAACTGAAAACAGTGGAAACTGTCCACCGTCTCTGCTTCTAACCATGCCTCTTTGATCTTTGTTGTTTTTTGTGCTTTTTTATCATTGCGGTAAAGTCTTCTATGGTCGTTCCCTTTCCTGTTTAACCTTTACAACCAATCAGCGTCTAACGAAGGCGATGCTGCGCTGGCTTTTTGGAAGAGTGTGTGCAAGTATTTCCCGTAGCTTGCGTGCTGGTTGAATTCCTGTAATCCTTCACTCCACGTAGCCAAAGATCTCCAAAACAGTCTTTGTAAGGAGCTCCCTCTGCATCTACAGACCCCACCGGTTTGCCAGTAAAAGTTTGAATTTGCACCGCCTCAGCGATGCTCTTAGCAAGTTCGGTCGTCCATGCCTGTGATCAGCCAACCACACCAAGCAGGGGCCACGTTGCCTGACACGAGTGCCTTGCATGGCTGGAAATTCAACATTTTTTTTCCATTTAAAATCAGAAATCGGCCCTAAATAGAATAAAACTTGTTTAGCAGCAGTGAGCGTGCTGCTGAGGAAACATCTAATGCAGAACACGCAATCATGTGCCAAAGACCTTTTCAGAAAAGAAAAAGCACACTGCTCCTGGTGTGGTGATGCCAGTATCACCACACAGGCATGAAAAGACCTGAATTGTGAATTAGTTGTTTGAATGGTGAAGATTTAAAGCTTTGTGCCTTTCCACTGAGATCCAAAGACAGCAGAGTCACTGAATGTGGGGAACGTGTACGCTTTTACTCCTGTTTTAAAGATGGATTGCTGACTTGAGGAGAAAAAAAAACAATATTTTTGGTTTATTGAGTTTTTTAAGGACGTATTGTTTTCATAATACTGACATTACAGGTTATGGTGCTGTGATTTTAATGGTCTGGCACACTTGAGATCACATTGAGTCTTTATGTGACGCATGAACTAAATTAACGTGCACACCCTGATTTAAATCAGGTCTCCTGCACAGATCACTTAAAATTGCCTAAAAAATACAACCACATTATCAGATCACCTCATTACAGTTATTCATGCAAGACATTTTTAGCAGAGCAACTAGTAATCTGCGACCTCTTAATATTCAATAACGAACCTTCCAGCAGTGAAACTGACGCAAAACGACCAACAAAGACAAAAAGCACACAAATAACCTCAAACAAGGCAGGAGAAGAAGCAACAACAAGGAAATGCAATATCACACAAAGACGACTTTTATGGAATAGAAAAAGTCTCACAAAAGTGGCGCAAAACTACAATAAAATGGCACAACAGCTACACAAAGCCCCACTAAGGCCCCGTGTCTGTTATCCTGACCAACACAGTGAAGTTTGAAGTATTGGAATTAAATATGGTGAAACTCTTCCACGTGGACTCAACGGTTCACCTCAAAACGAGTTCCCCATAGAAATGTAAAGTGCGCCGTGCGTGAAGGCTTTCGGAGGTACCGGTCCCGCTCTGACACGGAGTTGCCTCCACGCTGAGCCGCCTGGTCAGACACATCCTCTGCAGCCCCGCACACACTGCTGCAGCTGCCGCCAGCAAAAAGCGGATTTCCCCTCAGCCAGCTGAACTGTGTCACACCGCGGCCGCTAGAAAACTGACACCAAAAACAGAAAAGGAGGAAAAAAAATAAAGAAAAGTAAAGTGTCCGGCTTACCTTGTGAGTGAAATCGATTCCTTACAGCTCCCAAAGTCGCCGCTCGTTTGTTTTCTATCTAATCATGATTTGAAAGTTTTGAAGTGAAACAGGAGAGGATGTAGAGCGCTGACAAAAAGGCCACCCGCAAAACGGCCAGTTCCTCTATCCGCGTGTGTGTACAAGGAAGTAAAAGTTAACTTGCATTATAGCCCGCAAGTTATAAAAAAGTCCGGAAGCAAGGACGGTATCTATGCAAAGTACGAGAGGGCAGCGAGCTGCAGGATGAGCGCTTCTGATGCTCGGGCTTGTGTTTTCACATAAAAGTCGTAAAAGGTCGTTTATAACACGTTTCTCTGTGTGGTGGAGTCTTCTCACAGTCTCACGCGCTCATGTAAACACGCACACAGCTGTTTGACCTACAAGTGTCAACTAACAGGGGCGTTTCCAGGTTTTTTATTAACGGGTGGCACAACAGGGGGATGCGCAGGGGGGGGGGGGGGGATTAATTATATCAGAATAAATACAAAAACAAAAAAAATGGAAACTGTTTAAAAATTCACAGATTTATGGGAATAATAATGGGAAGAAAATTACTGCCCTGGGATTAGCAGGGCGTAATGGCAGGAAGGCACCTAGCAAGCCTTTGTTTTAAAAAATTAGCATCATATTTCAATTGTCTGGGTACATTTATTGGGGATTGAACTTTAATTCCAGACAAAAAAATGATTTGGTCTACTCTGTACTACGGGGCATGTATGTGTGTGTGTGAGTGGGGGGGGGGGGGGGGGGGGGTAATGGTTGTGGACCATTAACCAATGTTCGCCCTTGATGGCAGAGTGCGGCACCTGGAGCCGGGAACAAGCTTGCCGCCTGGGCACACACAAATTAATTGGGAGACGCAGACTGATGCAACAAAAACCAGTGAGCAGGGTGTACACTATAGTCTATAGAACACAGGAGTATTAGGCTATTATGTACACGTTGGCAAGTTGTCTGAAACAAATGAGCGTGCTGTGTGTGCAACAGTGCGGCAAACATTACTCGTCCTTTTATTTAATGCACAAGTAGTGCTGGTCATTATCTGGTAGGGTGCCATGGCTCTGTAGCTCTGTCTACTGTTATAGGGAACATATTTAGTTTCAAAGGAAGTTACGGGGCTTTCCCTCCTTTGTAGAGGGCTTACATTTCACCAAAACTATCTAATATGCGTATTCACACACATTACTATAATTATGATATTCTTTTTTTTTTTTATTTAAACAGTGTTTTAAAGAAAATACATTAAGAAACTGATTATTTTTGATATATATTATATATATATATTTCAAATATGACAAAATGCTGATTTTACAGCAGCAAAATTATTTAATCTCTGCAGTTTAAACATTAAATAAGCTTTCTGCCTGCATTGAGTGGCTAGTCATACAAGTGGAATCATTAAAAGTGCATTATTTTATATTTATTACTTTTTTTGCAAACACACACACACACACACACACACACACACACACACACATACACAGGAATATCAGCAACCCTTCAACAGCAACATTGTACCTATCAGGTAAAACATAGGTTACCTTTGCTTTGTCCTCACCTGACGACAGTGACAGAGTAGGTGCTGAGAGCGTGTGCCCACCAGCTCACCTCATCTTCACCAGAATCTTCAGCCTCTCCCTACATCAGGCAGCCATCCCACCCTGTCTAAACTCAGCCACAATCATCCCAGTGCTGAAGAAGTCTCCCATCTCTAGCCTGAAGGATTAGCGCCCTGTGGCCCTCACTCCGGTAATCGTGAAATGCTTTGATCCTGAAGTTGGCAGCATGGTGTTCAGAGAACAACCTGGCACTGAACACCAAGAAAACCAAAGAGGTCCTCTGGGGAGGTAACCACATTTACTCAGGGCCTTCTTGATGTGATGATCTTCTTCTGCCTCCCTGGCTGCTGTGTCAGTGGGGATGGTGTTCGCTCTGTGTTGTAGCGTCCTGATGACGCCCAGTTTGTGCTCCAGTGGATGATGAGAGTCAAACCTTAAATACTGATCCGTTTGCGTAGGTTTCCGGTACACATCAGCTTTTAGATGTCCCCCATTACTGATGGGGTCAGTTTGACTCTCATCATCCACTGGAGCATAAACTGGGTTTATCACCCCCGACACAAACAGAGTAACATAGTGTACGCTGTTAAGTGCAGGAGGATTGGCAGGATTTATACATCGGGGAAACCAAACCACCTCTGGCTAAGAGGATGGCACAACACAGAAGAGCCACCTCGTCAGGCCAGGACTCTGCAGTCTATTCACACCTACAGGCCAGTGGACACTCTTTCAATGATGAGGATGTAACATCCTGGACAGGGAGGAACGCTGGTTTGAGGGCGGAGTCAAGGAGGCCATTTACGTGAAAAGGGAAAGACCATCTCTGAATTGAGGAGGGGGCCTAAGGGTACATCTGTCACCAACTTACAATGCTGTGATTGCAGCCATTCCCCAACTCTCTGTGAATGGTACTCATGGCCACTGATCATTGGTTGTTGATCAATGGCCATGAAAATTTGCATAATTATGATGAAGGTGACCTCCCAGCCCATTGTTCCTTCAGTGGGCTGGTTTCAGTCATTATGCAAATGTTCTGTTTATAAGATTGAAACCTGCAGTCAGCTCAGACTGAAGAAGTCACCTGATGATGATGAAATGTTTCTCCCACTGAAAATGTTAAGTCCAGATGACCAGAATCAACTTTTGGAGAAATACTGTTCATAGTATCCCACATAGAGAAATTGGTATGGCCCTGATCTGGCCCACACAATGTGCTTACACATGGCCCACATACTGCAAAGAATGACGGCCCTTTGGTGGCCCAGATCAGGTTTGCCAGAGGTGGCCCACACGTGGGCCAGCACAAGGCCAGTTGCAGACACACTGGTGGCCCTGTGCTGGCCCAGAACAGTTTCAGCTCTGGCCCCAGATGTCAGCCTAATGTGTAGCTTAATCAAGCCATGTAATAACAACATGTGCCGTATTTAGCACAGAATGTCTCAACAAAGGTAATGCAGCAAATATATTTTGAATTGAATGATTTATATAATTCAGAATTAACATTATATCAATATATCAAATAATACTGCTGCTGAAATATAATAGTGCAAAAGTAACATGAGAAAACTCTGCTCAGACTGTGAATCTTATATAGTGATTTCCTACTCTCCTAGAGCACTCAAGGCACATGCCACAGTCACTTTCTCTAAACTGAGTGCTTCCTAACTACATTCACACTCCAATGGATGCACCAGAGAGCAACTGGGGTTAGTATCTTGCAGGCATGCAGACTGGAGCAGCCAGGGGTCAAACCACTAACCTTCCAATCAGTAGGTGACCTGCTCTACCTCCTGAGCTACCACCCAGTGGTAAACATGAGTAAACCGTCACTAGGTTTTGGATAAAGTGTACACTCACAAACTTGTCAAACCTGCATTTGAAACGTTGGCTACCACAGCAGTATAGTATTGCAACATGGCATTTGGGTCTACTAACTAAAATAGGAACATAAATAGTGGATCATTGCCAGACCTCGCCCACATCTGGTTGACATACACCCTGCCATGACACCAGTCAGTCAGAAGTGCCAGCTTGATGCCGGACCCGAACCAGACCTGTTTTCTATGAGCCTGGGCCCCATAAACCAAACCACAATCAGGCCAGATGCAGCATACCATCACATAAACAGTGCCATCTACACCAGGCCTGGCCCACATCTGGATGACACACCACTTACCATGCCAGAAGTCAGCCAGCAGTGCCGGCTTGACACCAGATCCGGGCCAGACCACTATGTGGGATATATGCTGCAGAACTGTGCACCTCCTCGTTCTTTTCCCACATGTTTGCACTGAGTAGGAGATGCTCTGTATCCCATTGTACATGTGTACAGTGTATTATATATACATATTAGATTCTTGATGAATTTGGGTTGTTGTTGTTCAGCCTGTTTCTATGTTTCTAACTTTGAGCAAACATCTCAGACTCACCAACATAGCACAGCTAAGTTTTTCCATCAATGTGAGTAATGTTAACTCTGAGTCATGTCTGTAGCCAAGAAAGTGAATGCAGGGTATTAAAAAAGAAAAAAGGGAGTGGGGGAAGAAGGAAGCTGCTCGCAAGAAAGGTGAGCAGAGCACAACTAACTGGTCATGATTCTAGCAGACATGCCGTTTATATTGTTCACACGTTTGGAGTACAAAACTACAGTTTCCTAAATACAGTTACTATTTCTGGCCCCTTTTGTAACTCAAACATGGCATACAAAGAAAATTACATGTAATTAAAATAAAAGCAGAATCTAGCCACAACAGTCTGATTGTGAAATGCAAAGCAGGCCCAGACATTTTTTTTATCGTCATGAAACATCGTTTTTTGACTGTTTCTGCAGCTACAGACCACAAATCTTACTCTTTATTAGGGGTGCAACGATACTCGTATCGATATTGAACCGTTCGATACAGTGCTTTCGGTTCGGTACGCATATGTATCAAACAATACAACATTTTTAATTTATTTTATCAACTTCATCCTTCTGACGATGCTGTCTGTGTTGAGAGCTCAGTGAATCTGCGCTCGACAGTGCAGCCTAGGCGGAGTAGTCGAACGCAGATTCACTGAGCGCAGGGCAAGCTAGCGAGACAGAAGCTAAGCTGTCATTGCAACATGGCAAATTGAACCTCCCCCACCCTCATTCAGATCTGGCGTTTGGAACTATTTTGGTTTTCATGTGATGTATGACCCTGAAGGTAAGCGCGTCATGGACTAAAGTAAAACAGTATGTTGGATGCGCCACGCAATGCTCAATTACATTGGTGGGAACTAGTGTGTTAGCGCAGTTAGCTCGTTAACGTGTTGACGCCGTCCAGCCCCACGCACGGGGCGATCCGCGGTAGCTCGTTAACGGAGATTTGCCGTGTTGTGGCGTTAACGTCATTTCAGATTAACGCTGACAGCACTAGTGGGAACACAACGAATATGACTGCACATTTACTCCGACATCATCCTCGTGCAAAGACAAGTGGAAGCAGACAAAAACAACAAGCACGCATGCTACACAGTTGCTGCAGACTTGTCAGCTGGACACCCATAATGCAAATCTCCCATTTCAAAACATCCCAGGTTGTCTGCTGGACTGATCTGAGTTCAGTGAACCCAATGTTGCGTTTGAGGTAGCTGAGCGCTGTGACACGGTATGTCATCCTGCTGGAAGCAGTCGTCAGAAGACACGGTCGTAGTAAAGAGATGGACATGATCGACAATTCTCAGGTAGGCAGTGGTGTTTGATGCTCAGTTGGTGCTAATATTTTGCTGAAAATGTGCAAACTGTAGTCTCGGTTTCTCAGTTTGGTCTTCTGCTGCTGTGTCTTGTGCATTCAGAGATGCTCTTCTGCACATCTTGGTTGTAATGAATCTTTATTGGTGTTATTTTTGCCTTCCAGTCAGCTCAAAGCGTTCTCCTCATACATCTGACATCAAGAAGGTGTTTACACCTGCTCACTGGATGCTTTTATCTTCTTCAGGTGATTCTCTGTGAACGGATGATCTGATATCGTCGTGTTGGTGTTGTTCCCAGATAATCATGAAAATGTTGTTCCAGGTTCAACATTGCAAGTGACCAATCACATTATTGTGACGTTATTCTTTTGCGCACCAACCCATTCGTGCATTTATGAAATTCCAATGTTGCAAGGACAATATCAATTCTGCTTAGCGTTTATTAAAGGGTCAGGGTCAGGGTTAGGGTCCGTTGATCGGCGGACAAAGGCGGTTTCTTGCAGCTTAAGTACAGTTTTTGGTTTTATGCCAGTTTTTCCCGAAGTCGCAAAAGTATGACATCACAACATTCTGATTGGTCACTTGCAATGTTGATCCTGGAACAACCTTTAGTATGATGATCTGGGAACAACACCAACACGAGGATATCAGATCGTGCCTCTGTGAACCTCCTCTATAAAAGATGGATGTGAGGAAAAATCTGGCACCAACACTCATGTCACATTTTGGTCACCTTGACCAAAACCTGAGTTCCTGCGATGTGATTGGTTGATTATTATTCGTCTTAAAAAGCAGTTGAACAGGTGTATCTGACGAAGTGGCTGCTCACCGGATGTGAATGAAAAATTATTATAAACCCGGGATGTCGTAGGCATTTGTCTATTAGTCATAGGTCCAAACTCCAAAGAAAGATCATGAGTATTTTCACTCGCTGAAACGTCCTGGAAGCATTTGTTCATCAAATGTTTTATAAATATCTTTTTAAAAAAGGGCAGCACAGCCTCATTTCCTTTACTCTGCATTTATAGTCGGCCTATTTTCAGAGAGGAAATTTCCCGCTGCTTCTTCTGAGCAAAGAATGATTATTTACATCTGAATTTCCTTTTAAGTGAATAAAACACTAAATGTAATATGTCCTTTGATAGCAAATTAAGTTTGAGGTTTACTAGGTGACATCAGAACTATAGAAAAGTCAGCATGTGTGCGGATCAGGATGAAGAGAATAAAAACGCTGCTCTGCCAGACAAAGAAGAAAAAGCTACAAAGATGAATATTTTAGAAAATATGACGACACAGTCAAATAGTTTACGAAGCCTTCAGGCACATTTTAATGCCACAAGTTGGAGAAAATATTCAGAAGAGTGCAAAATATGAAACGATCCCAGATTACGTTCATTTCTGGGAATATAATATTAAAATCATTTCCTTACACAAATACAATAAACATAAATGTTTATGAGCCCAGAGCCGTCATGCTGCTGTTTGAAGTGCTGTCAGATTATCTGATAGATTTGCATGTGTAACTTGTCTCAGTAATTTGCATGATAGCGAGAGAGGAGCGGGCGAGACGGGAGGAGGTGAACACAGAGCTGGTTCAGCCACTGATCAGCTGTTTGTGTTAGCAGTTATTCGTCTGTGCGTCGTGCCGGCAAAAGTGAGAAATGGGTCAAAGTAGCTACAATAAAGTGTACAAACAGAAAATAACCAATAAATACACCAGATTTCAGAGCTCATGTTGCTAACACTCGCTATGCTAACTCACACAGTCTAATTTGTTCCAGCTGAGTGAACAAAATCTGCACCGTGCACTTTTTTAACAGCTGACTGAACTCTGTGGTCACTTTAAATAAAGAAATAACATTAAGCTGCTTTTCTGTGTCTTCACATCCATCAACCGTATTAATGCAACATTACCGATTTCCTGTTTGTGCAGCTGAACACATGAACACATTATATTAACGCAGCATATCGACTGGTGTGTAGCAGAAGTGGATTTCCTAAAGCTGCTCGTGGATCAAGTGGCTCTACAGCGACGAAAAGACAGGGTGTGTTTGTCCTGAGCTGAAAATAAAAGTTTGAGGGCTGTTTCCCATAAACTGTTCAGTAAAGTGAGATTTACAGAGTGCTGGGACAGAGGAAGGCTATCAGCTGCACCTCTGTACAACACGTCTGTTAGCTCTTCAGTTACTGATCCCTAAAGGTTATATTGGGGGATGTTTTTAGGGGAAGCATTTGCATACATTTACATGTACGGCTGAGCTGTGACACACTAGACTGTGGTTACAATTGTGGGGTGTGGCAGAAATAAGAGAGGCCTAAAAGAGGCCTGTGTCTACAACTGAGCCAGATGCTGGTAAGACCCAGCCATTTTTTGGGAACGACAATTCAGTTAAGCGGGTGTGAATTAACTGGCTCGCTTAACAAACAGCTGAGCTCAGTCAGTGGCTCATTTGTCTTGTGGGCCTGATATAGAGATCCCAATAGTCTCTCAGTTTACACCACCTCAGCTCAATGAGCTGGCGTCGACGTGAAGAAAAGGTTCCCTGGACTCTGCAATCCTGATCTTTATCAGCGTAACCACTGTGTTGGTCAAGTTACTTGAAAAAAGTAATCAGTAACTAATTATTGATTACTTCCCCAAAAAAGTAATCCCGTTACTTTACTGATTACTTATTTTCAAAAGTAATTAACTACTTAGTTACTTTTTAAAAACACGATTTACAACCTGAATAGGTGATAAAGCGATAGATCTTTCAGCCCAATTCTACTTTTTCTACATAATCATCATACAAAATGTAATCAAATGGAAAAGTCTCTTTTTAAAACTTGTTTTATTAGTTTTAATCTTTTAACTTCAAGCAAGAATTAAATTATATGCACCATTCTCTGATTTGAAGAAATTTGTTTAACATTTAAACCTATTTTCTGCACATTCCAGCACATAAAATAAAATATTTTGTGTGTTTACATTCAGTCTTTCAAATAGATGCAAGTAAAACACAGCAGAAAATAAATAAAGTCAAAGACTAGCGGTCCTGTTGCTCTATTTTCACCTGTAAAGCAGGAGTGGGGTAGGCGGAGGGTTACCCTGGTGCATGTGTGCAGCGGTCAGTGGAAGGATACGGCAGTTTCTCTGTGAGTTTCCCATTACGTCGTAGCTACTCGGTGCTTGTTTGGAAGTTTAGGGTTTTTTTCGCTGTAAAAAGAAGTTTTCTTCCCACGCACAACGGACACTAAAGTTTTTGTCACTTTTTATGGAATCAAACTCAAAGTAAGGTCAGTACTTCCACGCTTTAAACGCTGCACGCTCATACTCTCTCTGCACTCGATATATGATCCATTGTTGATCTGCACACAGCTGTTGTCACGAACGTCGCACTCGCTTACGTCACTGTCATGAGACATTCTCGCAAAAAATCACGGTTTTATTTACGTAGTAACGCAGCGTTCCTACGAGAAAGTAACGGTAATCTAATTACCGTTTTGCAATAGTAATCCCTTATTTTACTAGTTACTTGAAAAAAAAGTAATCAGATTATCTCTGGTAACCACAGAACGAGTCAGTGCCAGAGCTGCTCAGGCAAAGGTCTGCATCACTGCCTAAATATGGATGATGGATGATACGTCACCACTTCCTTGCACTGTGCCAAAGTGAAGCCAGCGTGTCTTGTAAAGGGCGACTTCAGGTGATATCGGCTCAAACCTGCAATCATTTTGGTTGCAGCTGACTCACAAGCATCAGACTGCAGGACACATGTCACTTGTAGTTTTGCTCCATCTTTAGACAACCTGAACATTTACAAAGCTCGCCTTA
Organism: Neolamprologus multifasciatus; assembly: GCF_963576455.1. Taxonomy (NCBI): domain Eukaryota; kingdom Metazoa; phylum Chordata; class Actinopteri; order Cichliformes; family Cichlidae; genus Neolamprologus; species Neolamprologus multifasciatus. The sequence continues at coordinate 2,770,438 of NC_140445.1, read as the reverse complement.
TTCTGCAGCACATGGATGAAGTCTGTGAGCAGAACTAACAAGCTCCGCCCACAGGACTGATAAAAGAAGCCAGAATGGAAACGCCGAAAACTCTGCTGATCCTCTCGTGGCCCCTCGAAGATGGCTCCAATGGCGAGTCTGAACTTTGAAGCCTCAAAGCCTTTGTCTGCTGCCAACTGTGGGTGGAAAGATAAGCTATCAGCTAATTCTTGGATAGCAAGCTGCACCCATAAACCTACTTGGGGTGTGGTCGCAATAACTGACTATCCCGACAGTCCTGGAACTAACATTTATAGATGTCTGCCAAGTGGCAACCTCAGAAGAAGCATCTTAGTCACATGGTAGAGTACGCCGTACTTTATTATTCCTTGTGAGCTTATTGGGAACCATAACTGTGCTTTATTTATTAGGGGCTCAAACTAGTGACTGAGACAATAAATACACATCAGAAGTGTTTATTAAGGACACAGAAGCATTTAAAGTAGCGAGCAGCGCCCATCTTCACACACTGCTTCACCTTTCACACCGGAGCAGAGCAGCTGCTGCAAAAACAGCAAAACAGCCTTTTAAATGAATAACAGCCAGTTAGTGCAACAAGTAAAGTGCTGCAGCTTCTCTGGACCAGCTCACTCTGCTGTTCATATGAGTGAGAAGGAAAATAACACCAAAAAATCAAAGTAAAACATAAAAAAGGCTTGAAATATTTCACTTAATAAGTAATATAATACAGATTATATTACAGATTAAATAGAGATTTATTGATCCTCTCGCTGATCAACCACAGACCTGCTCATCAGTCTAAAACACTGAAGCATAAAATCACACGTGACTTAAGAGATGAAATTCACAGTATCACATCTTTGTGCAGCATTCCAGTCTTTGTTTATTTCACTTTAACCTGTTCATTACTCATCTTATCTGCCCAGAATCCAAGTCAGGATTTGGACTTTGTGCTAACTGGTAAGGAATAGTAAATCCAGGAATGTGTCCAGTTTGTAAAACAGGTAATCAAAGTTTCTGTTTCTTGTCTTCGTGAACTTTACCGGAAGGAAAAAGGAAGGAAAAAGAAGCTGTGATAGCCGATGTTGTAAATTCCCTGAATTATTCCTCCAAGCGACGTCTCTTCAGTCTGATTCTTCACTTTGTGTTTTTTAATAGTGATGAAATGAATTCACACCAGTGCAGCTCAAATGTGAACACGTCCATCGTGCTCTCGCTGATGTAAAGAAACCTGCACACTGGTGACAAACCACACTCTGCAGACCACCTTTAAGCTCCCTTTAGATCCACTTATGAATTAGTAACTGGGCAGACTGGGGGGGTGGGGCATGAATGGAAGCGATATATAGCTGGGTGTGTTTACAGTCACTCCTGGTCGTCCTCTGGTTCTCTGAGGCCCTGACTGTGCATGGTCTTCCCTGTGATCTCCATCAGGGCCTGGGCCTCTGGATCCACATCCAGGATGCTCTTCTTAACTCCGCCCTCCTCACCCTGTAAAGCAAAATAATAGGCACAGAAAATAAAAACACAGTTTTTAAAGGAAAAGGTTCATGCAGAAGAACTGCAGCTCTCGTGGTGCAGTGCATGCTCTGTGCACGCACAGATCAGCATTAGAGTGCAACAAAATCAGTGTGAGTTTGCCATTAGACAAATTCTGCTGTGTGAAATGTTGTATTTTCATATATTATAATTGCAATATACAACTGCACAAAAAGTTAGTACTCTGTGCATATTAATTAGTACTAGGACACTGGGCAATAAACTGGTTTCTAAAGGCACCACTGTAAATGGTAATGGTAAATGGCCTGTATTTGTATAGTGCTTTTACTAGTCCCGCCTAGGGACCCCAATACACTATACACAATCATCCACCCATTCACACACAGGTGGAGGCAGCTACATTGTAGCCACAGCTGTCCTGGGGCAGACTGACAGAAGCGAGGCTGCCATATCTCACCATCGGCCCTTCTGGCCAACACCAGTAGGCGGTAGGTGAAGTGTCTTGCCCAAGGACACAACGACCGAGACTCTCCGAGCCGGGGCTTGAACCGGCAACCTTCCGATTACAAGGCGAACTCCCAACTCTTGAGCCACGATCGCTTCAGCCACTGTCTGCTAAACCTGCAGAGTTACTGATCCCTAAAGGTTATTTAGGGGGATGTTTTATTGGGAAGTCTTTGCATACATTTACATGTAAGGCTGAGCTGTGTTGTGACACAGAGACTGTTGGTTACAGTGGTGGGCGTGGCAGAAATAAGAATAAGAGAGACCTGAAAGAGGCGTTTATGACAAGGCCACCTGACTAATAGCTGGTTGGGTATCACCTTGTTGCTGCACAATATTATTTTATTTCTGTCAAACTGTGCTATCTTTGGTATCACTTGTAGATTCAACAGAAGTAATGGGAACAAATGATGTGTTTTATGACAGGCTGCTAGTGACAAAGTGCCTAAAAATGTAATTTAAGCATTTAATTTGAAAATGATTGAAAATGATCAGGTACAGAGAGTGGACAGAAAAAGTCGCCAATGTCCAAAGAAAACATTTGAAAGAGCTTCAAAAAACCTGGAGAACGATTACTCGGGAATCCTTTAAATTTAAAAGGAATTGCTCCTTGGAAATAAAATATGAAGAAATGAGGGGTGGCTCAAGACTTTTGCACAATATTGTATGCAGGGATACTAAAGAGGAGATTCTGTCTGTTAGTCAGGAACTTTGAAGGAATAATGCATGTTTCCTCTTTGTCCTCTCTGGAGCATCCGAGTGTGTGTGGGAGTTTGTCCAACTGATCCACACATTCCATCTGTGGGGGCGCTTCTGAAGTTTGGACCATCTGGCTGGTTGCTATGAGCGATTCGGTCTCTGTGAAACCACACTGAGAGTTTGGTCTTAGTTCCCAGTGGGTGCTGCACTTTTCCCGAGCTGCCCTTTGCCACCGATTCTGTTCGGAATTTTTATGGAGAGAATTTCTAAGCGTACAGAAGTGGAGGGGTTTCCCTGGAATCTCGGAGCAGAGCCTCTACTCCTGGTTCAGGCATCTAACTAGGATGGACTACGATGCCTATGGGGCGAACCCCCCAGGGTGTGGATCACATATCTCAGCTGGTTTGAGAGTGCTTTGGTTTTTACCCAGATGAAGCCGAGGAGGTGACTGGGGAGAGGGAGGTCAGGATTTCTCTGCGTAGGCTGCTTACATACGCACATGGCGGTGACAGAGAATGAGAAGAGCAAAAGTGGATCGTTGAATGAAACCAGAACTGGTTTGTAAAAATGCTGCAGCTTCACTGGTGTGGAACTGGTTTAGCTTTCGTCCGTCAGATACACAACAAAGCACTATTTTTGGTAGCGCATGCTAGCGGGCCGTCGTTATTACCGTGTTGTTTGGAAAATACGGCGCACTTAAAATCAATCCTTTGATTTTTCTGAAAGTCGACAGAGCCCCTTATAATCCCGTGTGCCTTATGTATGAACTCTGGTTGTGTTTACTGACCTCGAAACGATTTTATGTACACGGCGCTCGAAAATCTGTCAAATGTTTCAGTACGACTTTGCTAAACTACGAAGCCGCACCGCTTGATGGATTGTCGGAGCATTACGGCTATCGTAGGCGGAGCCTCGCGGAGTGATACGTACTGTGCTTCAACATAATATTACCGTATTGTGTGTGTATAACCTCTTTAAGTTTTGTGGATATTATACATGGTTATGCTGAGGATATGTCGGCCAGTTTCCACTGGAAATGCCTTTTGGTTAAACTGTCAGCAAGAAATTTGCACTGTTACATTTTTATATAACTTTAATGCAGATAAAAAACAGCTGCTTGTTTAAGTGAAAATACATTGATGTTTATTTTTGCACTAATAAAGTTGTGGAGTTGTAAAGTATTTTGTCTAGTGTCGATTATATCGTCAGTTATGTCGTTATCGAAAATTTTCAAATGTATATCGTGATAAATATTTTTGTTCATGTCGCCCTGCTCGACTATCCGAGCAGTTTTCTTTTGATTAGACATAAAAGCTGCAAACACTAAAAATGGGCTCTAAAGAGAAACTTTAGTTAAGGCCCAAATCACACAGAATGCAAACATGTATTTCTTTGGTTTGACGGAGATGTTTGTTTGGCTGTTTGTGTTCAGACAGCCACACATTGTTGACTCCAGGTACACCGACTAACACCCAGTGCAAACCTTCTGACTCTAGGTCAGCACGGGTCTTTATTTTGCCGAGTTTATAGAAGAATTTGAACAAGTACTCTGACCTCCTCGGGCTCGGGGGGTTTTCCCACAGCCCACACTTCCACGGAGTCCAGGGTGAACTCTTCGTCTCCAGAGAGCTGAGGGCTGCCATACGTGGTGCACTTGGGTCGTGCCCGGCTATGACCGCGGCCAAAGTCGCTATCCAGCCACAGGCCGAAATAGCCGTGCTGACCGCCCATCCCCTGATGAACACCAGACAACACAACTTTATGTCAGTTAACACAAGCAGGTCACACAAAACAAATCATTTCATTTTTCAGGGGCAAATAAATAAATATCGCCTCTTTAGCCGCTGTGTTCTGTAAACCAACCGAGCACTTTTCTATGCTGAAATCTAACCAGCAGGTGAAACCGACACAAAAGTCCAAACGTGGACAGGAGCCGCTGCGTCCACGCTGAGGAACCTATGAAATGTTCAAATGATTTCTAAATGCTCAGAAGATGTGCTTAGTTTGTCAGGCTGAACATAGCTGCTGTACAGAGCCACCTGCTCACTGCACCGCTGACATGATGATGAGATATTCCTGCACTTCTGTGGGACTTCCTGTTGAAACGCTTCTGATTCTGGACAAAATTGAAACTTTTACTCTTTTTAATTCTGCTGTCCAATTATTCGAGTCATCATTGGCACATTTCTGTTGACTATCATCTGTAGACCCTCAAATGTCAAAGACAGCGCAGCTCTACGTTACACCTGAAGCCCAGATACGACACCGTCACTGCACTGTGACAACAACAGGTGCACACTGATATCACCGAGTGTAGCTGTTGGATCAGTGAGCCAACACTGCTACCATCAGGTCAGAGATAACCAACATGCTCAGCTCACACCTCAGGAGAGTTTTTAGATAAAAGGGTAAAAAACAAAGCTTTTTAAAAACTGCTATGTTCCCTAAATCACATAAAGCTTCTCTAAAGATATTAAGGCTCTGGTAAAAGTAAGAGGTTATGTCTGTGATGACTCCATTAATAAGTTCTCTCCAGCTGAACGAGTGTGGTCTCACCAGTCCGTTGGGCATGGTCTGCTGGTTCTGATTGAGGTACATGAAGTGTTGGTTGTATCCTGTTGCTGTATAAACTCTCAGTTTGGGGCTCACAGTGAACAGGAAGCATCTGGAGTCACCTGCACACACACACAAATATACAAATTATGAAGATGTGAGAGGAAAGTCAAGTGACAGCCCACAGTATTCAAAGCAGTGCTGTTACTTCCTCAGTGTTTCACTTCATCTGTGTTTTCAGATGAGTCTCTACCTGCTGCCTGACATATTTGTATCTATTAGCGCCGACACACTTTCTTTCTTGTGGTTAATCTTTTACTGAGCTGTAAATCTCATCCGATTACGTACTGCTGTGGAGCGCCTTAGAGAAAAACCAAATGATGCTTCAGTGATTTGACATTTACAGATGTCTCAAGACGCACAGAAAAAAAACTTCTGCAAAGGATGAATAGGAAAGAGGTTTGGGTTTAAAACGCAGCCACGGCTCAGAAGCATAAACAGTAACATAGCGATTTATTAAGAGCTCTTTGTCCAGCTCTGAGGTCTTTACACTGGCTGCCTGTCCGTCAGAGGAGAGACTTTAAAGTTCTGATGCTGGTCTATAAAGCTCTGAATGGTTTAGGACCAAAATACATCAGTGACCTCCTGACCCAGTATGAACCTTCCAGATCCCTCAGGTCATCTGGATCCGGTTTTTTATCAGTTCCCAGAGTCAGAACCAGACACGGAGAAGCTGCATTCAGCTTTTATGCTCCTTATATCTGGAACAAACTCCCAGAAAGCCTCAGATCAGCGGTCCTTTCTTGTAGGACCACAATCAGAATGATTTCTTTCACTTGGCTAAATGTTAGAATAAAATATTAAAATATTCACTTTGTGGCCTTTTTTACATTTTAGAGGAAACAGGAAAGCTTGGAGAAAAAAATGACATTAATGAAGTAACATCGTGGCAAATCATATATGCATCTGTCCTTTTATATGATTCTGATTACAGAAACTCCCATCAAGGAAGACAATACTACTTAAAGAAGGATCATTTCGAGCTGTGAATCATGCAAAGCTACCCAAAAACAGCGCAAGAATAAAAATGAGCACAACAGGTGGACTTCAGCTCTTTTGCAGCATTAGTCTGTGGTGTGTAAGTCAGACATACTGTACTTACCCTGAAACTGAGGTTTGACCTCCCAGGTGTGGGAGGCGAAGCCCCCAAAGACCTGCCCCTTGGTGTCTCTGATAAGCAGCAGGGTGGGCCCCTGCTTCATCAGGCCGGCCACCATCCTGGTAAAGCTCTCCCCGTGCAGCCGAGTGGAAAACACAAGCCTCCAGGGGGCGCTGTAGCCATCTGGCAGCTGGTGAGATATGTGTGACATCTGATGAATGATTTGCTGTTATAATAAAAATCACACTACAACAGAGGAGGTGGATCGGGAGTCTGAAAGGTGACGGAGAACCTGTTCCCCTCTTGTTACTCAGATCACTGAATGTCTTGTTTCGCCACCTTGCATGACTCAGTGCTTTTAGTTCTTGTTATCCCACTAACACTCCCCCTATTCTTCGCAGCCTTCACCACACTCTGCATGTGCGCTGCTGGAAAGACGAGTAAATGCTGTGCCAAACCCACTGACCAACCCCACTCAAAGACAGCAACTACTGCCCGCTCCACTCTGTTTGTAGTAGAGTATATAAATACAAAAGCATGGTTGCTTGGCACAGTCATTTAAATGAATGCACTCCCAGCCTCTCCCTAACCTAAAATTAACTCTACCTAGAAGTTAAAACCAAGTCTTAGCCCTCAAACAGGCCGTTTAGAAGGCGTGCGAACATGAGAGTTGATCTTCTTTTACAACATTTAATAACTTTGATTGTCTGAAGCTCAAACAAGTTCTCAGAGACACAGCCGGACAGGTTCACACACTTGCGTTTGTCTTTGGTTTCCTGTGACAAACTACTTCAGTCGCTCACTCGTGAGCAGGCGAGCAGTTCTTGAGAAAGCTGCAAGCCACAATCTCTCCATTCTGCACGGCCACACACACTCACACATTCAGCGAGTACATCTTTTATTGTAAACATTTGGACAGTGATGCACCTTTTGTCATGTTGCCTCTGCACACAGGCCTCTTTCACCTGCATCGATCTCTGTTTGAACCTCCCCATATGGAAAAGAAACTTCATAATCATATAAGGCTTCTATGATTTACTCATGAAAGTGTTCATATATCATTTTAGTAAGTATCCAAAACATACAAGTTTCATTTATATAATTTTTCAAGGGATCTTATATCTGTTTTCACTCTTGTATGCTTTTCATACAAGTTTCATACAAGACAAATACAAACTTTCTAAGATTTATATACATCTTTTCCATATGGGTCGTAAGTGTTAAAGCTACATGTTTACCTGCATGTGCACAACACAAGACATCTGAGCAACTTCTGATAGACTGGTGGTGATAAATGTGTTGCAATAGTTAGTCGATTCATTGATTCTGATTACAGATTCTGGTTAATTACAAGGAACACTATGTAGGTGGCTACTTTCTGTTTTAATGGTTTAAAGAAGGCTTTTCCTTGTTTGAAGCTTTCATAAATATACCAGAGACTCATATTAGAGTTGCAATAATTCCTTCTCCAATCAACAGAAAACAGCTTGTAAAAGACTTAAATAAGAGAATAAAAAGGAGGAAGCCAAATGTCAGAGCTATTTGCTTGTCTTGGTCTCTAAACTTACTACTTGAACGTTTTTCCTGTTTTGCTAACATGAAGAACAACATTACAGCAAAATATGGAAGATGCCAGTATGTCTGCAAACACTCGCTCCTGGTCGGTGGCTCCGTCTCAAGCCCTGCGTGACTTGACCTTACAGCGTCTTAGATTCAAACAGGCAAGTTAACGTTACATGATTAGCGGTCATGTGACTGCAAATCCTTAATGGAAATCTATGGTAAAAACAGCGATCCGATTTGATCTCTAAAAGCTGTCATGACACACTAACAATAACATTTTGTAACTTTTTTTTATCAGTCTCGTCTAAGAGAAGAATGATAAAGAAATCGACCCAAATGGCAGATGGCCCCGCCCCTCCCTGAGCCTGGTTCTGCTGGAGGTTTCTTCCTGTTAAAAGGGAGTTTTTCCTTCCCACTGTCGCCAAAGTGCTGCTCATAGGGGGTCATATGATTGTTGGGTTTTCTCTGTATTATTGTAGCGTCTACTTTACAATATAAAGCTTGAGGTGACTGTTGTTGTGATTTGGTGCTGTGTAAATAAAATTGAACTGAATTAAGACGATTGGCCATTAATGAGTGTGCAGTTTCACAGTTCGCTCAAACCTTTGCTCTGTTTTTTTGGTTGCAGACCTGTGTTATTCAAGTCAGCAAAGTTTCAAGAGTTAATTATCCAACTGACAAAAGCAACTTGAGAAAGATTAAAGTTTGGAGAAACATCTTTGGATAGTTGGAGCCTTGTGAACGTTAATTTCACTTGGCTACATTTGATATGAGTTTGCTGATTTAGGATGACAAAAATCCTAAAATGAGAGAATAATGTCTTGGTTTTGCTCTTACTTGGCACCAGAGATGGGCAGTAATGCGTTACTGTAATGTGTAGTATCAGTGTAATTTGATCTTTTTCAAGTAACGAGTAAAGTAAGGGATTACTATTGCAAAAACGGTAATTAGATTACCGTTACTTTCCCGTAGGAACGCTGCGTTACTGCGTTACTAAAACCGTGATTTTTTGCGAGAACGTCTCATGACAGTGACGTAAGCGAGTGCGACGTTCGTGACAACAGCTGTGTGCAGATCAACAATGGATCATATATCGAGTGCAGAGAGAGTATGAGCGTGCAGCGTTTAAAGCGTGGAAGTACTGACCTTACTTTGAGTTTGATTCCATAAAAAGTGACAAAAACATTAGTGTCCGTTGTGCGTGGGAAGAAAACTTCTTTTTACAGAGAAAAAAACCCTAAACTTCCAAACAAGCACCGAGTAGCTACGACGTAATGGGAAACTCACAGAGAAACTCGCGGATTCTTCCACTGACCGCTGCACACCTGCACCAGGGTAACCCTCCGCCTACCCCACTCCTGCTTTACAGGTGAAAATAGAGCAACAGGACCGCTAGTCTTTGACTTTATTTATTTTCTGCTGTGTTTTACTTGCATCTATTTGAAAGACTGAGTGTAAACACACAAAAATATTTTATTTTATGTGCTGGAATGTGCAGAAAATAGGTTTAAATGTTAAACTAATTTCTTCAAGTCAGAGAATGTTGCAGATAATTAAATTTTTGCTTGATGCATAAAGTTAAAAGATTAAAACTAATAAAACAAGTTTTAAAAAGAGACTTTTCCATTTGATTACATTTTGTATGATGATTATGTAGAAAAAGTAGAATTGGGCTGAAAGATCTATCACTTTATCACCTATTCAGGTTGTAAATCGTGTTTTTAAAAAGTAACTAAGTAACTAATTTCTTTCTAAAACAAGTAATCAGTAAAGTAACAGGATTACTTTTGGGGGAAGTAATCAGTAATTAGTTACTGATTACTTTTTTCAAGTAACTTGGCCAACACTGCTTGGCACCCACCTGTACAGACCACACCAGGTGCAGCCAGTAAAAAGATCTACTTACTGAACATACATATGTTAGACTGCGAGTGTAGCTACAGCATTACACTTCGTTGTACATGTACTGTGTACATTTGCTGTGTACATACATGTACAATAAAAGGCTATTCTATTCTATTCTATTCAAATAAAGGAAAGATTTGTTGTCTTCACACCGAGAAACAGCTTATTAATGTCACACAGGTATGAGACATCTGAAGCAGCACCAGATAACTGATGTCAAGGTCTCGTGTTGGAACTAGAGTCGTCTGGATCGCTGCGTTTCTAAAAACTAGAGCACCTGAATACAGTTTATATGTTTGCACTGCAGTAACACAACTAAGTTCTCATTAACGAGGCAAAAACAGAAGTGTAACACCAAAATGTTTCAGAGTGTCATGTTTTTTTGACTCCATAAAAAAGCAAAGATATGCTGGTATATACTGACCTGTGGAGCCAGAAACATGAGGGTGGGGATGTCCAGTAGACACTTCAGTTCATTCCAAGGCGTCTCCCTGCAGGGGGGCAGCAGCGTCGGGGCTGGCCGGCTGCTCAAAGACACACTCAGTCCCTCAGCTACCAGCAGCTCCAGGTACTGTGATACCTGCTGTACCCTGAAGATCCAGTCTTCCAGACAGGAAACATCACAAGCCCCCTCATCTAATGAGAAAAGGGGAAGTAGCAGATTTAAAGTAGATTAAGTCAGAGAAGTAGAAGTCAGAGTTTCTAAAATATTCAAGAACTTCCAAATCAGCTCTACCTGATGGTTTGAGCTCAGAGCACATCTGCTCTGCCAGGAGTTTTACACCCAGGGAGATGTCCCCCATCCTCTCTGGCTTCCAGCCCTGCAGGCGTCCTCTGTGGACCAAAATCTGAACCACAGCAGAGACCAGGTCCTGGAGGAACTTTAGTGAAAGAGCAGGAGTGCTGTAAGAAGCACAGACAACAAATGCTGCAGAAACCAACACTACACTCTACTCACCTCCACCACCTGCTCACATGTGACAACCGCTGCCGCCCCTGCCGCATGCTGGGACATGGCCATGACGAGGGGGGCACGTTCTTCTGCAGTTCCCCGCAGAGTGTCTGCAAGGAAGACGATCAACTGCTCTCGGCTGACTCCAGAGGGGCCGGCGTATCCGGCCTTCCCCGAGGCTGCTGGAGCTGCCAGTCCAGGGTCGATGCTGGACATGCACCGGTAGACCCTCCTCACCATCGAGCCCGGTGCCACGCTGCCCACTGATGACTGGGAGAAACAAAATGTTTAAAGAAACCCGGTGACAGAAAGCATCATAGTCACAAAAACAAATCCTGCCTGATAGGAAAAGCTTAAAGATGTACAAATGGAAAAGTGGACTGCTTAAAACATGTGAAACCTGATGTAATGAAGTCGTGATGCTACATAGAAACTATTATTCAGGCTTTTACCTGTTCCATCTGCTGACACTTTTAAGTCTTATTTTGAAAATATTTAGTACTGCTTCCACAGTCACACCTGCAGCATCTCCAGCGTTATGGTCTTCCCCGCGGCGCCCCCGGCACCACCCTGGAGCTTGTCAAAAAAACCCTCAACCACGGGTCGCTCCTCGGGACGGAAACGGGCCAGCCGCTTCTGCACCACCACACTCTCAGCGTTACCCATGATGCTCTGCAGTCACACAGAATGGAAATCATCATTGTGTGTACGTTCTGTGAATCCAATTCAAAGAAAAGCAAAGCAATATTACAATTGAACCAACCTAAAGATAAATCGATATCAATGAAAAGAGGAGCAGCGGCTATTATTTTAACCACTGGGCGAGAGGCCGTACACCCTGACAGGTCGCCAGGCAGTCACAGGGCTAAAAGTCAAAGAAGCTAAAACGGGTGATGAGTTTATGGGCTCGGTTAAAGAAGCTGAAATGAAAAGAATTCGATGATAAATTTTTAAAACCTCCTGTAAGCTGAGCAAATTAATCAAGTTTAGAAATTAAGAACAACACATACTGTACCAAAGACAAAAATGTAGCTAGGCCTAAATAGTGAAGCCAATGTGCACCTGCAAAGGCGGCAGGGGCGACTCCCATGGTTGCAAAAAGACTTCTGGTTGCATAGAAGTCTAAGGGAAAATCATACTCTGCTCCCTTATGAAGCCACCTGATTAAACACTTTCTGAAGAATTTATAGGCTCAGTCTTCAGAGGCATCATAGAAGGGGGCAGACTATCCAGGGAGGTGGGAGGGGCAAGTTCCTAGTTCTTTCTAACCAGGATGACCTCTGAACGGTGAACATCGAGACATGTGACAGGCATGTCTGGACCCGGTTTGCAGGGCTTTGGGATACAATGAGCAGCAGCATTTAGATGCTTTATGATGAACTTAATTGTCTGATTAATAAAACATTATGTTCAGCTGCTTCACTACAGCAGCGTCTCCTGAGATCTCTCCCGGTTAGGCAGATGTGTAAGCGCCACTGTGGGCTCACTAACTGGCTCAGTGAATACGTTGCACTCCCAGTGCTGATTAAGCTTTATCATTTAGTGGTGACTCTATAGTGGCCTGTATATTATGCCCCTCCCATTAATATGAATGGAAAGGACACAACAGCAGAAACGCTAGTTTTTATAATGTAGTCGAGCACACATGGACGGATGGACCTACATGTGTTTTCTTTCTGTCTTAATCAGCTGCTGATGCCTGGAAACACGTTTAAAATTTTTGTCTTTCTGAAGGCGTTTCTAGATTCCCGAAAAACTCATCCAACCATCCGAGAATAAAAAACAGCAGCTTCACTGCGTAACCTGCGACAGTTTTAACTACTTTCTGTGGACGCGGCCATCTTTGTTTGGACTCAGGAATCGCAGGTGCACCCGGGAAGGAGGACAAAATTACTCTTTATCATTACATTGACAGGATATTTTTTCCACCCGATGATTAGAGGAGTCCTTGGCTATTCTAAAGATACACACAGAGGTGATTTAAGAGCGTTTAAAACTAAGCTAGCCAGGCTACTTTCCATCAGTGGTTAGCTGACACCTGGATGAATGCTGGGGTTAAAGTAACAGAGCCCAGCACTGCTTCATGAGTATCCTTCACCGAAAACATCGTGTTTGATTAGCGAAGACGGATTTTATGCACCGCGGTCTCCGACAATAACAGTAAATGTGTCCGTGAGGCGCAAACCTTTGAATGAAACAGCTGCTAAAAGCTTTCCATCCTGTGACAGCAACACTTCCGGGTCTTGCAGGAGCAACAGCCAATGAAAGAACGAAATGTCCACGCGCTTCAGGGAGGGGGCGGAAACAATGCGCGCGAGCAGCCTGGGCGCGTTCAAAGCGTCTAACAGGTACAATACTGAAATACCGGAATACCAGTTGTATTCATACAATATTTCTGAACATGATTATCAGATAGATAATACTATATACTCAAAAATAAATGGTATACTATAAATACTATTCGTACATCATTTTTTAATATTTACATAAAGTGACATGGGTATGATAATATTGAAACATTTATTTTTAGCAGGCATTTGTCATATGTGCATATGAAATGATAAAGTGTAAAATATGTAGCGTTATGAAAAACCATGTGTGGAGTTTTTAAAAAATATCCAATAAAGGCCATATTGATCCTTGAAAAAACGTAATAATTTCATAGGCAGGAGATTACTGTGAATGTGACTATCAAATGAAAGGAAAGACTTTGTAATACCACATAAATCGGCTTGCATCATATCTCATTTCTTTCAGCACACTCCTACATGAATGTAGGAGTGTGCTGAAAGAAATGATCCTGGGGCCCGTCACATCAGAGGGCTACTGTTTTTAGAATATACATGAAGTACCACAGCTCGATGACAAGACACAAAACAACTATTAAAATCGATAATCAATCCCATAAAGACAAAAAAGAACCACAGTAAGAAGAAAAACAACTACAAAGAGACTCTAAAAATAAACCTAAAATAAAATAAATATATAAATATATTATATTATATTATAATATATATATATATATATATATATATATAAATAATATATTATATTATATTATATTATATTATATTATATTTTATTATATTATATAAATATAATATATTATATATTTATATATATATATATATAAAATAAAATAAATAAAACTAAACTCTCAAAATACCCACAAAGAAAATGATACAAAGGTCTCAAGGATATATTTTTTTTAAAAAAGAAAACTCATTCTGCAGTTTCTGTAGTTTCCCTCTTCCTGAAAAACTGAAACAAATAGTAATTTATAATCCTATTTTCTTACTTTTGTCTCAAACCTGAATGTGTGACTCATACACAGTACAGCCCTCATAAAGAGCTTGTATTGTTTTCATGCTGCCGTCCCCTCTTTCGCCACTAGAGGGGCCACGAGAGTAACTAAAGAGAAACGGGAAGGTCCTCTGCAGAAACAGCAGGCAGTTGGAAAAATGCCTTTTAAGGGCATAAGATTTGCTGTGTGAGTGCTCGGAGTTGGATGTGTTGCATTGTAATGAGGGCTTTTGAATATGAAGGTGACGCATTGCCATCTGCTTGCGTCACATAAACAGGATATGGTGGCAAAGCAGAGAGTGCAGTATAAGAAGAACCTGAGAGTTAGAAGACCAACCCCGGAGTGCATCCACTGCAATAAAGCCACAGATAACTGGGTCATAAACCTGAATGACTCAGTGAAGTTTTGGTAGCACGAATACTAAATGGAGTTATCATCACTCTGGTGGACCTCCACCTGCCTCCATATGAATTTGAACCTCACTGCCTCCAGGCTTTTGCTTAGTCCTAGAACCACACCTTCCAGATTTTTAGTCTTTCTGCAAGTTTGCTCTCATGTCTGCTTGATTCTGCATTGCTCTACTTCATAGTAAAGACCTACCCACACACATTCACAGTGTGAACTTAACGGCACCTGCCATAAAGTGTTTAAAGTTGCAAAAACACATTTGGGAAAACTCAGCAGCGAGTCTTTCTCCAGAAACTGTGTCTGGGTTTCTCAAGAACAGAAAAAAAAAATCCAAAAACTTTGGTGTGAGCAGTTTCAAGTAGGAAGTATTTGCTTTCTAGTCTCTACATCGACCAATCAAAGGAAGCATGTAACAAGCTCACATTACAGCTCAGCCGAGGGAGACGCCTGCTTGTGTAATGTCTGTGAGGGCGAGCTTCTTTCTAGGCGGGTGCAGTTCAGCAGAAAGAAAACAGTTTGTACTTCAAAGTTAACAGGGTCTGTGGATCATTTTAAAGTCATGATGTTTGGAAAGAGAAGTTTGATTTTGGGGTGAACTTCAGTCAGGAAGACTCTTACAAATAAACATATAAGTATTAATTATAAATTCAGATAATCTTTATGTTCTTTGTACTTGAACTGTAGACAAGTTTGAATTTATTTAAAGGTTTTAAGAAGTGGTGTCAAACGTTCTAGAATATCCAAGAAGCTCCAAGAAGGAGAATCATAGATGTATCGGAAGGCTCCATTTTTGATAACTGGATTAAACATTATAGCTTGCTCCTTGTGTGGACGACATGATCCATGTTTCTACAGGGAAAACTGTATTATACCTCCTGTAGCTGCAGCTGTTTTTTAAGTTTTAAGATTGTGTAGCTTACAACATGTGTATTGCGTCACTCTTTATTGTGTTTCAACACAACAGTGCAGACAGAGTTCTCTAAATAATCCTCTAACAAAGGGAACAAAGTCCAAGCCTTGTTTAGAATTTATACAGCAGCTATTTAAGGCAGCAATCTGCAAAGAGAAATACTACCTTAAACTGTGCAAAGGCCGTAAAGATTGTGTACTCTTATATGCATGCTCATATACATATACATATACTCATATATGTATATGCATATACATATATGAGTATATGTATATGCATGCTCATATACATATACATATACTCATATATGTATATGTATATGAGCATGCATATACATATACATATATGAGTATATGTATATGAGCATGCATATACATATATGAGTATATGTATATGTATATGAGCATGCATATACATATACTCATATATGTATATGTATATGAGCATGCATATACATATACTCATATATGTATATGCATATACATATATGAGTATATGTATATGTATATGCATGCTCATATACATATACTCATATATGTATATAAGAGCACATATATGAGTATATGTATATACATATGCATATACTCATATATGTGCTCTTATATGCATAACAGAAGCACAAACACAGACAGAAAAGCTGCAGGAATAACCGTCTTTTGGAAAGTTTTCATCTTCTTGGACCTAAAAGTGTTTTTGTGATTGATTCTTATAGAAATATATTAAATATAATATACAGACATTTAATGTGATGCAGGATCAGGAGACATTGCAGGCCTGGGTCATGAAAGGATAATACAAACAATGACGCATTTAATAAAAAAAAAAAGAAAAAGTCATTTGCTTAAGCAAAATCACTTCATGCACTCATTTGTTTCAGTACGACCTGTTTAAGTCAGTAAGTCTGCGTCAGACTTCACGGAGCATTCTTATTCCCAACGCGCAACACACCAACCATTTATCACATGCGAGGGGATGTTACGCCGTGGGATGAGAATGTGTCGTAGTTTAACGAAACAAGCTGAACATAAAGTCACAGTTTATGACTCGCACTTCTCATTTCTCCTGAACTGAGTATCAAACAAGTGTGTACACTTTCTCTGGAAACTCGTGGCTGTTAGCGGTTCGTACCGAATCAATCCTGCCAAAGAGCAGCACTAAGACAGAGCAGGCCTCGCTGGGCTGAAGGGGGTGGGCCTGATAGCAGTGGCCTTTTATTTTTTAACAGTTTCGTTTTCATTTTCCCCAAAATGACTGTTGTTGTCCCCCACAAGCTGCTGTTGGGTCTAAAAGTAGAATAGGAGGCCGGCCCTCTACTTTGGAACCAGCTCCCAGTTTCTGTACTTTGAAGATTAGATTTCTTGAAGAAATGTTTCACTTTTCACCCGAGAAGCTTCTTCGGTTCTTAGACTCTAGTGGAGAGTCCCTGGTATTTAAACCATAGTGGGAGGTGTCCCTTAAGAGGGTCGTTGACCCACTGATTCATCACAATTTGAAGATTAAAACTTTCCTTTTTAATAAAGCCGATAGTTACAGCTGGATCAGGTCGCTCTGAGCTCAGAGTTAAAACATGAAGAGCGATTTTAGTGAACTCTGAGCTGCAGGGCCTGCAGGTACAACCACAACAATTACAATTTATAATCTTGGCTCTTTTTATTTTCCGTTTTGTTTCCTCATCTGTCATACTTCATCCACCTCATACCTCAAGCAGGTACGAACAGAACCAGCGAAACACACAGTTCATGTATTTGCACACATTCCGATTAAAAAAAGAAAAACATGGCTTGATCGCTATCTCTGGCAGCCTGCGTGCTCACTCATCTGTACTGATTCAGCTGTCAGCAAGCTCAGACTTGAGAAGTGAGCCTCATTAGTTCTTCTTTTGCCTTTACCCTCTACCCCGTCCTCTGAGCTCAGTCCCTATAAGGTAAAAGCGTCACTGTCGAGTGACTGCACGGGAAATCTATCATTTGACTACCAAGTTAGAAAAAAAGAAGCCACACACTGTACACTCGCAAAGACTGAAAATCTCAACGTTATCTGCTGTTCTGCGCTCGTTGGATTCGCTTGTACTTTGTGCAGAGGTTACAGCGCTCCCATGAAGTTTTCATTCATACAAGCAGGAAACAATCGTCACCTGAAGAGGTTTTCTGTTGAGGTTTAAACACAAAGGGGAACTGTGTGTTCGCCGTGCAAACAGTCTTCTTGATTGCTTTGCATCCAAAGCATTTGAATGAGATCTTGGTTTGTTTCTGACAGCTTCCTGTGCGTGTGTGCACGGACCACAATGCGCCAGCTCAGAGCTGTGAGAGAAATGACACCTTGGCAAAAATGTCACTTATGTGAGTATTTCCGTTTAACCAGGCTAATACCTACACATTTAGGAAGAATCGTATCTCATTGCAATTACAATCAGCTTCCTCGTTTCGGTACGTTCTGGTCTCTGCAGCAGCTCTCGATTCATTCTGAGAGAATCAGGATGCTGCTGAGGCTTTTATGTGGCGACTTCTGCTTGCCGGTTTCACTGTAAAGTTTAACCTTGTGAAAAAGCAGAAGAAGAAGAAGACCGGTTCCAGGCAGCAGACCTTTCAAGGGGACAAAGAAAAATCGCATGCTTGACTTTTGCATGTTGGACTTCGTTTCCCTTTGCCCTCTGCCCCGTCCTCTGAGCTCAGTCCCTATATGGTAAAAGCGTCACTGTCGAGTGACTGCACGGGAAATCTATCATTTGACTACCAAGTTAGAAAAAAAAGAAGCCACACACCGTACACCCACGAAGACTGAAATTCTCAAATTTATCCGCTCTTCTGCGCTTGCTCGTGTAGATGAACTGACCTTGTCAAACACAGGTGTAACTAGGTCCAGTACTCTACTATGTTACATAAGCAGTGTGCAAATTGGCTGTAATTTTTCATCCTACAAGACTAGCTACGAGCCCGGAGTCACCAAACAACCTTCAACTTCTTTACTCTGGAAAACGAGGGGGATTCACACGATTCCAGTAGTTTTTAAAACTAAAGACAAAAAAACTAAAAGAGAAGAAGAATTATTTTCATGAAGTAGCAAAACAACTACAGAGAAATGTGGATACATGAGTGTAATTAACCACATACAGACAGGACGACGGTATCAGCGATGTGATGGACAAAAACCGCAGATTATCAATAAGATTCGGCAACTCAAACAGCAACAGGCGAATGCAAAGCAGCTTAAACTAGTCTCAGTTTTCAGGTAAGTAACTGAAGCAACTACCTACCCATGCTGACTAACACATGACCAGGGTGATCAGATGTCCCTCTTTATGTGGGATTGCACAGGATTTTTATGCCTTTGTCCCCCTGCCCCCATATATCAAGACAGTGTCCCACATTTCACCGGCTCTGCAGGATGTGCACTTTTCTAGCTTTTACCCGGTGCATGTAAAGGAAGCAATACAGTCGGTCTAATGGGAAAGTCACCAAAAAGTCACAAGTTTGCAGTTTTTAATAAATAAGATGGAAACGATCACAAAGGAATGAATCAGCAGTTTATACTGGCAAATGCAGTTTTTGTCTCTACGGTTTCACAAAGGCAAAAAAATGGCATGGAGCAGCAGAGCACATCATAGCTGGCATAGCTGAAATTGTCAGATATGGCTTATAAACAGTGTACCGCCGTTACGTATTTAAAATACAAAATATGAGTAACTGTATTCCGTTACAGTTACCGTTTAAAAAGGTGGTATTTAGAATACAGTTACTTTGTTGAAATAAATGGATTACACGGCGGTACTTCCCTGTTTCATATTGTGGCGGGTCAGGACTGTTTGGGTTTTGTTTGACAGCTATGTGGTTATGGTTGCCATGGTTACAGGGTGACGCTCTCTCTCTCTGCGTTTCCTGGGTGAGAGAGGCCTTTTTGTTGTTGTTGTGCTAAGCTAATAGGCAGAATGCTACAGGTATAGCTCTAAAGAATGTAGCATCATGGGCAGTGTAGTCCGTGCTGCAGGGAGAATGGACTGCCATACACGTTATGTGTCTGTGAGCGAGGGAGGGAGAAAAAGGAAAAGTACGAGCTGTCATCGAGCAGAAACGGGAGCTGGAAGCATGTAAATATAATAATAACCACTGCAGCCAAGAAGAGAGCCTGACGAGCCCAGTTGTAAGTAAGCTATTAAGACTCGACTGTACACCGTGTTCGTGTTTTCCTCCAAAAACAATAAGTTCTGTTGGAGCAGCCTTTCAACGCCTCTCTCTGTCTCTCGCTAGCAAAGTTGACCCAGACAACAAAGTAAAGCTAGTTTTCGGCTACGAGCCGACACAGAACCCACCGTATTAGCCAGAGGTCACTTTACTACGGTTCAGAGCCGCGGACCTTCAGTAACAGTAATAAATCACAGCAATAGTACATTCATGTAGTTGTAAACAGCATGATAATATATTAAGTAATCCAAAGTATTCAGAATACGTTACTCTCATTGAGTAATGCAACGGAATCCGTTACAGAATACATTTTGGGGCATGTAATCTGTAATCTGTAATGGAATACATTTTAAAAGTAACCTTCCCAACACTGCTTATAAAATATACAACAATGTATGGATTCATCCATATTGAAATCCAACGATGATTACCAGACAGAAACGCAGCTGGAAGAACTGAAATAAAAGAGAATACAGGAACGTATAAAGACCATACTTTAGTTTATCTTTATGTTAGCATAGCATGCTAGCATTGCTAACATGTCCGATGTTGTCCCACATAAACGTCGTGTTTGCCCCCATTTCTTTTTTCTTTTTCTTTTATTTTTAGGGGGAATCTGATCAGCCTACGTACAACAGATTGGGAAATATACAAGAAAGTTACCTACACGACGTATTTAAACAGTGCATTGAAACGCCAACATTTTCCACACAGGTAAGCATTTTAATGCAGCTGAAAATGGTGAGCATTCATGTACACTACGCTCATGTGTCAAGCGACAACTTTCCAGATACACTACTCATGCACCCAAGCAGAGATGGGCAGTAATGCGTAACTGTAATCTGATTACTTCTTTCAAGTACTGAGTAATGTAAGGGATTACTATTGCAAAAAGTAATTAGATTACTGTTACGTTCCAGTACATTTCCGTAAGCATGCTGCGTTACTGCGTTACTAAACCGTCGTGATTTTGTTTGTGAGAGTGTCTCATGACAGTGACGTACGAGTGTGCAACGTCCATGGTAACAGACGTGTGCAGATCACCATTGGATAATATGGAGTGCAGGAGAGAGTACGACCATGCAGCGTTTAATGTGTGGATGTACTTACATTACTTTAAGTTTTAGTGTTTAAAAAGTGACAAAAACATTGGCGTCTGCTGTTCACTGCGTGGGAAGAAAACGTCTTTCTACAGCGAAAAATTAAACTTCAAATCTGAGCAAACACCGAGCACGCTGCCACGGGAATGTGACATTCACAGAGAAACCCCCGAATCCCCCCACTGACATGACGGCTGCTGCACCCGGCAAACCTCCACCCTCCACTCCTACTAAACAGGTGACTATAGATTTAAGAGCGACAGGACTCAGTGCTGCTGAGTCTTTGATTTTATCTATTTTACTCGCATCTATTTGAAAGACTGAGTGTAAACACACAAAAATATTTTATTTTATGTGCTGGAATCTGCAGGAAATACGCTGAAATGTTAAAATTCTTCAAGTCAGAGAATGTTGCATATAATTAAATTTTTGCTTGATGCATAAAGTTAAAAGATTAAAACTAATAAAACAAGTTTTAAAAAGAGAATTTTTCATTTGATTACATTTGAAATGATGGATTAAGCAGAAAAAATAGAATTGGGCTGAAAGGTCTTTTGCTTTATTACGTATTCACCCCGTGCCTTCTGAGGGGTAGATCTTAGCTATGCAGGGGTTACCACCACCCACACAGGCTATACATTACTGCGCCATGCTGTATAGAGTCACATTTACTGTCCATTTACTGTCCAGGAACATTGCAGTGGTCAAAATGATAACTGGGGGCATCAGATTACAGTCAGTGAGCACAATAACAAGGGCTGTAGCCATCTTTTATATACAGTTTGTGTTCAAGCCAGAGAGACTTTACAACAGAAACTATGTTTACAGCCTGAGCTGGTGTAAGATCTGCAGAGTGAGAGAGCAGCAGAGCTGCAGGATATAAAGAACATATTCGACTCGGCTGGTTATGCAAGAAATTATCAAATGCTCCTTTTTAGAGGCTGAGATAAAAGAGGTCTCTACAACAGATCACTGTGTGAAGCTATGAATGATTTTAACATAAAAAAAGACAAAAAAATTAATCTTGTAATCGATGTGGTTTAAAGAGCAGAGCCACTCCCATCCGTCTCATAAAGAGCACAGAGGCAGTTGACCTTTCGCTGTGACCTTTGTGGCCTTAACAAATGAATAACCGCTTTAGCAGACGTCACTGATCCACGAAGAGGTGAGAGTTATGGTTTAATTAAAAGGAAATAGACGTGGACGCCACGCGAGCGACTGGAGCGATAGGAAGAGCCAGAACCGAGGGAGACAGCAGAATGCGGGTCAGCAGCAGCGTTATGTAAGATGATGCTGTGGTTCGACACACTGGAGGGAGATTTACATGGTGCCTAAATACAACTTGACTCGTTCACCCATTCACACAGATTCACACATGCACTTCTTTTTCTATACAAGCGCTTTTCTATCTGACATTCACGTCACTTAATCGCATCGGCGAGCAGCATGTGCTTCCGTGTCTTGCCCAAATGCTTAGGCGTGCACACTGGAGCAGCCAGGGATCGAACCACCAACCTCCTCTACCTCCTGAGCTACAGCCGCACCTACACATACTCTAATTGTTATTGGCACAGAGACCCGAGTAAGTGGATCTTGTTCTTCATGTTTTCACCACAGTGAATGACAACAAAGAGTCCCTGACATCCTCGATGTCCTCGGAGACGCTTTTTGTCCCGACACATTTGAACCCAATGACAGATGAGCTTCGTAACAATTATTTTGAAATCATTTGAATAGCTTTTAATCTCCCGCCAGAGGCACAGGCATCCACAACCTTTTCTGACGAAGGCCCCGATGAAGACTTTCACATCTTTGCTGCTGACTCCACGATCAGCAGCAAATACAACAGAAGAGCCCATTTGTTAAAGGCTTAAATAAGACACGCTGTACCTGCCACACCCTCGGGAGGCTCAAATCACTGCCACAATTCTTAATGTATGAGTTCACAAAGCTACTTTTCTAATGTGTTTTATTTAATCATCATAATCAATTTAATGAGCGCTGTGAGCTTTCATTTTCATAACGGTACAGTTTGTTTTCAGTCTCTTTGAATCTGTGGAGATCTGACTGAATGGGAGCACTTAAACGTAAACAGTGACTTCAGCATTTGAAGTTCTGGAGAAGAATTCCCCTTATTTGTTTTGGATGCAAATTGTTTCTATAGGGTGGCTTAGAAAGCTCGACACTCTGAAATGAACACATGCAAATAGACAAAACACAAGCAAGTCAGGAAAACAGCTTTACTAGTTTGGGAATCCAGCTGACTACAGGGAAGAGCGATGTACTGCAACACGCTGATGCTTCCTGTTTGTTTTAATCTGCATACCACAGCATCCTGCAGGATTCCCTGGAGATTAATACTTCGTGACTTTTCTTAAACTATTTGAAGACTTTGTAAAGTCTAACCATTTTAACCTCATCAGATTTGGGCTTTTGCATCTTTGCATCTCTTCCTTTGCTCGGTGTAGATTGGTCAGCCTGCTTTGAAATAGCGTCTCCAGCAGGAAGCCGGCTACATATTTCAACTTCCTCACGCACGGGCACAGATAAGGACTTCTGCTCAGTTTCAATTCATGTTCAGCTGTTAACAGGGGCTTCCTAGAAGTGCAGCAGTGGAAAGAAAAACTGAAATGACTCTCTTTATCATAATCTTTAACATATCTTTGTAAGTCTTAATAGTTATTTTGTATTGTCCCTGTGTTTCTGAGCCTCTTCAGCTTCTACATATCTGCTCTTCAGTTTGCTTCCTGTTTTGTTTTGGAGATTAGTTCCTCATGAGGCTTTCTGTGTTTATATTTCCTACTTTGTTCATTTCCTGCCCTTATTAGAGCCTGGTTAGGTTTACCTGTCCATTATTAGTCATATCCTCTGTCTTTCTTGGGCTCTTATCTCTATTCTTGTTGTTGGACTAGCCTGCTTCATCATGCAGGACTGTTTAGGTAATATTAAACTGAATATTAAGAAAAACATTCCTAATAGCCACCCCGCATTTCTTTATGTTTTATAGGAAAATGGGAAATAGGTGCAATAAATGAGGAAAGATTTGGTATGACTGCCTGGGGAGGCTGGAGCCTGTCCCAGCTGTCTTGGAGTGGGAGGCTGGGGACACCCTGGACAGGTCGCCAGTCTGTCGCAGGGCTAACACACAGAGACAGACACCCGCACTATGGGCAATTTAGAGTTTCCAGTTAACCTGTCCCCACTAACTGCATGTCTTTGGACTGTGGGAGGAAGCCGGAGTATCCAGAGAGAACCCACAAACATGCAAACACAGAAAGATCCCGGCCTGATGGTGGACTTGAACTCAGGACCTTCTTCCTATGAGGCAACCCTGCCGCCGTGCTGCCCCGATTTTAACCAAACATGTCAAATTTCAATTCATCGCTCTGTCAGACCTGCTGACACTGATTTTAAGTCCAGTTCTGGTGTAATGAGGCATAACTCAGCATTTTCTCCCTGTTTCCTTCTTTACGAAGGGTCAATGTGTCTTCGTCCCGTTTCCCTCCCCTCAACTCCAGCTGGTCGTGCAGGCGGCCGTCCCCCCCTGAGCTCGGTTCTTTGGGAGGTTTCTTCCTGTTAAAAAACAGTTTTTCCTTCCGACTGTTGCCAAGTGTTTGCTCAGAGGGGATTGGTTGCTTGTTGGGGTTTTCTCTGTATTATTGTCTTTACCTCACAGTATAAAGCACCTTAGGGCAATTGTTATAAATTAAATTAAATTAAATTAAATTAAATTAAATTAAATTAAATTAAATTAAATTAAATTAAATTAAATTAAATTAAATTGAACTGAACTGAACTGAATCAGCTGAGGGTCCAGATGTATTTGTTATAATTAATTAATTAATTAATAATTGTTATAATTAAATTAAATTAAATTAAATTAAATTAAATTAAATTAAATTAAATTAAATTAAATTAAATTAAATTGAACTGAACTGAACTGAATTAGCTGGAGGTCCAGATGTATCTACTGTAGATAGTTTTTACACCAGCTGCTTCTTCTTTTGTTCTTCCCTTGTTCAGTTTTCTGCTAACAGCTCTTTGGGAATCACCTCGTTGGTGCAAAAATACAATTTTATTTCTTTTTTTCATTTTGCTATGTTTGGTGTTTTCTGTAGAATCATCTAAAAATGGGAACAAATGCTGTGTTTTCAATTTAAACTTGTAAGTTTTCACATTTTCATCCTTTGTTAGGTGCTTTTCTTTCTGTTTTTACTTGAATGATTCGCAGGTCAGTAGATGGCTTAACAAACAAAAGAAGACATTCCTCTGCAAACGAGGAACGAGGTCTGGACTGAAATCAGTAAAAAAAAAGCAGCTGATGTCCAAAGAACATTTTTGAAAGACCTTCAGAAAACTGGAGAACTGTTGCTTGAGGCCGCTTTTTAAAAACATTACAAGAAAGTCCGGCTCCTTGGATGTGAAATACAAAGAAATGAGGGGGTACCTAAGGAGATTTGGACAGTGCTGTTCGTTTCTGTTTTTCACCCACCAGCCTTTCCTCGGACCTGTTCCAGAAAGCAGAAGCAGTTTACTGAAAGAAGTAGAGCTAAGTTAAATCCCAGGTCAGTTGCCAGGGTGACAGACTTTGTGAAGCTAACCTGTTTGCTGGCAAACTCAGCAAGATCTCAGCTTCTTTCTTTCCTGCTGAGCCTGATGGAGTCGTCTGACACATACACTTGCTATTAAAGCACATACAGGAATGCATGAAGCTGCAACTTTTAACTCGTTTTCCTTCAGTAAATTTTTAGCCTGATTAAATGTTCATACAAAAGGTCTTTTGGAGGCTGATCAATGATCCAAAATTTGCATCCAGACTTTGTTTATAGCGAGGAGCAGCGCTAATCCACACATCGCATCTCCTTACGTGGAACGCCTGACTCCAAGCAGCTTTGGTGACGATGACAACAGACATTTGCCCAGCTGTCTACTGTGGCTGTCTTTAACTGTGACTGAGATGAAAAGCAAACTAAATTTTAGGAGAAACAAGTGTAACAAATCTGCACCTTTTTCTTTAGTTTTCTGTAAATCAGACTGGATTTTGCTCACATTTTGCTAGTGAGGGAGGATTCAGGGTCACCTGGTCCAGCCCTAACTATATGCTTTAGCAAAAAGGAAAGTTTGAAGCCTAATCTTGAAAGTAGAGATAGTGTCTGTCTCCTGAATCCAAACTGGAAGCTGGTTCCACAGAAGAGGGGCCTGAAAACTGAAGGCTCTGCCTCCCATTCTACTTAAAGTTCATAAAGATGAAATGAATATTGACTATCTCCAATCTGTTTAAATTTTTCCTTTCATATATTTTGGTTTCACCAACTTGTCTTCGTGTCATGACTTGTGCTTTAAGCTCTATTTGCGTAAAGCAGAGTTGTTATATCATAATAATTACTGGAACTGTATTTTTGCCTGTCACGTGACAGGTGATTAACTGATGATCGGTGGTGATAGAGAAGCAACAACAGACTGACATCACAGCAAACAGACGCCTGACTGTCGGCCTGTGTTCAGTGTGAAGGCCCTCTGTAAACAGATGCTCATTTGAGGTGGGAGAATGAAGCGGCCCTCAGCTCGTTAGTCTCTGACAAAGATGTCTCTGTGCCAACGCCGCGCAGCGCTGGCACGCAGTAGGTCTGAGGACAGACTCATTCACGCTCGCATTCCCCCCTCTGTCTCCCTGTCTTCGCTTTTCACATGGCCTGGAAGAATCTGAAAAGAGAACCGCCCCACCTCCCACCCCCGTTTGCTTTGCTCACTCGTGTAAATTTCAATCTCCATGCTCCCCTCGCCCCCCTTCTTCGGCCTCCCACCAACCGTTATCTCTCTTCCCGCTTTTCGTCTCAGTATGATGAGATTTCCAACATCTTCCTGGTCTATATTTCATTTACGCTTCCAGAAAGGCCGATCTTGGGTGACGAGAAACCAAAAAGAAAAAGCTCAGAGGTCAGAGGTCAGGGTTGGAATGTCTCACGTTTGTAATCTGAAATTCAAATAATAGTCTCGGACAGTGTTAGTCAAGTTACTTGAAAAAAGTAATCAGTAACTAATTACTGATTACTTCCTCCAAAAAGTAATCCCGTTACTTTACTGATTACTTATTTTCAAAAGTAATTAATTACTTAGTTACTTTTTAAAAACACGATTTACGACCTGAATAGGTGATAAAGTGATAGATCTTTCAGCCCAATTCTACTTTTTCTACTTAATCCATCATACAAAATGTAATCAAATGGAAAAGTCTCTTTTTAAAACTTGTTTTATTAGTTTTAATCTTTTAACTTTATGCATCAAGCAAAAATTTAATTATCTGCAACATTCTCTGACTGGAAGAAATTAGTTTAACATTTAAACTTATTTTCTGCACATTCCAGCACATAAAATAAAATATTTTGTGTGTTTACACTCAGGGCCTTTCTCAATATGCGTACTTGTGCGTACTTGCGTTCTCGTGTACTCGTGATACGTCATCAGTCGGAGACCAAGTACTGTTCCAATTCGAAGTACGCATCAAGCCGAGAACGCGAAAAAGTCCCGGATGTGTTCTCGCTCCGCCCGTTTTATCGAGCATGCATCGGTGGTGACTTGTGTGGACTTGGTACAGCTAAATATCCCAGAATGCATTTCGTCCAAAACTCAAACGCAGCAATGGTGGACGAGCGGGGCTAAAAACTTTTAAATATTACTCTTTCTGGGTCACAAAATAAACTTTTAAGTTCTTTTCAAGCGAGAATGTAGCTGTGTAAACTTCGAATATCTGCTCAGTTTATCAAGATATCATATATTTCCAAACGAGGTCCGACGTTTTCGGAGACGTCTGTGACCCACCAGCTCCATAGCAGACAGCGAGGTCGAGGATTATTACAGCCGGCGAGAACAGTGGACTTCCGGCAGATCGTTTTCACCCCCCCCCCCGCGGTCTTTTCGCTACTCAGGTTAAACAAACCCCAGTAGTTGTCTATTGTATTGAGTGTCCACTAAAATGAAAATAAAAGCGTTCTAACATCTCACCTGCTTGTTTTTATTAAGGTATGTACACGTATGTACATGTACACTATTTTTATTAATAGAGATTTCACTACTGAGGTTAAACATGATATATAAGTCACTTAGATCACTTCTAAATGTTAATGTTTGGTTTATTTCGGCTTTTTATTTGTTCCTGAGTAAACCGGTTTGGCTGTGATTAAAGTTAAGCTTCATAACATATTACTCACAGTTAAATTAAGAGGGGACGGCAGTAAAAACTCTGGACCTGTGACATCATCAAGTACGCTGGTGTTCCAATTGTACAAATCGTGAGTCCGTACTCCCGTGCGTTCTCGGCGAGTACGTACCCGCGTTCTTGAGAATTGAGAAAGGGCCTCAGTCTTTCAAATAGATGCAAGTAAAACACAGCAGAAAATAAATAAAGTCAAAGACTAGCGGTCCTGTTGCTCTATTTTCACCTGTAAAGCAGGAGTGGGGTAGGCGGAGGGTTACCCTGGTGCAGGTGTGCAGCGGTCAGTGGAAGGATACGGCAGTTTCTCTGTGAGTTTCCCATTACGTCGTAGCTACTCGGTGCTTGTTTGGAAGTTTAGGAGTTTTTTCGCTGTAAAAAGAAGTTTTCTTCCCACGCACAACGGACACTAATGTTTTTGTCACTTTTTATGGAATCAAACTCAAAGTAAGGTCA
The DNA here is from genome assembly GCF_963576455.1 of Neolamprologus multifasciatus. NCBI lineage: Eukaryota > Metazoa > Chordata > Actinopteri > Cichliformes > Cichlidae > Neolamprologus > Neolamprologus multifasciatus. The sequence goes on along the minus strand of NC_140445.1, from coordinate 2,742,037 downwards.
GTACTTCCACGCTTTAAACGCTGCACGCTCATACTCTCTCTGCACTCGATATATGATCCATTGTTGATCTGCACACAGCTGTTGTCACGAACGTCGCACTCGCTTACGTCACTGTCATGAGACATTCTCGCAAAAAAATCACGGTTTTAGTAACGCAGTAACGCAGCGTTCCTACAGGAAAGTAACGGTAATCTAATTACCGTTTTTGCAATAGTAATCCCTTACTTTGCTCATTACTTGAAAAAAGTAATCGGATTACAGTAATGCGTTACTGCCCATCTCTGGTCTCGGACATGCAAAAGTGATCACTGGGTGTAAGTAAAGAGCTGCACCACCTGATCAAAGACCAAAGGTTGTCTGTGGACCACAAGTAGGCATTCGTCAGCTGTTAGATGTGGTCGGCTGGAATTACTTACATTGCCCCAAATGTAGCCCAGCCACATCTAACACCACGGTTACTTTGACTGAGGATCACTCATCAGAGTTCTGCAGAGACGTAGACTCATGACCCTCAGGCAGCTGAGAAAGTCTCCGAATCCTGAGCCACATATCCAGTTTCTGACTCATCCCTGCAGTGGAACATCTCATATTTATCATTTTTGGCACTGTCCTCAAAAAAGCTTTTCAAATGATGATGACATTTTTAAAATCTGTTAATTAACTGGTATTCCAGCTACGGAGCGTTGATTGGTTTCCGGTGTTCCTGGGAAATACTTGCTGGCTTCTACAATGGGAACATGAAAGTGACAGAGCTGCTAATAAGAGTTATCACACACTTATTACTGATTGAGGCTACATTTGGAAACACTGACACCACTTTAAAACGATGGAAAGCATAAAACATGTGGTAGAGCAGATGAGTTCATCGGGAGTAACACGAGCTCCCCTCTCTCTCCCGGGGTCCCTGCCTGCCTCTTTCTCTCAGATGTTATCACACAGGCATCTGAGTCTGTTTGGATTTAAGCCTCCGAGCTGTGACGAACCAAATGTTCAATCAGTCCAGCAGCACTTACAACAAACTGGAAAAAAAAGGAGCCAAACGTTAAAAGCTTTAATGGAAAACTTCAAACTAAATGTCTCGCAGAGTTTCTCCAAGTCTGAGAACCGCACCGATGCAAACCGTCCGAGCCTTTCAGTGTTCAGAGACGCCTCGCTTGTGGCGTGTTTAAATTTAAAGCAGGTTTTTTTTAAGAGCAGGCATTTAAGATAACCAGCAACCACAGCTACCTGGGAATAAGCAGGAAACAAATGAGAAACTTCTAGTTAATTATTAGTTAATCAGTAACTGCTGATAAAAATGTATCCAGATGTAAAGTAGCTAATCATTAGTTAAGGAGGATCAGTTTAGCTCTGTACCTTTGTTCTTAGTGGTTTCACATGATACACTGTATCTTCCATATGCCGGGTCTTGGTGCCTCAGTCCATGTCTGAACACACTGCTTTAGCATCCTTCACCCTCATGTTAAAACAACTCCCACTCCACACTGCAGTTCCCCACATAACCACATCGTGGATATCTCCTGTCTGTGATGTCACAGATCCAAAAGGAGAAAAACCTGTCTGAACAGAAAAAGAGGGATTACCCGCACAAACTGTGACCTGATTCCTTATTAAAATATGAGCGTGACAGAAAACAAGGAAACAGGCAGTAAGTTCCCTTTTATGATTACGTAGTTGTTAAACAACTTCAGAACAAACTGGGAGCTAGTTTGATTCCTAATGGGTAACTACACAGCAGATAATAATGATTTACTACATGAGACAAATAGACAGGCACTATTGACCTATGACTCATTCAAAAGAAACTTTATACGCACATTATGTGTTAGAGACAGATCACAGTTGTTCTCACTTTCCTGTTTAACATGCAGTCATGTTAAAAATAAAAGTTTCGATTCTAAAGTTTTACATATAAGGACAGAAATAACAATCGTGTGCTCTCTGACCAACACGTTCTCACTCCCAAAGCGTCACATTTTAGGCTAGGTGACAAATCGTCAACATATTACGTTTTCGGCTACCCACCACGTTCCTAAATGACGACCTCGGAAAAATGAGGAAATATGAGAAAATATGAGAACCGTATGGACTCAATCTACACATGTTCGCTCTTTTTCTTCAGATCGCTTAGAAACACGCTATTTAACATCATTAAAGTCCTGGTTAAGATCAGGAAAAAGGTTATGGTTAGGGCTAGGGATAAGGTTAGGTTTAGGGCTGGAATACAGGGCTGGAACGTCTATTACCGTGGGAGCGTCATTGCACTGGATTTCGCCCATAACCCGCCGCGTACCATAAGAACGCCGAAGGTCTCCTTTTGCGTTCCTCAGGAACGCCGCGGGACGTGACAAAACGTCGGCATGTTACGCCTCGGGAGTGAGAACGGGCTGGCTGAGCAGGTTCGTCACATCGTTGTGGAGGATTTTGCAGCCTTAAAGTACGCAGCCTCAACGGTCCTCAAGGGCCGCGTACTCAAAGACCGCTAAGGCCGGAAGTGCGAGGCTTGTGAAATGGGACGGTCTAGCCTCCGTCGCGCTGCCCAGGTTGCCTAGCAACCACGATACTAACCGCTGGAAACGTTTCATACAGCTTTGTTTGACAGAAATGAAGGAGAAAATCTTTTGTTCATGTGTTTGTTTGTTTCTACATGAGCTTTGATCATTCTCTGATTAAGCTCAGCTATTGTAAAGGCTTTAAAACCAAGTTAGTACAAACGTCACTAATGTCACATGACTTTGCCGACATGTGGCCAACAGTAATGTTTTCATGTTCTTCGTTATTAAACATTTGCACATAAATAAGTGACATAATATTCAGTTCTTACTTAAAGTTTACTCTTCGGGCGCCCCTCATCCGCCGTTTTTTTTCGGCAAAATTATCCACACCCACCGCCGCGCTATGCATTCTGGGATATGTTGGGCCACGAAGTCTACACCGCCACGTCCTTAAAATTCAGGGAAATGAAGGACGCATTTGAGGGCCGCATTTCGAGCAGCCTTCGAATTGGGACAGCCTTCGTCGCGTCGCTGTGACGTAATCGGCCTTAAAATGCGGCCTTTAAGGCTGCAGACCCTGAATTGGGACACAGCCAGCATCTCAGTCAGGTTGAGGTCTGGACTCCGGCTCCACCATCTTTTCTTTTTCAGCCGTCCTGTTGGAGATCTGCTGCTGAGCTTGGATCACTGTCCCGTTGATGACCCGGTTTGGTCTGAGCTTTAGCACGCGGCCTCACATCTGACACGGTGACTGCAAGGAGCCCAACTCATCATCCCTCCACCGCCGTGCTGACAGCTGGTATGAGGTGTTTACTTTTCTCCAAAGGGACAAAGGACATTCCAAAGGACATCTTCCTGGTAACCCTCCCAAACAAGCCATGTTTGTACAGCCTTTGTCTAATTGTACTCTCATGAACTTTAACCTTTAACATGCTAACTGAGGCCTGAGATGAAGCTCCTTGCACATGCCGACCTTGGGGTGAATTTGCTGGGACGTCCACTTCTGGAAATTTTGCCAAGTGTCTTGAATGCTTGGACCTGCTTCTGCAATTTGATTTAGTTTTTGTGAAATACAAAAATAAATATGTCATGTGTTGTAACTCGTCTTTTATTTATTATGTTCCAAAACATAAAAGTATGAAGTGTCATGACACTGGAATAGTTTGAATCATTACTTGAGCTGTTAAAAGGCAGGAACTGATGTTTAAGAGGTGAATAATTAAAGAATAATACATTTTCCAAAAGACAACAGCATCATGACGTAAACATTTAGATATGTGGGGTGAGTGGAGGACAATTCCTGCCTCTCTCTCTCTCGGAGCACATGACTTGTGTGGGCTGCTGTGTTGAGGAGGTCTGAAGAATGCAGGAAGGACTGGAGTGCCAGCTCTGCAGGGACTGATCTGATCCTTGTTCAGACTCCTACAGGCCTGCATGCTAGTACAGTGGCTCAGTGCTCACAGTAAGAGAGAGCTGCATTCAAGCGTCTGTGTGGAGTTTGCAGCTTCTCCTGTGTTTGTGCAGGTTTTCTCGCAGAGCCCCGGCTTTTCCTGTTATCAAAAATATCCTCAGTTAACGCTGCTTGTCTTGGCCAGGCACACTCCAGAAAAGGAGTTGTACTTCCTGGTTACAGGAACATTTACACACACAAAAAAATCCCTCTCTGAAAGAAAGTGATGGATGCTTCTGCGTGCTTTTACCTTTGGCCCCCTCCGCTTGGAGCTGTCAGAACATGCGAGACACAAAAGTGAAAGGAAGAAGAGGCCAACAATCACAACACCACTGTGGAAGTCGCTGTGCACAAAACTGAAGCAGTGCGATTCTAACAAACTGTTTTTCTATTTCATTTGAGCGTTGTTAATTAGTCGGACTGAAGCTTTTAATTAAAAGGGAATGGATCAAGGTTCTCGTGCACTGTGGGGAAAAAGTAGGAGCTCTCCAGAGGAGTAAAGTCCATAAACGCTCCGGTCCATGATCCGGTATTTGTGCATAAAGCTGTGCTGTGGGTCTCTAACAAAAGCTCCGAATGAGAAATGTTTGTGACTCATTTCAGGCTTTTTTTTATTGATTGCTGTGTTGGTGTGAATGTTCCTGTGGATGGGGTCATCTGCAGCGTGCCGAGACTCTTTTACCTACATGTCTGGAAATCTCTTGGGGGTGTGGTGATAAACATAATCCAGCAGCCGAGGATCAGAGGGGGGAATCCCCCAACAAATCAGCAAATACCAAAATCTCCTTCTTTAAACCACCAAACCAAACATACAGATCCAAACTGTTTTTTTTACTCTTGGATCTGCATGGTGTCACTGAGAGGTGATTTCCTGTCTGTGAGCACAGAAGCCCCACCCACCCTCTTCTATTTATGGGCCCTTTAAAGAGGGAGGAGCTCGAATCGCTTATGTCAGACACATGAAGAACTGTGGGGCTGCACCCAGTGTTGGGGAGTAACGGAATACATGTACCGCCGTTACGTATTTAAAATACAAAATATGAGTAACTGTATTCCGTTACAGTTACCGTTTAAAAAGGTGGTATTTAGAATACAGTTACTTTGTTGAAATAAATGGATTACACGGCGGTACTTCCCTGTTTCATATTGTGGCGGGTCAGGACTGTTTGGGTTTTGTTTGACAGCTACGTTCTGTTGTTCCAGGCGGCAGCGTTACGGTTGCCATGGTTACAGGGTGACGCTCTCTCTCTGCGTGTTTCCTGGGTGAGAGAGGCCTTTGTTGTTGTTGTGCTAAGCTAACAGGCAGAATGCTACAGGTATAGCTCTAAAGAATGTAGCATCATGGGCAGTGTAGTCCGTGCTGCAGGGAGAATGGACTGCCATACACGTTATGTGTCTGTGAGCGAGGGAGGGAGAAAAAGGAAAAGTACGAGCTGTCATCGAGCAAAAACGGGAGCTGGAAGCATGTAAATATAATAATAACCACTGCAGCCAAGAAGAGAGCCTGACGAGCCCAGTTGTAAGTAAGCTATTAAGACTCGACTGTACACCGTGTTCGTGTTTTCCTCCAAAAACAATAAGTTCTGTTGGAGCAGCCTTTCAACGCCTCTCTCTGTCTCTGCTAGCAAAGTTGACCCAGACAACAAAGTAAAGCTAGTTTTCAGCTACGAGCCGACACAGAACCCACCGTATTAGCCAGAGGTCCCTTTACTACGGTTCGGAGCCGCGGACCTTCAGTAACAGTAATAAATCACAGCAATAGTACATTCATGTAGTTGTAAACAGCATGATAATATATTAAGTAATCCAAAGTATTCAGAATACGTTACTCTCATTGAGTAACGTAACACGTTACAGAATACATTTTGGGACATGTAATCTGTAATCTGTAATGGAATACATTTTAAAAGTAACCTTCCCAACACTGGCTGCATTAGCACCAGCATAAGATTAAACAAAACTATGAATTTACAAAACTAGACGAATCCCTGTATGGAGTTAGCACTGAGCAGAGCGGGTCCTCTTTAAAGCAGCGCCACAGCCTCTGTGTTGGGTCTATTTTAAGCAGCACTCACACACTTTACATGACAATGTGTAACACAGAGACATGGGTGACAACCGTTTAAAACCTTGATTGTGAGCAAGAGAACCGAGAATAAAGGAAGAAACTTTATTGCACTACACAACAGACACAAGCGGTTCCTCCTTGTATGACTTCATTGACCTGCTGTAACAAGCCTGCTGTGATAAAGGCCCGTCCACTCAGTTTTAATGCACATTAATCTAAATCTTAAGAGCATCAGCTTCAATACTGCGGTCCCCAGCATGCCTGTCTCAACTCGCCCAAACTCCCACACACACTGATGGCGAAACATCTCAAATTGCATCCACTACTCACTTCCTTGCAGCTCTGTCATTAGTCTTTACACACTGCTGCAACCACCAGCCTACTGTATGCACAATCACTCAGTGTTTGATCAGCAAACAAACAGTCATCCACTCAGCAGGGAGCTGTGACAGGACACACACACACACACACACACACGCGCAGACAGTGTTTGGGCTGGAACAGTCGGGAGCCATCGACTGACCTATTACACACCAGCAGCTGTCACTCTGGCTGCAAACCTGCTTTTGAAAGTGATAACGTGCGAATGTGCATCGATATTCTCCGTTAACATGCAGACTCACTAGATGTGACCAAGTCATGACTGCAGACTGCGAGGATTGAATCAATACGAAGCAATGTTCGATAAAGAGCAACCAATACAAGCGGAGGGGGGAGGTGTGTAAAACTCTTATATAAACATGATGATTTTTAAATCATTTAAACATCAAAAGTTCAAACTGGGAAAGCGAATTTTGATTGAGGCAGGAGCATCTTTGGGAACTGGGAAAATATTTTCCCATTCTTGCATCATATTAGATTTTTGCTCTTCAGTTAGATTTGCTCCGTTTTGTCTTTTTAATTTCATAATGTGCCGGATGCAGACTGGTACGGACTGCCGGTGTTGTGCCAAAAAGTGATTGTCTGCCAAAAACTGATTTCCGGTATTTGCCAAAAACTGATTGCTCGTATTTAAACTGCTATAAGTAACTTGTTGGCCTATAATATGTTAAACATATGTCAAATGCATCCCTTATGGATGACATAAAGTCATCTTGAGCCACAAACAACATTCGTGTAACAAGGTAGAAGCCGCAATCAGTTTTTGGCAGTGACTTTTATATAACCTTTATTTATGCAGTTAAAAAAATCTCATTAACATTAAAAATGTCTTTTGTAAGAGTAAGTGGGCCAAGAGGACAGCAGAAATGCCAACAAATATTGCAATAGTTCTGTAAAAATATTTTAAGTGGGGATAAAGGACCGGATTGGCTATAATGTAAGTATGTTAACACAGAGTTGTAAAGATACTTGAAAAACAGATATTTTTTTTTTTATTTCTATATATAACCCCTTTGTAATCCCTGTTCACCGAAGTCTATTTATGAACATACGTAAAGATATTACACATAAAAAATACACAGAAACATTGGAAATCAGTTTTTGGCAGACAATCACTTTTTGGCACAACACCGGCACGCCGGGTTAGCCTACGTAGGCTAACGGTTCACGTGCACGGAGCGCTTTAGCATCATCGTGCTGAAATAAGCAAGACAAAAGGAGGCCACCTGAACGGGCCAGATGTGCATCATTGAGGAAACAACCAGGCCTTCACAGATGTTGGTGCTGGTGACACACGGAGGAGGATGCACATTTGATGAGTGTGGTCTTGCCCTCCACACACAGTCCTGTTGCTGACCCACACCTACCGACTCTGGGCCAACGTAGATCAGTGTTGCCAACTCCTCAGTAAGGAAAATTGCTATTGGTTGTCCTAAAAGTCGCTAGAAGTCGCTAAATGACGTCATCGCCTAATTTGCATAATTGGTCATGCTAATGTAATTGTAATCTATGCTGTTGGAGAGAGAAATAACATCGTGGACGAGACATAAAGTGAGTAAAAAATGTCCTAAATGCATTTAGAGTTTATTTAGAACTACAAATTAAATTCTTTTAGCAATTATTGTTTTTTTAATGTTACAATTCCAACCCTGCTCCTTAATCCGGGCTTGGACCGGCAAAAGTGACCCGAAATAGGCACTTTGGTGGAGTTACTCTGTGTGTGTGTGTGTTTATAAGTAGTTTTAAACCTTGTGATCCACAAAACAGCATAAGAGTAAAAGAAGAACTGACTGCGTTACAGCACCCGCTGCTTGTTGAGAGTAAAAGCGATATGCGCTTTCACGTCTTTTTTTAGCGACTTTTTTTTAGAAAAAAAGTCCCTAGGGGGTCTGAAAACTCGCTAAATATAGCGACAAAGTCGCTAAGTTGGCAACACTGACGTAGATGTGTTTGCTGGGTTACTGTCGTGATAAAAATGGAGGTTCAGAGACACAAAAGACACTTTGAGAAGCAGGTTTTGGAAAAACATCAAATTTTATTTTGAAATGACCGGTCTTGTGCCCATTCTGTTTTATTTCAATTTTGCATGATTTCTTTTTTTTTTTAATCTGTTCCGATGTTAAAAACAAAACAAATGATCAAGTAAAACTTTCCAGAGAAAATAAAATTCATCTCAAAAGCAAGAAAAGTACAAAGAAAGTCCTATTTTATCCTTTTTAGCAGGGGGGGGAGGGAGGGTTGAACCTAAATAAAAACAGATGCTACAACCGAGACGTGGCTGCTCCTGGGTCGGGACGACGGGCTCAGACCCACGTCCCGCCCACGTGTAAAAGAAGACAGCCAATCACAGTGTAGTGTCCACAAGCTCCCATGATGACCCTCTCTCCATGGGAGACTAAGGCAGTCAAACACAGTAGGTTACAGTATGCATGGATACCTTTAAGTGGTAGATGATGAGATGAGACACCAGAAGAAAAGACCTCCATTTTTCACTATCCTCTGAGGTTGAGGCAAACAGGCGATAGCTGACTGCAACGGATGCTTACAGATCAATATATTAGTCATTCCTTTGTGCTTCTATAGCAAAATACAGGCCAAAGCCTCTGGTGAAGCCACCAACATGGCTGTTTGCCATCTCAGCTGACGCGGATAAAGACAAACAGAAACTAGAGGGACAAAAAGGCTCCACAGCTCAGAGGAGGATCAATTACAGTGAACTCTGAAGCTGTAATCCAAACACAGCTGTCTGGCTGGAGATGAAGAGGCAGTTAAATGTGCACTCAGCAGAAACGCTAAGCTCGCTCAAAACAAGCCGCCAACCATCACCGAGGATACTGTTGGGAAAATGGAGATCTCCTCCACCTGGAGGTACAGTGTATTAAGACTACGAGCATGTTCTGGTATCTAACACATGCCTGCAAGCGAGGGGTGTCTGCTGTGCTCTTATCGGTGAACCGTCTTAATAACGTGAGCCGCTCTCACGGCATCTTTGTGAAGCCCTCCAGTTTTTCCACATTTTCCTCCTTCGCTTTCAGTCGGATGGCGCTGAAGCCGCACGACAGCCGAGACGAGGAGGAGCGTGAGATGATGACGCACAGCACAGTAGATAACCAACCATGAGCTGACTGGGGAGAGGGCGGGGTGTCAGAAAGGAGAGGACACCTGGAAGAGTGCTTGTATGCTTGCTTTAAGTACACGTTTGTGGTGGTTAACCTGTATATTCTGCTATGCAGCTGCAGTGGTTCCAGCTGTTGATCCTACAAATCAAGGACAGAAGCACCCTGATACAGATGTGGACACATCCAAAGTAAGCTGGTTCAGCTTCCTGTGACGGTCTACTTGTCACTAGTGCCCTCTCCATCCTGCCCCGCCCTCTCCCCGAGAGGTAGCAGCCCAGTCCCAACACTCCCCGCCCCCCCTATTTAGACAACCCAACCCCACCCCGCCACCCACAGCCGCTCCGCCCTGACCCGACCCTTCCAGTGGCACTTCTTTACTCGGCCTGGGCGTCGTAGTTGGCTCCGCCGGCCTTCTTCAACTCTGTGCGGATGTAGTCCTCATCCAGTTCCCGCGGGTCACTGATCATGAACTCCTTGGCAAAGTTCTGCACAGAGAGAAGAGAAGATCAGAGAAGACCAGAGAAGACCAGCGCTATCAGAACGCATCTACATGAGAACACTCAAAGCTAACAGGACTTTACTCGAGCATACGTTACGACCGCATGCATACTTCTCTCTGCTCAGTCCAGCAGTTAATCCAAGAGACAACTTTCTTTAAAATCTTCTAAAAACATGAAGCTTCGATTGTGAAATTCTGGTACGACACTGATGGAGATGTCTAAAATAATTTTGCCAATAGCCCACATCATACATCATGAACACCATATCATCTGCCTAATTACAGCCGTGCATCCCGACGATAAGCAGTCTGTATTTAGATGCACATTATGAGGATGCTTTCAATAAACTCCTTCACAGTTTAATACAAAGGGGGAAAAATTAAATTACATAATAAGTTAGTGACAAATTGATTGACATTTGCTCCTCCATGAAGATGTACTGAATGCATAAGAGGAGGGAAAGCAGCTGTTAATCAAGTCTGAGACAGCATTTAAAGGAGGTTCTGGGGTGGAGGTGGGTTGCAAAGCAGCTTACAGCAGCTGCAGCAGCCCGTTCTCACTCCCGAGGCGTAACATGCCGACGTTTTGTCACGTCCCGCGGCGTTCCTGAGGAACGTGAAAGGAGACCTTCGGCGTTCTTATGGTACGCGGCGGGTTATGGCCGAAATCCAGTGCAATGAGGCTCCCGCGGTAATAGACGTTCCAGCCCTAAACCTAACCTTATCCCTAGCCCTAACCATAACCCTTTTCCTGAGGTTAACCAGGACTTTAATTATGTTAAATAGCGTGTTTCTAAGCGATTTGAAGAAAAAGAGCGAACATGTGTAGATTGAGTCCATACGGTTCTCATATTTCCTCATTTTTCCGAGGTCGTCATTCAGGAACGTGGTGGGTAGCCGAAAACGTAATATGTTGACGATTTGTCACCTAGCGTAAAATGTTACGCTTTGGGAGTGAGAACGTGTTGGCTGCAGACAGGCTACCGGTGAGTTATCATCAGCTCCTGTGTCGGTGGGCGAAGCTACGCTTCATTTCTTGCAAGTGTCACCAAAAACTTTAATTTAGGCACCGATATTATCTGTGTTATTACAGCTAATACAGTCTTCTGCATCCAAAACTCGTCATGCAGCATGTTCCACTGCTGGAGCTCATCAGCACGAGGTAATAATTTGGGGCGACCGTGGCTCAGGAGGTTGGGAAACGTATCTGTAACCGGAAGGTCGCCGGTTCGATCCCTGGGCTCTCTGTCCTGGTCGTTGTGTCCTTGGGCAAGACACTTCACCTATCGCTTACTGGTGTTGGCCAGAGGGGCCGATGGCGCGATATGGCAGCCTCGCTTCTGTCAGTCTGCCCCAGGGCAGCTGTGGCTACAACTGTAGCTGCCTCCACCAGTGTGTGAATGTGAGAGTGAATGAATAGTGGCATTGAAAAGCGCTATATAAATCCAACCCATTATTATTATTAATCACATGTTCTAGCAAGCCATATTATTTTTGAACCGAGGTGTTATTTCAACACTACCTTGTTGGTTTTAATCCTGTAATTCTTCACCTCCTCCGCAGTAATAACCACAACTAAATCGACTTCCTGTTGCCAACGAACTGGCTGCTCGTTCTGAGCAACCTGCCGCGTTTTATCAGCTCAGCGCGAATTCAAAGCTAAAAATGTTTTGGCCACTCTGACGTTGTTAACACCAACATATAAGCCTCTTTGGTAATTTGGTAATTGGTAAATGGAGCCGCACTCTTTAAGCTCATTAATGCGCTGTGTTGTTGTGCTACAGGTGAGTGCAGCATTTCTAGTCCACTGGATTTCTTTGTTTTTTGTCACCATTGTCACGTTGAAACGGTCGTTTCTTAAGAGCTCATGAATGCACGGATAGCTTTAACTGCATTACTCTGATACTACAGAAGTCCGATGGCAAGAGCTGAATTTCTTCTGTGGTTTATAAGAGTTTATCCAGACTTCATTTAATTTTGCATATCCCTCACACACCGTGTCCTGTAACCTCATCGTTTGTTTTTGTTTTGGGTCATTTTCCTGATTTCACTATGTCATCACTTGGTTTTCAGCATCATTTCATTTGCATGGACTGACTGTCATCCTGCTCTGTTGGGAGGTTTCCCCACAGGAGTGATCATTAACCCCAATGACACAAGCCAAATAAAGGTTACATTGGAAAACAGTCAGAGACTAGAGATGGACCGATCAGATATTACGTATCGGTCTGATACCGACTTAAATTACTGGATCGGATATCGGAGAGAAATAAAAAATGTAATCCGATCCGAAGTATCACAAAATCACCTCACAAAACGAGCTACTTGGCGTAACCCAGCTCGGCACATCAGAGCAGTATGTGTCTGCGAGACCTGTCGGCGTCTGTTGGAGCATTTGGAGCCTCGCTACATGCTTCCTAACCGCGGCGTTTCATCTCGGCGAAAACTATCCCAGAGAAGTAAAGCAAGTGTGTAAGTTTATCCCTGAATGTTTGCAGAGTGTTTCCACGTTAAGCTTAACAACTGATATATTGAGCCACAGCTGAACCGGCCTTCGGAGCTCCATATTGAGGTGAAAAGGAAGCGATTTGTCCCGAACTTCAGCTAGAATTAAAAAATAGACACAAAGCTGAAGTTATTCTGTCTTTGCTGCGTAGTTGCATCTACTTCTCTCATTCACTCCCCCTCCCTCTCCTGTTATTCCTTCAAACATGAAACTGATCAATGATCAGCTGATCGGCTTTTCTGCCGCAAGTCCGTCTTTCTTGTTTATCGCCCACTTTGCGCTAGAAAGAGGAGACCAGCTGATAACGTTTAAGCTTGATCAGCTGTTGTTAGAATTTATTTAATATTAATTTCTAGTATCAGCTGATGTTTGCTGGAGCCACAGCTGTAAAAGCTGCTGGTCATGATGTCGGTTTGGATATGTGGTGAGAGGGAAACATGAAGATGAAACCAGGAGATGTCCTTACTGAATCATCAGAGCTGAACAGGTGATGGAGAAACAGGTTTACCTTTTAGGTGACATGGATGAGTTGAAGTTATGAACTGTTTCTGAGAGACAAATAACACCAGGATCCTTTTTTAAGTAGCTGACAGCTGGTAACTGTGCAGGGGCGGATCTAGCAAAGTTTTGCCAGGGGGGCCATGTAGGGCATTAACAGGGAGAGGGGGGCACAAAGAAATACTTTTCTTTGTTATGTCATTTAAAAACTTTGAATAAATAATTATCTGAATCTTACAACAAACGTGGTCACCTGATTAAATGTATAGAAATCCATTATTGTTTATAGTAACTAATAAGTCTAATATACACCCGAGTAAGCTATAGTACCATCTGTGCAGTCTGCAGTTCTGTTGAAGAAAGATGAATCTATTTAAATATTGTAGAAAAATAATTGATTTCTGTGTATTTGTTTTACACTTGCATTAAATTAAAGTTGATTACATCGATTAAGGGCGGGGGGTGTTTCCCTAATATTTTTGCTGGGAGTTGGCAACCCTATTAGTGAGGTAGGTAAGTACTCTTTAAAATACCAGAACAGGGAGGATGGAGCAGGTTTAAATTTATTAGATTGATCAGTGTTGCTGAACTATAAAATGTTTTGGGTGGAGTGTATTTTTTGCATACAGGTATAACAGAACAGCTTCAGTCTCTTGTTTTTTAAAACTTGAGTATGAACTTATACAAAATGCAGCAAGATATTTATAAAAAACAGTTTTATTGATTACAAAATGCGCTGTATCGGATTCATATCGGTATCGGCAGATATCCAAATTGGTATCGGACATTAAAAAGTGATATCGTGCCGTCTCGATCAGAAACCAAACCTCCACATGTACCGTTAATTTTGTCCAAAGGTCACTTGCTAGGCTTCACCACCGCTAACTCGAGCTAAATGCAAGAACTTTATTAGTCTGTTACTAATTAAATGGTCATTAGCGGGCATCCAAGTTTTTCACATTGCAGCCGTACAGCTCATACACGCAGCTCTATGTCATGGTTGATAGTCTCGCCTAATAACAGTGTTAATTTTGTCGACCAATAATTCATCCTAGGACCCAACAGGGCACACTTTCTTCTGACAATAGCTAAATAAATCTTATGCATAATGACGAGTACTGACACTTTGTCAATGATTCAAATATAAATCAAAGCTAATTAAGTTAATTAGCTTAAGCAAGTTAGCACCCATCTTCCCCGTTTCTCATGACAACACAAAATGTCAACACATGGGAGGAAGAGAAGTGTGGACAAGCAAAATAAGACACTCTGTAAACTGTGACCTTTGTAAACTCTCACCGGTAAAAACATAATAAACTTTTTTTTTTATTGAGCCGAATCAACTTTAGACTTGGACGACTGCAGTCTGATGCCATTTAGACCAGCGGTCTCCAACCTTTTTTGCGCCACGGACCGGTTTATGCCCGACAATATTTTCACGGACCGGCCTTTAAGGTGTCGCGGATAAATGAAATAAAACAAAATAAAACTAGTACCGGTACCGAAAAAAAGAAGATTTATTCATAACACACGTGAAAAGACCCAGGAAAACCGAGTAAACGATAAAAACGATAACAAAATAACGCTGAAAACTGATAAAAACTATACATTTCACACCTGAGCCTCAACTCTCGCGGCCCAGTACCAAACGACTCACGGACCGGTACCGGTCCGAGGCCCGGGGGTTGGGGACCGCTGATTTAGTCAACTGAAGCAAAGAGACTTCAGACGTCTACATTATGACTGAAACTAAAAATCTAAATTTCTGTCAAAACCGACACTGGCTGATAAACTGTGACCAATGGGTGACCTCAGAGTGCCTGTGTTCACCTTTAAATATGGCCTCAGAAATGCAAAGAGTCCATAACACAATTATCCTTCCGCTGTTTTTGTTCTGAATCTGTGTCGTGCGAATGTAAAGCCACCAGTTTCCCCAAAGGAACCATTACTTTAATTGCTACTTTCTCCAGTCACTGACCTGCACGATGTCTTTGACCAGCGTCTTGTCCGTGCTGATCTTTGCACGCTGCAGCCCGCTGATGCTTTCCCCGATCCAGGTGATGAGGGTGAATTTGGCTCGTTTGCTCATGGCATCTCCCGTCGTGATCCGGAGGAAGCCAAACAGACGAGCGTCGTCTGAGGGAAGACGGGAATGCACGAGTCAAGACAGATTAAAGCCGAACACATCGACTAACCAATCAGTGAGGAAGAAAAGAAGACATACAACACATTGAGCATTAATTGTCTTTAGATCATGCGGACATAACTTATTGCTATTTTCATATTTGCAAACACATCGCTGGATATTTATTTATGCAACCCAATGCTATCCACTCTAAGTTTTATTAGTCTATTCAAAACTGGCCACCATCGATCAGTTAAAACTGTGTAACTGAAGAGTTTGTGCTTTGATCACCAGTTTTACATTTTAAGTGTTGCTGTGCAGAGTTGTGTGCGTTTGTCCCAGTGGCACAGTCCCAGCACTCCAGACCAGAGGGACACTTTGTGAGAGCGCGTCTGTGTATTCAGGTCAGTAGACTAGATGAGTAAAATCTTTTGTGAGCCCTGCGGTTGTGTCGCAAACCTCCCAGTGACCACGCCTGTCCCTGTCACGGTGGTCCACTGCAATCTGAGAATAACGCCCGAATACAAACAAGCGCGCCGACATGAACGAACAAACATTTCTGCTGCTTCTTTTGTCCGACTCGCGCCGCCTCGGGATCCTGGGTTTCCACTCAGATGCAGCTTTCCACCAAATCTGAAGAAAATCATGAACGTGCTCTTCATCTGCTAACTGAAAACTCTGAGTAGAGATTAAGGAACGGTCACTTAATTTGAATAGATGGATGAATAATTTCAGGCGTGCACCAATTCAGAATTTCTGTACTAAGAATAAAGATCAAGTAGAAATGTTGGTGGGAAAAAAAAACAAACGTTTTATTCCACTGTGGTCAGCTCTTTAACTCTATATAGACAGTGTGTTATCTGTCATATGTACAGATATATATACAGAAACTAACGTTTTGCTCAAAACCTCCAAATCCTTCCCAATTTCCTTCTTTCCTCAGCTTTCTCAGAGGATATTAAACTGAATACATTTGAACTGTTCGGACTGATGTTTGACATCACCACAATATGTGCTAAATTACAAGCAGCGTCTTTTATTTCTTTTTGGCATCTGACAGACAAAATGACGAATCAAGAACTTGATAAAATCATGGTTGGTGTCTTTGCCATCCATACATTTACTCTTGAACTCTATTCATAATTCAAAAATGGTCCTTATTTATCTTTTGATGGGCCTTGGTGCTACCCCTCGATTCATTCTGACTAAAACTGTTTAGCTCCTCCCCCTTCTGTTAAGCAAACTTTCTTCTGATTGGCTGCCCCTCCAGAGAATTTTGAAAAGTTGGAGGTTCAGTTTTACCAAACCTTTCAAGAACTAACAGTCCAGAAGCCAAAGATGTTCAGTTAAAGTTGGTATATGAAGAAAAGCATTTACATTAGTGACAGTGAAACACATATTTGGCACCTATCAGAGCTTAATCTCTCTTGATAAACAGACACCATAACTGCATGGAAGCTTAGTGGTTTAAATACAAAGTTAAACCTATTTAAACTCTGAGAATGACTGCTAGGACTCATTGTTACCTTGGAGACAGCTGATGGACAGAGACCAGTGATATAGCTACATGATCTGTAATTTTACAGGAACTTCTCTGTCCTGGTTTATAAATCACAAGCATCTGAAGACTTATACAAATATCGTTTTTGGAGATGCTTCCTTTGCTTTTTGGCAGAAGGTGGTCTTCTCTGTTCTTACCACAAAAAAATAGCAAAACCTAAATATGGAGAAGACAAGTGACCAGAGGTGGGAACTCCAGGCCTCGAGGGCCGGTGTCCTGCAGGTTTTAGATCTCACCCTGGGTCAACACACCTGAATCACATGATTAGTTCATTAGCAGACTTCTGGAGAACTTCAGGACAAATTGAAGAGGTAATAAAGCCATTTATGGTTCAAGGACACATCCAAAAGCTGCAGGACACCAGCCCTCGAGGCCTGGAGTTCCCCACCCCTGTTGCAGCTGTGACACATCTACATGTTGTAGGCGTGTGCAGTCAAAAGGGGACAGCATCTAAAAAATATGTGGAAGAACCACTAATGACGACTAATCTTCTCGTAGTCCCTTTGTTCTCCATGCTAGTAGCTAAACTAAAGCATTCAGAAAGTATTAACAACTTGTTAGTAGTGAAACGTGTCTTTACGAGCTTAAAGAAAAAGAAAAAAGCTTCTTCCTCTTTGTGGTGAACTAAATAGTCCTCGTTTGCTGTTCAAAGCAACTTTTCAAACCAATCAGCACCACAGCGTCGTCACCGTCAGCTGACCTGCCGTTTGCTTTTTAGAAATAACTGCACACCAAGCGCGTCTGTGCGCCAACTGCTTTGGTTGAATTCCCACAATGCCTCTCTCTAAGGCCCAAAGAGCCACAAGCGAACACCAATGCAGAAGCATAAATCCAGCATACCACTCTGCTGGAGTCTTGTTTGGTCTAAGAAGTCAGAGAACGTGGAAAGGACTTATATTTGAATTTTAAGGAAAGTGCAGATGCCTTATCACGCCTGCAGGATGTCAACACATTGTCCAATAAACACACTCCTGCCCACCCTGCCTTCAGGTGCTCCACAGATTACTCATTACCTTCCAGATGTAGTTCTCTGTGGGCTGCAGGGCAAAGAGCCGTTTCATTTTGGGAATAACAGCACTGCAAACATACAGACTCAGCTGCAAACCAATTAAAGGCTGAATGAATACCTCTAAAGTTCAAAGACTTATGGAAGCATTCGATACACAAATCTCAGATTATGGCACAAACACAGCCAAAATATTTCAGTGTCACATTAAAAAGCTCCACCAGGCAGCATTTAGATGCAACACTGCCCTGAAGCATCAACAGCACCGTCCCTCCACCCGGGTCTGTGAGTGCCGCTGGCTGCAGGGAGGGTTTGGCTCGGGCTCCTCGCCTTTCACTAAAAGTTGTTTTAAAGTCACCCCTTTCTGTGACGACTGGGCACCGCATCTGTACATGTGCCAGAAAAGTAAAGGTCCCTAATATTTGACAGTGCCTTTGAATTCCACATCCTCAAATTTCACTTTAATTTCATCATTTCCTCTGGGATCAATAAAGTTTTCTGATTCTTTCAACTTTCAACTCTCCACCTGTGATCTATTGGTTTGGAAATGTCACCAGTGGAGTGGAGTATCGGATGCCAACAGCTTTATAAAAAAGTCATCAGGAAAAAAGCTAAACTCTATTTTCTATTTGAATGAAAAGTTTAAAATGGGTCATTAAAATCCTGACGTGCACCTCGGTTCTCTGAAAGACGTTGGAGAGTAAAAAGCTGCACTGATATATTGGCTGAATGTCACACATGTTGGCTGATATCAGCAAATTCACACGTGGTGCTTATAACTGTCTGTGTGAAGTTATTGTGATAAAGAGCTGAAAGGTCATTCCTCACTTCCTAGCACTGCTGGGACGCACCATTCCTTTATTTTAACAGCTGGGAAACTTTAACTGCACTTGGATGTGATTATGTCCTTTTCCATATTTATTGCTATATTTTGCTACCTTATATATAAAAGAATGATTTCCAGTGCAGGACATAGTTTAGGGTTAACACTGGTGCCTGATCAGTATTCTGCATCGACCCAAAGCCACAGTACAGACATGTGAATCCAATCAGAAGTGGAAAAGTTTGTTTATGTGCATTCTGATATATTCAATCAACTATTTGGAAAAACACAACATTAAGTGATTTTATCTTAGGTTTATTAAGTTGTGATGTCCTGATGATGAAGCATTTCAGCAGGAAATTCAGTGGCTTTGGTTTGAAGATGTAAACTAGCTTATTTTAAGTCTCTGCTGCGTTTAAGTCTTCACAGTGAAACGTCTTATCTTTACATTCGAGCAGCTGATACAGGCTGTCAGGACAGGACCAGCCACTATAAACACTCTTATCAGCCACAGAGGAAATCCCTCAACACCTCACTGCACAAGCAGTCACCTGACTCAGACATGTCTGTGAATCAATCTCTCCGTCACATCCAAATATTGCTATATGCGATTAGGGCTGCAGCAAAAGATTATTTTGATAGTCGACTAGTCAGATCATCATTCATTGGACGTACAACGTACAGCTTATTGCACCAGCAGCATCTGCTCTTATATAACTATCATTAGCTTACAGCTTTAAGTGTTTAAGGTATGTGCTAACTAAAAATAAAGACAAGATGATAGTTTATTAAATTTTAATGAACTTTGCAGATTGTTTCGGTGAAGTTTAATAAACTCCTTGCTATCTAAAATATAACAGGACACCGGAGTAAATTCTCGAGCATCTCACACTTCTGATAATCAGCTGTCTGCTTGACATTTATTCATCTGTGTAAAAACTATAACTTTAATCTCAGCCAAACCGATTTACTCAGGAACAAATAAAATACTAAAAAAAAAAGCCAAACAATAACATTTTGAAGTTATCTAAATGACTCATATATATTTAACCTGAGTAGCGAAAGACGGCGGTGGGTTTGAAAACGATTAGCCGGGAGTCCGGTGTTCTCACGGCTCTAGTTAGCCTAGCCCCCGGCTACCTATCGAGCTAGTGGGTAACAGACGTCTCCGAAAACGTCGGAGCGCTTTTGATAATATGTGGTGTCTTGATAAACTGAGCAGATATTTGAGGTTTACACAGCTACATTCTCGCCTGAAAATATGTTAAACGTTTATTTTGTGACCCAGAAAGAATAATAAGAGTAATATTAAAACTAACTAGCTGCCGCCATTGTTGTAAACTGAGCTGGGCTGCGCTATGAGTTTATATATAAGTTTCTTCTTCTTCTTCTGGGTTTAACGGCAGCTGGCATCCTTGTACATGCAGTGCTGCCATCTTCTGTTTCAGTCCGTTATTACACTCTTAAATCCTACTACTTATTCCTGCGTCTTTTGTGATCTTACAAAGCTTCAAACGAGGCGTCGACTATTAAATCAGTCGTCGACGATTTTTATAGTCGACGTAATCGTGGCAGCCCTATATGCGATTAATGAACTCTTTGTCATGGCTCTCATCATGGTTTGAGCCACCAGAGAGAAAACCAGTACAGACACAAATCCTCACCCGACCTGGCACTGAACCACACCCTCCCACTTCCTCCTTCTGCCTTCTCTTCCTGGTTTATCTTTCCTTTAAAGCCATGCTGACTCTGCAGACAAATCTGCACTGAAACTACAACATGATGAGGAGGCAGAACAGCGACCTGTCGGCACAGAGGTTGTTCTGCATCAAGTGCCTTCATTTCAGCAGTTGTCCGGCGACACCCTGCCTTCCCGAGCACACCCGCCCGTCCCCTCTGAAAGCAACCAGAGCCGTCTCCTGTGGACGGTGTCGGGTGGATCAGGCAAGGAGTGGTGTTACCAGCATGTCGACTGTGTCCAAATTTGGTGTTTTTAATCTACGCTAACAGCGAGGCCCGGGGGCGGTGAGGTCAAGGCAGCTGGATTCCCCTTAATGACCTCACACCACCTTTTATAATTAGCACTTTAAGCTATTTGTACACAACTGATTAAAAAGATCAGACCTCAGGTTTGAAAATTGCTAAAAACGTACAGATGTGCATCTTCGTTTATTTCCAGAAGATACGTGGCAGCATGTGGGGTAGGACATCAAAGGGACATCACAGAGAGAAAGCAGCATTCATACCCACATCCACACCAGTTAACTTCACATTCATGCCTACAGACTGTGGGAGGAAGCTGCAAGCTCGTGCTCAGCGAAAGATTTGAACCCCCAACCTTCTCATAAACAGGCGACACCACTGCACCACCGTGACACAGGTGGAAATATATAAATAAACATAATTCTTTATTTTAGTTTTAAGACAGCATCCATAAAAACCCACAGACGGATCAAAGGTCCAGAAAACTACAGTGAAGTTATGATTCGTCCCCTGGGGGCTATGAATGTCTGCACTAGACCTTTTTCCGAGTTGAGTCAGCAGGTCTTCAAATATTTTAGGGCTATGTAAAAGTGTTGGCTAGCTGGAGGTGTTACAGTAAAATCTGGACAATTAAACCCAGTAAAATGGATCCTCTGAACTATGTTTTATGGGAATCCATCCAATATTTAAACAATTTATGCCTGGGCACAGATCACCCTGTGCTTATGATTCATCCTGAGGGGAACCTGACAAGTCTGAACCATATTTCATGGAAGTTCACCTAACAAGCTGGTTAGGATTCATCTTCTGAAAACAAGAACCACCTGAATTTAACTGCACAGTAATGCACAGAAAGATCTGAATCATCCATCGTCTGGGCATTAATTTTGACTTACAGGTGATTGCTTTCAAAATATACATTTGGACGATTTAAAAAGTGAAAATCTCCTTTTCAACATGGTGAAGTTTACTCAATAATATATACCTCTAACTAAATAAGTCATTGATTGCAGTTACATTTTCTCAGAAGAAACTAGGATTAAAAAGTCTTAAACTACATTCAAAAATGAGGAACCAGATCTTGGTGAAACAGCATGCAGCATATTTTTTCACTTCCTGCTGCAGTATAAGTTTAAGATCAATATTCTACAAGAGTTGATCTGAACTCACTAAACTCAAGTCTGCAGCAGCTCCTCCCACACGCGCACGCATGCACGAACGCACACGCACGCAGAGGGGTTTTTTCTGCAGGTTACAACTTCACTGCTAAATAAGGCAAACGAGCCCACAGAGGGAGATGTGCGTGTCATCACTGAACAGGAACCAATAGCGAACGCAGCAGCTGAGCGGTTACATGTAAAGCACTGTTGTAAAGGAGTGATTTCAACATAGGAATGTGAGCTCTAGACATCAGGAAGCAGAGAGACACAGAAGGCCCTGAAGCTTTAAAGACAAAAAGAGCTTGCATTAGCAGTTGCCACACCCATCATCTGAGCAGATGCTTCGCTCTCTCTAAAGGGGAACCGGAGTGAGATGGGTTTTTTTGAAATCTATACATAAAAGGTTTGCGCACTGGAAGTCATTACACCACAGCGGCCGATGGGAGTTTGTGCTTTGGGAGAAGCTTGGAGGCTCTCTTGTTAGAGGCAGGTGAAATATTAATGAACATCAGCTCGTTGAAGGAGTAAAGCTTAAAGTTAACATATTTCCACTGTAGTTTGCACCAATAGACAAATGTAGACCGCCCTGTAGTAAAAAACCTGAGATATTGTGAACCAGATTATGCAACGCAATGAATACACAGCTAAGTGGTCTGACAGCCTCGTCACAGGCTCAAGGCTCATTGGGTGATGGAGCACAGAGTCTTAAAAGATTAGTGTCCCGCCAAGTCAAGCTGCCTGATATATAGGCTGTTTTACAGAATCTACAGCAGCCAGCTACACAGCTACAGCCCTGCGTTTAAAACTGAGCCAGTCTTACCTGTGCACATCGTCTTGAATTCCTCATAGTCAGTCCCTTGTCCTCCAGGCACGATGATGTTGTTCTCATATTTAAACACAGCCCTGGAAGGAGCACAGTGGGTTAATTACTGTTGGATCACATGAGTTTGCATAATGCACACGCACACACACACACACACAACAACCATTGCAGAAAAATGCCTGAGACGCCCATGCAAGGTGGCAGCTGTGTATCAGCCATCTGCAAGTGTCACCACTATAACATTTTCCCCATTGAATACAGGACAAAGGAAATTACTTCTGCCCCGCCGGGCCTGATAACAGTGCGCCGTGTGACCGCTGAACAGTCAGAATACAGATCAGCCACATCCGAGGGACAAGACAGCGAATGCTGCGTGTATTTTTGGCCAGTTTTTCTAAAGAAACAGTCCGCAATGTGCCGTTCTAGCGCGTTTTCGCAATGAGCAGGCGTAACTGCATAGGAACATAGTGTAATTTAAAGTTCTGGTGCAGAAATGCACAAGTAAACGCCACCAAACATACAGCTGATTACATTTTATTGGCCTTTATTAGTTAGTGTGCTATTCGGCATGTATCCGCTTATTCAAACGACGCTTATTTAAACACAATTTCAACTTTTTCAAAAGCAAGTCCGTCTCTTCATGTTGCGCTCTTCCTCGCTGAAAAGACGGAACAGTGGGCGGTAACAGACAGAGAGAAATACATTTTTAACTAACACCACATCAAATAAATACTCTATTTGGTGTTTTAATGGTCGCCGAAGTGGATAAGTGCTAGAATACCACCAGACAAATGCAGGGTTTTGCGCGTGTGTCATTCATTTTCGGTAATTTTAGCGTTAATATAAAACAGTCACAATCTTCAATGGAGTATGGGTTAGTAACCGTGCCCGCACACTCACCAATTGATGTCAGTGTTATCGTCCCTCACTTGGTTGTAAGCCTCTCTGCAAGCCTCTTTATCGATCTGGGTTGCCATTTTTCGGATGGAGAAGTGTTAGGCGGGCAAAATGAGCGTTGAATGGGTCCGAACCAGGGAGGACCAGCTACACGGTACTAAAGCGGCTAACTTGCACAGTGGATGCTACACATCAGAGACCTAGAACCGATAGCGTTTCACGGCGGGCTTCAGTCGGAAATCACGACCACTGCACTGGAACAATCAAGCCGGTCAGACTCAGCGGGAAAAGACGGCTGTTCTTCTAGCAGCTCGGTTTATTTCCTGTATGTTACCACTTTATGGGCGTGGGTGATGTTAGTCAATCAGGTTGCCAGCAGACAGACAGAGAAGCTCCCCCAGACGCTGCGTTCACCTCCTCCTGGTCAATGAGCGTTTAGCAAAAGAAGCGCTGTCAAGGCAACGGCGACAGGCAGCGACACTTTCCGGCAGGGATTTTCTAAACAAAATCAAAAGCCGCAATTTCTCAAAAGTGACTTGAAACCAAATTTAGCCATTTTACATTTTGCATTACTATGTTATTATTATAAATAATAATATTATTATAGGTTTCTATTAGTAATCACTACAGGTAAAACGTCCTTTTTTGTGGACAAGAGATTTTCTTTGAATTTCTTTGAATTAACAGAAACTTTCTGTTTCTATAATTCTGTATATTTCGGGATCACGTGGGCAGTAATCCTGGTTCTGAGCCTGGTTGTGCGGAAGATTTCTTCCTGTTAGTAAGGGAATAAATAAATATGAATCCTCTTTCTCTCATTCTAATATTACACATTATATATCTTTTAGCGATTTGGTTCCAGATTGACATTTCTTATTTAATTGCTCTTACAGTGAATGATTATTTTTATTGGCTCTGTTTATCAATACTGACAGCCAAAGTTCTGTCAGAAACATGAAAAAAGTAAAAGTGCATCAAAAATGATTCAGCAGAATAAAAATAACTTTCACAGAGGAAAAGGTGTAAAAATGGAATATACAATAACTGTATACAATAACATGAGAATGAGAGCAATTTCTTTGCTTTTTTTGGCATTTGCTCATTTTTATTTTAATTAGATACTTTTATTCTTAAGTTAAAACGATCAACTTCCGGTCTTTCTTTTACCTACTAGCGCAACTTTACACAGCAGAGTGCAGATGAATTAATTTGAGGAACAGGTACTAGTCTGACACAAAGCCATTGGTCATTACACTCACATAAACTACACCGTGAACCCACGAGCTGGGCTTAAAACATGAAATCCATTGATTAAATAGGCTAGCTAGAGGTCAAAGGTCATCTCCCTCCTCTTTGACACTGGAATAAGCCCAGCTGAGCTGTACCTCCTGGTTTGTTTGTGCCTGCATCATCCTGCCACCTGCTGGTCGACCTGCTGTCGTCACAAGCTTTCATCAATCTTTCCTGCAAACTTAGACTCAGTGGTCCGCAATAACCACACAAATAACTATGTTAGACTGCAGGAGGGGGGCTGGTTATGTCTTCTGTCTCTCCAGCCTCATCTCCATCTATCTGTCTCACAGTCTGCACCTGCTGCTACATGCAGGCTGCAGAGAGAGAGAGAGAGAGATGTTCTCTCCTTATTAAACATCCTAAATATGAATATGACAGCTTGATTAACGTTGTGTCCTTACTTTAATCACAGAAAGGCCGTGCTTGTGGGGCCTTCTGACAGAACTGCTTCCTTCCATTTTTTCCACTGCTAGAGAAACTGTATTTAAAGTCCTCTGTTCTCAGAGCAGCTTTTCTACTAAGGAGCTGTCCAAGCAGCAATGGTGCTTTGTTCATAACTTTAGTCTTTTTTTAGGCTTAACTTCAAAACATCACAGTTTGGAGAGTTTTCTTAGATTCACATTTCACTACAGAAGCTACTTTTTGCACCAGAAACACTGAGTTAAAAAAGAAGTGGCTGCTGTGGACTAGGAAGCTAGAGTTAGCATCTCTAAACATTATTGCACAAAGAACACTGCTGCCGTGATGGGAGTTACTCCATCACAGTAATCGCCACAGCGAAGCCAGGAGCCAAGTTTCTGAGCCAAGCATTCCCCACAGCATCGCACTTCATCCACCTGTTCGTGTTCCTCCCATAGGGCACCCTGCTCCTACCTGGTCTCCAGTTAGCTCATGTGCAGTCAACTCTATGACGTAAAAGAGGCAAAATTGCTCCATGTTTTAACTGTGTACCAAACATATTCAAAATAAATATATTACTCATGAAAATAAATGAATAAAAATAAATGATCTTATCATGTCTTTTATCAATAGCTTTTGGGGCTTTTCATAGAAGTCCACTTCCTTTCTCTGTGTAACTCATTTTCCCTGAACGGGACAAACTTTATTTCACAAATTTAGGAGGCAGGGTAAACCCTGGACAGGTCACCAGTGTGCTGCACTCGGACATTCATGCCCACATTGTTTAACTAATATTGTTTTCTTTCAGATTATTAATCGAGGTTAACTGTATCATAAAACGGTGACATTGTGACAGTCCTGCCACCCGATAAGCCTCCGTTTATCTCTTTAATATATTCATTCATTCATTCATTCATTTAGCAGCTGTTTATCTACAGTACCGGCACAGTATGTTAAACCAGTCATCACTAATCTGGGAGTTAAAATAGAGGCAAATCTTAAATTTGAAAGCCAGGTCAGAGCTGCTGTAAGATCTAGCTTTTTTCATTTGAGGAAATTAGCCAAAATAAAGCCTATCTTATCGAAACAGCATTTTGAGACAGTAATCAATGCCTTTGTTACTTCTAGGCTGGATTATTGTAACACACTTTATTTTGGGGTTAGTGATGCGTCCATTAGGCGCCTGCAGGTTGTGCAAAAATGCTGCAGCACGTCTTTTAACTGGAACAAAAAAGTCGGAGCACATTACCCCAATTTTAATTTCACTCCACTGGCTACCTGTACATTTTAGGATTGTTTTTAAAATTCTCTTATTTGCTTTTAAATCTCTTAATGGCCTGCCCCCCCTACCTCTCGGAGCTACTACAACCATATACACCTGCCCGTTCCCTTAGGTCCGCCAATCAGCAGCTCCTTAAGGTACCGAAAACTAAGTTTAAATTTAAAGGTGATCGTGCTTTTGCTGTAGTTGCTCCGAAGTTGTGGAATGATCTACCCTTGCATGTTAGGCAGGCCTCTTCTCTTTCTGAATTTAAAAGTCTTCTTAAAACATATTTATTCGCTGAAGCCTTTGGCATTGATTAGAGGGGTTGACTCAATTTGTTTTAACATGTTTCAATTTATTTTAGTTTTTTATTTTATCTTATCTTATCTCATTTTAATTTTTATTTACTTATGCTATTAGCATGTACAGCACTTTGTGAACTCTGGTTTTATGTTAAAGTGCTTTATAAATAAAGGTGGTATGGTATGGTACCGCGCAAAAGTCTTGAACCACCTCCTTTTGTTTCAAAGGAGTCAGACTTGTAATGATCACCTTCCGCTTGGAAGCGGAAGGTGATCTTTAGCAACGTTGTTTCCTTTCTTTCTATTTCCCGATATGCTCGTATAACTTAGAGAAAAGAGGGGTGGCGCAAGACTTTTGCACAGTACCGTTTGGCGTTGTTATTGGTCACTCAATGGCCTTCATAATGTGTTGATGTAAATAACAACATCCGGCCTAAAGTCGCTGACTTCAAAATAAAATGAAGTCCTTTTTTTAACACAGCGTTTAGCTTTTAGTTTGTCTGGTAAATCGAACTTACTACAACTACTACTACTATAATAATAATAATAATAATAATTATTATTATTATTATTATTGTTATTGTTATATTATTGTTATTATTGTTATAGTTTCCAAAGATTTCAATATCTATTCAGCTTCCCAGAGACCGTTGGTTTTTCAATACACAAAATAAGCAAATATTTTCCTTACAACAAAAATTAGCAAATGTTTATAAATATATATTTTCTATTCATCTGTAAGCTCATAGCTTGTAAATGTAAACCACCAATAAATAAACATGCAAGAGTTTATTCTGAAAACTCAAACCGGAAGTTCAGTTGATGTTTAACCTGCGGCTAAGCTAACTCCACCTGGCTGCTTGCTCCAGCTGTTTTTGTGGTCCAATACAGCATGTGTCAGCGGTAATAAGTCTCTGTAAGAAGACGGTGGACGAAGAGCGAAGTTTGAAGAATTTTTATTGCTTCCTGGACAAAATGCAGCAGTTTGTTCTTCGGCTGTTTTGCGGGACCCATAGATGCTGCTGCTGACGGAATAACAGAAGAGCCAGCCGCCCTCTGACCCGCCTCAGGTCCGCCTGGAAGCGCTGCTGTCAGTGGCTCTGCGGCAGTGACACGGTTTCTCGTCTGGGCTTTTCAGCTGTATGTATCTTATCTCGCTAAAGGCCCGAGAGCCGCGGCTCTAGCTTGTCTCCTCTTCCTGTGTTTAGGAAGGGCCGTGAACCCTCAGCTGAGTGTGGTTCATAATATCTGTGATCTAAAGCATCAGAGCTCATATTTCAGATGAGACTCAGACTCCAGCATGCTCGTTCAACTCTCACACCAAAGACTTGTTGATCTCATGAACTGTTACAGGTCCTGTACCAACATGAACGAATTTTCTTTATTACTGCGCAATAAATCAAACATCAGAGTCAAAGCTGAAGGGAATATCCTCAGATCTCTTGTTTTGTTTGACTCCAATAACTCCAAAGAGAACATTTCTTCCAGTTTTTCTTGAAAATAACTGAATCAGTTAAACAATGTGATGCATTATTTGAGTAACTTATTAATTAGTTAATAGTTGTGAGAGAATTACAGTAAAACCTGTGTGCGTGTGCTTTAGATGATGCCTTCCTGGGGGGATGTAATGGACAAATCCAGCCGAGTGTGTCGACCCCAGCGGATTAGCGAATCGTCTAAGGTCAGTGATATTATTGTTAAAGATTATGGCGTGGTCTGTAAAGTAGCTTCAGGTTAATCGACTAATAGTTTGAGACAGTTGTCTATCCAAAGTGCAGAGGATCTGGGGACTGTTTTCATCTAGGGCTGCCACAAACGATTATTTTGATACTTGACTAGTCACCGATTATTTTTGCGATTAGTCAACTAATCAAATCCATTGGACATAAAATGTACAGCTTATTGCACCAGCAGCATCTGCTCTTATATAACTATCATTACCTTCAGCTTTAAGTGTTTAAGGTATGTGCTAACTAAAAATAAAGACAAGATGATAGTTTATTAAATTTTAATGAAATTTGCAGATTGTTTCGGTGAAGTTTAATAAACTCCTTGCTATCTAAAATATAACAGGACACCGGAGTAAATTCTCGAGCATCTCACACTTCTGATAATCAGCTGTCTGCTTGACGTTTATTCAGCTGTGTAAAAACTATAACTTTAATCTCAGCCAAACCGATTTACTCAGGAACAAATACAAAAAAAAAAAAAGCCAAACAATAACATTTTGAAGTTATCTAAGTGACTTATATATCATGTTGAACCTGAGTAGCGAAAGACAGCGGTGGGTTTGAAAACTATTAGCCGGGAGTCCGGTGTTCTCACGGCTCTAGTTAGCCTAGCCCCCGGCTAGCTATCGAGCTAGTGGGTAACAGACGTCTCCGAAAACGTCGAAGCGCTTTTGAAAATATGTGGTGTCTTGATAAACTGAGCAGATATTTGAGGTTTACACAGCTACATTCTCGCCTGAAAATATGTTAAACGTTTATTTTGTGACCCAGAAAGAATAATAAGAGTAATATTAAAACTAACTAGCTGCCGCCATTGTTGTAAACTGAGCTGGGCTGCGCTATGAATTCTGGGACACAGCTTCTTCTTCTTCGAGGTTTAACGGCAGCTGGCATCCTTGTACATGCAGTGCTGCCATCTTCTGTTTCAGTCCGTTATTACACTCTTAAATCCTACTACTTGTTCCTGCGTCTTTTGTGATCTTACAAAGCTTCAAACGACGCGTCGACTATTAAATCAGTCGTCGACGATTTTGATAGTCGACGTAATCGTGACTAGTCGACTAATCGTGGCAGCCCTAAGTTCATCCCTCTGGTAAGTTGAGAAGTCAGCTCATTTCTAGCATGAGAGACAAAATCAGACAATGAAAATCTCAGCAGATCTCGCTCTACTGCTTGTACAGTAACACTGCGAGTGCCAAGAACTGAAGTTTGGCAGCAGTTGGTTTTATCTGGGGTGTGAATCAGGAGGAATGTGCAAAAGTAAGCAGACAAAAAGAAGAAGAAAGGCAGCCTGGTTCTTTTCAACAAGCCTTCTGAGGAGGCTGCTGGGAGCGGGCACACAGCTGTTTGGAGTAAAGAGTTGTGGTCAGGATGATGTTGTCTGTGTTTGCAGGTTTTCCGCTGGGTGGATCATGCCGCTGAAGTGCTGCAGGGCCTCAACGAGCAGCGGCAGCACGGCCAGTTCTGCGATGTGGTCCTCGTGGCTGAAGACGAGCGCGTCCCCGCTCACCGAGCCCTGCTGGCGGTCTCCAGCCGGTATTTCAATGCTATGTTTACTTTGGGCATGAAGGAGGAGCACCAGCAGGAGGTATGCAGGCAACGCTGTGAAAAAAGCTGTCAGATGTTTCATTGATGCTTCAGGAAATTAGCTTATTTATGTACGTAAAATAATATATTAAAAACAATGTGGATCATTTGTGGGAGCCTTTGTTTCTATCTTAGTTGTAGTGAAGTTGTAAATGGAATAGAGTACACGCATGTGTTCTTCCTATCTGCAGGTGGAGCTGGTCGGGATGTCCTTCATGGGTCTGAAGGCGGTGGTGGACTTCCTGTACAGCGGCGAGCTGCCACTGGACGGAGGAAACATTGACTATGTGCTGGAAGCTGCTCACCTCCTGCAGGTAAGAAACCAGCCAGCTGTTAGATTTAACGATGCAGGCCAAGCTGCAGCTTCTGGGGCTGATGCGGAAAAGGGCCAGAAACTGCACTTCCTCTGATGGCCACTTGGGGCTGATCCTAAAAGTGAGTCAATCTCAGTAGACTCCCATATTAAAAAATACTTTACAGCCTGGTACAAAAAATGGTTTTCATCTCCACGAGTAGTTTTCTCTTCATGAAAAATATACAGTAGGTGATTTTTTTTATAGCTCATCAGTTAAGGCTTAAAGTTAGAGGGGTGACCTGTTTGACTGAACTTCTCCTTTTGGAGCATTTAAACTAAATTATCAGGAAAATGGTAAGAATTTCTGTGTTTGTAGTGCGAAAGCTTTAATCACCTGTTTAACTGTTAAAAATCAATCGGTGGTGATAATTAATGTTACCTATAAAGACTCGTGCATTGTTCAGGTATGGCGAGCGGTGGATTTCTGCTGCCAGTTCCTGGAGACAGAGGTGAGCGAGGACAACTACCTGTACCTGCAGGAGCTGGCGCTGCTCTACAGCCTGGAGCGACTCAGCGCCTTCGTCGACCGCTTCATCCTCAAACATTTCTCCATGCTCTCTTTCACCCCGGACTTCCTGCGCGACATTCCTTTCCACAAACTCAACTCCTACCTCTCCAGTGGCCAGGTGAGTCGTTCTCGCCACGGCTCAGCAGGCGAGCTGAAATCAAAAGCACGGTTAGCATTCTGAGAGCCCCTTTCTTCACCGCCAGGTTCAGCACGACAGCGAGCAGGCGCTTCTCCAGGCCTCGCTGCAGTGGCTCAGCCAGATGCCCGAGCGGACCTCCCACGCCAGGCAGCTCCTCTCCCACATTCGGTTCCCTCTCATCCCGGTGGCAGACCTCATAAGCAGGGTGCTTCCAGATGTGCGAGCTCTGCTGCCCGAGGAGGCCGGCTGCGAGGCCCTGGTGGAGGAGGCGCTGGCATACCACGCCAGGACCAGCGCTCAACCACTCCTGCAAACTGGACGCACCACAGTGAGGGGGGGAGTGGAGAGACTGCTGCTCATTGGAGGAGAGGTACGGAAGCTGATTTCATGATTTCACGTGAGCATCATGTTAAACCTGCTTTAGATCTGATGTCTAAAATATAAAAACGTGTCTCCACTGCTGTCTGAAAAGTGAAACCTGGAAGCTTCACAGCAAGACTTCTCTTGTTTTTTGAGGTTTCCGAGCGTGGGGAGGAGCTTAGCGCTAGCGTTTCCTGTCTGGACGCTGAAACGGGGAGCTGGAAGGTGGAGACTGAGCTGCCGGCCCAGCGGAGCCACCACTGCCTGGCGGTCCTGGGAGGTTTCATCTTCACCGCCGGCGGGAGCTCGTCCAGGGACAACGGTGGAGACGCTGCCTGTAACCTTCTGTACAGATATGACCCCCGCCACAACCAGTGGACCAGGGTAGAGTGTAGAAAAGCCCCCTCCCTCCAGCCGCTTTGATAGTCTGAGGTCGTTTAGCAGCCCAGACTCACGAACGGCGTGTTTTTGCAGGGTGCCCCGATGAACCAGCGGCGAGTGGACTTCTACCTGGGGACCGTGGGAGAGTACCTGATCGCCGTGGGAGGGAGGAATGATACCGGAGCTTTGTCGTCAGTGGAGGTCTACTGCCCTGCTGAGGACTGCTGGTCCTACGTGGCAGGATTGCCCAGGTTACCGCTGACTCCGCCTCTTTGATGATAGCTGAGCTGCGTTTACACTCCACACATGTAACTGTTTGTGTCTTGCAGGCTTACTTACGGTCACGCTGGCACAGTCCACCGTGGCGTCGTCTACATCTCGGGCGGTCACAACTATCAGATCGGCCCATACCGCCGGGACGTCCTGAGCTACAATCCGTTGCGGGATGGCGACGTGTGGGTGGAACGCCAACCCATGTCTCTGGCCCGGGGCTGGCACTGCATGGCCTCCCTCGACAACCTAATCTACGCCATCGGAGGCAGCGACGACCACGAGGACACCTCGGAACGCTTCGACATCCTGCAGGTGGAGTCCTACGACCCACGCGGCGACCAGTGGACCAAGATTGCGCCGCTGCTGCTGCCCAACAGCGAGGCGGGGCTCGCCGTGTGGGCGGGTAGGATCTATGTTCTCGGGGGCTTCAGCTGGGAGAGCATGGCGTTCTCCAGAGCCACACAGGTGTACGACCTAGACAAGGGGGCGTGGTCCAGAGGGCCCGACCTGCCCAAATGCATAGCAGGGGCTTCGGCATGCGTGTGCACCGTGAAGCCTCCGCCGCTGTCAGCCTCGCCACAGAAGAAGATGGAGCCTGGGGTGAAGGGAAGTTTAGAGCCTTCGTAACAGCAGGGATGGACTTCACATGACTCTCATCCTCACCCAGAGGACAAAGTCAGAGCTGTAAGGAGGAAATCTTTCTGGAGCACACCGGTCAGATAAATGTTGACAGAAAGCTGCGTCATGTGATCGACAGTCTGTCCTGAATTTATATACATTTGTCTTCAGCACTGGACAGTTTGTCTGGCTTTGTGAAGTCATGAATCGAGGGCTTGCAGCAGCTCAGAAACCGTTATTCTGTACTACGACTGACACGGCGACCAGCAGATCCGCGGCTCTCCAGTCTGTTTACAGTGCAGGCCACAGAGTCAAGCTCAGCCACAATCCCAGCAGATCAGCTACTCTCAGCGGCAGCCAACACCTCCTCATGGTGCATCCTCTCTCTGAGTATGGATGCCGCTTTGCAACCCTCCTCCTTTTCTTGCTGCATCTGACTTAATCAGTGTTGTATCTGTCGCTGCCACTGACTGTCTCATAACTGCAAAGCTGTTTGGTGCTCTGTAGTTTCACTGAAATGTGGACTTTAAATAATGCGAGTGCAGCGCGTGGAACGAGACGTCAGTCGTCTGTTAATGAGCCTGATTTGTTGACATTTAAGCTGTCGACCACTAAAACAGATAAAACTGGTAATGCACGGTTAAGGTTCTGTAGAAGTTGTGTATTTGGGAAGAATCACAGATTTGATGATATTCCTCTAATGGAACAAATACAGGAAACAGAACGAGCTGCATTTAAAAGAGTTTTTTTTCATTCTTGCTTTTAGGATTAAACGTGAATGTTTTATAAAAGATGTCATCTCTGCCTTTGAAGCAAAAGCTGCATTCGTTACTACTGCATTTTTCAGAAGTATTCGTTTGTGCATTTGTACATTTTTTCTTTAATTAAAAAAAACATTAAAAAAGCAAAGCGAGCTTATCATTGGCTCTTATCATTCTAAACATTTCATCATTATTAGTAAACAGGACACTGGTGGATGCTCCAGCGCTGGTCGTTGTGGCGTCTTCGCTCTCAGGTGAAGGGGTAGTACGGGTGAGACTTGATTCTGAGAGACAAAAGAGCAATCGTTGGTTTGATGCTGGAGAATGCAGCTACAGCGGGAAGGTGGTTGACTTACTCTTCGATTGCACAGGCCTTCCACCCTCGGTTCAGTCCCTTCAGAGCACTCATGTCTTCTTCAGTCATACTGAAGTCAAAGATCTGCAGGGAAACCGACAACGAGGCTCTAAATATACTTACACTATACTCCTGAACTAAAACTATACAATTGCTGAGGCGCTGTCAACTGAAATTGAACTGGGGCCTTTTGTGTAATAACAATTTGTACCACACAATGGTGCAGCGAGTCAACCAGAGGGCCCGCCCCTTAGTGGTCGTTAAAAAGAATGCAGGTTTAATACGTCCACCGAGAAAATCGTGGTAAGCGTCTTTGTTTCACCAGAGCTACAATGGTTTCTTACTAGGGCTGCCACAAACGATTATTTTGATAGTCGACTAGTCAGATCATGCATCCATTGCATGTGTACAGCTTATTGCACCAGCAGCATCTGCTCTTATATAACTATCATTAGCTTACAGCTTTAAGTGTTTAAGGTCTGTGCTAACTAAAAATAAAGACAAGATGATAGTTTATTAAATTTTAATGACATTTGCAGATTGTTTCGGTGAAGTTTAATAAACTCCTTGCTATCTAAAATATAACAGGACACCGGAGTAAATTCTCCAGCATCTCACACTTCTGATAATCAGCTGTCTGCTTGACGTTTATTCAGCTGTGTAAAAACTATAACTTTAATCTCAGCCAAACCGATTTACTCAGGAACAAATAAAATACTAAAAAAAAAGCCAAACAATAACATTTTTAAGTTATCAAGTGACTTATATATGTTTAACCTGAGTAGCGAAAGGTGGCGGTGGGTTTGAAAACGATTTGCCGGGAGTCCGGTGCTCTCACAGCTCTAGTTAGCCTAGCCCCCGGCTAGCTATCAAGCTAGTGGGTAACAGACGTCTCCGAAAACGTCGGAGCGCTTTTGAAAATATGTGGTGTCTTGATAAACTGAGCAGATATTTGAGGTTTACACAGCTACATTCTCGCCTGAAAATATGTTGAACGTTTATTTTGTGACCCAGAAAGAATAATAAGAGTAATATTAAAACTAACTAGCTGCCGCCATTGTTGGAAACTGAGCTGGGCTGCGCTATGAATTCTGGGACACAGCTTCTTCTTCTTCTTCTTCGAGGTTTAACGGCAGCTGGCATCCTTGTACATGCAGTGCTGCCATCTTCTGTTTCAGTCCGTTATTACGGACTGAAACAGAAATCCTACTACTTATTCCTGCGGCTTTTGTGATCTTACAAAGCTTCAAACGACGTGTCGACTATTAAATCAGTCGTCGACGATTTTGATAGTCGACGTAATCGTGACTAGTCGACTAATCGTGGCAGCCCTATTTCTTACCTTTGTGTTTTCAAGGATGTGGTGAGGCTTTTCACTCTTGGGGATGACTACAACACCCTGCTGCACGTGGTACCTCAGCAGGACCTGAGAAAAGTTCACTGTTACTAACTAATGAGTGCACACACACACACACACACACACACACACACACACACACACACACACACACACACTTTATCAGCCTGACCTGTGCAGGACTGCGTTTGTGCTTCTTGGCGATATCAGCAATGACTGGGTCCTCCAGCAGCTTATATGGATCTGTGTCTTCTCTTAACCTGTGACAGGGAAGGATTTATGAAGACGGGTTAAGAGATGAACAAGGCCTCTGTTGGATGTAGCTATTAGCTACTGTTAGCTGCATGTATCTAAAAGATGCAGACCACAAAGAGACATAAAGTTAGCGCTACCAAATGGAAAGAGACAAACTAATATGGGGACACAAAAGAACCACTGAGATAAAATATATCTGCAACCTAAGAGGACCACACCATTATAAATAGTGCATGTGTTTATGTTTGTGCCATGAAAACCATCCTAAATATCAGGATATATTTACATCTATTTTTCTCTACCCCAATAGTCGAATTCCATAAAATAGTTTGCACTTCATCAAAATGAGATCCAGAGTCTGCACAGCACGTTTGTTATGACCTTTACTTCCTTACTCAGCCTTGGAGATATGTTATATATCTGTATATATAATAAAGGTTTCAAACATTTAAAGAACAAAAAGTTCTCCGTGTCTGTTTTTCTGATTTGGTTGTCGGTGTGGATCATGAGAAAGACCTCGTACAGTTCTGAGGGTCTCCCAGGTGAACCGAAGGGGCTGTAGGCAGTCAAGGCAATGTTCTTGGATTTGCAGAACTCTATCATATCTGTCTGGATCAGGTAAGGATGTAGCTCCACCTGTGGACGACATGTAAACGTACAACAGTCGAGTCGAGACTCTAAAATGTTTCAGTAGCTCACGATTTCTCACTTTACAGAAAACACGTGACATTACACCAAGAAAAACAACATGACACTGGAAGAATCTGCACAATCATAATAATTCAGCTCCTGACTGATTCACGAATGCAGGAAAACAAAGTCCAACTTTGAGCAACTAAATTGGAAAAAAAAAAGTTTACTAGTCCTTATTAATACGGCTTTCCAAAACTCCACACTGTCATAAGAAGTCAACTTAGTTCAGGGCTGATAGTGACTGCCTTAAACAGGACTGATTTCTGGAGAAACTGCAGTGGGATTGTTGTTGCTGCTGGACCAAGCCTGTTATTTGGTGGTTGGATAGGTCAGCTACAAAAGCTGATGGTGTTAGCAGCTGATACTTAAACTGTTAAAAGGCTTTAAAGAGTGAAATAAAAGTTTTTAGGCATCTTAGAGCCGATCCAATTGAATAACCCAATGATGACTTTATTTTCTTTTTTCGAAAATTCCACAAAACCTGAAGCACTTTTGTCTATTATGAATACCTTTATTACCACTAATCAGAGGGAATTGCACTTTTGTAATTCCCTCGGATTACTCCTCACCCCCTACCCAACCCTGTGGCTTGTCACGTACTCCAATGTTGTATTGTGGACATTTATGGGCTCTCTGTGCGGAGGAGTTTTTTCGTTTCCTGTTCTCATGCTGTCCTCCCATAGGTGCCCAGCATGAGTAGAGGTCTCTTTTTTTCCTCTTGTACTTTCCCATTGTTGTGTACTTTTTCAGTGTTTTTCTGTGGACAACCCTCCACTTTATTAATGGAAGTCCCTCAAGTCCCTCCGGTCACTGTCAGGAGGGACAGACTGTTGTCTGAGAGGACAAGGCAGAAATTTCAATGCAGCATATCTCCTTAACTTTAAATTGCTTCCATCTGTGTCATTAAAAAGCAGTTAAAGTGACCACGATGACTAGTTTCTATATACAGCTAGCTGAAAAAATAAGAGATGTTAAATCATTTATTACCCCCAAATTCTAGGAAAGTGTGTTACAGCAGTGATGCAAAATACAAAAAATGAAGAGCTCTGATTTAAAATAAATGCAGGGATTGTGATGTGAGGAGGCAAACAGCACTAATGAATTTCCTCAGCAGCAGTGTGCTAACACTGCAATGATCTGAACTTGTTCCTCACACACAAAGGACGAAGGCTATGTTGGTCTGGATAGGCTGAAAATGAAAGGAAATCCAAAACCACCAATCAGAGTGATCAATTTCAAATCAGCTATCAGTTTTGGAAAAGTTTTTTTTATGTATAACATATAATGGGATTGATTGTAACCATAGAAACAAACCTCTGGGAACATGCTACATCTTTGTACAAACACCAGTTAATTACAAAATGAACTAGGAGATGTTGTAGAGCTCGTGGAAACAAGCCTTCACAGCTTCAGCGAATGGACGCATCTGCAGTACCTGATTGACCGCAGGGGGAACCCTGCACAGAGCGAGGAGCCTCTCCAGCTGCAGGATGCTGAAGTTGGACACGCCGATGCTCTTTACTTTCCCCGAGGCTTGCAGTGCTTCCATCCCCTGCAAACACAAGACGACTTTTTACTATTTAGTTTGCCTGAAAAAAAATCTGCTAAATCTGTTAAATCACAGATAAAAATGTAAAAGATTCTATAAGAATTTAGTTAAATGATGTATGGAGCTGTAGTTATATGATTCACAGTTCACATCTGGGTCATAAGTATTTACTTTATCATTTATGGTTCATTTATCTGTCATTAACATTTACTCATATGATTATTCAGTGCTGTTATTCAAACAAGCATACAGACTGTATCTTCTTACCCTCCACACATCTACGTAGTCTACGTCAGAGGTCACTATCTTTCCATCCTTCCTTGGGAAAAGCTCATCGCCCATTTTCTGCAGTGAAATTAAAAGTCCATCAGACAGATGGCTCATCTTTCCCCACAGTGCACCCTCTTTCAGTTCTAAGGCTTTCATTCCTTTTTTTGAGCGGTGTATTTTTAAATACAACCTGACATGAACAACAAATGCTGACACATTACACCGTGTTGATTTAACAAAACCTAAGCCAGGATGCAGAAGCAGTATATGAAAAACTGCATCCAACGTTTCAGAAGCTCGTTCAGCTGCTTTTAGCAGCAATGACCAGATCGATGGGTAGTTCCTCCTCTAAGATCACTGCTGATATCTTTCCTCTTTGGCATTTGTTAAAACACACCTGAATATTCTAGACCAGCACACTTCCACAACGTCTTCTTTTACAGAGGTGCTCATGTTTGCTGATTTGGTTACCAGCACCTAGCTCCTGCTTAAACACTTAATTCCCATAGAAGCAGTAAGAATAATCTTATTTATTTATTTTTTGTTAAATAAAAACTTCCTTGAATAAATTTGCCTCAAATGTCTTTATTGTTAAAGTGAGTTTAACAGATGGATACTGCACTGGAGTCTCTGCTTTTATCTCCAATTTGCCTGAATGGGAATTGAATACAAGGTCGACTATTCCAGAAGATGAACTTATTCTTAAGTCAAAGCCAAATGAAGAATGGCAGAATAAAGGACAGTGAAACTGTCAGAATTTTAAATCTCTGCTCAACCTTTAGGCCAACAGGGAAATGCACAAGATAAAGATCCAGGTAGTCCAGCTGGAGATCACTCAGGGACTTATTGAGGCACACAGGGATGTCTTCTGGGGCATGATGGGTACACCACAGCTAGAAAAGTTAAAGCACAGCGAGATCAACATTAACATACAGCAGCGTGATGCATAAATCTGGGTACTTTGAAATAATAATTCAATTCATTTTTACAGACAAAGAAAACCCCAACAATCATATGACCCCCTATGAGCAAGTGCTTTGGCAAAAGTGGAAGGAAAAACTCCCTTTTAACAGGAAGAAACCTCCAGCAGAGCCAGGTTCAGGGAGGGGCGGGGCCATCTGCTGTGATTGGTTGGGGATAGAGGGGAGGAAGATGGGACAAAAGACATGCTGTGGAAGAGAGCTGGAGATTAATAATAACTAATGAAATATCAACTCAATGTGGGTCCAAAAAAAAGGTGACTGAAGAAGAAACACCCAATGCATCATGGGAATCCCCCAGCAGTCCACACCTATTGCAGCATAACTAAGGGAGGATTCAGGGTCACCTGGTCCAGCCCTAACTATATGCTTTAGCAAAAAGGAAAGTTTGAAGCCTAATCTTAAAAGTAGAGATAGTGTCTGTCTCCTGAATCCAAACTGGAAGCTGGTTCCACAGAAGAGGGGCCTGAAAACTGAAGGCTCTGCCTCCCATTCTACTTTTAAATACTCTAGGAACAACAAGTAGGCCTGCAGAGCGAGAGCGAAGTGCTCTAATAGGGTGATATGGTACTACAAGGTCATTAAGATAAGATGGGGCCTGATTATTTAAGACCTTGTATGTGAGGAGCAGGATTTTAAATTCTGGATTTAACAGGAAGCCAAAACAGGAGAAATATGCTCTCTCTTTCTAGTCCCTGTCAGGACTCTTGCTGCAGCATTTTGGATCAGCTGAAGACTTTTCAGGGAGTTTTTAGGACTTCCTGATAAAAATGAATTACAGTCGTCCAGCCTGGAAGTAATAAAAGCATGAACTAGTTTTTCAGCGTCACTCTGAGACAGGATATTTCTAATTTTAGAGATGTTGCACAAATGGAAGAACGCAGTCTTACATATTTGTTTAATATGTGCGTTGAAGAACATTTCTGGTCAATCAAACAGACAAAAAGGAAAAGAAAAAGATTGGAAAGAACAAATAAGAAGTTCGGACTCTTCCTCCTCATGCTATCCCACCTCTAACACCAACTTCTTTCCCACCTTGCTGACAATAAACATATCCTCACGTCGGATGACGCCCTGCTGCATCTTGGAGCGCAGAGCCTTTCCAATGTCCACCTCGTTTTGATAACTGTAGGCAGTGTCTATGTGGCGGTATCCAGCCGCGATGCCAGTCTCTACTGCGCCCTGGATCGAGGTCGAGGACAGATGAGAGGACTGCAACAAGCAGGACAGTAGAGTTAGTGTCTGCTAACCTTACTCTTGGTTCCTGGGCACATTTACACCAATGTAGAGAGAATTTATGTGAGATAGATGATACAACAGATAACACAAAGTTGAGAGGGTCAAAATAACATCACAGATGTGCATGAAGTCAAGCAGCACCATTGGTGACAGTCATGCTAATGTCTGATAGGCCTCTTCTCTGCAGGTCACTAAACTGAACTTCTCGACTGTGCTTTTATTGGCATTTTTCATTGATTATCTCACACATGATAGACCAATGGGTGACCTCACGCCACTGTGTGTCAGATACAGCAGGATGGAGGATCTGGATTGCCGCTTGATAGCAAAGTGGTGTGCAAATGTACATCAGTTGCTGATAACCATAGTTAATGGTTTAAGTGGCAAATCACATCATATAAGAATCATCAGTTTGCTTTGTAGAAATGTGTGTGTTGAGCCACTCGATGATGGCTGAGCTTGGTGTTTGCCTGATCTAAGGCGTTTTTGGATATGTGTTAAATCACATGTAAGGGAAAACTTTGATCCAGTGGCTTCATGTGTAATTATAAAGTTTGAATATTAAAGTTTTGAAACCACTGTTTGGATGCATGTGTCTTATTATTAAACTTGACTCTGCCACCTGAAAGAGTGATGATGTCTGCCAATCACAATCAAGTCACAAATATCACAAATATCAGTAAGTATGCCTTTAAATGCATGTGTTAGAAAGCATTAGTAAACATATAGTAACTCTTAACAATACATGAGAAAACACAGTAACACTGAGCAACTTCTCAAAGTTAAATGCAGATAAAGAAATGGGGCTACCTTCCATGTCCCGAGACCCAGCAGCGGCATTCGAGAGCCGTCATTCAGCTCAACGTTCCTGGCCACCTGTGTGTCCTCCACAGAGTACATTTTCCCCACCGTAAGAGAAAAACAACAAAAAAGCCGCTCAGTTCACAACCGCGCACTGTCACTTCTTCCTCTTCCCCCCTCAGAGTGCTTCTGCTGAGTCAGTGTCCTTCCTTTTTCTTTGCTGATTTTACTTTAGCTCATGTTTCTGACCTTCACTCACTCGGTTTTCTTCTCTTCCACCCACTCATTTCCTTTTCTTTCTGTGCTATCAGTCCACAAGTTAATTATTGGACAACATGCAGAGAACTTCACTAGCATGTAGTATTTATCTGTAAATAGTAAGTGAGGAGGAACGTGTTGCAAAGGTCACTTCTCCCATCGTGATAGCAATACAAACACGCATGCACACACATGCACCCACGCATGCACACACATGCACCTTGCCTTAGTTGCACTAAAAAAAATCTATTGTAATGTTCCCACTTCCACATTAGATGGCGATCTTGTGCAGCCACATTTTTTAAAATGAAAATTATATATATTTTACATTTCTTAAGTCATTTATTGTAAGTTCAGATTTTAATGTCATTTTGTATTTAATACAATTTGTCATCGTATTAATTCCTCACGTCTGTGCTTGTTTCTTGGTGGTTCTCTTATTTTAAAATTGCTTGTTGTATTTTTTTTACATTTATAATTTCACTTTTGGATTAAACTGATTTTATGACACCAACTTCATGTTTTAATGTAACTTTTGTTTTCATTTCATGATGTAATTTTTGTCTAATTACATTCGCTGTACCTGATATTTCAAACCCCAGGTTTCAATCCTGTTTCTAATCCGCCTCATAAAAGTTGTTTTTGGAAGAGTGGTCAGCATTTTCAGAAACTGATATCTGAGCCTGCATGCTAAAGAGCCTACAGCAGTTTCAGAGGTGTTCTTACGTTTACTCAGAATTTTAACACCTGACAGGTTTTTGGTGTTTTTGGTGGTGTTCAAGTAAATCAAACAAGTAGTTTCTGTTTTAAAGAGGCTCAAATGTTTGCTTGTTTCAATACGATGAAAACATCTGCTGTGCTTTTTGTTTTTACATGACTGCACCCCACATGGTTTCAGTTTGCTTTTTATGTTTTTCCTATTCAAAAACCCAAACCAAGCAATGCACCCAAGCTCTCGTTTGGCATGCAATTCTAATTTCTAAATGCTTTTTGGTTTAGTCTAACCCGATAAGCACAAAAAAAGGAATTCTTTTTAAACGCATGTTCTCATATGGGGACGATGGGTTTATTTTATGGCGTAAAGCAATAAAATCACCACAGTTTATGTTTAAAACACTTTATCGAGCAGAATGAAGTTTAATGTGTAGATAAGCCAAAATATAAAAACTCTGTTTTACACTGAGGTGTATTACATCTTACAAGCATCAACAATAATTATTATATGTGATATCATTTACTTACAAACAGCAATTATGAGCTAGCAATTATAAGTTACTGTGCTATATTTTTTATTGTAATAATATTATAATAACCGCATGATAAGACAGTTAAAGGCATGTAGGGTCAGGCATGTAACTATGAGCAATTTTTTTATAGCATCTCAGTGTAATTTTTATTGTCCAAAGGGAAGCTGAGGTCAAAATATGCGAACAGCTCACTCTGCGGTGGCAAGTTATAGACACATTTTTGTTCAAGGCCTCAGACAAAGACAAGGGACCTCGGTTTAAAATATTAGACTTTGACTAAATAATGAGTGTTTCTGTCAAATATAAATACACTGCATAAACTGAAAAAAAAAGCATTACACTAAAAGAACCAGATCCCCACATCCCATATCGTTTACAGAGTCAGGGGTGATGTGTGACAGAAGGCTAGCAGCAAGAGTGAAAGAGAAGGTTTGCAGGATGGTAGTGAGACCTGCTCTGATGTCGGGTTTACTGGAGGTGGGAGAACTGAAGACCATTAGATTCTCATCGAGAGTGACGAGGATGGAGAGGATTAGAAACGAATACATCAGAGGGACAGCTCAGGCTGAGCAGTTTGAAGAGACAAAGTCAGAGGCCCGAGGCTGAGATGGTTTACACACGTGCAGAGGAGGGAGAGTTGATATACTGGGCAAAAGATGATGAAGATGGAGCTGAGAGGCAGGAGGAAAAGAGGAAGACCTCAGAAAGGTTCATGGAAGTAGTGAAGGTGAACATGCAGAGGGCTGGTGTGACAGAGGAGGATGCTGGGGTAAGATGAAAGCAGATGATGCACTGTGGCGACCCCTAAAGGGAGCCGGAAGAAGAAAACTGCGTCCTTCTGCAGACTGTTTGTCTGATGCAGAAGGACACATTCGTGCATAGCCTTGAACACCAGGAACTATGTCCTGGTCTCACTAGATAACACTAACACTGAACTGTGCATAAACAGTCTGAAGCGGTAGAGGGCGCTGTGTAGCCTACGCAGTAAAAACGAGGAAGAAGAGGCGGAACCAACGTAAAACGAAGAAGGGGCACCAGGGTAACCATGGCTCAAGTTGACAGCGGAGCGAAACCACTACAAAATGCCATGAAAATGGCCAAAGCAGCAATACAGCTGGACGGAGGGAACAGACACAAGGTCAGTGAGCCCCGGGGGCCGACAGCACGAAGCGGACAGGAAGCGGCGGGTGGGGATGTAAACAGAGGGAGGGGGCGGAGGCTGTCAGTGGTTAGCCACATAACGTTAACCTGCTCGTTATTCTGTACATGCAAAACTACCTTTAATTAATAACGATATTTATTCACTGCTATCCGGAGACTCACCTCAGTGTTTTTGCTGCATTGTCATCAAGTTTATTTTACACGCATAGCAGTGTTTACGATGCGTTATAATAAAGAATATTTGCGTCTAAAAACAGAGACAAACCTGCCATTTTCACTCGTGTTATTCAAAACACGTCGAGCTAAAATATGCAGAGGAAACAAACACTCTTCTGTGGATTCTTTTTCATTTTCCCATCACACTGTGACCACCTGCGTGTGTCCCCCTGACCCGTCGAGGAGACCCTGAAGGTGGTCTGCACTCTGGTGTCTGCACCAAGATGTTTACAACAGATCTTTTAAGTCCTGTAAGCTCTTCAGTGGGACCTCCGTGGATCAGCCTCGTTTGTTCACATTTCACAGATGCTCCCATCTCAAGTCAACACTTTAAACTCGTTGTTTTGCTCCAAATCATTGCTGAACAGTTTCTGCTTTGTGACAGGGCGCATTATCCTGCTGAAAGAAGCTACAGCAGGGGAGTCCAACTCCAGGCCTCAAGGACCAGTGTCCTGCAGGTTTTAGATCTCACCCTGGGTCAACACACCTGAATCAAATGATTAGTTCATTACCAGGCCTCTAGAAAACCTCAAGACATGTTGAGGAGGTCATTTAGCTATTTGAA
This sequence comes from Neolamprologus multifasciatus, assembly GCF_963576455.1. Classification (NCBI taxonomy): domain Eukaryota; kingdom Metazoa; phylum Chordata; class Actinopteri; order Cichliformes; family Cichlidae; genus Neolamprologus; species Neolamprologus multifasciatus. The sequence goes on along the minus strand of NC_140445.1, from coordinate 2,697,727 downwards.
TCAGCTGTGTTGGATCAAGGACACATCTAAAACCTGCAGGACACCGACCCTTGAGGCCTGGCATTCCCCATCCCTGGTCTACATGATCTGCAACCATGCTCATGTAGGCAGTACCTGTCAAAGTAACATCCACGTGGATCCAAGGTTTCCCAGCAGAACAGGCCAGCTGTCACTCACGCATGCATCAGTGAGCCTTGGCCACCCATCACCCTGTCGCTGTTCCTTCCTTGGACCACTTTGATAGATACTGTCCCCCGATCCCTGCAGACCAGGAACACCCCACAACAGCTTATTTGTTTTTAAATTTTAAAAATCAGAGAGCTGCTCTGGGTCACAATTTGGCCCTTCACTCAAATCTTCACATTTGCCCATTTTTCCTGCTTCTAACGTGACCTTTAAGGACAAAATGTTCACTTGCTCTGTGATATATCCCACCCACTAACACGTTCTTTGATGAAGAGATAATCAGTGTTATTCACTTCACCTGTCAGTGTTTATAGTTGTGATTGATCAGCGTATGTATTTTCCTCTATGGTGATGTTCTCAAACTCGGGTCCTTTACAGGAAGCCTGCGAGTTTGAGGGCTCTGCACAGAATCAAATATTTTCCTTGGAGTCTGTTTGTGTGCATGTGATATATTTTTCTATCGGCAGAACAAAATAAATGCTGTTGTTTATAGGTTTTGATTGGTTGGGTTGAGGTGACCATAGCTGGCAGTGACCTAATCTGTAGGCACTGTCACCTGTCTGTCTCTGTCTCGGTGTGAATTTAGACCCAGGACATCCTTTGTACTAGTTAAAGTGCAACTATGTTTCCTCTAAAAACAGACTATCCTCAGCACCACACGTAACCATTTTTGAGTCCAAAGCTGAACTGCTTTCCTGAGTTACAAAACTCTTTCTTTATCAAAGTTGGAGGGACTAAAAACTGCAACTAATGTGTTAATGCGATGCATGCCAGTGTGTGAGGCTATCAGTAGCCTGTGTACTTATAACAACTGATGGCCTGTTTGTGGTCTGTCTGCAGGAAGCTTACTGTGAATACCTCCGGACCATCAACTACATATCACACGCACTTTTGGAGGAAGCTGTTTCACAGAGTAAGAGCTGAAGGAAATGTGTGACTGATGATGAAGGAGCATAATGGTATAAAGTCTCTGCTCAGTTTACCTGTTAGTGTGCGAACAGTCCAGTGCTTGTTAAAGCAGACACTGAACACGGAGCATGAACCAGTTTACAAGCAGAACTACTCCTGACCGTTTCCTCTGTTCCTTTAATACTTTACGAGAAACAACCTCTGACAATACAGACGTACCGAAAGCTGCAGTTCCTGGAGCAATGCTTCCTCGAGTGAGTCAGGCCACAACTTCAGAGCAGGAAAAAGCATTGCTCACTTCCTGATCCAAAAATCAGTGCTGTTTGTTATTATCAAAGAATTCCTGCAGTCCCGCATTTCAGAACTCTTTAAAATGTTTGTATAGCAGTGGACTCGTAAGGCGCACGACATGTAAAAGTGGCAGCTCATTCAGAGTATGAAATGTAACTGTTTCTACGTCTTTGACGCTCAAAAATGGAACAAAAATGTTTCAGCATTTGTTATTCATGGACAGTGTTGGGTAAGTTACTTTAAAATAGTAACTTAGTTACATTACTAGTTACTTCTATCAAAAGTAACTCAGTTACTTCAAGTTACTCGTTACTTTCAAAGTAACTAGTTACTAGGGAAAGTAACTTTGGTTTTACTCAGAATTCTCTTGTTAATGTGTTGCTTCCATAACTTTGCCAGTCTTCTAGCTTGCTTACTTGCCACAAGTGCACTGTGCCACCTACCAATAGAAAGGAAAAGATAATGTGCATATTTCCACGAGAGAAATCCCACGCCTGGACTGTCGTTGACTGCCGCCATGATTCTAGCCTACGTCACAGCGTCATGTGCGCCTTTTACATCCAACACAAAAACTGCAGTCGTGGTGCTTTGATTGTACTCAGAACTCTGAAATTCTGCCTTCTGAGTAGGAAGATGTAGGTAACACCAGACTGCAGATGAGCTGCATACAGGGCTGGACTGGGACAAAAAATTGGACCGGGCGTTTTGACTAGAGACCGGCCCACCATCCATCCATTCACTTCCGCTTATCCTTTTCAGGGTCGCGGGGGGCGCTGGAGCCTATCCCAGCTGTCATAGGGCGAGAGGCGGGGTACACCCTGGACAGGTCGCCAGTCTGTCGCAGGGCCAACACAGAGGGACAGACAACCATTCGTGCTCACATTCACTCGCACATTCACACCTAGTGGCAATTTGGATTATCCAATTAACCTATCCCCACAAGCTGCATGTCTTTGGACGGTGGGAGGAAGCCGGAGTACCCGGAGGGAACCCACGCAAACACGGGGAGAACATGCAAACTCCACACAGAAAGACCCCGGCCTGATGATGGAATTGAACTCAGGACCTTCTTGCTGTGCGGCAACAGTGCTAACCACCGTGCCACCGTGCTGCCTGCCCACCATTATAGGAAAAATCATAAAGCCTTTGAATGAAAACAAACGCTGTTGTGACAGTGATGTTCACTGTTTGATGGTATATATGTATCAATCTATCAATCGTTTGTTGTAAGATTCAGATAATTATTTTTTAAAAGCTAGACATTTTAAATGAGAATAAGAAAGAAAAGTATTTCTTTGTGCCCACCTCTCCCTGTTAATGCCCTACCTGGCCCCCCTGGCAAAACTTTGCTAGATCCGCACCTGCACAGTTACCAGCTGTCAGCTACCTAAAAAAGGATCCTGGGGTTATCTGTCTCTCAGAAACAGTTCATAACTTCCCTTCAACTCATCCATGTCACCTAAAAGGTAAACCTGTTTCTCCATCACCTGTTCAGCTCTGATGATTCAGTAAGGACATCTCCTGGTTTCATGTTTCCCTCTCACCAGATAACCAAACCGACACCATGACCAGCAGCTTTACAGCTGTGGCTCCAGCAAACATCAGCTGATACTAGAAATTAATATTAAATAAATTCTAACAACAGCTGATCAAGCTTAAACGTGCTGCTGTTGTTTAACGTGACATTGGCTGGTTTCCTCTTTCTGGCGCAAAGTGGGCGATAAACAAACAAGAGAGCCGATCAGCTGATCATTGATCTGTTTTCATGATTGAAGTAGAAACAGGAGAGGGAGGGGAATGAAAGAAGAAGAGGCAGCTGTGCAGCAAAGACACAGAATAACTCCAGCTTTGTGTCTTTTTCATTGTAGCTGAATTACGGGACAAACTGTTCCTTTTCACCTCAATAAGAAACGCGTAATATTTTCTCTGAATACCAGACGGGACGGTTGGCAACTCTAATAACTTAACAAAATAAAGTTCAACATCATTAACTTCATAGCACCCACCCAGCTGTATAGAAACTCCGTCATGCTAGCTAGTACGCAGTACGGAAAAAGTCAGAATAATGAAAATAAACTCCACCTAAACTTGGTTTATATCTGACCCAGATAGACTGCAGGTCATAACTTCTTACCTGAAGTTCAGTTCACACTTGGACTGGCGGCCGCCTCGGGTCTCTTTTCCTCCTGCCTCCCCTTTCCTTCATCCACCTGCTGCCTCCACCACTTGCTAATGTTACAGAATCTGTGGAAGCTCCGCGATAGCCACCACACGAAGTAACGAGTAACGACCCTATCTAAATCCCAGTAACGACTAACGCGTTCCTGATTTTGGCATAATAACTAGTTACCGTGCTCGTTACCACAATAATAACGTAGTTACTGTAACGCGTTACTTAATAACGCGTTAGTCCCAACACTGTTCATGGATACATCCGAGCAGTTTCATCGCTGTGCGATAGTCCAGATTTAATAGGGGACTATAGGGCTACAGCCCAAAAACGTACAACGTGAAAATGGCCAATAATTGAATCTTTTATATGGAGTCTGTTGGTTATCATATCCTGTGGCCGCCACAGTTACCAAAGCTCTACTCGGTTTAACATCTGTGGGTTTAAAGCTGATTGTTTTTATGAGGCAGATAGGCTCATGTGTTCATCATCTCAGGCTACGTCCACACGCACGCGGGTGTTTTTGCAAACGCAGATTTTTCTGTGCGTTTGCACCTTTCGTCCACTGAAAACTGAGATTTTTAAAAACTCCTGCCAGGGTAGAGATTCTCGAAAAACTCTGTGTTTACACGTGGACGCAGAAAACTGAGATTTACTCACGCAACCTCAAAGGTGCGCACCTTGTTTGACGTGACGCACTTATTGTTTACATGAGATGAATTTCTACAATGAGACAAAAAACTGTTGCTGTTACACATGCAGTTACTGTCCATCCATTCAGAAAGGCAGAGGCGTCGTCAGTTTTGAATAAATTAACAAAAAATTTAATTAAAATTTATGCATGCTGTATGCATGTAGTTCATTTCTGAGTTGTGAGTCTACACCAGCCGAAATCCTGTTTCTGGTTATTAACATTTGAAATGATGAAAGTACTTGAAAAGTAACACAAAATTAGCTGCCTTTCCAGAAAAACACAAAGCTTTTCAGAAGTCCTGAAGGTTTGCATAAAACCTGTTTGCTCTTTCCCTCCCAGGCTTCTAGACTGGCCAACATTTCTGCACGGCTAGGATTTGGCACGTTCTTGACAACGTTTGACTGCGTTTTTGGCATTTACATGTGGACGGAGATATTTTTGCAAACTGCTGTGTGGACGGGATTTTTAAAAAGAAAGAAAATGGAAAATCTCCGTTTTCAAAAACACCCGTGTACGTGTGGATGTAGCCTCAGTGTACCAGCAATCATGGCACCATAACCTGTTTGTGTGGCTGCTTTGATCAATCAAAAAGCAGTGTTATCTGCAAGCCATAAGGGTACCACCTGAATGTGAGCGTGTTGGACTCGATGGATTTGTGACCCGGACCAATCAAGGGTTGCTACTAGGGATGCACCGATACCGATACTGGTATCGGGTATCGGTGCCGATACTGTAAAATGCGTGTGTACTCATACTCGTGAAAGTTAACCGATACCATGAACCGATACCAACTTATTTCATTAATCAGAGGGTGGCTTGTCATTTCTGTTGTAGTTTTTTAGATTGGCCACTAGGGGGACATCCCGCGCTAAACAGGCACAGGGTTAGGCGAGTGAGACTGGCAGCTCCAGATAAAAAAAGAGAAACTGGAGGCTGCTGTAGCTAGGCTAAACAAAATGTCAGCAGTGTGGAACAGCCAACTTTAACTCAGGTTTTGGAAAAGCGATGAAAAATGTCAAGAGAAAATCCACGGGCAGTTAAAATAACAGAGGCTCTGACTCATTTTATTGCTCTGGCAATATCGAGCTGCGATATGAAATTGCGATAATGGTGCCAAAACTTTCTGAAGAGGTAAAGACAAGCAGTGTGTGCGTGATGTCAGTCCTCTGTTTAACGGCACAGTCGACTGATGATCCACGGGCAGATGGGGAGTTCGTTCGTCAATGCCGAATATTTTCGTTATTTTGTTTGTTTGTTTACAATATGGACACTCTGCAACAATTTAAAAGTTAATTTTATTCTCAAACCTAATTTGTATTTATTTTATTCCAAACAGAAGTGTTTATTTATTATTCTGAAAGCTCGAGACAGTGCCAATAGTTCAGTGATATTTTGTTAAATTACAATGTGGAGACTCTGCAATAATTTAACAGAAGTGCTTATTTTTCACTTGAAATTTTTTTGTGGTCATTTTTATTAAGATTTTATTTTTTATCGGCAGAGAATATAATAAAACCTGTCTTCCAATTAATTGCATTTGTGTGTGTGTGTGTGTGTGGTAGAAGTATCGGTTTTTGTACTCTGTATCAGCAAGTACTCAGATCCAAGTATCGGTATCGTATCGGTTTGAAAGAATTGGTATCGTTGCATCCCTAGTTGCTACTCAGTAATCCTCTTGTTCCAACACTGTTAATCATTCCGATCAAGGCTTGAACTAATCAACCATTTGTGAAATTCAATCAGCTTTCTCATGCCATGAGACGACCTGTGTATAGTAGAGAGATTAATCCCATCTCATGGCGTGATATGTGTCTTTCTGGCCTCAGTGGAAAAGGAGATCGTGTCCGTGGAAGTGGCTCGGATGTTGACCCTAGCTGAGCAGTGTCTGGAGCGAGCCAAGTCATTTGTAGGGAAGAGCACCGAGCCCCCCGACCTGTCAGCTTCTGCTTTCTCTTCGGGTTCACCTGGCCTACCAGAGCCCCATCAGACTGCGGTCGTCCCTGCCTCTCACACTGCAGACACTGGTGAGTACGTTCTCCTCCAATCAGAAGCATCTCTTCTACAAACACACTGGTTAGTCACTGCTAAGTTGGAGCCAGGAGTCACAAGTCAGATGTGACCTGCTGCTCAGTGTTACGTCATCTCATTGTGTCTTTAGCCTGAGCTCTTGGTCTCTGTTTGACTGCAGTCACAGTACCTGCGGGTGGTGCTCCTGTGGCCACAGACCATAAATCCTCGAGTCCCAGAGTGAGCGGTCGCAGCAGGCCGTCGTCAGACGAAGCCGAGGAGCCCTCACCTTTCCTGCCTCCCGAAGTCTTCCACAAACTGCAAGCAGAAGCGTCGCAGGACACGAGCAAAAAGTAAAGCCTGGTTTTCATCAAGGAGAGGAAATATTGCTCCAGTGATATTAGCTGGACAAACAAAGAAGAACAGACTTAGTAGTTGCTCTGGATTCCTGTAAAAGCACCGTGTTTTCAAGTGAAACAGCAAACGTGTTGCAGTCGATTTGTTATCTAAATTGACGCCGTGAGTCATGTATTGTTTGTTTATGCGTTTGTGCGCTGCAGGGAGCTGACACCCATCGAAGAAGCCTCACGTTTGAACCAGAAGCTGAAAGCTAATTACGAAGCTCGCCTGGCGAGACTCGCACCTGGTCAAGCCTACCAGAAGACATCTTTGGTAAGTTTGGGAAATGAACTCGTCTCGGTCTGTTGTCACATACGCTACTTTGTCGTCCTTGTTTGAGCACAAGTTTGTTTAAAAATGTAAAGACGTGACAACTTCTGTTAAAACGATTTCCAAAAATGTTACATTTTTTATTTTAGTGATGTATAAAAAATGTTTAACAGTATTTTTTTGTTTGCACCTTTATTTTGCATGTGGAATATAACAGGTAGATGATTCAGGACAAACTTCCTGAGGAAGAGTCGGTCCAAACATCCCACTGGTTTTTAGAGTTTCACCTGAAAGAAGGGATTCAATTATTGATATTATTCCTTCCAGTTTTGCAGCATGTGTATACATATTTGGTCCAATTTGCCTGGATATTCAATCACACTTAGTCTTTTTTCCCCCTCTAAAGCCACAAGGCTGCCGTGAGTTATCATAGACATAACTTAATGATAATGGTCGCACTCTGATTGCTACTTTCTGTCTCTCGTACTCGCTGAAGTTTGTTGTTCCCTGTCACTAAATGACCACAGCACACTCAATTTGCATGTGTGTGGCACAAATGAAACAAAGGGGGCTTTTTTGGAAAAGGGTCTAAAATTGTTAGGTAAAGTTTATTGAAAACATTTCAAATTTGGGCAACAGTAAAGTTTAACTGAAGTGTGAGAGGGAGGCCAGAGCCCAGCATGTGACGATATCTAAAAACGTAAAATTGTGTTGTTGTTGTGTTTTTATTAAGCTCGGGTTGATGGCAGTGTCACGATTATGTGAAGATACTGTTGATGCTGAGGAACATATACAGGTTTTACACTTTCATGCGGACTTCTATATTTCACATATTGAAACCTTCACTTCCAGAACAAAACAGGAAGCGATTCATAAATGTGCTTCAACAAAGTTAAAAATAAATAGAATTTTAATGAATTTTATATCAATCTTAATATAACTTTTTAAACTGTAAAACCTTCATTTTATGCTAGCATATTTACCAAGTCACTTCCTTATAATAACAGTGAAGATTATATTTTGATAAAAGGGAAGACAAACGGTTTTTATTCTAATTAGTTTCACTTTGTGGTTCTGAGTGTTTCCTCTCCTACTGAAAAGATGGCCTGTGCTTGACGGACGGTGCAGGTGACATATTCAGTGCTCAGGATTGGTCCGTCTTTCCTGACATCGTCACTGTCACCAGTATCAGGCTGGGCGTGTTTTAGATGGATTAGCTCTTGGTAAGTGCATTGCTCACAGTTGTCTATAGTGTGCATCAATGAGAGAAAAGCCAAAGTTTCAATAATGAACCAGAACCAGTTCAGGGCTCAGTGTAAATCTCAAAAACTCACCTTCATGTTGTTGCTACTTCAATGTATTCCCCCTTACTAAACTCCTCCCCCTTAATGTAAGGCCCTCATCAGCAATGGGCTCTTCAGCAGGGTGCTGCACCCTAACATACTACATACATACAGGTCAGAGCTGATGGCACACAGCATTAGAGTGGTGCTTTTTAAGTATTTAACATTAACATATGAGCATGCTGTGAAAGTACATTCAAAGTTAATTTAATTTAAAGATAAGAACACAAATATTCACATTTTACTTTTGTGTGTGATTTGATTTGTTACCTGTAAATGAGGCAAAGAAAGAATTTATCAAAATAAAAGTTTAATGTTGCACAAAAATAGTGTTTATTTCGGTTATGCGAACTAAACGCAGCTAGCCGAGTCAAGTTTCCTCGCAGTGCCAGACTCACTCACCATCGCACTGTTTTCCCAGGATTACTCTTCACATTCATAATGCTCCATTACATCATGTATTTCAGCAGCTCCAAACAAAAGCTCAGGCAGCAGCCAAAATGTAAATCCTTAAACGACGTGTATTAGTGAGTGTGGGAACGGTTGTGGGAAAACAGTGTTTATGTGATTGCTCTTTCTTTTTTGTCTCTGCTCAGCCTAAACAGAAATTTGACACACTTTTTCCCTGACTGTGGTCTCCCACCCTGTCAGTAAAATGTTTTTCTGCCTTTGCATTTGTAAATTAAACTTTCTTTGACTGCCTGGTAGACATTAGTCTCATACACTTTGAATCTTCTTTAAAAGGACCTGTTATTCTCATTTGTTTTGTCTAAAACTTAGATTTAGCTCATTTCTTTTTAAGGCTTTCTTCTGATTGGCTGCCCCTTGCAGACAGAAGTTTTCAGCAGCTGATGGGCGGGGCTCGAATGTGCACGTGTTTTTTTTTTTTTTTTTAAGTTGGATATATTACTACCAATAGTTTTTACATTTTGGTGATCATTGAAATTAAAGTTAATGCTTCAAATAAGTTGGTAAATAGAAATATGAACAGGAATGATAAAATGCATGAAATATGAATTACAAAGGGGTGTAGATACTTAATCAAAGCCTCTCTGTGCTGCACCACCTGGTTTGTGGATACTGACATCTACAAGTGGTTTATATTAATCTAAGATCTAGGGACATTTATCATACAAATGCAAATAATGAAATTCTACTACAGAGATGTGGTAAACATTGATTAAGTGCTATTGATTTAGAATAAAATATCCTCAGTTTCTTCTGTTATTCGCCTAATAGTTGTATTTAATATGTATTTAATGTCACAAACTTTGACCTCAGTTTAAGTACTGAATCGTTTTCTGCGATGGTAATCAAAATAATGAAACTCTGGTGGAGTAAAGCGCGCTACCTGTGCTTTTATTTTGTATTCTGGTCTTCCGGTTCGCGGTTCCGCTGCTGTTAATGGTGAGTGTGACGGGCGGAGGGAGCAGGCTACCTGAGAGCGTTTTATTTTAGCCGGGTAACGTGTGAGCTACAAAGCAGAACTTTCTCTCGTCGGTTTTTATAATTTTAGTGGGAAACTCGCTACATTAAAAAAATATATAATAAATAATGGTAAGCAAAATGCCGCCAAGTTTAGCTTACATCTGGTTAGCTTCTTAATTGGCTCGGTTGTAGGCTAACACTTCTTTTTCTGTAGAGATCCTTTTTATTTTGAGCTGTAGGTTTTTAAAGTAACGTTAACTCGTCAATTAGGTGCGGAATATGTTTCGACAGTCTGCGGAGCTTCGTGTTTTCTGGAGGAAACTAAAGGCGCTTGTAAAGGTAAAGTCATAATGGCTAATTTTGTTAGCCAATTAACGCCACTGACACGTCCCCCCTACGAGCTTTTAATGACACTGACGTGGCAAATAATTAGGCCATTGTGTTTTAAAATTCACAGTATGCACAGTATAATAATTAAGTCAATATAAATAAACTGAAAATGCTGAAGGTGAAGTATTTTTAAGGTTTGCACTTTAAAATGCACATCAGGGATTCCCAGTATATTTAACGTTTATTTACAGAATAAAACTGCGTGGGGTGTCTTAAATAGTTTTTAATGTAACTGCTATTACAAAACATGTAAATTAGGAGATATCCTTTTAATACAGAACCACAACATGATATGTAGTAAAGTAAGAGTTTTGTGGCTGCACACTTGGAGTGGAGGGAACCAGTTTGTGTTGGTATCACCAACAATTACTTTACTTTCATGTTGTGTGGATGATGCCTCCTGTAGTTTAAGTGGTGGTTGGCAGTGTCATTGACATTTCTGGTGTGGATTTTGTCCCCTGTTGGCCCATATGTGCCTCCACATTTCTGAGTCGATGCAGGAAAAACCTTTATTTTCCTAGTACTTAGAAATCTGCGTTTAAGGTATGTGTGAGTCACGGTTGTGTGTTTTGTTTACAGAAAGATTCATCAATGGTTGCTATCATTTTTTTTCTCAAATAGAGGAAAGGCTGCATTAAGGCCCAGGGGAATATTTTGAACTTTGATTTATGTTCAGCTATTTTAGTAGAGTCCAAGATTAGATCTCATTTTATTGAACAGATGCATACAGTGAAGTAAAGTAATAAGTAAATAGCCTCCTCTCCATTTTCCCCATTCAGACACTCTCTCTCCAGCGGCAGATGATGGAGAACCTCATCATAGCCAAAGCCAGGCAGGATGCTGTATCCTTTGAATATGGTAAACAGTTGGATTTACTGCATGGGGCTTTAAGGTTAGTAGCAATCCAAATGCAAAAAACAAAGATGTGTATTAATTTTGAGCAACAATCCCCGCCTTGATGCTTGCATTATGTTCAAATGCCAATGAAGTAGGTGGTGCATTTCTGGGAATTGGGCCAGGAGAAGAGGGAATGGTTAAAGCGGAAAAGGACATTAAACATCGGATTTCTGATTTAGGAATGTTGATTTTTGCTTTTTTTTACGTTCATCCTTTAGCTGAATAAGCTTTGCTTTTATTGTTGTTTGATGTATCCTAAATCTTATGCTCTCTGACTTAAGCGGTCCTTTTTTTAAATTGCAGAGTTAGTTGTGGAAACAACACACTAAGAAAGAAATCACTCTTTGCAGAATCACCCACTCCACTGGCATAAACAGTACTTTTAGATTCCAGTCACGGTGTGGCTTCAGTGCTGTGGATAGTTTGGATCCACACTAACACTGCAAAACACCAAAATCACACAATAGCAAACTAACTTGCTGAGCCAAACTCTGTGTTGTGTAAGGTGATTTGAGTGTTTTTTGTCAGTGTTGTTATTATTATTATTGTGATTAGATATTAAATATGCTTTGACAAAGTTTATTGAAAGTTGTAGTCAAAGGAGCTTGCAAAGAAAAGCGTCTGGACTTCTTTAAGTTAACTTAACTTAAAGAAGTCCAGACGCTTTTCTTTGCAAGCTCCTTTGACTACGATGACCTGGATGACTGAGAACCTTCACAGACATATTGAAAGTTGTAGCAGTTCTGAGTAACCAGCTGCTTTTAAATGACTTGTGAAGTTGACCTGTTGCTACAGCAGAAAATGCAAAGATGTATATTTTACATTCAGACTAAAAACCAACAGATTTTTGATCCATATTACTCAAATGAGACTTCCCAGTGTGTTGGAAATCTCTCTGGTTAAACGGTCGTACAAATGTAAACCGTGGTGACACTGATAATGCAGCTTACCTGTGTTTCATCAGCTGATCTGTAGATCGTACAGCTTTTTTAAAGCTCTTTTACATTTGCTTGAAAAATGACTGAAGCTTTTAATCAGTTACCGATTGCTGATTAAGTTTATACTTGTAATACTAAAAAGTAGTTACAAGCTTCTTATCAAAGACAAATCCATTGGTTTGGACATTAGTGGCAACATGTGAATAGTTTGACTCTCTAAAGCTTTAATGAACTTTCCCAGGATATAGTCACGTCTTATCCACGCTGTGGTTTGGAGATTTCCTTAATGTTGACATTAGCTACAGCGGAAGATGGAGGACAGAAGACTGAGGCTGCAGGAAGAGGCCAACAGGTACAGTGAGCTTTTCATTAACACAGTGAATTAAACTAAAGCGTCTTTGTTTTGGTCACCTTAAATGTAAATGTATAAGAGCTGTGCACTCCTCTTTGTGCTCATGCCTGATGCAAGCTGGGACAGGAAGTTATATTTCTAGGGAGGTGTTATATGATGACCGATAGGTTTGCACTGTGAATTTCATACAGAAGTATAAAGTCCCTGCAATAAATCACAGATGATGATGAGAAGATTTTTTTAATGCACAGATTGAACTCTGTAGCTATAAATAGGTTTCCATAATATTTCTCATTTCTTTTCTTCACACCTGCATGTAATTAATTCCTTCTATTTGCACATTTGGTTAATCAGACATGACAGTGATCCTGTATTAAGTATAACTTCTGTGCTGTTATTTATAGCATTTATTGACCAAATTACAGTGTTTATAAACTGTGTAAATAACCTACTGCATAATAAACCAGAGATTGCAGGTTTCTTGCTGGGGTTTTGCAGTCAGGACAAAAACATAGTGGCTGTTGGAACCTCAACAAGGGGATCTGCTTCCAAAATTAGCGATCACTGGCAGGCATACAATTTCAATAACCTCTCCTGTGTGTGCGTTCGTCATTCCAGGAGATTTGCAGCGTCTGGGGCAATGACTCCAGAGGAGCGAGAGCAGCGTATTCTCTACACCAACGTTCTGGAATATGAACAGGACCATGTAAGTTTAAATGCTATTAAAAAGCGTTGGCAGGTGTAAATGAAGATTAGAAGACTAGAAGACTTTGCATAGCAGCAAATAATTCTACAATAATTCAGTACAGTAAACAAGATGGCAAACTCTGGACCTACCTATTTATTTCCTCTTCAGATCTCCAGTTTCCAGCAAAGTATCTTAGTTTGTTCCAAATCAGAGTTGCATGTTGTTGTTTTTCTATAGCTCTTCTTTTTCTACTGATGCAGTGTCGATGCACAGCAAGTTACAGGCAGCCCACGTTTCAGCAGTCCCCTCTGTTTTCTTTCACAAGTTCTCAAGTATTGAGTTTTATGTTGGTTAATTAATGACTAATCACTTAATAGACCTTTATATATGTGTTTATGACGTTTTTGTTTTGGCCTCTTTAGGATTGGCCCAAACAGTGGAAAGCCAAAATGAAGAAGACTCCTGATGTCTCGTTAGTGTCAAATCTGGTCTCCTACCTGCTCAGGTAACTTACAACAAGGTGGAAAACGGTTTATTTTTGTTGTGTGGAGAAATACCTGTGCTATTTATTTGTGCTTTTTTTTAACACAACAAGACACAGTCAAAGCATTCAAATGTTGTGACTGCTCAGGATTGTCCTTTCTGGGTTTTATTCAAGTATTGGGGTGTTTAAGTGGTGTTTTGTCAATCAGAAGGGTAGCTTGGCTTGAGTGTCTGGAGAATTGCAAAGAGACGAAACCAGGCGGTAAGCCGAAACTAAAGTAACTAATAGGGAAATATGCATAAAGGCAAAAAACTGTCTGCCACGACTTCAACAACACCAGAGAAATTGAGCTGAATTCGAGGTTTGATTTGACTTTCTCTTTGTCCTTTGGTTTGACATGTGGTTAATAAAAGTTTCACTTATTATTATCAAATTTACAGTAAAGTTAAACACAATAATAAATCATATACAGCACAGATTTTATAGAATATGCATAAACGGTGAGGTTGGTTGTGTATTTTCTTCAGATGGTTTAACTGTGCTGCAGAATTAGGCAGTCCTAATCCTGCATGTACTTGTTTCACTGAGAGTAGTTTGGACTTCTGGTAGAGGAGCTCATGTGCGTGTACACCAGTGTTGGGTAAGTTACTTTAAAATAGTAACTTAGTTACATTACTAGTTACTTCTATCAAAAGTAACTCAGTTACTTCAAGTTACTCGTTACTTTCAAAGTAACTAGTTACTAGGGAAAGTAACTTTGGTTTTACTCAGAATTCTCTTGTTAATGTGTTGCTTCCATAACTTTGCCAGTCTTCTAGCTTGCTTACTTGCCACAAGTGCACTGTGCCACCTACCAATAGAAAGGAAAAGATAATGTGCATATTTCCACAAGAGAAATCCCACGCCTGGACTGTCGTTGACTGCCGCCATGATTCTAGCCTACGTCACAGCGTCATGTGCGCCTTTTACATCCAACACGAAAACTGCAGTCGTGGTGCTTTGATTGTACTCAGAACTCTGAAATTCTGCCTTCTGAATAGGAAGATGTAGGTAACACCAGACTGCAGATGAGCTGCATACAGGGCTGGACGGGGACAAAAAATCGGCCCGGGCATTTTGACTAGAGACTGGCCCGCCATTATAGGAAAAATCATAAAGCCTTTGAATGAAAACAAACGCTGTTGTGACAGTGATGTTCACTGTTTTGATGGTATATATGCATCAATCTATCAATCCTTTGTTGTAAGATTCAGATAATTATTTTTTAAAAGCTAGACATTTTAAATGAGAATAAGAAAGAAAAGTATTTCTTTCTGCCCCCCTCTCCCTGTTAATGCCCTACCTGGCCCCCCTGGCAAAACTTTGCTAGACCCGCCCCTGCACAGTTACCAGCTGTCAGCTACCTAAAAAGGATCCTGGGGTTATTTGTCTCTCAGAAACAGTTCATAACTTCCCTTCAACTCATTCATGTCACCTAAAAGGTAAACCTGTTTCTCCATCACCTGTTCAGCTCTGATGATTCAGTAAGGACATCTCCTGGTTTCATCTACATGTTTCCCTCTCACCAGATAACCAAACCGACACCATGACCAGCAGCTTTTTTGCAGCTGTGGCTCCAGCAAACATCAGCTGATACTAGAAATTAATATTAAATAAATTCTAACAACAGCTGATCAAGCTTAAACGTGCTGCTGTTGTTTAACGCGACATCGGCTGGTTTCCTCTTACTGCGATCAGCTGATCATTGATCAGTTTTCATGATTGAAGTAGAAACGGGAGAGGGAGGGAGAGAATGAAAGAAGAAGAGGCAGCTGTGCAGCAAAGACACAGAATAACTCCAGCTTTGTGCCTTTTTCATTGTAGCTGAATTATGGGACAAACTGTTCCTTTTCACCTCAATAAGAAACGCGTAATATTTTCTCTGAATACCAGACGGGACGGTTGGCAACTCTAATAACTTATGAACAAAATAAAGTTCAACATCTTTAACATCATAGCACCCACCCAGCTGTATAGAAACTCCGTCATGCTAGCTAGTACGCAGTACGGAAAAAGTCAGAATAACGAAAATAAACTCCACCTAAACTTGGTTTATATCTGACCAAGATAGACTGCAGGTCATAACTTCTTACCTGAAGTTCAGTTCACACTTGGACCGGCGGCCGCCTCGGGTCTCTTTTCCTTCTGCGTCCCCTTTCCCTCATCCACCTGCTGCCTCCACCACTTGCTAATGTTACAGAATCTGTGGAAGCTCCGCGATAGCCACCACACGAAGTAACGAGTAACGACCCTATCTAAATCCCAGTAACGACTAACGCGTTCCTGATTTTGGCATAATAACTAGTTACCGTGCTCGTTACCACAATAATAACCTAGTTACTGTAACGCGTTACTTAATAACGCGTTAGTCCCAACACTGGTGTACACACACAGCACCCCGCGATGACGAAGCAAACACACGTTTGTCAGAGTTTAGAACGAATGCAGTCTGAAGAGAGCTGCATGCCTCTAATGAAGAAACACTCAGCTCTGATCCATTTTAAGACAAGTGAAACAACAATGTAGTGCAGAGTATTTACAGATGAATGATAACTTCTAAAATATGTTCAGTCATTTAATGATCTTTAATGATTCCTGGAGCACAGTTTGTTATTAATCTGTGGACTTGGAAAGTTTTTAAATTGTGTTATTCCACAGCTGTTTCTGATTTTGCATCGTCAGTGGATTCTGTTAACACTCTTAACTGTGTCCTCAGCCGGTCCGACCACCCAGTTGTGAAGCTGCTGAGGAAACATCAGTACCGAGTTTACAACCGGCTGTACCCCATCGTTAGTAAAGGTCTCCCTAAGAGTCCCGCCATGCCACTGAGACCACGTCACAGCATTCACAGCCCACTTCATCCAGGTAAGGGGTTGGTTTGGAAGACAGTGGCTTCATATTTATGTTCTCTTGGCTTCTTTTTTGTGCCAACTAGTTTAAATTGTTGTTAATGAGGATTTGAGACAGAACACTGGATTCAGCTACTCTGTATGGGCAGCATTTAGAGGTTCTGGACTCGTGATGCTGTTAATTGGAGTGAACCAAGTTACGTTAATGGTGACGTGTTCTGAATCACACAGAGACTCCGAAGAGACCAGTCAGGACAGCATGTGGTACCCAAAGTGTAAAGAGCTTCAGCACAGACTCTTTGATTTCTCCCTCGCGCTCCCACAACCTCATCCCTAAATATGAGGAGGAAGAGGCGGAGGAGCCCAGCGAGCAGGGGTCAATGGACCGGGAGAACTCATTTGAAGATCTGGAGCAGTTTGTGACTCAGATGGACTGGGTTCAACCCCCCAGCAGCACAGACGACGCTGCCTCGGATTCAGATTTGGTCTGCGATTGTTCTGCGCCGCTGGAGCAGGATGAGAGCCACGTCCAGGAGCTGGAGAAGAGAGCGCTTAAAGAACACCTGAAAGCTGTCGTCAAGGACGTTCATATTGCAATCGGTGAGCACAGCTTGTTGTTTTGGAACAGCAAACTCTTCTCTTGTCACGACATTTGCATTCGTTGATGGGAGTTAAATGATACGGCTGTGTTCTGTGTTTCAGATCAGCTTCTGTCTTTGTGTTTGCTGTCCTTTGAGTGCCTAAACACTGCCAGCTTTAAGGACCTGTGTCTCGCCAGCATTGAGGAAGCCTTCTTCACACCCCTGTGGAGCGCCCTAGTGGCTCTTTTCAGGTAGTGCACCTGTAATCCTCAGTTCTGTGCCAGAGGCACAAAGGTGCCGAAACACCAATAATCAAAGAGCTGTTTAGATAATAGAGATCTTATAATCCACTACGGCCAAATGTAACCAAATTCTTGAGAAATATAGTGCATAGAAACTACTTTCCTATTAAATATTAAATTATACGTACCAAGGCTCGCAAAATTTCAAAATCTCTGGTAGCCCTTCGGGCAGGCATTCTTCAGTTTTTGGTAGCCCAAAATAAATTTAAGTAGCCCGAATAAAAAAAGAAATTTTTTTTACGTTTGGTTTCCTTTACAATATTATACATTAAAGTATAATATTGTAACGGAAACAAAAATTAATCAAAAAAATTGTTAAAATACAAATCACAACAACTGTATAAAAATTACAATCATCAACTCAAATACTTGGTTCAAATTGAACAGAAATTTCTATGAACTTGTAAGAACTGTGTAGAACATGAATCAGTCTGTGTCAGATCCTGAATCTGAAATTTTCACTGAAGTCACAGGTAAGAAGTAAGTGGAACCAAGATCTAGGCCATTTGCTTTTTGAAGTTTGCAAAGACTGCTAAATTCTGCCAATGGTAGTTCACTCTTTGCAATATAGCACGCTGTTCTAAACAGCTTTTTCAGGAGTTCTTGTTGTGCTTGGTTTATTTGTAGTATGTTTGTTTGCAATTGGTGTTTGTTCTGGGAAAGATACTGCAGACTGGGCAATAATGTATTTCTTGCATTTCTCATGGGTTCTGATGGGGTCTTTCTTAAAATGACTGGTCCCAGTAACAAAGGCGCTTGTCGACTCAGAAATCAAATGAAACTCAGAACAACCTGGCAGAACATCATGTTATTTAGCTCGTCATATTCCAGCCACAGAAATTCTTTTGTCCATGAAACCAAAAAAGCTGCACTTTCTTTTTGCCTCATAGTCTTTAGGCTAGGTGACAAATCGTCAACATATTACGTTTTCGGCTACCCACCACATTCCTAAATGACGACCTCGGAAAAATGAGGAAATGAGAACCATATGGACTCAATCTACACATGTTCGCTCTTTTCCTTCAAATAGCTTAGAAACACGCTATTTAACATCATTTAAGTCCTGTTTAAGGTGAGGAAAAAGGTTAGGTTTAGGGCTGGAATACAGGGCTGGAACGTTGATTACCGCGGGAGCGTCATTGCACTGGATTTCAGCCATAACCCGCGGCGTACCATAAGAACGCCGAAAGTCTCCTTTCGCGTTCCTAAGGAACGCCGCGGGACGTGACAAAACGTCGCCATGTTACGCCTCGGGAGTGAGAACGGGCTCGATTTGTCATATCTTTTCCGTTTTGTGATCGGTTTTTCTTTGGCTGCCCCTTCTTCACTCTGACCTGTCTTATTTGGCTCTGCAGAACTAAAATACCAGCGTAAATCCTGCTGCTTTTACACACGTACTTACATAATGATCAGCGACTCTTTGCGCACTCAACCTCTCACATGTTTAAGCTGCGGGAGATTTCACTTGTCGCGTTTGAATAGTAAGCTAATGAGTGATAAGACGATGTCAGAGGAATTGTTGCGCAATTAATCGTCACTCACCAATCAGTGCTGCCGCTCTCTATACACCGTTCGCGCGATCGCAAAATGAAAATGAAAGCAAAAAGCAAGCGCAAATTCAAACACGATTTCAATATGTCACATATTGACAGTGGCTCATCGATGCCAATGACATAATTACCCAGCTACATTGGCGAAAGAATGCAAAAGCACTGACATATATTTTCCTATGATAGCCCGACGGGCAGGGCTGAGTTAGATTTTGGTAGCCCGACTGGAAAAATCGCTAGCCCCGGGACGTCGGGCTAGCAATTTTGCGAGCCCTGCGTACTATTAAATAACCGCCTTACTGCTTCTAATAGATTATTCTTCCAGATTTGAACACCCAAATTTAAGCTTGGCTGAGTCTGAGTTCCCATAAAACGGATATTTTTGAGGTTGTGAAGAAAGCCAATAAGATAAAACAAGTTAACATGTTTCTAACATTGTTGTCCCTTTATCACCCATATTTATTAAATTTAAGTTTTAGTGTGCGACGAAACACTAGGAGGCATTAATTGGTGTTGGTGACATCTTTAAATCCCTTTTTTTGTGTGACCAACAAAATTCAAAGAGTCATTTATTGTCACGTAAAGGAAATGTGACAAATACTGTATAGTAACTGTATCACTGTTGAGCAGTTATACAAACTGCTACTTAGTGCAAATAATAATACACAATTAAACTCAATAACTTACTGTTAGCAAAATGTTCTTCTGTCACCGAGTGTAGGGTGTGAGACAGTGCTCTTAGGAAAACACAGGTGCAGTGCACGTGTCTGTTCAGATCTAGAGGTAATTTGTGAAAACGTTGACCTGAATTTGAAAGGTTGCTGCAGAATAGAGAAATCAATCAAAACAGGCTGCATGCAGAGAGAAATGAGTCTTAGACTTATGTTATGCTGTCTGCCTAACCCTTTAAGACCTACCATAGAACCAAGTCCACCAGAGCTTATATTATATGTTTACATGCTGTGGAGCCATTTTTGGGAGCATTTCAAGTTGCTATACATCAATACAACCATTACAGCCTAAATTTTAATAATATGTCTGCATTAAGTGCATAGTAATTACATAAATTGCTAAAAAGTGCAATAAACTACAAATAAATTTAAAATTGTTTTTGCTTTTTTAACATATTTTTCTAGTTAGAGAAATTTAAGAGGCTTATCCCTCAAAACTGTAAATACAAAAAAGTTGCACAAAATAGTTTCCCACCACAGGAAATTTATTTTGAGTGTCTTCATAGTTTTATTTTTGAAATACACCAATTTTTATATACTGCAGGAAAAACGAAAATAAATATTATACTGCAAATTTGCAAAAAAGCAGCATATGCATCAAAATAAACTATTTCCAGCAGCGCAATATGAGTCCTAAGCATCCCAGAAACGACACAGAAAGTCATAAAGTCAAACATAACTTAGATAAAAAACTACATTTCCGCGAAAATGACGTCACTTCCGGTTTCGGGCAGGTCATGGCGGACATGCGATAGTTCGCTCTGACGTCTATTCCAACGTAGGAAGTGTTATGAACAGCTGATCGGATCGGCAAAGCGTGTTTCTGGAATATTATGTTTTTGTTGCTGCAAGTGCTTTTTATGCAGTTTTTGCAAAGTTATATGTGGAAGGAAACTGTGACCGAGGACAAGCTGATGGCATAAGATGTAAGTACAACTCCTCCGGTTTCATATGCAAAAAAAATTATTGCGTTAGCTTACGTGGTTGCAGAGCTACCGGGATTTAAAAATAGTTACGCAAAACAGAGCGTGCTGCTCTGACCGGCTTTAAAGGGTTAAACTGGATGGAAAAGACTGCTACAAATGTAGCTTTCAGACTGTGTAATAACACTTAAAAAGTTCATTTAACCAGTGGGTCAAGGTCTCTGACCAGCATGGGGCAGTGCTGCTCTTATTTTTGCTCAGCTTCCCTCATCTGCTGTTCTCTGGTTGGGTTCTCAACTTGTTTGTGTTGCAGATTTTGCTGTAGTTGACTGTGATGGTACTTCTAACATTATTGTGGTTTATATTTGATTCCCAGTTGTGTGCTGTGCCATTAATTTTCCTATACTCAACCTTTAGTTTAGCTGGATTCAAACAAATTCAGTGTTAGTTGGTGTCGTGGCACTGAAGTGAGCTGGGTGATTTAGATTATTAATATAAATATAAAATTTAAAAAAGCTCTTGCAAGAAGCCGGAAAATTAGAGTTTAAAGATTTTATGTTGGAAACAGCCTGAAAGAAATTTGAGCTCCGATCTTCAGCAGTATCCCTGTTTGTCGGTCAGACCCGCCCTGCGCTGATGCATGACTTCAAAACACGAACGCTCAGCTGGAGACTTCAGAAAGGTGACATCACCTGCATCGCCATGGCTGCGTTCATCCTTTATGTACAGTCCACTGTTACCACATGGAAGCTGTATTGTTTCTTGAATGATGGAGGAGAATTTTAAGTTTTATTGATACTAATAATTATGCATCAACTTGCCATACTTTTTACTTTATTGCAGAAATAAGAAGTGAAATAGCAAGAATTCTGCTCTGCAGTGTGTCGTGGTGATGTGCCCTAATTTTAGCTAGAAGCTAAAGTGGAACTATTTTTGTTGGGTTTTATGTTAAGCAGGTATGAGGGTGTCAGACAATGATCCTGTGGAAGAGCGATGTGTTGTGCTCATGTCCTAAATATTAACAACCACGTCAAGAAATAAAAGCTTCTTGATTCTGGGGTTTTTATTCCACTTTAGGGTTTGTTTTTAACCAATTAGACAGCAGGAGCTCAGTCTGTGACAGTTATCCAACTTTCCTGGAAAGCTTTAAAAAATTATTCCTCATTCTGCCATCGAGTAGGAATAACCCGGAGTTTAAATATCCAAAATGTACCCTCTACACAACCACTACCAGGTTTTCATGTGACGCTTCCCAGACTTGTATCATTCTTTGCTCCGTTTCCATCATTTAGTTATTTGTCCGTTTGTTGGATTTCGTTCTGGAGCCATTTGTCTTTCATTTCAGGAAGGCGTATGTAGAAAGGGAGGAGGCCTACGAGACCAGCGTGAAGCTGTACGCCGATGCTTCACCTGGAGATATCGGCATTCCCTTGAAACTGTTTCCCCAAAATACCGGTTCCCCACAAGGTTCCTACCCCTACGGGTCTGCTATCCAGGAGCTCAAACTTCTCATTCATGACCGATGTCCACAGAGGAAACTGGAATGCATTGGTGAGTCAGATTGTGTTGTTTTTATTCTCGTTTACACAAAGGCAGAATTTTGAGATGGAAAGCTGCTCTTAAGAGAGGATTAATTCCAATTGAAAGAAGAAATCCACCCTTTTCTGGCAGAAAACCATGGCCTGAGGCTTCGTACTGCTCTGCCTCTAACCTCACGCTAATGTTTATTTTAGTATTTGCAGGTTTTGAAAGGTACAAAAAACATTTAATTTTGCTTCGTTAGAAGAGTTTCATGTTTGTTTGAAACTCTTTAATGACTGGTGATGTTTCCTTTTGAATTTTAAATTCAGTCTGTTTTTAATCATAAGACCTCAGATTTATAGAAAACTAAGACTGTTATTATTCATCAGCATTAAACTTTACTAAAAGCTCTCTGCCTCTGTAAAGTGTGAGGGCAGCCAGCCGTTAGGTGCACGTCCTCAGAATGAAGAAGGCATAAGTCAATTTTTCTTGTGAGCTTTAAAGATAAACAATTCTTGGCCAGATGGTCTCTGATGTCACTCTAAACCAGCATTTATGTATTTGCACTAAACCCAGAAAAAAACATTTTGTTCAGTAAATGATCGAAAAAATAATTTTGTTCCTTAAACTTTGCTTTGAATCCATTTTTGTCAGTCTCACAGACCTTTGACAGTCGGTCTGTTCTCACAGCAGCTGAAATCTAACTCACAAACAGAATATCAGCCTGCTCCTGTCACACAGTCCGCTTTAGGTCATTGTCCTGCTGTAGGGGGAAATAGCCTGCGAGGTCTATGGCATTGTTAGAAAATGGAGTGACGGCCTGTCTTGGTTACGATTCCTTTCCTGCCGTTCCCTCCACTGCAGCGCCCGATGCGTTCACACCTGCTCCATGTAACATGTCGGATATTTCCGAGCATGTTCTTTCTCATCAGAACACCTCAAACTCCAAATAAGATTCATCTGTCTGTAACACTTTGTCCTAGAGCTGGGCGATATAAGATTTTTTTCATATCAGGCGATAACGATATATATCACGATATAAGCCAAATAACTATATTTGTAAGATTTAAATGTGCCGTTGCTCACAAGTAAAATGTGAAATAATCAGCAGCTTGTTTTGATTTAAATATTTATTTCCCATAATAAGTTCAACAGGGTAGATGTACTTAAGGAACATGAGACTTTTTCAGATAAATAAAGACAAATATTGCAAACTACACAAAAGGCAGCCGCTAAAGCGTTTAAGTTTCAAAATAGAACAAACGAAACAGACTAAACTGTCAATTCCACTTAGAAACAAAATATTAATTCTAAAAATAAATCTTAGTTTGTTTTACAGAAGAACAGACAAAATTGACTAACTTTTGTCAACATCAAATAAACTGAGAACTAAAAGGAAATTCTCAATCTCTCCTTGTTGTATAGCTTAGCTTTTCAAACAGTTTAACAGTTACTTTAGTCTGACAAAAGCCGAATGACGAATCAGCGCTTCCAGTCAGAGATTGAGCATGCACCGCTTTATTGTATTTCCAGACTTGCTTTCGGCACATTTACAGTGCGCTACTCTGTTTTTGTCAGACTTGAAATAGCAGAAATACCGTCACACTACAGAACTTCTACGGCTCTTCCGTTCGACAATCTCTCCGGCATTGGAACCGTCATCTGTTTTCTCTTCGGTAACCTTCGCTCACGCTCTCGGTTGATCTTTCTCTAGTCGGCACACTCATTTCCTCCATTACCCGGGCGGCACGGCGGCTGGCTGCTTCCCAAACAAATACACTTGTGCGGCTTGGCACTTGTGCTGCACGTAACAAGTCACGTGACGTGACGCTGCGACTGTGATTGGTTCGGCTCTGCGCTACTTAATTCGGATTGGCTGTTCTTCTGAGCGCTGAGGTCTATCGCGATAGTTTAATTTTTCTATCGAGAAAAAGTTATTTCGCGATACATATCATTATCGTTCTATCGCCCAGCTCTACTTTGTCCCAACACATCTGTTTAATGTCCCAATGTTTTTTCTTTCCTCTCAACTTTGCATCCAGACCTGTTTCTCTGGCTGCTATCTCTAATTACTGGGTCAATACTTCGATATCTTATATTATAATATTTGAAGCATTCAGTCTGTATTGCAGTGCTCCACGAGCTTTATCGTTTGTTTTGTTCCAGTGAGGACGTTACGCCTGATCTGTGCCTGTGCTGAGGATTACAGGTGTCTTCATGAAGGGGACACGACTCCCAAAACAGCGGCCATGTGAGTAAATGATCTGGGCCTTTACTGTGGTCCTGCACTGACCAGTCTCTTTTTCACTAACACACAAAAATGACAAATGTAACTGAGAAACAATGCAACAGTTATACAACACAGTGGTGTATTGTTCTTTTAGTTGAATTGCTCTAAAGTACACCTCATTAAACTTAAATGAAAGCCCTTTCCTCGTTGCATATTCCTCCTAATAGGAAGGGAAAGACTCTTCCGAGATCCACTCATAAGTACCCGAACATCATTTAACCCTCTGGCTTTGTTCAAAATCACTACCCTTTCAGCTTGTTCGTGGCCAAAAGTGGCCACCTACAGATTAGGTCTGTAATTTTTATTATTTTTATGTTTTTTTGCCATTTTTTTTGCATAAAGCTTTTAAGTAACTTCAGTTCTTTTCATAAATATAAAATTATTATTACTTTTTACATTTTTAACCCTTTAAACACCAGTTTGTTTGTCCACTGCACTAGCTGGAAGACAACCTCAAATCTCGCAATTTTATATAATTGCATTGCTACTGAAATTTCTTGTATTATTAATAGTAGAGTCTGGGGCATGTAATTGATCCACATCAACACTGATTATAATGCATTGTTATTTTTGTGCAGGGAGAGCAAAAACATAAAAACTTCCTCTCAGCTTGTTCGTGGCCAAAAATGGCCACCCCTTGTTTACGTTTACAAAATGCTATAAAATTCATATATATTAAGAAAAATTCCCACTTTTTTTGACATGATTTTTTAGATTAGCACAAGTGCTGTTCATGAAAATCAAAATTTCATTCAAATTCATAATTTTAACCCTTTAAATACCAGTTAGATCACATAATCCTAGGAACTCATAAATGGAAAAAATCACAAAACCCCAATTTTTTTCCAAATAAAACATGCCATCTGATTTACTTTCTAACCATGATGGAGGTTAGATGCATAGCAATAATTAACAGTATCAATGACTTTTATACATCTTTGTTTTTTTGTGCAGTGACAGAAAAACATAAAAACTTCCTCTCAGCTTGTTCGTGGCCAAAAATGGCCACCCCCTGTTTACATTTACAAAATGCTATAAAATTCATATATATTAAGAAAAATTTCCACTTTTTTTGACATGATTCTTTAGATTAGTACCAGTGCTGTTCATCAAGACCAAAATTTCATTCAAATTCATAATTTTAACCCTTTAAATACCAGTTAAATCAAATAATCCTAGGAACTCATAAATGGAAAAAAATCACAAAACCCCAATTTTTTTCCAAATAAAACATGCCATCTGATTTACTTTCTAACCATGATGGAGGTTAGATGCATAGCAATAATTAACAGTATCAATGACTTTTATACATCTTTGTTTTTTTGTGCAGTGACAGAAAAACATAAAAACTTCCTCTCAGCTTGTTCGTGGCCAAAAATGGCCACCCCCTGTTTACATTTACAAAATGCTATAAAATTCATATATATTAAGAAAAATTTCCACTTTTTTTGACATGATTCTTTAGATTAGTACCAGTGCTGTTCATCAAGACCAAAATTTCATTCAAATTCATAATTTTAACCCTTTAAATACCAGTTAAATCAAATAATCCTAGGAACTCATAAATGGAAAAAAATCACAAAACCCCAATTTTTTTCCAAATAAAACATGCCATCTGATTTACTTTCTAACCATGGTGGAGGTTAGATGTATAACAATAATTAAAAGTATCAATGACTTTTATGCATCTTTGTTTTTTTGTGCAGTGACAGAAAAACATAAAAACTTCCAAAAATGGCCACCCCCTGTTTACATTTACAAAATGCTATAAAATTCATATATATATTAAGAAAAATTTCCACTTTTTTTGACATGATTTTTTTAGATTAGTATCAGCGCTGTTCATCAAGACCAAAATTTAATTCAAATCCAGACTTTTAACCCTTTAAATCACAGTTAAATTACATAATTTTAATGATTTACAAAGGGATAAAAGCATAAAATCCCCATTTTTTTTCTAAATAATACATGCAAACTGATTTATTTTCTAACCATGATGGAGGTTAGATGCATAGCAATAATTAAAAGTATCAATGAGTTTTATGTATCTTTGGTTTTTTGTGCTGTGACAGAAAAACAAAAAAAAATCCCTCTAATTTTGTTCGTGGCCAAAAATGGCCACCCATGTTTACGTTTTCAAAATACTATAAAATTCATATATATTAAAACATTTTTCTACTTTCATTGACTTGATGTTTTAGATTAGTATCAGCGCTGTTCATCAAGACCAAAATTTAATTCAAATCCAGACTTTTAACCCTTTAAATACCAGTTAAATTACATAATTTTAATGATTTACAAAGGGATAAAGGGATAAAGGGATAAAAGCATAAAATCCCCATTTTTTTTCTAAATAATACATGCAAACTGATTTATTTTCTAACCATGATGGAGGTTAGATGCATAGCAATAATTAAAAGTATCAATGAGTTTTATGCATCTTTGTTTTTTTGTGCAGTGACAGAAAAACATAAAAACTTCCAAAAATGGCCACCCCCTGTTTACATTTACAAAATGCTATAAAATTCATATATATTAAGAAAAATTTCCACTTTTTTTGACATGATTTTTTTAGATTAGTATCAGCGCTGTTCATCAAGACCAAAATTTAATTCAAATCCAGACTTTTAACCCTTTAAATACCAGTTAAATTACATAATTTTAATGATTTACAAAGGGATAAAGGGATAAAGGGATAAAAGCATAAAATCCCCATTTTTTTTCTAAATAATACATGCAAACTGATTTATTTTCTAACCATGATGGAGGTTAGATGCATAGCAATAATTAAAAGTATCAATGAGTTTTATGTATCTTTGGTTTTTTGTGCTGTGACAGAAAAACAAAAAAACCCTCTCATTTTGTTCGTGGCCAAAAATGGCCACCCATGTTTACGTTTTCAAAATACTATAAAATTCATATATATTAAAACATTTTTCTACTTTCATTGACTTGATTTTTTAAATTAGCACCAGTCCTAGTCATGAAAACCAAAATATAATTCAAACTTAGATATTATACGCTTTGAACTGGGTGTGGTTCCCAATCAGCCAGAGTTCACACCCAGTTTCAAACCTTGGCTCAGGCGATTAGAGGATCATCAGGGGGTCCCTTTGTCCCTCTGGGGGGGGGGGGGACACTCCCACCTTCTTGCCATATTGCCAGAATAAATGGTCTGGAAGCTGTTAGGTTTACTTACAGCAGTAGCAACGTCTGCACCTGCATAAACTCCAGGACACGTTTACAAACAGTGTTTGTTGTTGTTTGCGCTGCAGCTGCAGGTTTGAACTCTGCAAAATGTCCTGTGATTGGGGTTTTTTTTGTTTTTGTTTTTGTTTCTAGAGTTAATATTTTGGGTATGGTCTCTTTTTATGAAAAATACAAGAGTAAAAGTGCTTTTCACATGTGCTTCAAAGCTAAGTTTGACTGGGAACCTCAAAGCTCAATATCCTGCATCCACAGGAATTCACTGCAGCCTATGTAATGTTTGATGCGTCATTATTTATTCCACTCTATCTTGCAAATACATGTTTGTGCTGCAATGTCATGCACAAACACAAACTATCAGATCCTTAAGACCAAACCTATGTCAAAATTGTTTCATTATATTGGTCCATTGGAGTGTGGTAACCCATCAACCCCCCCTAGTGGAAACTAAGAATACTACATGAAATTGCTTGCTTGGCCAAAAATGGGTAAATGATGTCATTTGGTAAAAAACATTAAAAACTACAATTTTCATGTGTTGAGTTTAGAATGAAAGCAATTTTACCTAAATCGCATGATATAGTACTGCCAGTAACAAGGAATCAAAAAAGGTGGTTATAATGGGTTTCAATTGGCCACAAGTGGCCACGATCAGTAAAACGGGAACAATTTGGTGTATAGTGAATATTATTGACATTATTAAGGAGCTGATGTTGAAAATTAAAAATTTTTAATAAAATACACACCTTTGGAAAGTTTCATTCCATTTGCATTAACAGAACAAAAATGGTTGAAAACCGAACAGTGAAGTGGCCACAAGTGGCCAGGATAGAAACCAGAGGGTTAAGGGGTCCCTGCCTTGGTAGCTGCCCTGTCAGCTCTCATCACTGCTCATTTAGGTCTGGCACAGCAGGCGCTGTCTTGGGTCTGTTGCCCTCCTGTAGAGCGCCTCTTCCTGACCAGGCCCAAAAGTGGGTCGTCCTGGCTGGAACAACACCATGGTCCAGTGAGGAGGTTTGGGGAATAAATGAAAAGGGAGTTTTGTGGACTGAACAGTGATACCCAGAGACAAATGCTCAGTAGGTTGTAGCATGCATAGGGTTCAGCAAATTAAACGCATTCTTTGTTGACAGAGTTGGACCAAAACTTTGTAAAACAAATGGCAGCAGAGCTCTGCATATTTCTCATTGTGGCTTCGTATTATCGCTGAACTGTATCCGCTAGAGAACGCGTTAAAATCAGCATGAGTTTGGGCTTCATCTGTAATTTGGGCTGACAGTATTTTGGCATTATTAAGAGACTGAGACTTCTAGTGACCACAAGTAAACAAACAGACGCTGGATTTCCTTTACTGAATGGGTGGGGATCATAGTCCTAGAATAAGAGCATTTATGAGGCTGTTAAAAGGACCACACTTAAGTTAAGGTTAGACGTTTTAAAATAGGACTCGTAACAGTCGACTCGAAACCTAGGGGGGATATGTCAGCAGCTTTTAAATGGGTTTTATGTGTGATTAATGCTTGTAAAAATCCTGTTTGCTCCAAGAGTCAAGGGGGAAAACATCTTTCTTCTTCAGAAAGCTCTTGGATATGTTTTCCTCTTTGTACACTCCAGTTGTTGTTGTTGTTAAGTGGCTGAGGCAGTGTCTCCTGCTCCATATCTGTCTCTTTGCATCGGAGCGCTTGTGAAGTGATGAGACACGGCGGTGGAAGAGTTGATTGGGCGCAGCACTTCTCAAAGCTTTTGATCCAGAAAAGTTGTGACGTTGAGGGATTTTGATGTGCACCCTCACGACGCTAAAAGAAACAACTGGGCAACAAATGTCTCTCCAAGAAATGCAAAGCTAATCACGCTGCACTTGTTATGTGGAAACACGAGTCACGCTGTGTCCTGCCACAGAAGACATTTCAATCAGTGACTATTTTAGATTTCAGAGCTTTGTTACCATCTTGTAGTAAAGATGAAATCTCCAGGTTCGACCAGACTGCCAGCGCTGGCATGTTTTTCTTTGCTGATTGCAGCTCAGTGCAGGGCCACATGTGACTGCTTTTCTTAGTCCCTTTTAAATACAGGTTGCCTTTGTGGATGTCACTGTGACTCACAGCGTGGGTGTTTTTAATCCAAGGCCTGACTCAGATTGGAAAGTCGTTTTTTAAAAATCTAATCAAGATGTTTCGCAGACAGAGAAGCTGTGTGTATGTGTTAATATTTATGTTTATATCGCATATTTATCTCTCCTTGTGTATATCGAGGACACCAGTGCAACAACACTGAAGCGCACTATTTATTGTTCGCTGCGCGTTTCCGTATGGATTGATCTGCTGCAGCGTTTCGGTGCCTGACTGGTCCCCCAGCTTTGTCTTCCAAAGATGCATCTGGTCAGGATTTGTGTGCTTTGGCTTTAGCTGGTGTTTCGTTGGTCAGTATATAGAAAATTTGTTTAACCCTTTAAGACCTACCATAGAACCAAGTCCGCCTGAGCTTATATTATGTTTACATGCTGTGGAGCCATTTTTGGGAGCATTTCAAGTTGCTATACATCAATACAACCATTACAGCCCAGATTTTAATAATATGTCTGCATTAAGTGCATAGTAATTACATAAATTGCAAAAAAGTGCAACAAACTACAAAAAAATTGAAAATCGTTTTTGTTTTTTTAACATATATTTCTAGTTAGAGAAATTTAAGAGGCTTATCCCTCAAAACTGTAAATACAAAAAAGTTGCACAAAATAGTTTCCCACCACAGGAAATTTATTTTGAGTGTCTTCATAGTTTTATTTTTGAAATACACCAATTTTTATACACTGCAGGAAAAACGAAAATAAATATTATAATGCAAATTTGCAAAAAAGCAGCATATGCATCAAAATAAACTATTTCCAGCAGTGCAATATGAGTCCTAAGCATCCCAGAAACCACACAGAAAGTCATAAAGTCAAAGATAACTCTTAAAAACACCAGTATAGGCTCATGAGGCCCTGATGGTAAAAAACTACATTTCCGCGAAAATGACGTTACTTCCGGTTTCGGGCAGGTCATGGCGGACATGCGATAGTTCGCGCTGACGTCTATTCCAACGTAGGAAGTGTTACAAACAGCTGATCGGATCGGCAAAGCGTGTTTCTGGAATATTATGTTTTTGTTGCTGCAAGTGCTTTTTATGCAGTTTTTGCAGCTATATGTGGAAGGAAACTGTGACCGAGGACAAGCTGATGGCATAAGATGTAAGTACAACTCCTCTGGTTTCATATGCAAAAAAAATTATTGTGCTAGCTCACGTGGTTGCAGAGCTACCGGGATTTAAAAATAGTTACGCAAAATGGAGCGTGCTGCCCTGACCGGCTTTAAAGGGTTAAAAAAATAAAGCGACAAAATGTCATTTAAACTTCACATCACGGTGCTTCCTGCTTTACTTTAAAAATTAAGATTTTTATGTCATAGCCATTTTGTCCTGTTTTACCCAGACTCGCACTGGGATTAGGGTTGGGACTGTTTCCCATTTCCAGTGTGATAAAGGAGAAGGTGTGCTATACCAACAGAGTCTCGCTCACATATAATAAAGGATCTAGCCTAACAGTTTCAGTGCTAGTACCTCGTAACATTTTCCAGGCTCTTCTCTACTTTTGGTCCACAGTTACCTGAAGCGATTCAGTCTGATTTTACTGTGTATTTGTAAAATTGCTCACCTGCCTCTCTGATTTTTCACCATACCCACCCCTTGCACACAGTGGAATCTCTCACCAGTAAATCTTGGATAAACCAGTATCTCTGCAAGTGAGGAGTCCTGTTAAGCTCTACTTTAAAATCAAAGCAGACAGAAACATCCTCATTTAGTTTTGAGATGTTGATGATGGACTAATGTAGCTGCTACCCACACATGGGTCGTGTCCAAATTCATGGGCTGCTTCCTCCTGAGGCCGCATTTGTAGAACGATTACGTCACAGCGATGCGCCGAAGGCTGTCCAAATTTGTAGACTCCTCCGAATGCAGCCGACAAATGCGTCCTCCTTTTCCCCGAATTTGAAGGATGGGTTGGGTGTGTCCTTCGTGGCCTACCATATCCCAGAATTCATAGCGCGGCCCAGCCAAACTCCAGTTTCCAATAATGGCGGCCGCTACTAAGTTTTAAAATTACTCTTACTAATCTTTCTGGGTCACAAAATAAACTTTTAACATATTTTCAGGCGAGAAAGTAGCTGTGTAAACATCAAATATCTGCTTGGTTTATCAGGATATCGCATATTTGCAAAAGTGCTTCAACGTTTTCGGAGACGTCTGCTACCCACCAGCTCGATAGCTCGCCGGGAGCTCGAGGGTCACTGAAGCCGCCGAGAACGGCACAACTCCCGGCACATCATTTTCAGATCACCGCGGACTTTCGCTGCTCGGGTTAAACGTAATATATAAGTCACTTAGACAACCTAAACATGTTATTGTTGGGCTTTTTTCAGTGTTTTGTTTGTTCGTGAGTAAATCGGTTTGGCTGAGATTAAAGTTATTAGATTAGATAAAATAAAACTTTATTAATCCCCCGGGTGGGTTCCTCATTGATTTTCACACAGCTGAATAAACGTCAAACAGAAAACTGATTAAACAGAAGTGTGAGACGGTCGAGAATTTACTCCAGTGTCCTGTTATATTTTAGATAGCAAGGAGCAGACGGCCGAGTTTATTAAACTCCACCGAGACAGCGGTGACGCTAATCTGAAGGCTAGACCGTCCAATTTCACAGCTGTTTACTTCCGGCCTACCCGACCTTCTGAGGACCCGGCCCACGTAGACCGCGAAGGCCGGGTCCTCAGGAGGATGCAGCCCATAAATTTGGACACGACAATGGATTAATTTCAAATGGTGGCGTGTGCGCATTTTGGCTCACGTCTGCTTCACTTATATTACCAGACACGAGCTGAAATGTTAGTGTGGCTGATATATTTAAAAAATGATTCAGGATGATTGTTAACAGGCTTTTTTTTTTTTTTTTTTTTTTGCTTTCACTGTAAAATAAATTCCTTGTATAACCAAATTAGAATTTTTTTCCTGGCCTTTACTCTTTAGAATCTAGTTTTAGTTGGTGGTTTGTTTTGTTTTTTGTACTAGTTGTCATCTTTTTATTCTGTGAAAAGCCATCTAGTCCTTTCTTTTTCCTTCCTCTTCTATTGTGATCCTCTGTATTCCCTCTGCATCCATTTAATCGGGACATTTTCTATCTTTCTGCTTCTGCCGTTTGCATTTTTAAACTTGTTGTCCACTAAAGAGCCCTGCAAAGCCATAATGTGGCCTAATCTTCCCTGAGAGATCAGTACTTGTGCATGTGGCTGGACTGCATTGTATCCTTGGAATGCAGAGACACCAGTTTTCGTGTGAGCGATCGATGTGTATGTTTACAGTAGTGAACTCTGAAGATTAGAGTTCAGGGCTTGCGATTGTGTGAGTATGTGAGGTCCAGCTCCCAGCGGTTACATGAGCTCGTCCACACCTTCCAGAACCCGCAGGAGGAGAGTATCCAGTTGCATGTGCACCGGGTCAGTGCAGGGCCAGCAACCGGCCTTCTCACGCAAACTAGCAAGCGAGCAGTTAGCCCTGCGTGTGAGTCCTGATAAACAAATGGTCACTGTCTGCACACAGGGAAAATGCTATCAAGCTGTCATCATCTCCCAGGCTGCAATTTGTCCTCCCAACAGATCTCAGAAAGGGAGCAAAGAGGGAAGGAGGGGGGAGGAAAAAAAGCTTTATCATTCCCATCCCCGAACAGGCATCCCGTTAAGAGCTACGTTTGATTTAGTTTCCGTTCTGTCCCCTGGAGAGTGCATGCAGTCATACTCTGTGAATGTCACTCTATTTCCCTTCATCTTTATTTATTTGCTTTTGTTTTTCCTCTTACTTGAACTTACCGCCTCCTTCCTTCCTTTCCTCTGACAGTGGTGCAGACGACCTGTTACCCATCCTGTCCTACGTGGCTCTGCAGTGTCAGTGTCCTCAGCTGGTGTCTGAATGCGCTGCTTTGGAGGAGTTCATTCATGAAGGGTGAGTCATCTGCATGGAAAGTGATGATGTCCCTGGGAGCAGATAAACATACAGTTTGGTGCATAAATACATAAAATAACAGTAAAACGTGAGTATTTCATTAACATGCTGCCGCTCAGTAAAATCTTATTTATTCCCAAGTTTAAAATAAAGAAACTTTTTGTCTGAAAGGCTGTAATGAGACCTTCCTCAGCTCTCTTAGGTGCCTCTTGTAGCCTGTGGAGTGATTCTATATGAAGGACAAAACTAAAGCTTTGCGTCGCACTTTGCGTCGCGCTTTTTTGCGTCGCGCTTTTTTGCGTCGCGCTTTGCGTCGCGCTTTGCGTCGCGCTTCCCGTCGCGCTTCCATCCAGCAGTGAGCAACAATCACTGACAAAACTAAAGCTTTGCTTTGCGTCGCGCTTTGCGTCGCGCTTTGCGTCGCGCTTTGCGTCGCGCTTTGCGTCGCGCTTTGCGTCGCGCTTTGCGTCGCGCTTTGCGTCGCGCTTTGCGTCGCGCTTTGCGTCGCGCTTTGCGTCGCGCTTAGCTTTGCGTCGCGCTTTGCTTTGCATCGCGCTTTGCTTTGCGTCGCGCTTCCATCCAGCAGTGAGCAACAATCACTGACAAAACTAAAGCTTTGCTTTGCTTTGCGCTTAGCTTTGCTTTGCGCTTAGCTTTGCTTTGCGCTTAGCTTTGCTTTGCGCTTAGCTTTGCTTTGCGCTTAGCTTTGCTTTGCGCTTTGCTTTGCGTCGCGCTTAGCTTTGCGTCGCGCTTTGCTTTGCGTCGCGCTTTGCTTTGCGTCGCGCTTAGCTTTGCGTCGCGCTTTGCTTTGCGTCGCGCTTTGCTTTGCGTCGCGCTTTGCTTTGCGTCGCGCTTCCATCCAGCAGTGAGCAACAATCACTGACAAAACTAAAGCTTTGCTTTGCGTCGCGCTTTGCTTTGCGTCGCGCTTTGCTTTGCGTCGCGCTTTGCTTTGCGTCGCGCTTAGCTTTGCGTCGCGCTTTGCTTTGCGTCGCGCTTTGCTTTGCGTCGCGCTTTGCTTTGCGTCGCGCTTCCATCCAGCAGTGAGCAACAATCACTGACAAAACTAAAGCTTTGCTTTGCGTCGCGCTTTGCTTTGCGTCGCGCTTTGCTTTGCGTCGCGCTTTGCTTTGCGTCGCGCTTTGCTTTGCGTCGCGCTTTGCTTTGCGTCGCGCTTAGCTTTGCGTCGCGCTTTGCTTTGCGTCGCGCTTTGCTTTGCGTCGCGCTTTGCTTTGCGTCGCGCTTTGCTTTGCGTCGCGCTTTGCTTTGCGTCGCGCTTTGCTTTGCGTCGCGCTTTGCTTTGCGTCGCGCTTCCATCCAGCAGTGAGCAACAATCACTGACAAAACTAAAGCTTTGCTTTGCGTCGCGCTTTGCTTTGCGTCGCGCTTTGCTTTGCGTCGCGCTTTGCTTTGCGTCGCGCTTTGCTTTGCGTCGCGCTTTGCTTTGCGTCGCGCTTCCATCCAGCAGTGAGCAACAATCACTGACAACAACCAGCACACCACCACAAAAGGACAAGAAAACACTAATGTGGCTTCAGGTGGTGCCAGCGACAGCGTTAGTGAGCAAACAAACAGGGGCTAGATAGTTGGCTGTAGCGTTTCAGGCCCTCGGGTGAAGACTGCAGTCGGCATCAGCTGTATATTCTTTATGTAGAGGGAGAGTTTGGATTTTGGAATCAAATCTAAACCAAATTTCTTTCTTCTAGCTAAAGATACTGAAGACTAGTGCGCCTGCTAGTTCATTCAGACTCATCTGAGAAGTTGCTGATGGTTATTTTAAACTGGTCCGCTAACGTTGGCCCTGTTTGTGCAGAGTAGCTAAATAAGAGCTAGCTGGCTAAAAATATCCTTACTTGAGAACATTATTGTTATCGAAGTCACAAGTATTTCATCAAATAAAACTGAATTCAGAATTATGTTGATTAGAATCTGACTGCTGATGTTGCTCGACGTCTGCTGGAGACCCAAACGTGACAATAAATAGCAAACACACTGACCATGAGAAATGATGCTGACACTGGGTCTTCTGCGCAGATCTAAACAAACACAAAGCAACAGCAGAGCTTCCAGTTTTCATCTTTGTCAGGGTTAAACATCCAAATCAAATGTTTTTCAGGCTGAAGTTTTGTTCTTTTCTGATGATGATTGGTGCAGAGCACGCTCATGTCACCAGAAGCAGCCAAGTGCTGTTCGGCTTGAGCCATACGTCTTTGGCAGAGTAGCATGTGAGTTTACACACCACACCCAAAAGGTCTCGTCATGTCTCCAAAAAGAGTGGATTGTAAAAGCCGGTTGGTTAGACTGGCATTGTCAGAATGTCAGGATATTTGGGATTTGGTTTTCTTCTCTATAAAAGTGCAAATAAAGTCCTTGCTTGTTTAGATGGTTCACGTTAGAGGAGAGACTCCCGTTCTCACAGAAATGCATTGAAGTAAAAGCTGCATGAAAAGTATAGAAAAATGGGTTTTTAAAAAAATGTGAATTTAACAGAAATAACTGACCTCGAATCACAACGTACGCTTAACTCAAATCAGAGCAGTAAAAAGAAGTTTGACTTTAAACTCAGCCACAAATGTGTCTGATATTTTCATCTGAGGGGAAAAAAGTTGACTGTAAATTCATTAATTAAGGAGTTAACTTGCAGTGTGAAGGATTAAACGCTGTGTTCACTGATAACATGAAAGTGCAACTGTTTGTGCACTGCTACCCTGATCAGTTTGTCTATGATTGTGACTTGGATAAAGATCGGAGGGCATTTTATGAGTAATTGATGCAGAAATCCCGCGAAGTGTAGTGGCTTCACAAAATGTTTCTTCTCCTTTTTTCCTTCAAATGCACGTTTTGTTCAGAATTTCCAGATAACAGCTGAGCGATAAGCATCTTATCGCTTTCCTCTTTCTGTCCCCTCTCGTGTCTCGATCCTCTTAGCCCCGGACTCAGAGTTGAGTCCTCGTCTGCTGTCTCTAAAAAACCTCCTTGGTTATGACTTGATCTTCAAGCATCCATGACTTTCTTTTGCTCATCCTGCTCACCATGTAATGTGTTCATAACTCCAAAAGTGGAGAAAAATTGTTAGTGTAAAACTATAAAACCTTTTACTATCATCCACTTCTCTGTTTCAGCTATTTGATAGGAGAGGAGGGATACTGCCTCACCTCCATGCAGAGTGCTTTGGCCTATGTTGAGTCTCTGCACGCCGGCGTAGCTCAGCTTCCTGCGGGAAAGCTTATATGAAACAGGTAAGGGGATATCCATACTTCACATGGATGCTTTGAAGATGAGCTTTTCTGTAAAGGTTATTGTGACATTCGTGTTATTGCACAGTAGGGCTGCCACGATTAGTCGACTAGTCACGATTACGTCGACTATCAAAATCGTCGACGACTGATTTAATAGTCGACGCGTCGTTTGAAGCTTTGTAAGATCACAAAAGACGCAGGAATAAGTAGTAGGATTTAAGAGTGTAATAACGGACTGAAACAGAAGATGGCAGCACTGCATGTACAAGGATGCCAGCTGCCGTTAAACCCCGAAGAAGAAGAAGCTGTGTCCCAGAATTCATAGCGCAGCCCAGCTCAGTTTCCAACAATGGCAGCAGCTAGTTAGTTTTAATATTACTCTTATTATTCTTTCTGGGTCACAAAATAAACGTTTAACATATTTTCAGGCGAGAATGTAGCTGTGTAAACCTCAAATATCTGCTCAGTTTATCAAGACACCACATATTTTCAAAAGCGCTCCGACGTTTTCGGAGATGTCTGTTACCCACTAGCTTGATAGCTAGCCGGGGGCTAGGCTAACTAGAGCCGTGAGAGCACCGGACTCCGGCAAATCGTTTTCAAACCCACCGCCGTCTTTCGATACTCAGGTTCAACATGATATATAAGTCACTTAGATAACTTAAAAATGTTATTGTTTGGCTTTTTTCAGTATTTTATTTGTTCCTGAGTAAATCGGTTTGGCTGAGATTAAAGTTATAGTTTTTACACAGCTGAATAAACGTCAAGCAGACAGCTGATTATCAGAAGTGTGAGATGCTCGAGAATTTACTCCGGTGTCCTGTTATATTTTAGATAGCAAGGAGTTTATTAAACTTCACCGAAACAATCTGCATTAAAATGTAATAAACTATCATCTTGTCTTTATTTTTAGTTAGCACATACCTTAAACACTTAAAGCTATAAGCTAATGATAGTTATATAAGAGCAGATGCTGCTGGTGCAATGAACTGTACATTTTACGTCCAATGGATGATGATCTGATTAGTCGACTAATCGCAAAAATAATCGGTGACTAGTCGACTATCAAAATAATCGTTTGTGGCAGTCCTATTGCACAGTGACTTAAATGTCCTGCAGAGTGTAAGCTTTTCATTACCGTCTACCTGAGGGATGCATCAATGAGATTAATGGGTCAGTGAGGTAACCTGTGGACACAACCTGGTCAGCTGCAAGTAAAACATCAGAGCCTGACGTGCTTCTGACTGTCAGACGTGTTTGGGCTCGTCTCATTGTTGTGTGCATTAGGGAACATAAACACATAGTGTTGCTATAGCAACTTATTAAAATCATGTAAAGATTTCTCCTGGTGTTATCACAGATGTACTGTTGAGCCATGCCTGACTGGCCAAGTGAAGCCCAGCTGTAAAGTTACAGCAGTGCAAAGTGTCACTGGAATTTGCCTTCATTCAGATGGTGATGCTAAAAAAGTTCACTGACACTGAATCTGACACTTCTGCAGTGGCAGCTACAAGAATACAGATTAAAACACACAGTCTGGTGCAGAGTCGGTGCTGAACATACTGAGTAACCTTTAATGTTGAACTGCATGCAGTTTATTTGCCGCTGTCACTGTAAAATAAATATATTTGCCCCCTTTTATGTGAGTGCACGCAGAGCCTGAACCTGGGTTAACAAAAAGTTAATAACCACATGATACCTGTGACCTCTGACCGGTGTTTAGAGTTTGAAAAACAACTGGTTTCTCTGATTAGTTTAATCACAAAGTTGAACTCAAATGCAACCTTGGATAGCCAAGTTACAGCTAACTGCCTCCAGCTTGCATAGCTCGTACTGCAGGAAGTTGTCAGCCTGGCAAATTTACAAGGCTGATCAAACTTGTGAGTTTGGATGAATTAGCTCAAGTTATCCAGTCGTGACAGAAGTTTTCTGCTTTAGCTAGCACTTCATCTGCATTAGAATCCATGCAAACACTGAAAGAAGAAAAGTGGATTTATGGAGTGCCATGTCTGTGTCTATCATGGCTCATCCTCAGCGTCGTGGCTTTACCAGGGAGTCAGCCTTTACTGCTAGCCCCTCTGCAGCCCTCGCGTCCCAAAACTGAGTAAAACCTGAGTCTGTAGCAGGAGGCCCTGCAACCACTCGGATGAATAAATTGACTCCAGTCTGTTTATTTTTTGTTTTTCTTCAACCAAATCTCCTTTGTGCCGTTTGTCTCCTGCTTGCCGTGTGCTCTCAGGAACTGCGTGTCAGCCACCAGCAAAAGTCTGGTTTGTAAACAGTTTTTAAAAATCATACACAAACATTAGAGAAGTCTGTTCTGACACAATTCAGTGCTGTTGGTCATGGAAAAAGGAGAACGCCGCCAATTTCACAGCAAAAAGCTGCAGCACGACCCGTCTGAGTTGACTGACCGATGGATACTACTTGTTGTGTTTTGAGTAGGGCTGCCACAAACGGTTATTTTGATAGTCGACTAGTCACCGATTAGTTTTGCGATTAGTCGACTAATCAGATCATCATCCATTGGACGTAAAACGTACAGCTTATTGCACCAGCAGCATCTGCTCTTATATAACTGTCATTAGCTTACAGCTTTAAGTGTTTAAGGTATGTGCTAACCAGTGTGGGGTAAGTTACTTTAAAATAGTAACTTAGTTACATTACTAGTTACTTCTATCAAAAGTAACTCAGTTACTTCAAGTTACTTTCAAAGTAACTAGTTACTAGGGAAAGTAACTTTGGTTTTACTCAGAATTCTCTTGTTAATGTGTTGCTTCCATAACTTTGCCAGTCTTCTAGCTTGCTTACTTGCCAAAGTGCACTGTGCCACCTACCAATAGAAAGGAAAAGATAATGTGCATATTTCCACGAGAGAAATCCCATGCCTGGACCGTCATTGACTGCCGCCATGATTCTAGCCTACGTCACAGCGTCATGTGCGCCTTTTACATCCAACACAAAAACTGCAGTCGTGGTGCTTTGATTGTACTCAGAACTCTGAAATTCTGCCTTCTGAATAGGAAGATGTAGGTAACACCAGACTGCAGATGAGCTGCATACAGGGCTGGACGGGGACAAAAAAATCGGCCCGGGCGTTTTGACTAGAGACCGGCCGCCATTATAGGAAAAATCATAAAGCCTTTGAATGAAAACAAACGCTGTTGTGACAGTGATGTTCACTGTTTTGATGGTATATATGCATCAATCTATCAATCGTTTGTTGTAAGATTCAGATAATTATTTTTTAAAAGCTAGACATTTTAAATGAGAATAAGAAAGAAAAGTATTTCTTTGTGCCCCCCTCTCCCTGTTAATGCCCTACCTGCCCCCCTGGCAAAACTTTGCATCTTCAGGTGCGGATCGCACCTGCACAGTTACCAGCTGTCAGCTACTTAGAAAAGGATCCTGGGGTTATCTGTCTCTCAGAAACAGTTCATAACTTCCCTTCAACTCATTCATGTCACCTAAAAGGTAAACCTGTTTCTCCATCACCTGTTCAGCTCTGATGATTCAGTAAGGACGTCTCCTGGTTTCATCTTCATGTTTCCCTCTCACCAGATAACCAAACCATCATGACCAGCAGCTTTACAGCTGTGGCTCCAGCAAACATCAGCTGATACTAGAAATTAATATTAAATAAATTCTAACAACAGCTGATCAAGCTTAAACGTGCTGCTGTTGTTTAACGCGATATCGGCTGGTTTCCGGTTTCTGGCGCAAAGTGGGCGATAAACAAACAAGAGAGCCGATCAGCTGATCATTGATCAGTTTTCATGATTGAAGTAGAAACAGGAGAGGGAGGGGGAGAATGAAAGAAGAAGAGGCAGCTGTGCAGCAAAGACACAGAATAACTCCAGCTTTGTGTCTTTTTCATTGTAGCTGAATTACGGGACAAACTGTTCCTTTTCACCTCAATAAGAAACGCGTAATATTTTCTCTGAATACCAGACGGGATGGTTGGCAACTCTAATAACTTAACAAAATAAAGTTCAACATCATTAACTTCATAGCACCCACCCAGCTGTATAGAAACTCCGTCATGCTAGCTAGTACGCAGTACGGAAAAAGTCAGAATAACGAAAATAAACTCCACCTAAACTTGGTTTATATCTGACCCAGAGACTGCAGGTCATAACTTCTTACCTGAAGTTCAGTTCACACTTGGACCGGCGGCCGCCTCGGGTCTCTTTTCCTTCTGCGTCCCCTTTCTCTCATCCACCTGCTGCCTCCACCACTTGCTAATGTTACAGAATCTGTGGAAGCTCCGCGATAGCCACCACACGAAGTAACGAGTAACGACCCTATCTAAATCCCAGTAACGACTAACGCGTTCCTGATTTTGGCATAATAACTAGTTACCGTGCTCGTTACCACAATAATAACGTAGTTACTGTAACGCGTTACTTAATAACGCGTTAGTCCCAACACTGGTGCTAACTAAAAATAAAGACAAGATGATAGTTTATTAAATTTTAATGAAAGTTGCAGATTGTTTCGGTGAAGTTTAATAAACTCCTTGCTATCTAAAATATAACAGGACACCGGAGTAAATTCTCGAGCATCTCACACTTCTGATAATCAGCTGTCTGCTTGACGTTTATTCTAGGGGTGCAACGATACACAAAATTCACGGTTCGGTTCGATACTTTGGTGTCACGGTTCGATATTTTTTCGATACAAAAAAATGTTCATGCCTTTTTATTAATTTGTCATTTATTAAATTTTCACGGCACATTCTGCACCAAATCTCTGTGCGTTCATCATTTGTTTGAAGCCAGCTCACCTCCTGCAACCACTTTTCCGAGAATACGCGCTTCTTTTGTGGTTCGGACTCCTTCTGACATTTCTTTGGAGGTGGAGGAACATCACAGTAACTGCTTAAAGGAGCTTCTTCGACATCTTTAAGAGTTCTAAACAAATGTCTGTCCTCCTCCTGAAAATCTTATGTACGCAAACACGAGTTGCAACTTCTTATCTTGTGCGCGTTTTTATTTTGACAGCGAATGCGCACCTGCGGACCACTTATGTGCAGCCCTGGTTATTTAGCTCGTCCTATTGCAGCCACA
This sequence comes from Neolamprologus multifasciatus, assembly GCF_963576455.1. Classification (NCBI taxonomy): domain Eukaryota; kingdom Metazoa; phylum Chordata; class Actinopteri; order Cichliformes; family Cichlidae; genus Neolamprologus; species Neolamprologus multifasciatus. Next base: position 2,655,950 of record NC_140445.1, on the reverse strand, counting down.
GAAATTCGTTTGTCCATGAAACCATAAAGCTGCACTTTCTTTTTGCCTTATAGTCTGATTTGTCATAACTTTTCCGTTTTGTCACTTCTTCACCCTGACCTGTCTTATTTGGCTCAGCAGAACTAAAATATATATCCTGCTGCTTTTACACAGACACTCACATAACGCTCAGCGATTCTCTGCGCGATCAACCTCTCACATGTTTAAGCTGCGGGAGATTTCACTTGTCATGTTTGCATAGTAAGCTAACGATTGATAAGACGATGTCAGAGGAATTGGTGCAAATTATCATCACTCACCAATCAGTACTGTCGCTCTCTATACACAGTTCACGCGATTGCAAAGTGAAAGCAAAAAACAAGCGCAAATTCAAACGCGATTTCAGTATGTCACATATTGACAGTGGCCGATGCCAATGACATAATTACCCAGCTACATTTCCGAAAGAATGCAAAAGCATTGACATATATTTTTCCTTCCTACGATAGGCCGACGGGCAGGGCAGAGATAGATTTTGGTAGCCCGACTGGAAAAAAGCCCCAGGACGTCGGGCTAGCGATTTTGCGAGCCCTGTATCTGATTGAGGAATCACTCATCTTTGGAAAAGAGAGTTTATTATGGAGAAATGTCTCTTTCCAAAATAAAAGCTATACTATACGCTTCTTCTGGGCTATATTCTCAGCAGCATATTAAACATATCAGGTCCCCATAAGGAGAATCATGTGCTAACGGCTGTCTAAATGACTCGGCTAAAGTTTGTAGCATGCTGCTTGTTTTTGTCTGCATCCACTTGTCTTTGCACAAGGATGATGTCAGAGTAAATGTGCAGTCATATTGGTTGTGTTCCCACTAGTGCTGTCAGCGTTAATCTGAAATGACGTTAACGTCACAACACGGAAAATCTCCGTTAACGAGCTACCGCGGATCGCCTCATGAGTGGGGCTGGAAGACATTAACGAGCTAACTGCGCTAACACACTAGTTCCCACCAATTGAGCATTGCTGGCACAGCCAACATACTGTTTTACTTTTGTCCATGACGCGCTTACCTTCAGGGTCATACGTCACATGAAAACCAAAATAGTTCCAAACGCCAGATCTGAATGAGGGTGGGGGAGGTTCAATTTGCCATGTTGCAACTAGCCTAGCTTCTGTCTCGCTAGCTTGCCCTGCGCTCAGTGAATCTGTGTTCGACTACTCCGCCTAGGCTGCACTGTCGAGCGCAGATCCACTGAGCGCTCAACACAGACAGCATCGTCAGAAGGAAAGTTGATAAAATAAATTAAAAATGTTGTATTGTTCGATACATATGCATACCGAACCGAAAGCACTGTATCGAACGGTTCGATATCGATACAAGTATTGTTGCACCCCTAGTTTATTCAGCTGTGTAAAAACTATAACTTTAATCTCAGCCAAACCGATTTACTCAGGAACAAATAAAATACTGAAAAAAGCCAAACAATAACATTTTTAAGTTGTCTAAGTGACTTATATATCATGTTTAACCTGAGTTAAACAGCTGGCATCCTTGTACATGCAGTGCTGCCATCTTCTGTTTCAGTCCGTTATTACACTCTTAAATCCTACTACTTATTCCTGCGTCTTTTGGGATCTTACAAAGCTTCAAACGACGCGTCGACTATTAAATCAGTCGTCGACGATTTTGATAGTCGACATAATCGTGACTAATCGACTAATCGTGGCAGCCCTAGTTTTGAGCTGCTGTTAAACGAGCGGACACATTTCCAGTTTTGGCATCATTCTGAAAAGCTCATCTGGAGGAAGGTTTGAAGTGTGGATGCAGTTGTGAAAAGAGGTTGTTGTTGAGATGGCGCGATAGCCGGAGTGAAGTAGACTGAGACTGATGCATTACACCGAGGGATGAGAGTGTCACTGGATGGCCTGTCTGGCACCCAAGGTGCTGCTCTGCAGGATGGGGCGTGATGACACTGCACGTTACAAAATGTGACATTTCTCAACTGGAATCTCCCAAAACTCCCAGTGACACAATGATTCCACTACAGCCAAGTATTGAACTCTGCGGACTGCTGTGCTGCACAGAGCTGTCAGCAACAGCAATCAGCTTTGTGCCGGAGAAGCAGATTTAGGTTGAATGTCTGCTTATACAGTGGGGCAAAAACGTATTTAGTCAGCCACCGATTGTGCAAGTTCCCCCACTTAAAATGATGACAGAGGTCAGTAATTTGCACCAGAGGTACACTTCAACTGTGAGAGACAGAATGTGAAAAAAAAATCCATGAATTCACATGGTAGGATTTGTAAAGAATTTATTCGTAAATCAGGGTGGAAAATAAGTATTTGGTCAATAACAAAAATACAACTCAATACTTTGTAACATAACCTTTGTTGGCAATAACAGAGGTCAAACGTTTACTATAGGTCTTTACCAGGTTTGCACACACAGTAGCTGGTATTTTGGCCCATTCCTCCATGCAGATCTTCTCAAGAGCAGTGATGTTTTGGGGCTGTCGCTGAGCAACACGGACTTTCAACTCCCGCCACAGATTTTCTATGGGGTTGAGGTCTGGAGACTGGCTAGGCCACTCCAGGACTTTCAAATGCTTCTTACGGAGCCACTCCTTTGTTGCCCGGGCGGTGTGTTTTGGATCATTGTCATGTTGGAAGACCCAGCCTCGTTTCATCTTCAAAGTTCTCACTGATGGAAGGAGGTTTTGGCTCAAAATCTCACGATACTTGGCCCCATTCATTCTGTCCTTAACACGGATCAGTCGTCCTGTCCCCTTGGCAGAAAAACAGCCCCATAGCATGATGTTTCCACCCCCATGCTTCACAGTAGGTATGGTGTTCTTGGGATGCAACTCAGTATTCTTCTTCCTCCAAACACGACGAGTTGAGTTTATACCAAAAAGTTCTACTTTGGTTTCATCTGACCACATGACATTCTCCCAATCCTCTGCTGTATCATCCATGTGCTCTCTGGCAAACTTCAGACGGGCCTGGACATGCACTGGCTTCAGCAGCGGAACACGTCTGGCACTGCGGGATTTGATTCCCTGCCGTTGTAGTGTGTTACTGATGGTGACCTTTGTTACTTTGGTCCCAGCTCTCTGCAGGTCATTCACCAGGTCCCCCCGTGTGGTTCTGGGATCTTTGCTCACCGTTCTCATGATCATTTTGACCCCACGGGATGAGATCTTGCGTGGCGCCCCAGATCGAGGGAGATTATCAGTGGTCTTGTATGTCTTCCATTTTCTGATGATTGCTCCCACAGTTGATTTTTTCACACCAAGCTGCTTGCCTATTGTAGATTCACTCTTCCCAGTCTGGTGCAGGTCTACAATTCTTTTCCTGGTGTCCTTCGAAAGCTCTTTGGTCTTGGCCATGGCGGAGTTTGGAGTCTGACTGGTTGAGGCTGTGGACAGGTGTCTTTTATACAGATGATGAGGTCAAACAGGTGCCATTCATACAGGTAACGAGTGGGGGACAGAAAAGCTTCTTACAGAAGACGTTACAGGTCTGTGAGAGCCAGGGATTTTCCTTGTTTGAGGTGACCAAATACTTATTTTCCACCCTGATTTACGAATAAATTCTTTACAAATCCTACCATGTGTATTCATGGATTTTTTTTTCACATTCTGTCTCTCACAGTTGAAGTGTACCTCTGGTGCAAATTACTGACCTCTGTCATCATTTTAAGTGGGGGAACTTGCACAATCGGTGGCTGACTAAATACTTTTTTGCCCCACTGTATATGAGGTGTAGATGCTTTTCCGTGGCTTTGGCTTTAAAGATGATCAAAGTTCAGATTGGTTTGAATGCTTGTTTTTAATAATGTACCATAGAAATCCCAGACCGCCTATGAAGTAAGAAACAGTCATCAAACACGAGTCGACGTGCGTTACGTCTGACTGTCAGCAGTTATTCTTACTGCACGTTTAATCCTAGTCACTGAAAGTTACCAACACTGACAGTGGAGCAGAGACACGACCACGAAGCACACTTACAAGTCATCAATCTGCAGCAAAATGCTGAAAAGTGCAAAACATCAAGTGCAGGTCAGAGGAAACTGGAGGACTTATCGTTAATGTGCAGCGAGGTCGCCTAACAAATGACAATGTTGGCTTACCAAAAAGCAGCTGTTTGACACATTACTGTAGCTGGGCATGCCACGATGTGTTAGTGGGAACCAGTACGTTCATACCTAATAGTTTGATTATGACTGTTTTAAAAAAATTGTTAAATACTTGCTTAATTTGCTCACACGGCAACGGCAGATGGTTGATTTAAAATGGTAACGTCATGTTTTTGACCCGGACTGAAATGTTAGCGTGGCTGCAGAGTAGCTTACTCATGTTACTGCAACATTACAAACATTTTATCCTGTGTAGCAAATAGGGCTGTTTGATATAACGATATATATCGGATGACGATATAAAAACATCTATCGTTTCATTTTACGCTATCGTTTGTTTCGTGATGTCGCAAAATATTTTTTTCATTGTTTTGATGGTCGCTGTAGTGGTTATATTAATTTATTAAAGTTCTCTCTTTCTCTTATGTTTAATATAACCACACTACGGACGGACAAGCGCCTGTTTTTATGTGTTGTCGTTAGCAACAACGACGGTAACAGCATCGCGTGTCCGCTTGTTTATGTTCCACATAAACCTTTCACAATAAAGCTCAAGATCCTGTTGAGACTTTTCAAAATAAACTGAATCACGTGAAAGAGCAGATTATTTACGGATGAGAAGTAAAAAAAAGAGACGCCAGGTGCTAAAAAATCAACCTTAGACTCAAACGTTAGAACAGGCTGTTCCCCGCAGCACGCCGTGTAATAAATACTCACAAAGAAAACGGCGCCGTTACAACTTATGTCTAAAAATGTATCGTTTCATGCATCGGTTAAAACACTCGACTCCAGCTACACGACGCGCAGCTGGAAACACTTCACGCAAGTTGAGATTCACAGAATTTACAGAAAATGTTACATTTTTGTGATTTTATATCGTTATGGGACGATAGATGTCTTATATCGGGATATTTCACACGGCAGCCGTCTCAAAAAACAGTAACGTGTATTTCAAAATAACAATGCAGAGTTCCTTCATCCCAGAGTCTTACTGCTCTAATCGACCAATCACTGCAGAGCTTCAAGTCGCAATCTTCCTGCATTTGCAGGCATCACCCAAGAGCAGCTGTACCACCTGATTGTTTCCACCAAGGTGGTAAAAACATCAGCAACACAAATGGGTCAAAGAAACTTCCATAACAAATAACCTTTTGATATATTTGTGAATACTGTGCACGTAGTTCTACCCGCAGCTAATATGCAGACCAGGTCCTTGGTTAGGCTGAATAACCAATCAGTACCAATATGAGATCAAACAGTTGGAAACAGCAGCAAAATGTCTGAAGATGTAAGCATCAAATGAACACTTTGTTCCAGATCTGTGGACTTCAACAGACGACCGAACCAACCGCTTTTACATTGTGATGACTTGCAGTCTGCATTGACAGCTCCCCTTGTGGTTACACCTTTACGCCTGAGTTATCTGACTGAATTGGGAGCAGAGCCATTCACACATCTAAACGTCAACTTAAAATAAAAGACTGCTTGTAGTTACTTGCAGTACTTTTTCCCCTTCAGCCATAAAAGGCCGATGGGGTATTGTAGTCGCTCCTTTTCTGGATTATCGAGGATGCGTAACGACGTGATGGCTCTACTTGTTGCCGCTGTGTGCTCTGAGGCGCTCAGAGTAATGAAGAGTCCTTTTGGCCTTTCCTCACCTGGTTGTTTCCAGTCACTGTGTTTGGAGCTGATGAAAGCAACAAAACAAGTTTAGTTTATTAGCTCATCAGTGTGAAAGATGAATCTCAGTGTTCATCAGGAGACGTCTGCTGGTCCTCCAGTGACCCGTTTAATTTGAGGTTTCATGTTAGGCGCACGCTTAACTACTAGTTTATGTTTCCTTGTGTTTTTTAATGTGTATATTTAAGCTTTGTAGTTTTGTTTTTTGGACATGACAATTAGAGACGTTATAAAAGAGTATTTTAATCTAACCCTACCCTGAAAGTACTCACCGCTGACCTGGTTGGTGTTCAGAGGGTGCATTATGAATTTTTGTAATACCCACCACCACCCAAACCCCCTGCAAGATGGGATACTTGTTTCCTTTATCCTCTTCAATAAGATCAGGGAGGATACAGAAATGGCCTCATGCAGTGTAGATATTATATTTTCAAATGTATTGCCAGTAAAATCTTTCCCCGCTGTGTGTTGTAGGCTGCTGCACATCCTTCCGTTCACCCCGTGGCCCCTGCTGCAGTACATAAAGGCTCCAGCTGAACCTGCATATGCATATTTTCTTGCACACATACAGACGTACGTTACATTTAACCAACCAGAGGGACTAAACTGGTGCCGGTGAGCCTTTTTGACCCCACCAGCGCCTGCTTTGGGACCTGTGTTGTGTTTTCAGACTGGTTGATGTTGGACTTATCCAAGGATTGCTGTGTTTGCTGTCCAGACTTCTTCGCACACGCCTTTCTCTGCAGAAAGGATTGAACTGCTACTTCTCTCCATCTCAAATGTTTTTGACCTTTTCGTGTCCGCGACCTGAGCGCGGCACGATGACCGCTTCCCTGCAGGGGCCGACAGGCTCCTCCAACTATGTCTGAGGCAAATATTCATGTGTTAACATGTTACTGAGAATAATTAGCGTGGGCTTCGATGAAAGAAAAGAGTTGCTAATGCTGATTTCCACCTTTATTGGCACCAGTTGGACTAATTGTTGCTCTATTTCAAGTATGTAGTTATTAAAATGCAGTTTAATGAGAGCAGTTGCTGTTTGTAGCTCACATTCCAGTTATGCATGAATGACTTTAACTTCAGATTTCCCAAACTCATCGACTTGCACGTCCCCAGCACAGCTGCACGTTGGTGTTTCGGCTTCCTCTGCTTCCAGAGGGGAGGGGCTGAGCATTTATCCACAGGAGGCTTGGAGTGAAGTGATGTTTACATACAGTAAGACGAATAAAACTGTCGCATCGGCATCAAAGAAAAGCCGTGTGAATGTGGCTTTAATGAGGAAAAGGGATAATGTGTCGAAACTTAATCACCTGATTCAGGAAACGATTAAAATGTGAAGGAGTTTGATTTTAAAAGCACTTCTGAAGTTTGCAGTGTGGGGTGTGATTTGGAAAGTCTGTTGTAGAGAAACTCTTTTTAAAGAAATGATGCACATTTATAATTTTTGAATGCTTGTGTGTGTTTTTGAGGCATTCAGAGGTGAGGTTGTGTTGGATGTTCAGACGGACTCGGAGGAGGAGGAGCGCTGCAGTGTTTAGGTTGGGTTTTACTAGCTGCAGGCACTCGGGTTGCTTTTCTCCTCATGTGGATGTTTTCCTGGACACCAGGTCACAGGGACTGCACACTCACATTATCCAGGTTATTTTGTATCTTCATAGAGTTTTAAACCTTATTTTGACTCCTTCCTCCCTTCACAGCTACACATATTGAATATTTGTCTTTTCTCTGGAAGCTGAGTCTTCAGTGCTGGGACGAGAATCAGTTGGGTCCACTTTCTTTTCTTCTTTAGATTAATTTCCTGCAGATTTGGTGGAAACCAGTAGCTCTTTAAATCCCAGAAATCCTCAGTGCAGGTCAACGTGAGCTACACTTCAGAATCATTTACACTTCAGTTTACTGGTTGTATCTTTTTTTTCCTTTTTTGTATCCTCCCAAAACATGTGACATTTTTTGGGGGAGAATTTACTACTGCCTACAATTTCTGACAATTACATAAAGACTCGCCTCTGTAACGTTTACATAATTAATAAAAATGTCAGAATGTGTTTTGTAAAGACGACTAAGGCGTCGATTTAATGTAAATGATTTATTGTCCACTGGGTCACGGTTTTATTGAACTGCTGTACTGTGAAACTTTAGAAATGATGAATGTGTTGGACAAATTAGACAATAAAGAGAAGAAATGTTGATTTGTTTTGTTTCCTTTTCTTTTTTGTCCCTGTAGAGGGAAAAATTAATTTCAACTGAAATGGTCAAAATGCGTTTGATGACTTTGAGCCTGGCAATGATGTCATCTTTTATCTTAAGTGTGCCGGACGAGTGAACCTTCCCTTTCTGTCAGTGTAAAGATGTTTGACTGTATTAATACAACATGTTGAAATTGTTGAAGTAAAATTTCAAAAGCTCCAAAATGTATAAAATTTCAGGAGAAGCTGTAAAACTTGCAGTTCCTCTGATGACCACCGGGAGCAAGTCAGTTTCACATGTTCAAGTATCCAAGTTTACAACATTAATAAGTACGTTTGCAGCCTGATAGAAAATAACCTCTCTGGAGTTCACGCGTCTGTACAAACTCTAAGGATTCTTTTTTAATTCACTCATTTAGAAGCCTTACTGGCGCGTCGTCTTAAGCAGGTGTCTGCTCGGCCTCACCAAACAGCTTCTTTACCACATTTATGCTGTTTTTGCTTCTATATCACTAATGTAGCTGTGTGCTACAGACTATCCACAATGTTCGTGCTACGTTTCAGTTTCAATGGCTTAAATTCCAGTAATTCTGGACATTTTCTTTTTTTTCGGTCTGGCAACTTTTTTGTAATCAGAACATTTTTTCCAAGACGAGCCCGATAAATTCTCTATAGGCTCCTCTTGCTACAGTTGGCTGAGAAATTTGTTTAACTGGTTAAATATTAACTCAAAAATAATTACAGGAATTTTTCTTTCTTTTTTTTAAGTACAGCAACAAATTAAACTTCTGGGATATTAATCTGGTCAGTTAAGGGGCTTAATCAGTTTCAGCTGCTTCAAAGTTAATGAAGATAACAATGACACAGCCCTGAAACATGGCTGGTTTTCCAGGCGGAGGACACTGATGTTTTTCACTAGTTTTTTGCAGTTGTATAAGGCCAGTGCCACTGCAGTTAGCATGAGGTGTAGGTAGGTATCAGGATGAAAAATACTTGGAGCTATTTTCGGGCCGTGCACTGGGTCCTGGCTGAGGCCCAACAATGCCCGGCCTCACAGGAGAGAGTATGCAGGCAGTTTGTGGAGCGTGAAGGAATTAAAACCGTTGACTGGCCCCCACTCTCCTTGTCCTTAATCCAATAAAACACCTCTGAGACCTTATCAGTCAGTCCAACACTGTCAGGTTGCACCTCAGCTCAGTGATGCCCTGGTCCACACCTGAGACGTGATCCCCCAGGATACCATACGTCTCCTTACTAGGAGCCACACCCTGGCATGCAAGCATGTCAGCGCTATTTTGAGCTGCTGCAATTGCATGTTGGCAAAATGGACTAAACTACCTACCACATGTTTTTTTTACTTTGAATTCTGGGCCCTCTGTAGGTTGATCATTTTCATTTCCATCAGATGATGTGCCATCTGCTCATCCCTAACACATTATCGAGTCCATATCAGTAAAGAGGGCCAGCATGGTTTATTTTTTCATCTCCTAAAATGTTCCTTTAACTTCTTTAAGCAGTGTTCAAGAGTTCAAAGTGTAGCTGAAAGATCAGCGTGTTTTCATACATCTGGTCTATTGATTATCGTGCAGGAGAGTTTCCTGCTTTTGCAATTTAAAAAAGAAGCCATATGGAGGTCGGTAACCTCTAATTAGTGATCCGTGAATCAGGGATACATCCTGGAAGATGTCTGGTCTTTATTAACCGAGGGAAACAAAACTCACCCAACCGGAGTTGACGTGTTTTTAAGTCGCTCGGTTGTTCGGGCGTCTGTGTGAGGATGAACCCTGGATCGAGCAGGAGGATGTGATGGGCACATGGCTGAATAACAGCAGAAGCCTGTAAACTCGAGGAAAAAACAACATGCCACTCCGAATCAGTCAGAGGCCGCTGCAGCACCCAGCATGCCCTCCATCCTCGCTCCGTGTTTTTTTTTGTCCCGTTTCCAGTTCATTTACAGGGTCGACCCAGGACAAGTGGCTCATCACTGACGCTGCTGCGTGAACCGGAGCGCATGCACTCGCTTTAACAGTTTTCTCTCTCGCCGGTGTTCTGCTGTTTTCTCACTGAAGGTGTGGAGAACATTAAGATCAGAGCAGCAGTGTTACACACGTCTGAAGAAGTTTAAACCTTTTGGGATTTTGTTCCCATGAAGAGCAAACAAACACGACTGATGTGCGTCAGCATGAATGTAGCTGAAACTAAAAGGCTAAAAAGGGAGACGTTAGTGCTTTTCCTTTTTCTGCACCCTTCCCTGGTTAACTAACATTGTTGGTGGTGGAATAACTAAAGTATGTGTGAGAGAAAACAAAGTGAAATTATTTATTTTAAAGTGTCCGGATTAAAGAAAGTAAAGTATAAACCAGGGTCGAATGTCAGAGGCTTTCAGAAAGGACCAAGAAAAGAGAGGACTGTGCATGTCGAGGGCTGGATGTTACGGGACTACTCTTCTTCTTTTAGCTGCTCACCTTCCTCTTCCTCAGCCTATCCCAGCTTCCTCGTCCATCACGCTCTGCACGGTCTCCTTCACCGCATCCATAAATCTTCTCTGAGGTCTTCCTCTTTTTGTCCTCCTCCCCTGGCAGCTCCATCTTCAACCACTGTCCCTCCTCTGCACATCTCAGCTTTGCCTCTCTAACTTTGTCTCCAAACTGCTCGGCCTGAGCCGTCCCTCTGATATTCTCATTTCTAATCTGCTCACTTCCGCTATAAAGAATAAAAAAATCAGGACATGAATCTGCAACTCAACAAGACAACAGGGGCAGCGAGCTCCTCGGCTCCTTGATGAAACAATTTGAAAAGAAATATAAATATGTTTTAAGAAGAGTTTTAAACGCAGAAAGAGAAGAGGCCTAACGTGCACGGGCAGATCGTTCCACAACTTTGGAGCAGCTACAGCAGAAGCACGGTCACCTCTAAATTTATACTTAGTTTTTGGTAATGTGCTCAGACTTGACGTGCTGCAGCATTTTGCACAACCTGCAGACGCCTAATGGACGCATCTCTAACCCCACAATACAGTATGTTACAATAATCCAGCCTAGATGTAACAACGGCATGGATTACTGTCTCAAAAAGCTGCTTTGATAAGATGAGCTTTATTTTGCTTATTGCCTCAAATGAAAAAAGCGAAATTTTACAACAGCTTTGGCCTGGCTTCAAGTTTATATTAGAGATGGACCGATCCGATATTACGTATCGGTATCGGTCCGATACTGACGTAAATTACTGGATCGGATATCGGAGAGAAATAAAAAATGTAATCCGATCCATTAAATATCAAAAAAGCACCTCACAAAACTTGCGACACGGCGTAACTCGGCTCATAACCGTAGCACCTCGGAGCAGTGTGGTCACGTGATAGAGCGGCTGTGCGTATTTGTAGCCTCACCAGTGTTGCCAACTTAGCAACTTTGTCGCTATATTTAGGGAGTTTTCAGACCCCCTAGCGACTTTTTTTCTAAAAAAAGACATGAAAGACATTACAAAAAACAATAATTGCTAAAAGAAATTTAATTTGTAGTTCTAAATAAACTCTAAATGCATTTTGGACGTTTTTTGCTCACTTTATGTCTCGTCCACGATGTTATTTCTCTCTCCAGCAGCGTAGGTTACAATTACATTAGCATGACCAATTTTGCAAATTAGGTGATGACGTCATTTAGCGACTTCTAGCGACTTTTAGGACAACCAATAGCGATTTTCCTTACTGAGGATTTGGCAACACTGAGCCTCACCAGCATTTCATCTCCGAGGAAGTTTTCCCAGAGAGAAGTAAAGCAAGTGTGTAAGTTCATCTCTGAATGTTTGTAAAGCGTTCCCACGTTAAGCTTAACAACCGATATATGGAGCGACTGCCTCTTCTTGCTGCTACTTCAATCATAAACTGATCAATGATCAGCTGATCGTCTCTCTTGTTTGTTTTTGGCCCACTTTGCACCAGAAAGAGGAAACCAGCGGCTGAACAACAGCAGCACGTTTAAGCTTGATCAGCTGTTGTTAGAATTTATTTAATATTATTTCTACACCAGGATCTTTTTCTGCAGCTGGTAACTGTGCAGGGGCGGAGCTAGCAAAGTTTAGCCAGGGGGGCCGATAGGGCATGAACAGGGAAAAGGGGGCACAAAGACATACTTTTCTTTCTTATTCTCATTTAAAATGTCGAGCTTTTAATAAATAATTATCTGAATCTTACAAAGTTTTAATCTGATGTAAAATGTATAGAAGTCCATTACTGTATATAGTAACTGTTAAGTCTAATATACCCTAGTAAGCTAGACTACTATACCCTATTAGTTAGGTTGCTTAATATTTCTGCTAAGTACTCTTTAAAATACCAGAATAGGGAGGATGGAGCAGGTTTAACTTTATTAGATTGATCAGTTTTGCTGAACTATGAAATATTTTGGCCGCAGTGTATTTTTTACATACAGGTTTAACAGAATAGCTTTAGTGTTGTTATTTATTTAAACTTGAGTATGAACTTATACAAAATGCAGCAAGATATTAAAAAACTGTTTTATTGATTAAAAACACTATATTGGATTCATATCGGTATCGGCAGATATCCAAATTTATGATATCGGTATCGGACATAAAAAAGTGGTATCGTGCATCTCTAATTTATATACGTTCAGATTTCACCATAAAAATCCCAAACTTGAACAGGAGCCACAAAACAAGAATCCCAAAACATAACCAGGTCCAGGGACCGTCGCACCTCGAGTCAAAGTGCGATGGTCCCGAAGCAAAAGATTTTCTCGTGTGAATGTTTTACTGAGTAAAAACCCGCTGTGATACAAATCTGGGTCTAAGTGACTCCACCAAACGCGGCTGCTGTCACGAGATGTTCTCAGTCTGTTGTCACGCTGTAAACCGCTTTAACAATCCACATTTTGAACCAATGAGTTCATAATGGAGATGGTTAATATGAAGCGCTGGCGTACAGCCGTGTTTACGAGCCGCGCTGCAGCGCCCGTCCTGCTGCTGTGGAGCACGCTCCGGTGGAGACAGCGCGACTCTGCTCCCCTCATCTCAAAGCTGGCCGTCGATACGACACGAGCCTCTGCAGCGAGTAAACCGATATTAATCACTTCCACAGTATCGAGCATGCTGACAGCTGTTGTTGCACAGACACTGTTTATGGGCTGGTGACTTCTCTGACCCTGTTTTCCACACTGATGATATGTCAGGAGGGAAAAACCTGCCTCTCCAGCTAAACTATCAGCCCGTGGTGTCGCCCCATGAGTCAACGTGCGGTGTGTCGGTTTGTCAAAAATGGAAAGTTGCAGCGCTGCTTCGGTGAGGTCTCGCCGCTCTCACGAAAGGCAGAGCAGCGCTGCCAAGATCGAGGCTTGTTTTTAACTTCTGATATAAAATTTTAATTCCTCTCGTCTCAGCTGCTCCAGTGTTTAATCAGGAGCAGATGGGAAATTTGACACACGCCACCAAACTGCTTTTCTGGAACCGTTTATCCTGCTCAGCTCAGCACTATTGAAATAAATCTATTTATCCGGCATTTATCATTCAAACGTTTTTATCCTCAAAAATGCAAATGACGGTGTGAACTGGTGCTGTTCTGCTCTAGCTGAGCCCTCAGAGGGCTTTTACTAAAGCAAGCTCACCCATTCACGTCCCTGCCTGAAGTGCTTCTACACCACACGCTCTCGGGGATTCATCGGTGACGGTGTTTACAACAGGAACCAGGGATTGAACCACCGCCCTTTCACTTAGTACCTGCTCTACTTCCTGCACCACAGCCAAAAAACAAAAATCCCTGCAAATACTGTGGCGTGTTCTGGTTTATAGCACATCCTCTGACCATGAACGGGTTGGATGGGCTGTGATTTCATGTGCCCTTCAGAAGGAAGACTGTTTCCGACTTGACTCGAGGATAACAGGATCCTGTTTTGGCTTCCTGTTAAATCCAGAATTCAAAATCCTGCTCCTCACATACAAGGTCTTAAATAATCAGGCCCCATCTTATCTTAATGACCTTGTAGTACCATATCACCCTATTAGAGCACTTCGCTCTCGCTCTGCAGGCCTACTTGTTGTTCCTAGAGTATTTAAAAGTAGAATGGGAGGCAGAGCCTTCAGTTTTCAGGCCCCTCTTCTGTGGAACCAGCTTCCAGTTTGGATTCAGGAGACAGACACTATCTCTACTTTCAAGATTAGGCTTCAAACTTTCCTTTTTGCTAAAGCATATAGTTAGGGCTGGACCAGGTGACCCTGAATCCTCCCTTAGTTATGCTGCAATAGACGTAGGCTGCCGGGGGATTCCCATGATGCATTGAGTTTTTCCTTTCCAGTCACCTTTCTCACTCACTATGTATTAACAGACCTCTCTGTATTGAATCATATCTGTTATTAACCTCTGTCTCTCTTCCACAGCATGTCTTTATCCTGTCTTCCTTCTCTCACCCCAACCAATCACAGCAGATGGCCCCGCCCCTCCCTGAGCCTGGTTCTGCTGGAGGTTTCTTCCTGTTAAAAGGGAGTTTTTCCTTCCCACTGTCACCAAAGTGCTGCTCATAGGGGGTCATATGATTGTTGGTCTTTTCTCTGTATCTATGAAGCGCCTTGAGGCAACTTTTGTTGTGATTTGGCGCTATATAAATAAAATTGAATTGAATTGAATTGAATTGAATTGAATAAGAACGTTGGTGGGTGGATGATGAGTTGTGGACCATGAACTCCTCTGTAAGTGCTGCAGTCAGAGTCCAGACCTGACCTGACTGAGATGCTGTGTATAGATTAATGTCCCCAAACCTGAGTGAACTTAAGCAACAGGTCTCATCATGAACCAAATGATTGCCACTAAAAGTGGTTCATCTCCACTGCTGAAATATCTCCTTCGTTAAATTTCCTCATCTAATCTTTACCCCCACATTTCCATTCTGCCCGCTCCTCAGTCCAGACTGTGGCCCCTCGTCCCCCTAAAACAAAAGCCAGTCTTCTTCTTCTATTAGATTGACGTGAATCACCGGCAGAGCAAACGTGGCCGTTTTTGTCCTTTTCAGAAGGGAGAGAAAAGCAGGGAGCTAGAAGAGGAGATGGGGCCCAATGAGTTTCCCTTTGCTTAATTATAATTTGGCCTAATTGGGCCGTCAGCCGACAAGTTCATAACAAAAACTGTGGCGCACCGGCTCCCCGCCCCCTCCAGAGGCTACTACTACCCTACTCTCACTTTCCTCTGCTTCCTGGTCCAGTTCCAGTTATCCTTGGAAAAAACCTGTTTGCATGCGAAGTTTACATTCTCGAGCACGTCTGCGTGACGACATACAAGACAACAATGCCCTCTCGCAATCCGCTGTTTATTTAAGGGACACACTGTCTGGAATAATGGCTGGCAGATAAAGGGGCCACAGGGGGTCGAGCTGGTGCTTGTGAACGGGACAGAGAGTCACGCGAGGCCCGATGTAAATATGTGCAGGCCGCCCCACCCTAACATCAACTCAAATGCTTTGAAGTATTTGCATACTTCAGTTTGCTCACTTACAAAAGACATGAACTGTCTCTAAATGTTATGGTAGTTTCATTTAAATGGACGGAGGCAGAATATCGACCCAAAATGCTGAAAAGCACATTACATAAAGGTTTTCAGGCTTTCAGATCACGCCACGGTTCTGGCTCCCACAGAGTGCGTTCGTGTGGAAATCAGTTACAGATTCTCCAGATCTCAACTTGTTAGATGTAGAAAGCACACCTTTGCACCTTCCCACCACCACCTCCATCCCTCAGCCAGGACACTGAAGATGGTCATGGATGGGTGTTCTGGCATGAAGCACATTAGGGTCATGGAGTGGACTAACCCGTCTCCAGACCTCTATCCTTTCACAAATCTGTGGAAGAAGCTGAAAGGTTGAGTCGCCAAGCAGCAGCTAAGAAACCTGAAGGATTTAGAGTTTCTGTAAAGCACCAAACTCCCTCCTGAGATGTGTACCGACCTGCCCCCACTAAACACTGCGCTTGCCAACAATGGTTTTTCCAACAAGTGCTAAGACAGGTTTTCTTTATTGAACTGAGTGACATGAACAAAACTTTCGGTTGATATTCTGTCTGTAAATTAAAATGAAAAAATTTTCTTTTCTGCTCATTTTTTTTTGGTCTCTGGCAGTTTTGTTAACGGCGTTGACAATTAGATGAGAGTTAAGAGTAAGAGGGGAGAATAAGAAAGACACTGGACACAGGAAGTTACTTTTGTTTTTTAAGTTTTGCACTGACAAATCTAAATGAGAGGTTTTTGGACACAAACATTTGTGATGTCGAGCCAGTTAAAACGAATAAACCAGATGGGTGTGACGCCATCTTACGGAGCCCCGCAGGGGACATGGGAGAAAAAAAAATTAAGACGGACTTTTGCTAGATTTCGCAAAAAAAACTCGGGATTTCGCAAAACTTTTGCGAGATCTCGCAAACGTTTTAGCCGCATTCTTCGGACGCTGGCTCGAAGCCGACCGGGAGGTCGAGGCACGATGTGCCGGGAAAGCGGTGTTCCTCCCGGCTGTGGTAGGTCTCGACCTCCCGTTAGCTCGAAGCTAGCTCGAAGCTAGCTCGAAGCTAGCTCGAAGCTAGCTCGAAGCTAACGGAAGCTAGCTCGAAGCTTCGAGCTAATGGAAAGAATGCGGCTAAAACTTTCGCGAGATCTCGCAAAAGTTTTGCGAGATCCCGAGTTTGTTTTGCAAGATCTCGCAAAAAAGATCCCGAGTTAGTTTTGCGAGATCTCGCAAAAGTCCATCTTAATTTTTTTTTCTCCCATGTCCCCTGCGGGGCTCCGTACCATCTCACCGATCATGTTGGACAAATGTGAAAAATGCTGCCTTAAACCTCCGAGGTCTAAACTCATCATCGTTGATGAGTCCAACCCCAGGCTTAAACTGGTTTGTTTTACTTACTTTACTGATTTCACCCAAGTCAGGGTTCAAAGAAAATACCAATTGTAACCAACAGAAAGTGTCAGAAACTATTCATGATATTCCCCAAGAAGTCTGTTCAGGTCTTCTATGGTTCATGGGAGGCTTTAACCTATCCCAGCTGACACTGGACAGGAGGTGGGTACACCCTGAGCTCCATATAATGACTAACAGTGAGTAAGAGGCAACCACAGGTCACACAGCAGTTTACAATAACTAAAACTTGCCGTACATGTCTTTGGACTATGGGGTGAACCGGAGAGTTTGGATAAGCAGAACATCCTACAAGCCACAATGCTAACCAGTGCTGAGGAAGTTTTCTAGGGAACGCCACACCTGTGAGCAGCGATACACCTGAAATAAAGTACACAGGGTCAGCAGTATTGTCTATATCTTGTTTATTTGTGTTTGTAAAACGTTATTTTTGCATTTTTGCGCTACGAAGAGGCTGAAATTGCTCAAGCTGCTGAATCTGTAACCAGGCAAATGTCGCAATTTTCATCCAGTTTAGCTGCTATACTTGGATCAAAGCGCCGGCTGGATCATCTGACTGTATCTGAGCTTTCCAAAAACCAAGTCTGACATGTTGTATGAACTTGCACATTTAAAGCACGCTGCAAACAAAGCGTCTCCTCGATGATCTAAAAGCTTCTGAAATGATTTGCAGAGGTGGCAAAAAGACGTGATGTAACTTTCTCTCACGCCTTTAAAACAAATCCAGAAACGTCGCAGAGTGAAGTGAAACACTGAAGCTCTCAGAGAAGCGAGAGGGAGGAAGTGGATGATAAATTTCAAACATACTGAACTCCTAAAGTCTGCCAAGATACATCCACAGCTGAAGTGTGAGAGTTTGTTCTCTTCAGCTTTTTAACTGGACCGGGAGGTGTTGCCATGGAAACACGGTTACATTTAGTGCTTCTTTGAGGCCCGGCGACCTCGCTGAAGACAAAGAAGATTTTTGTCTTGCGCTATTTGCATGTTTGCGTCGATTTCCTAAGAGCTATTGTAACCCAGAGTAAAATCTGTTTCCTGCACTTATTCCTGCCATTGAATGCATCGCAGGTACATGACTCCAACCACATGACTTTGCTCAGCCAATCGGCTTCATCATTGGCGCTTCATCAGTGTTACACTATGTTTGGACATTGGGGCTTTGTTGGTAGTAACAGCCACCTGCATGCTGCTGTAGAGCTAGCTTAAAACATTATTCTGTTAACCTCGCAGTGGTCAAAACTTCCACTCAGTACAGTCTCTGTCTGTAGATATATTTACATTTTGGACCAGTTGTTGGGATCTTGGCTAACTTGGCCACAGTCGTTATCAATGTGAAGTCATTATTTACCTGCTCTGTCTGATTATTTGTCCTTAAGACGTCTACTTATACCAAAAATATTTAGCAGAAGGAGCTGTGTGTGTGAAACAGATAATGGGGAGAAGCCGTTGGTTTTCTTACATATCCCATAAAAAGCACATGCTGAGAGAAAACTTGCTAACGATGTGAGAACAGGCAGGAAAATATGCGACGCCTAGCATGGATGGGTTTCAGAGTTGTGTGACAGGAAATCAAAGGAGACTATTTCTGGAGAGGGCAGGAGAAGAAGCAGTGCGATCCTGTCCAGGTGAGGCTGGAGGAAGGTGGAGTCTAAAGGTTCCTCTCCAGAAGGACGCTCTTTAAGTCTGCAGGGCAGTTGATGGTGAAAACGTTGTGGGCGGTGTTTCGTCTTTCGATCAGGGCGGCAACAGCCTCGCCCAGGTCCAGATGATCAAGGAAGCCGGGCGCCATGTGATCAGGAGTGGCTACACCTGTGTTAATCTTCACCTGTCAGAAGAGAAGAGGAGAGGGAATAAATGCAATAGAGGGATGACTGCAGGATGTAGAGCAGGTCGTCTACTTATGTCGGGGTTTGTGCTTCGAGCTTTGGCTCCTCCTGTCCTCATAAAACAGGTTTCAACCTCTGAGTTAAAGCTGTGGGGAGATTAATCAGCGTCCTGTGAGGAAGCACTGGTAGTAGGGATGCACCGATACCGATACTGTAAAATGTGTGTGTACTCATACTCGTAAAAGTTAACCGATACCATGAACCGATACTAACTTATTTCATTAATCAGAGGGTGGCTTGTCATTTCTGTTGTAGTTTTTTAGATTGGCCACTAGGGGGACATCCCGCGCTAAACAGGCACAGGGTTAGGCGAGTGAGACTGGCAGCTTCAGATAAAAAAAGAGAAACTGGAGGCTGCTGTAGCTAGGCTAAACAAAATGTCAGCAGTGTGGAACAGCCAACTTTAACTCAGGTTTTGGAAAAGCGATGAAAAATGTCAAGAGAAAATCCACGGGCAGTTAAAATAACAGAGGCTCTGACTCATTTTATCGCTCTGGATGACCAGCCAATGCCGGTCGTGGAAAACATAGGATTGCACCGTCTTCTCAGCATACTCGAGCCGCGATATGAAATTGGACACTCTGCAATAATTTAAAAGTTTATTTTATTCTCAAACCTAATTTGTATTTATTTTATTCCAAACAGAAGTGTTTATTTATTATTCTGAAAGCTCGAGACAGTGCCAATAGTTCAGTGATATTTTGTTAAATTACAATGTGGAGACTCCGCAATAATTTAACAGAAGTGCTTATTTTTCACTTGAAATTTTTTTGTGGTCATTTTTATTAAGATTTTATTTTTTATCGGCAGAGAATAAAATAAAACCTGTCTTCCAATTCATTGCATTTGTGTGTGTGTGTGTGTGGTAGAAGTATCAGTTTTTGTACTCAGTATCGGCAAGTACTCAGATCCAAGTATTGGTATCGTATCGGTTTGAAAAAATTGGTATCGTTGCATCCCTAACTGGTAGTAAGATCAAGTTTTAGCTGTGAAATGGCTCATCCAATCATCTCACAACTACTAAGTCCCTGTCCACTTCTCAACAGTTTCCAAAGGTGATTTCTGAGATGTACGAAAACATCTGATGCATCAGGTTGGAGGTAGAGACGAGCAGTTCATCTAGTTTTCAAGATCGACTTCTCTGATCTTATACAGGAGATCAGGTAAAGTTTTGATTAATAAGGGCTGATTTCATCAAAATTGTTTTTCTATTTTTGCATATTCCTGACTAAATATGCATGTTTGCACAAAGGCAGAAATATGCACGTGCACTATTTAGATAAAATGCCTGATTAACTTCTGTCATGCAAGATTACAGAGTAAGGTTATGTAATGTGGATGTGTTGAAATGTGAGCTGGTTCTCACAAAGGCACCGAGGAAGAACTGAATCTGCATGGGTGGTAAAGCGGTGTCAGTGTTACAGATTTCCCCTGAGTGAGCAAACGCCAAAGAAATTCAGGGCTGTGCGTGTGAACACGAGAAAGCAGAGAGAATTACAAACGTAGATGATTGTGGAGGCGGGCGTGTGAATTGAGCTGCAAGCTGACTTCTTTTGGTCAAGTCTAAAGGGTCATGAGTCATGTTAGCCGACAGCCCTGCTGTGTAATCCCATTAATATCTCACCTGGTTGAGTTTGCAGGGCACCTCGGGGTACTCCTCACGGAGGACGTGGCAGAAAGCCAGGGTGCTGGCAGCGCCCACTGTGAGGAAGCCTGTACCAGGCATCAGCAGCTTCTCTCCTGCTCCTCCTGTGGCAAAGCAGCAAAACACTAAATAAACACACCAGGAAAGCAAGGCGAGCAGCTATCGCAGGTGACCCTGCACGAGAGGCAGGGCACACCCACGGACGCAGCGAGTCCGTCAGAGTGGGAGAACATGCAGTGAGTAAAATAACACGGCAACTGTTTTGCTGACCCCAAGTGGACGGAGAGAATAAAGAGAGAAAACTTCTCTGATCCTTTTGGTACATTTGAATCTGAATCTATCGTTCCAACGATGGTAATGCTACCATCTAGCTAACCAGGTGCCCAAACAGTCTCCGTGCTACCCAATCACTTCTGAGCAAAGTCACAGAGAGAGAGGAGAAGCATCGGTGAAGCAGAGCTCAGCAACGTCGCCCTGAGGTCTGGCAGCTACCTCAGTACTACTAGAGAGAGGTAAAACAAAGGCAACGTAGCACTACGCCACACACGAACCGCCTCATCCCACTGAGCAAACACACGTCGTCACTACAGGAGAGGAGACATAGGCGACATCAGCAATACATTGACGTCGTGGCGACGGAGGCTGCCTCACCTGTGATGAACGTATAGGTGCAGTTGGAGTCGTCCCTCACCAGCGGGTAGAAGGCCTTCCATGACACAAAGGTGCTGAAAAGCAACGTCTCAATTACCTGCAGATTTCACAGGAAAGAAAACATCACAGCACCCCAATGTAAGTGTTTACATGCTGCATGAGTTTAAAGCGAGGCAGAAGAAATTAAATAAGTATATTGGAAAGTGTGTGTACTGACCCAATGTAGATCTTTGAGGGACTGGGTGTGGGGGGGTCCTCCCTGCCACCAGCTGAAGCCCAGAGAGGAAACTATGTCGGTGACTTTCCCCACCTCCTTCAGCAGGGCCTGCTTCGCCTGCTCGGCTTCCTCCTCTGAGCCTGAACACAGAGACGCTGGACTTCAGCAGAGGACAGGCAAACGTGTTTTCTCTAATGAGTCACTGAGATCGGCATCGATATAGAACTTCAGCCCTACTGGGGAATAACAAAACTCTGATGATACATCGCAGTAGAAGATAAACACCTTCCTCACCTGCTGCTGTGATGTCATCTCAACTATCACTGAAGTTTTCTTAATAGTGTTTGGTGTGTTTATGGGGTGTAAGCCCTTTCCATACTGGATACTGTAAGTTTAGTGGCACCTCCACCTAATAAATCAGCAGCTGAAAACAATAATTTGACTAAATCTGAAAATAACAAATCACCATTAACGTTCCTTTTTGCACAGGACGCACACTTGATAGGTTACGGCAGAGGTGGACGTCGCTCCTGACTCTTGTTTTCTTTAAGATGCAGTGATGTTCGTTGCCCCAAGGTGCAGTCTTTTGCTAAACCCAAACAAGCAGTTATCAGGTCAGTAAATCATTTCTGCGACAATTCAATTCAATTTTATTTATATAGCGCCAAATTACAACAAAAGTCGCCTCAAGGCGCTTCATAGATACAGAGAAAAACCCAACAATCATATGACCCCCTATGAGCAGCACTTTGGCGACAGTGGGAAGGAAAAACTCCCTTTTAACAGGAAGAAACCTCCAGCAGAACCAGGCTCAGGGAGGGGCGGGGCCATCTGCTGAGACAGTCGCTAAGATGCAGACAAATGATG
This sequence comes from Neolamprologus multifasciatus, assembly GCF_963576455.1. Classification (NCBI taxonomy): domain Eukaryota; kingdom Metazoa; phylum Chordata; class Actinopteri; order Cichliformes; family Cichlidae; genus Neolamprologus; species Neolamprologus multifasciatus. Next base: position 2,633,796 of record NC_140445.1, on the reverse strand, counting down.
ACAGAAGAAATGGGAACTTTATCACATTGTACGGTGGAGGATTTGTACTTGAATACAAGCCCACAGACTTCTGAGACAGGAGGTCGGTTGGGTTTAATCCCCCCCCCTTCACTAACACACTAACACTGTGCAATTACAGCAGTTTGAAATGATCAATTTGTTCTACTAACAGAACAGTTAAGAGTGTGGTGTCATGTCTCTAAGCTGATTATTCAGTACTAGAGATGGACCGATCCGATATTACGTATCGGTATCGGTCCGATACTGACCCAAATTACTGGATCGGATATCGGAGAGAAATAAAAAATGTAATCCGATCCATTAAATATCAAAAAAGCTCCTCACAAAACTTGCGACACGGCGTAACTCGGCTCATAACCGTAGCACGTCGCAGCAGTGTGCATCACGTGATAGAGCGGCTGTGTGTATTTGTAGCCTGCTAGCAAACATTTCATCTCCGAGGAAGTTATCTCAGAGAGAAGTAAAGCAAGTGTGTAAGTTCATCTCTGAATGTCTGTAAAGCATAACAACCGATATATGGAGCGACTGCCTCTTCTTGCTGCTACTTCAATCATGAAACTGATCAATGATCAGCTGATCGTCTCTCTTCTTTGTTTTTGTCTCACTTCTCACCAGAAAGAGGAAACCAGCGGCTGAACAACAGCAGCACGTTTAAGCTTGATCAGCTGTTGTTAGAATTTATTTAATATTACTTTCTACACCAGGATCTTTTTCTACGCAGCTGACGGCTGGTAACTGTGCAGGGGCGGAGCTAGCAAAGTTTAGCCAGGGGGGCCGATAGGGCATGAACAGGGAAAAGGGGGCACAAAGACATACTTTTCTTTCTTATTCTAATTTAAAATGTCGAGCTTTTAATAAATAATTATCTGAATCTTACACCCAAAGTTTTAATCTGATGTAAAATATATAGAAGTCCATTACTGTATATAGTAACTGTTAAGTCTAATATACCCTAGTAAGCTAGACTACTATACCCTATTAGTTAGGTTGTTTAATATTTCTGCTAAATACTCTTTAAAATACCAGAATAGGGAGGATGGAGTAGGTTTAACTTTATTAGATTGATCAGTTTTGCTGAACTATGAAATATTTTGGGTGCAGTGTATTTTTTGCATACAGGTATAACAGAATAGCTTTAGTGTTGTTATTATTTTAACTTGAGTATGAACTTATACAAAATGCAGCAAGATATTAAAAAACAGTTTTATTGATTAAAAAACACTATATTGGATTCATATCGGTATCGGCAGATATCCAAATTTATGATATCGGTATCGGACATAAAAAAGTGGTATCGTGCCATCTCTATTCAGTACAAATACGAGGGGACGAACCAGCAGGGCAGCACTGACATGTCAGAGGCTCAGATGGAAAATTCTGCAGCTTAAATTGGCCGCCAAACAGAGAGGGTGTGTTTGGTGTTGGACGTGAGGAGAGGCAGGCGTGTTGGTGTGCCTGAGGTTGCCTGCCTGAACTAGCTCACAGGCTTTGCGCCATTGCTGCTCTATGAGCAGTTGGAGACTGTGTGAGCGAACGAGTACAGACGTTTTTACATTTTCATGCAAGCTGGACGACCCGAGTCTGAAATAAGAATTTACAACATCAGCTCCACTTGGCACAGATTTGAAGGGTCACACTGGAGTCATAGGAAATACCAGAGAGTGCACATGAACAACTCTGGTAAAAGCTTTGCTTTTTTACCTGTAAAGTTCAGACTTCTAAATGATGAATTCGGTTCATGCAGGTTAAAGCTGCATGAACCGAACTCTAACTTGCGGAGTGTGAACTTGCACAAGACGCTGTCTGCCCTCCATTACTGAGCAAACAGTCCAGGGGAACGTGCCAATTTGGCAATCTGGGCTTTAGTCCAAGCTGAACATGCAGACTGGAAAAGCCAGGATTGAACCACCCACCTTCTGATGAGTAGATGATCAGCTCTAACTCTCACCCCACAGAAAGTTAGTAATGAGGAGTGCCAGGAGGAGTGCCGGGAGTTCATTCAGCTGATGTGGCTGAAACATAAGTGCTGCCTCTACACCCTTATTCCTGAGCTCACTGTTAAAAAAAATGGCGCAAAGAGGTTTTTGAGTATTTTCTAAAGATAGCTCATACACACAACCTGATACTAAGAATGAAAGTAAGATGAGATTTTCTCATCAGAGTTGGTGACCATGTTGGAAATAAAAACAACCAAAACAGAAAATCAGTCCTTCATTTTCAGATCTCTAACCGGCTTTCTGATAAAAGAGTAAATGAGCCAGTTATGGTGCTTATATCCACCTGAGAAAGATTTCCCTGCAACATTAAGTTCACTGCTGCACTACTTGTGAGGGTTTCTACAGATTTAGTGCAGCTCTGGTGCAGTATGTTGCCACTCCCATACTTTGCAGGCTCTCTTTTGCACATTCTGACTAAACACAGTTTGGATTTGTATTTAAAGTGTTTGCTGGGGAGGAATCAGTAATTATGCGATAAGAGCTGTGGACAAGCGCAAACAATCCTCAGAGCAGAGACGGGCAGGATGAGTAACCTGACTTACCCACATTTCCCACTATAGTGGTGAGGTTATCCTTTGTGTTGGGAGAGACAAACGATCGGAGTTTCTCCAGGCGGCTGCTGTCCCTGGAGATCACTGCAACTTTAAAACCTTGACACACAAACACACAGAGACAGTAGGATGGAGTGAACCTGTGTTGTTGTGCTGCTTCTGTCAAGGTCATCAGAAAGTGAAATCTGACCGGGAAGTCTGGAGGCACAGAACGGTAAATGCCCACAACAGATTCCAGCTTTAAGAACACAACAGAATCCAAACAGGGATGAAGCTGAACTGAAATTATGCTCTTTTAACTCCCACCATAAACTGTAATTTAGTTTAAGATGATGATGATAGGAGTTCAGATCAATTTAGATATGATTTTATGAGACTGTGCTGATAAAACCACCCACACAGCAATCCCAGATATGACAAAGCCAAACTGTACAATGACACACACACACAACTGCCTGGGAATGTTTATTCTGTCTTTACTGTTCCGAAGATTTCCTGATGGGACATGCTTTTATTGACAATGAAGCATTATTATGAGAACTCCATTGTGTCATATTGGTAACTCCCCCTAAGTCTTGATTAAAGGAAGATTAAAGGAACCTGTACAGTAGGCTGAACAGCCTGTTGTTTTTGACACGTCTATGATTATTAATCCAACATTTTATTATCAATAATGGATCATTTGTGTTGCAGTTTAGTTTTATGAGAGTGGAAGGGGATTTTTGGTAGATCAGTTGTCACATTGCGCGCTCAAATTTATTTTTTACCCTCATAAAAATGCGATAAGCGGACCTGTCGGTGTAGAGCGTGGCATAGAAACCCCAATACAGTGGACCGGCAGTTTTACGCACGCGGGCGGATCACTTATGGCGGGTCATTATTTAATTGTCTAACAATTCAGACACAATAAAACAATAATAATAAGTATAAAGTATAAATAAGTAATAATTGTTTTTATTAAAAGTGACCATACCGCACAAAAATCCTCACGCGTAAAAGCCAAGGGGAAAGACACCTGCGCGTAAAAACGCATAGATGTCCCAAAGATTTATCACATTAACAATTCACCGTCCTCCTCTATTTCACTCAGTTTATTTTCCCTGCCAAATGTCCTTCGAGCTACAGAGAAGCTTACCTTTATCCAGCAGTCCTTTAACGATCCCGGAGCCCACTTTTCCCGCTCCTCCGAGCGCTAACACAACCCTGTCCGAGTTCGACATGCCGACTGTAGCTGCACAGACCTGCTGGAGGATGGAGGGTGGAGGATGACTGCGAAGTGAAGCTGCTGGCTTGTGCAGAGCATCCTGGCCGGACCGGGATGCTTTAAAGGATCACGGGTCCGCCCTTGTCTACGGGGTCACTGAAGCCACGCCCATACTCTGTCTCCGTGTGTATGTGTATCCTGGCACGGCTAAATTTGAAAGGACCGGTGGAGAGATTTAAATGTGGGAAGTGGGAACATGTGCTGAGCGTGAGGGCACCTTTCAGGGGTGAGGCTAAATTCAGATTTGTGACCATTAATTCAGGCAGTCAGTTTATTGGCTCGATGACCAGTTTAAGTTACTACTGAGTTCAACATAATATTGCACGTAATGATCTAGAAAGGTGGTAAAGCAGCATATGCTCCATGATGGGCCTGGCTGTTCACCGCTTTATGAGTGTGTAGTCAGGTCTGCCCCGTGTGTGGTGTCAGATTGTGGCAAACTAAGATGGGAGCAGCAAAAACATTCATCTCAAGGCTTCACAAAAAGGTTTTTGTAAACCAGAGATTATGGTTACATCCATCTGTTATATACAGTCTATGCTAATCTGAACTCTGCATCAAATGGGCTCAAAACAAACAAAACCCCGAAGGTGTTACAAGATTTTGACAGAATTTACAGCCTTGATTGGGACATTCTGTGACCTCTTGTCACTTTGGGTAATGAACTTGTGGTATATTATCAGGAATTATATTTCATTAGTGCAATACAACATTTATACTTTTCTCACAAATCTATTGCTCAGAACTAGATATAAACAGAAACACATTAAATCCGCCCTAAAAACAACCACAGAACAAATATTTTAGAATTTATTTGTATAATGTATGGATATGTTCCCATCGCACCAGAAAAACTCTGCTAAAGAGTTTAAACTAGCTGCTCACCTGTGATCATGTCAGTAAACGTCCTCACAAAGACAGGAACACGTGCGTTTGTGTGTCTGCGTGTGCCGTGTCAGTGGTTCATGCAGAGGTGAGGCTGCCGCAGTAGGTGAAATGCTGCCATCTAGTGGCTGAAACTACACGCAAGAAAACTGTTGATTTAATCGATTTATTCGGTAGCACACTTTGCAGCTTCTTCCTGTTTCCACCTTTTCTGTATTTCAGCACGTTTTTACGTCACTTTTCTTTTAACTTAAAGTAATTGTTCCACTGTTTCCACCCACCTAACGGCACATCCAGGAACAACTACCAAACACACCCTGTATAAACTGGAAATCCCGTGCCACGTGACAATGTTTACGTTACCCAGATAATCGAGCAGATTGTCGTGCGGCCGGAGTCGCAAAAACAGCTGATTACGTGCCAGGAACAGGTGAGTCTGTGTGTCAGACACACGTTTTATATCGAACAAAGCCAGACTACCCCACCTGTAGCCAGCTGCGTTACGTTAGCTTCGCATACCTACGAACTTACCTTCTTCATGTTCTCTCAGTCCGAATTTTCCTACAAATTATACCGGTTTTCTATTGCCTCGCGCTTTGGCTTAAAAACACACATTTTAAAACTTAAATCGTTACGTTTCCAAGTTTATCGGGAGCGTACGTGTAATTCGGCGTGTTTTCAAAACGACATAGATGTCTTCTTAATATGAAAAATGTACATCTTCCTTGGGGAGGTTCAGCCGCTTCCTCGCACTTCCTGGGTGTTTTCCCACACAGACTGAGCCTGACATCACACTGGAAGGCTGATAAAAGTTGATTTCGCTTTCGTCGACGGATTATATGTCGGCCGAACTGAAGAACAGCTCGGTGCCAAGCTTCCCGGCGCCACTTCACCGCAAACTGGATAAAGTAAGGAAAACAAGCCGGTTTACAATGTATGTGCGGCGCGGGGTGCGTTCACTGTCCGACCCGTAAGTTCTCTGGGGTAACTAAAGTAGTAGACGCGGCTAAGCTAATGCTAAGTGGGGCTGTTAAAAAAGGTTCTCGTTTTTCTCGTTGATGAGCTTGAAGTTCCCGGATGTTCCCTGAAAACACGTTAAAGTTTGGTAGATGTAAAAACACAAAGTGAGTCAACTTATTTTCACTTATTGTAAAGTTTCACTTTCGTTATTAACGTGCTCAAAACGAGCCGCAGCTGATACAGAGTGTGATATTTAATGAGGCTAAAGGTCGAAATGTTTTATATTTCCAGTGGCCACATTTACGTCAGCATGTGCTGCAGACATAGCAGGAACCTGGAAAACACCTGTGTGTGTGTGTGTGTGTTTAACTTTAGTCACACTGTAACTCTTTATTGAATAGTTACTAACAGAACAGAGAAATGTGGTGCTTCTGATGTTAGAATAATCTGTGGGAGGTTCCACTTGCTGTTAATCCCATTGGAGTGAAATGAGGTGTAATTCAATTCATAGGACACTCCCTCAGTGACATCCGTTGACAGTGGGCACTGTTAGGTCGATGCACAGCAATAAGAAAAAAAAGTGACTCAGTTATTAGGATCATCTTGGTTTATTTTTGTTTCTCTCTCTTAATAAATGGATGAAAGAGATGAGCTTCTCCCGGAAGAGAGACGTAGAACTCACGGGCGCCTACGATCGCAGTTTGGAGCGCCAAATCGTGGAACAGGGCTCGAGCCTGCCGTGCAGCGATGAGGAGCTGTGGAGAAAGGTGGAGGGACTTATGAAGGAGGGAAATGCTCAGAAGATCCACTGCCTGGGTGTGGATCCACTGAGGGTGATGGAGGAGTCGCTCAAGGCAGTCACAGCAGCAGGATGGAGCAGACGAGTTGGAACCAGAGGAGGCCTGCAAGGCCTGGCCAAAGCCTTTGAGGTGCTGGAGCAAGCAGCCTTGAACCTGTACCTGGGTCCCTGGAGGAAGGAGTACGCTGTAATCCAGGTGGGCCAGAAGGAGAAAAAAGTTCACGTGTTAAAATAATCAAATGTGATTTTAAAGTTTTACATTTTGTCCCAGATGTACTCCGGCACGTTCACGCACTACATCACCCCGGTGCTGTCGACGGCTCAGATCGAGAACCTGTTCAACCTGTTGGGGTACGAGCTCGGCGCGTCATCATCTGAGCAGCTCCATCTCCAGACGCACAGAGTGAACTCCGCCTCTTCGGATACCCTCCTTCGTTTGTCTTGCGCCTTCTTCCTGGCCCGCTGCGAGTGCCACTTTCTGACAACGGCGCTGGGGAAGCGCTGCGGTGACACCCAGTGGGAGCTGAGCGCAGTGATGGAGAGGCAGCGAGGAAACGGCCTGCAGGTATGTGACGCTGATGCTGAGATCTTTTGGGTTTTTTTCAGCCTTGGTGCAGCCAATCGCTTCATTGTCTGCCTCAAGCAAGCTGTTTTTATTGACTTTATTACTTATATCTCCCTACAGGTTGCTGTGGAGAACACCAAGAAGATGCTGGAAGTTGGCGAGGCCCTAATGGAGCAGCCCGATGGAGACGTGGATCTGTACACCGATCCCGTTAATGAAGGGGACCCGCAGATGGTTGTCAACAACGAAGAGAGTCCCTGCTCATTCATCTGGACGACACCGGACAACGTATCACCCACCACTGTCAAAACACACAGCAACGGAACGACAGCATCGTTCCCGCCGCGAGAGCCGCTCACCGGCAGAAACTCCTCAGACAGCAAGAGGCCAAGCTGGCGTTCCCCTGGTGCTACGAGGCGGGGTAAAACAACCACTGAGCCTCAAAGTCTGCAGGTAGATCCAATCGAGGCTCTGAAGAGCGAGGATGGCGACAACAACCTCTGCAGGTGCGTCCAGAACTCAGATTCTTGTTCTTACTGCTCTGAATGCAAAACCCTGCACGATGAGACCTGTGCGGTCCTTACGATTTGCAGAAAGAATGTCCACAACGTGAAGAAAATGCCGAGTGGAGGCCTCAGATCACCCACTCTCACTGGCAGCAGTGCAGCAGTGAGCTCCTTACCTCTGAGTGAAGACCCCGCATCAATAATTGCACTCCCTCCTGCCATCGCCTACCACGAATGCTGCGATCTCAACAAACCAGACCCTCAGATCGTGTGCCACGAGTGCAGAGTCTTCCACTTGAAATCCTGCAACATGGCGAAATCCTGCCAGTCACACCATCGCAGCACACAGCTGGGAAAGTGCTCCTCCTGTGATAAGTGGTGCTCCAGAAAGCCTCTGGTCCTGTGCAGATACTGTGGAAACGAATATTGTAGTGCCTGTTGGTTCAGAAATCCGGTTATATGCAACTGCGGCCAAACATTTGACCAGTCAACATCTGTGTGATAAAGGTCTGACAAGCTTTGCACTTACGAGATGCATTTAGCAAAAGTTACAGTGACTTAAATCTGCGTACTGGAACTGAAAACGCTGCCTTGAAGTTCTGCCATTGTGCCATTTATTTGATATTTGCATGTAGCCTCTGTGTGGTGTGGTTCTGTGCTCGCAGGTCGCTTTGCGGTAATGTTTGTGTCCTGCAGCAGACTGCAGTAAAAGGGTCAATGTGCCATTAAAGTGTATGTGTGGTAAACGTGTGTAACATGGGATGAATTGGCGCGATCACCGCGGTGTGGTGGGTATGATTCAATATGAAATCAGTCACAGCATTTAAAATGTAATTGCTTCATAACTAACACTAAGAACCTTAATTTTTCTGTATTAGAAGTTTTCAAATATTACTTTTTGGCTTTCCTCACTTTTTTTTTTCTTTTGTTTTGTCTTTTTGCCTTTTAAGGTGACTTCACTGTTGTCTAAAGCACATTTTCTGAAATGTCAGTGGCAGCTGGAAGCTTTGTTTTCCTAGCTTTTCCACTGTCGCCTTAATGCAACATCTCAGGAACACTTTAAGGGAGTCTTTCCACGTTTAGGACAAACATTTGTTTACACCAAATGATTTGCCAAACTGCATTGTACTAATCCTGCAATGTAGCCTGACATACACCCTTCCCATAAATGTAGCTGCACTGACAGCGGCGCCGACCTCGGCGGCGGTCATGCGTCTGTGTGATATTCATACACGGTGCAAAAACAAAAGGATAACACTTCTTTCTGTAAAAACCTTTTGTAACCACCTGGTCAGCCTTCTGCCAGAAACTTTTCCTGCAGTAATTCACTGAGCGTTATGTTTGAAATGAATTTGTGTTGCTGTCTTTAAAGACGTCTTGTAACTAATCCGAGTCTGTCTCTGTTTTTTATCACCATTCCTGCTGTTGTACTGTGACAGATGCTGCATTAGCTCATAGTTACTAATGTTAGAATATCTCATGATTTTTGCATCATCTCGTGGTTCAAAGTGATATTATATCTATTTGTTATTGGAACCAAAAATGTTCATATTTGGACAAAGATCACAGTAGCCAGAGCTTGGTGCTGCTTCGTCCTTTTTCAGGTGCTCAAGCACTTAAACTATAGATATAGTAGTAATAATGTTTTTAGGATCATTTTTTCTGATATTATGTTGCTAACTCATCTACAGCAGCCAGGATAGTCCAGTGTTGTTGATGTCATGATGCTACAGTGCACTCACAGAGGTGCTGCTGCTTTAACAGCAGATGACGTCATAATTTGACTCGTTTTTGGAACCGGCCCCCAGTGGCCATTAGAGGAACTTCTGGCATTTACCCACATTTACTTTTCAATTTTTAAATGCCTGAGAATGAAGTTGAACGCAGTCAGGCTTTCTTTGCCTTAGCTGGCTCAACAAAACCTAAAACCTCAGTTTGAGATATGAAGGAAAAAAACAATGGTTAGCCACTTTGCTAAGCTAGCCTTTTTGTTTCGGATTTGACGGTGCGCACATAAGGTGCAGTTTGCGGGGTCATGTGACTCCTCCCTCCACAAAATGATCCTTGTGAGCGTCCCCTACACCAAACAGGGTTGTTGTCAGAAAATAAAAATATAACAGTAAAATGCTAAACTGTTGGAAAGTTGGTGATTTTTGCACATTTTAATTCAAATTCATTTCCTTTTAAACTGAAACTCAGGTTATGTGTTCATCATCACCACGGTGGTTTAGCAGTTTGAGAAGTTTGTGACACAGAAAACTCTTTAAGCTTGACAAAGCTTCGTACCACACCCCTCAGGTATCCTGAGACAAAAAAACAGCTTTCATAACTTCTATAATTAACATTTTAATGACACAAATAATTGCTTATGTGTTGAAAACCAGTTTCCACGCTTTATAAGGCAGCAATATGTTAGCCCACATCAGTGTTTTGGTGTTCCAGCTGTTAGAGCCTTTAACTGAGTCCTGCCCAATCGTATCCTTTCTTCACTATGATGGACGTAACAACATTTAAAGATCCATTCTGCATCCTTTCAGCATTTATTGTCAAAGTACAGATCTGTGGTCCACAGAAACCAGAAGACACGTTCACACGTGCATCGCCAGTTAGCCAGTCTGCCCTGAGCAGGTGTTCACTCTACTCGTTGTGTGCCTGCCAGTTGATATTAATGAAGGTCTTTGTGTCCATGCGGTCGATGTAGAGGACGCCGTCCAGGTGGTCCATCTCGTGCTGGACGATCCGAGCCGACCAGCCACTAGCCTGCCACGTTACAGCTTCGCCATTTTCATTGAGACCTGCAGGGTGAGAAGACGGAAGCCCGAGACAAAGGCACACCTTATAAATGTGGACGCTCTTAAATGAGATGTGTCACTGTTGAGCTTTAAGCATGCGTACCAGACACTTCCACAGACAGGTAGCGGGGAACCGTGGCAGAGAAGCCCGAGATGCTCTCACAGGCCTCCTGAAACAGCACCGTCCGACCATCCAGCACCCTCAGCTGTGGGTTCACAAAGATCCTTAGGGGCTGGACGGAGAGACCGCGGACCTCCCTCGTGGCAGGCGAGCTCTCTTCCAACATTTTTTGGGGATATTCCAGAGCCAGGATCCGGAGCGGCACGCCAATTTGAGGCGCACTCAGTCCCACGCACTCAAGCTTCCTCATTACTGCCACCATAGTTTTAATGACACGCTGGATCTCAGGTCCCGTTACAGCTGACGGGTCCACAGCAGCTGCATGTGAACGCAGCACCGGGTCTCCTACCTGACACACGTGGCTGTACGGAGGACTGGGGGGGGATATGATCTTGCGTTTGACGTACTGCAGGTAGGAGCGCACTTTGACGTTGCTGGATAAGGAGCGTCTACAGGGTGAGGTGTGTGGAAGACGGGTGGAAGCTGCTGCTATCAGGCTCAGGGCTCCGGAGCGATGGCCTTTAGATGCATACAGTCTGAACCCGGTCCAGGAGAGCTGGAGCAGAGACACAGAGGACGTGTTCATGGTGGGACTGAGACAAAGAGACAAAAGGAGGCCATTTAGGTCGGTCAGAGAAAGCAAAGATATCTTTTGAGACTTTGTTGACTTCCATCAGTAAGAAGGTTTAAAATACTGCTCATTCTTCTTTTAAGAGGTCACCACAGATCATCACATCTGCCACCGCATCTCTATCATCCCCATGCCTGTTTTTTGCTAGTGCCACCATCTCCAAACCATACAGCAGATCTCACCACCACCTTCTAAGCCTTCTCTTCAGTTGCATGCTTTCCTTCTGTCATAAATCACCACTGACACTCGTCTCCACCCACTCCACCCTGCCTGTACGCTCTTCTTCACCTCCCTGTGTACTGTACAGGCTTTGGAAACCACCCAAGTATTTAAACTCACCGATCTAGGTGAGTTTTTATAGGTAGCCATACAAATAAAAAATAAACTGTGATGTCTGAAAAACTAAAGCGGCCGTAACAACACTGCTAAACTAGTAATGGTGCCGTCATGAAGAATAACAAAAAAAAACTCAATTTCCCAAGTCGCACCTGTGTTTCCGAACCAAAACAAAGATGGCGGACATCGGCTAACACGAGAGGGCCGCAACTTGGAATTTTTAAAAAATCTTTTTAAGTGTTTAGTGGACAAACTTTTTATTTTAATGACTACAACTAACACGTCCGGTAAGTCTTATGGCCTTCTTTATTTTCAAGCATCACCGTTTGATGCAGAGAGCTCGATGGCTAGCTCTGTCATTGAAATATAAGCTGAAATTGAAATATAAGTAGTTTGTAGCCCAAGAGCTACAAACTGCTGCTAGCATTAGCAGCCACCCTTAAACTTGTTTATATCGCCGCGTGATTTCTTACATCACGCTCTTTAATATTACCCCCACCACACATCAATTACAGAAACACCTGTTTAGCGTTAAGTCAGACACCACCTAGCGGTTTGTCCGGGTGCAACGAAACACGCGCGCCAGTTCAAGAGCGACCGTGAGCTGTTGAAGCTAGGTCGTTAGCATGTTGATGTAACAATGAATAAAAATAAAAAGTCAGATAACTGTCAGCACTGACTGAGCGCAACAAAAATGAAGCCTTGCAGCTTCCCGTTACCTCATAGAACCGTCTGAGCTCCGCTGTGGATTAGACAAGACCACATAGTTTGGAGGGTGAAGTCAGGGCAGAGACATTCACGGCTCCGGTAAAGTTCTTCCTGGTCAACCACGCTTTCACAATAAAAGTCCATGCGCTTACCTATGTAATAGAGCAGCCCTTTTTTGTCATTGTGCATGTACAACGAAATATGGGCCAATTATGGCCAATAGAAAAGGCACACATGGGAGAACAAAGTGCTCAAAAGTAGTGCAAAGGACTTGATCTAAGTGTACAGTGCATGTGTGAGTGAGTTACTCAGACCGTGGCTCGGATCAGATGATTGCATCACGTAAACATGTTTTGTTATAAAAACAAACAAATAGAATCACTAGAAACATTTATTGGCTGCATAGGTATTAATTATCATAGGAAATTAAATCTTGATGACTGATTTTGAGCAATTTTTATACAGTTAACTAGTTAATTAAAATGTAATAACGTATAAACTTATTGAAGAAAGATGGGAACACCTTAATATTCATCAGTTTATATCTCTATATATCCATATACTGCTTTAACATTTATTTCTCCTTTTTATTTTATATTGTACTGTGTTCAGCTTTACAGCAGATTCATCTCAAACTGGTAAATGTCTGTTAGGCCTTTAAAGCCTGAACCATTAAATAGTTGACAAATAATAATGATACTTTTTATTTTAGAATCGAGTTGAATTGAATTGAATCTTCTCACAATTAAAAAAACTTGAGTTTTAACCCTTTAAAGCCAAGCATATCGTATTTGATACATGTGTTTTTGTGAGTTTTTGAGACTTCTACATCATCAGCGTGACTTTTTTTTACGCTCAAAAAATGATATAAATTGCATGACACATTTTTAATTACTAAATTGCAAACATACGGCTAATGTAGCAAATGTGATACAAATTAAAACTCATATATGCAGATTAAAATTTGATATATTTTTAGATATATTTTGTCTAAAGGTTCAACAAACACTCCCATTATCAAAAAATGAAAGATTTCTGGCTGTTATTTTATGGTTCAGGTTTTAAAGGGTTACCTGGTATCATGTTTGCTGAATCTTTGTGCAATCTATTAGTTTTTTGAGGGGGGGAAAATAACACCGATGACGAAGTCTGAAAAACTCAAATATGAAGCAAATATGACACACTTGGTGTTACAGAGAGAGACGGGGTTTCTTGCTTCCTAAGCTTTTATTTTGAAATGCTAAATAAAGGCATGCAAAGGAAGTTATTTGCAACATTTTTAAAAAAAAAAAAAAAAGCCGGGGATGTTAAGATGCGTAACATCCCTAACTTGCCGGTACATGTCCAGCTGTGGTGGTTCGGGGGTTTAAGGAGGTGCAGCGGGCTGATGCTCTCCTCCGTCTGCCTCCACACAACCCGCGGAGCTGAGCCATGGACGGAGGGGAGCTGTGGGCTGGACGCATGCAGAGCTTCTCTAAGCTGCCTGTGTGGATCATAGAGCATGTCTGGACTCACAAGATGATGGATATACAACAAGGTTGGTTCTGAGGATTTTAATAAAACGTTTTAACACAACAAAAACTTTATTGAACACCTTTGTCTGAGTGTTTTCTTATACTGATGTAGAAGAAACGTATACACGAAACTTGCAAAGCTAATCTCAAACAGCAGAGACAAAGAAAGTCTTAGAAACAAATGTATTTTATTGCTTGTGACATGCTGGCTTCATTTTGTGCGCTCACAGTTTTGGACCTGTCCAGCTGGCCAGATGTGGACTCCCAACCTCTGAGCCTGGACGACTCGTGGAGGCTGCGCGTCGTCTCTGCTCAGGTCTATTCCATCATAAAGAGCAGGGACCTGGAGCACTTTGAGAGGGCGATAGGGTTTCTGGAAACCACGTACCGACTTCTACCCAGACTGGTTCCTGCCATCAAACACATGAAGATCATGTTTGGCCTCAAGACCATGGTAGGGAAATACGTAGTGGTCCAGTAAGCATGTACAGGAATGTGAAATGGGGTTGTTTCTTCGTGAACGTTCACCTCCTGGTGGTTCCTGTGTCTCCTTCCAGGTCATTATGTGGATGCTCAAAGAGGGCTGGGGAATGGTTGACACCGTGTCAAAAATCGGCCAGTTCTTCCCGAGCAAACTCCCCGAGTACCAAGACCAGTGTGTAAGTGACCTGCCCTGCACCAGAACTAACTGGAAGCCACTGTTGAACTGGTGGAGACCAAAACTGAGTTAAAAGTATCTGCCTTAAATTATGCATAACTCACCGAACAGCTCCGAACCACTGGGGCACAAAGCCTCCGGGGGTGTCCTGTTGGGTCTGAGTGGGGTACAGGATCGGACTTGTTCTGGCGCGTCCAGTTGGAGGCTTTGTTATGTTCATGAGCTTGTATGTGCTGCTGCTGTCGTGTCCTGCTGAGGGAGGCTGCTACCTTTGAGCAGTGTTGTTGTCCGTTGGAGTGTTTGGTTGGCTGGTAAAACATGTCGAGTCCGAGGTTTCCCAGCAGAACTCAGCACTGGAACACAGTGATGGCTGTGGTTCACCTCACCTGTCAATGATTTTATTATTGTGGCTGATTGAGCTCTCATAAATGTCTTATAAATGTTGCATCGATTGTTTCCTTTAAACGAACCCCTTAGACATCAGGAAGAACGATAGACGGATGGATACATACTTAGAAAATGATTGTGTTACAGCAGGATTAAGAATATAAATGATACATTTTTATAATAAATATTCAAGAAAGTTAAAGGAAACGTTCAGACACCAAACAGGAAGCATCAAACTCTGGATGTCTTCCATAGTTGGGGGGTTTTCCTGCCTCCCTCCACTCCCCCCCCAACCGGTTGCTCAGATGGCCGCCCCTCCCTCAGTCTGTGAGGCTGGCTCTGCTGGAGTTTTCCTTCCCACTGTCTACAAGTGCTCATACTGGGTTGTTTGACTGCTGGAGTTTTCTCTGTATGTTGTCCTGACAAAATAAAGTGTTGTGAGGCGACTGCTGTTGCGATTTGGTGCTATATTGAACTATTTGTTAGTTTTTGCCTCCTCACAGATGGCACACTGGTGGCGTGCTGTCATAGACTGTATATAATAGATGTACTTCATCGCTGTGACATCACCCGTTCTTTCTCGTTCAGTCGTCTTTCTGAAGCCTCGAGCGAGGCTTTTTTATTCTGTAAATAAAGTAAATCGTTCATAACATTTTGTGTTGTTGCATATTGAAAAATGTGATAGCATACCTGGAACTGGCTTTTGGGAACAGTTACAGTTGCCTGCATGAAAAACTTTACTTATATCAACAGGTGATTCTGTGTGTTCTTTGCACAGAGCCAACGAGAAATGTTCCTCATGAGGAAGAACCACCTGGACTTTAGGACTCTGGCACAAACACTTGCTATGGACAAAGACAAACTTGAACATTACATTAAGGTAAATCTCCTTTAAGTGATTATGAGACAGATCCAGAATATTCTATATACATTTCAGTGATTCGTGCACATTCAGCACATTTCTAAATCATACAGTTTGGGATTTGTTGGATAAAGACATTGCAGTTTCCCCAAAGTTATGCTTGGAGACACAGTGCTGTTCACAATAATCAGTCGAATGTTTGGAATTATCATAAAGGCAACCCTGCATGTATTTGTACAACTAGATTTCTTAGTAGAGAAAAACTCATCCCAGCTGGGCCAAAAGTGAAGCGGTCCTAACTGTGGCCAGCAGGGTGCGCTGCAGAGCTACAATGTACAAAATCTTTCCGTGAGCTGCAGAGTCGTAGGGCTGCCAACCTGAAGAAGTGATCAAGTGTGGAGGAACAGTAATGTGCTAGAACTTACACTTACACTTAGCATGAATCGTTCAAGCAGTTTGACAGACATAAAATCATATTTTTGCACCAACAAAGTGATTCCCAAACACGTCTTTCATGATTGCATGCTCAATCATCCAGGTAAGGAAATCCCAAAAAGTTGATTCTGCCCATCTGGACGTAGAAACGGGATATGGCTCAAGACTTTTGCACTTATTATGCTGAATTTAATGGGATGATGCGTTTTGTCTGTCTTGCAGAATGACATGGACGAGCAGTATGGGGAACGGTATGGCCAGAAAGTCGAGGACAGGCTGCTGTATTATCTCCATGAGCTGGATGCTGTGTTACAAGGAGATACCTACATCGATAAGGTGTGTGTGTGTGTGTGCATTGTTTAACCCTTTAAGACCTACCATAGAACAAGTCCGCCAGAGCTTATATTATATTTTTACATGCTGTGGAGCCATTTTTGGGAGCATTTCAAGTTGCTATACATCAATACAACCATTATAGCCCAGATTTTAATAATATGTCTGCATTAAGTGCATAGTAATTACATAAATTGCAAAAAAATGCAATAAACTACAAAAAAATTGAAAATCGTTTTTGTTTTTTTAACATATATTTCTAGTTAGAGAAATTTAAGAGGCTTATCCCTCAAAACTGTAAATACAAAAAAGTTGCACAAAATAGTTTCCCACCACAGGAAATTTATTTTGAGTGTCTTCATAGTTTTATTTTTGAAATACACCAATTTTTATACACTGCAGGAAAAACGAAAATAAATATTATAATGCAAATTTGCAAAAAAAGCAGCATATGCATCAAAATAAACTATTTCCAGCAGTGCAATATGAGTCCTAAGCATCCCAGAAACCACACAGAAAGTCATAAAGTCAAACATAACTTTTAAAAACATCAGTATAGGCTCATGAGGCCCCGGTGGTAAAAAAAACTACATTTCCGCGAAAATGACGTCACTTCCTGTTTCGGGCAGGTCATGGCGGACATGCGATAGTTCGCGCTGATGGACGGAGGAAGTGTTATGAACAGCTGATCGGATCGACAAAGCGTGTTTCTGGAATATTATGTTTTTGTTCCTGCAAGTGCTTTTTATGCAGTTTTTGCAAAACTATATGTGGAAGGAAACTGTGACCGAGGACAAGCTGATGGCATAAGATGGAAGTACAACTCCTCCGGTTTCATATGCAAAAAACATTTTTGCGCTAGCTCACCTGGTTGCAGAGCTACAAGCATTTAAAAATAGTTACGCAAAACGGAGCGTGCTGCTCTGACCAGTTTTAAAGGGTTAAAGATGCGTTTGTAAAAATGAGAGTTTGAATGTAGATAAACTGTCCCGTTGGCTCTACAGTGACCTCAAGTGGTCAAAAACTCCACAAGTTTCCTTTAAGAATGTTGATGAGGGAAATGAAGACGAGCAGAAATGCCAGCAGTGAGAATGTCTCGCTGTGATGACTGAACATTTGTGCTTCACTAGATCCTGAAGAAACAGAGCCCTGTGACTGAAGAGGAGAAGCTCCTTTTAGAGGTGATAAGCTCCGACTCCACCACCATAGCTGCGACCCTGAAGAAGCTGCTGCACTGCGGTAAGAAACAGCTTACGTCAGTTTCCGTCATAAAAATTTAATAACTTTATATTTTATTTTATTTTTGGGTCGATTTTCTTTAGCTTTGAGTCGTGGCTTTTACTATTTCTGCTGTTTCTTTTTATTTATGTGATTTTCTCCTTTTAAACTGTATATTTTTACTGTTAGGACACAAGCAGGATTCGATCTTCTCTGTGTGGAATTATGAATATCCACTGTTATCAGTATCAAGCGTGTCGCTGTTTTCTTTCTTTAGATGCTGCTTCCTGTCGTCAGTCGTCGATATCTCGGTCGCCTCAACTCTTTAAGTCGGCTTTAAGCCAAACGAATCCTGAGGAGGCTCCTCGCGACGTGTCCGAAGACGGCTTCAGTTTTTTGGACAGGAGCTCAGACGTTAGAGGACATCAGCAACCAGAGGAGGAAGATGAGGTAAACAAGAGAGCGGAGGAAGAGGGCAGCACAAGTGTTCAGGAGGCGGCCCCCACCCCTCAGTTCTGCTCCAAACACCAGCGATGGGTGAAGAGCATCCTGCGGGGCTGCTCGGAGGAGCTTCTCCTTCAGCCCAACGTTTCCTCATCTCCTCTGCTCTTCCCGTCGTCGTCTTCTACTTCTTCATCGCAGGACCTCACACCATCTGACCTCATCCCCTGTCCGTCCGATCAGCCACCTTCGCAGACCCGCAGCCCTCCTCGGGCAGCAGTCCGAGCATCCAGAACAGCAAAACCCAAATACAGGCGCAGCTCCGGGTCACTCGCATCCTCAGGCGACGCCTCACAAGCACAAATCCCGCCTCAGGCCTCGTGTGCTCGGGGCTCTCCGCTGCCTGCTCGGCTGTCACCGGTGGTCCGACTGGTGAACATCGGCTCCTTCGAGACGAGCTGTAAACACCAGCACGCATCACCAAAGCAGCTTCTTCTGGCAGCTTCTTCCAGTTCGGAGATGCTAAGTTCTCCACATCACACCTCAGGAAACGTAAAAGACAACAACAGTTCATCTCCCTCTGCCTGCTGTCAAACCCTGACTGAACAGAGAACGCTCAGACGGGTCTGCAGTACCAACAGACACAAGGAGGATTTGGAGGCATTTGCTCCAAACCCCCAGCCGCTCTCTCAGATGGGCGTTCCAGCCACAGCCAGTGACATCAGTGTCTCTGGACCTCCTCAGAAAGGTGCTCAGTCAGAGAGTTTCTCAGCCTGTGCTGCCAATCAAATCACACCATCTTCCAAGTCATCTAAAAAAGTCGTCCCTCGGAGCTCTCTTCGCCATCGACAAAAGAACAGCAGACCTCGATCAGGAACCGCCCGACGCTCCTCTTCTGCCGCAGGCAGGGACAAAACCAGCCGAGGCCTCAGAGCTCAGCTGAGGCTATCGCTGCCCAGTCAGGGTGTGCTGCTGCACTCCAAGCTGCTACAACCCTACGTGAGTCTTACCAGGCTGAGCTCTGAGCAGTGTCACCTATCGACCCAAAGGAAAGCCTCGAGCGTGGAGCGAGGCAGCGACAGCGAGGAAAGGAGGAAGCAAGAGGAGGAAGACTCTTCCTTCGATGTGAACGCTCTTTACTCCACTGATTCCTCAAGCAGTGACGGAGAGGAGTCACCTGACCGTGACCCCGATTATAGACCTCACATCAAAAAGAAAAGACTTCTGTTAGAGTATGAAAATGCGAGAGTGTCACGGTGACAGCAGCTCAACTAATTGAGGAGTTTTTAGAGTATTTTTAGATGCCGCGTGAAGATGCAGCCATCAGTGCTCTCTAATGATCGGCCTGTTCTTGTGAGCCAACGTGGTTCCTCTACGCTAACTGAATGTAGATGTGCAAACACAGAACATAGAATTGTTTTAAATAGATTTGACTCCCTATTAAAATTTGAAGAAGGTAGCACTCAAACAGGTTCAACTGAAAGGAAAGAAAAGCTTCTTGCAAACGTTTGTATGGTGCAGCTTTATTGTAGCAGGCGTGTATCGAGTGTTCTGGTTTATGATAACAAGTCTCTGATTATATAAGTGAGAATAAATAACCCAGAGGGGATCGTTGTATTTTCGTAATGTGTTTTGTTTGGCTCCGTCAGCAGGTCCAACATTTCAGGACTTTTACCCCTCCTGGAAGTCCAGACCGAGGTAAATGTTTTTGATTATATAATTTCCATTTGCACAGCCAACTTTTGGCTTCCTGTTTTCATAGAAATAAAAACAAGGACACACTTTTTTAACCCCGTATTAAATGTAAAGTTTTTCTCAAAACGTTCAATCGTCCAAGTGGGGAACCAGCTTCTTATAGAAAGCACGCATTACTTCTATTTGCACCAGTGCAAACCTTTTCACTGAGCCGCAGCACAGAGCGCTGCTGTGTAACGATGTGCTCTGACTCTGTGATGGTCAAAGCTGTAAAATCAAGTTACACCTGAGGGTCATCTTCAGTTTACACACAGTATAAAAGCTCAGGAAGCTTTGAGCTGATGCACAGGAACCGACTGTGAGGCTGCAGACTGGGGCTGTATCCCAATTCAGGGTCTGCAGCCTCAACGGTCCTCAAGGGCCGCGTACTTAAAGACCGCTAAGGCCGGAAGTGCGAGGCTTGTGAAATGGGACGGTCTAGCCTCCGTTGCGCTGCCCAGGTTGCCTAGCAACCATGATACTAACAGCTGGAAACGTTTCATACAGCTTTGTTTGACAGAAATGAAGGAGAACATCTTTTGTTCATTTGTTTCTACATGAGCTTTGATCATTCTCTGATTAAGCTCAGCTATTGAACGGCGTATATTTTAAAGTAAAGGCTTTAAAACCAAGTTAGTACAAACGTCACTAATGTCACATGACTTTGCTGACATGTGGCCAACAGTAATGTTTTAATGTTCTTCGTTATTAAACATTTGCACATAAATAAGTGACATAATATTCAGTACTTACTTAAAGTTTACCCTTCGGGCGCCCCTCATCCGCCGTTTTTTTTCGGCAAAATTATCCACACCCACTGCCGCGCTATGCATTCTGGGATATGTTGGGCCACGAAGTCTACACCGCCACGTCCTTAAAATTCAGGGAAATGAAGGACGCATTTGAGGGCCGCATTTCAAGCAGCCTTCGAATTGGGACAGCCTTCGGCGCGGCGCGGTGACGTAATCGGCCTTAAAATGCGGCCTTTAAGGCTGCAGACCCTGAATTGGGATACAGCCTAAGAGAAGATAACGCAGACTGGAAGCTCGTCCGTTTGTTCAGATGAGGTGAAACTAGAGCTCTTTGGCCACAGAGATGCTGCTTATGTTTGGAGGAAGAACAGAGAAGCGTACAACCCAAAGAACACCCCGCAGTGAAACGTGTCAGCATCTGAAATAAAACCAGGATGTTTGGAAAAGCTGTGTCAAAAATTCTTTTCTCACAAGTCTTAGAAATACTTAAAAAAACTGTACATTCTGACGTCATGTGTGTGGGCTGCATCTGATTATGGGTATATTTGCAGTTCTCATCTGGTTACAGCAGCGGTCCCCAACCCCCGGGCCTCAGACCGGTACCGGTCCGTGAGTCGTTTGGTACCGGGCCGCGAGAGTAGAGGCTCAGGTGTGAAATGTATAGTTTTCAGGGTTTTTATTGGTTTTTAGCGTTATTTTGTTATCGTTTTTGTCGTTTCCTTGGTCTTTTCACATGTGTTATGAATAAATCTTCTTTTTTTCGGTACCGGTACTAGTTTTATTTTGTTGTATTTATCCGCGACACCTTAAAGGCCGGTCCATGAAAATATTGTCGGGCATAAAGGTCCGTGGTGCAAAAAAGGTTGGAGACCGCTGAGTTACCGGTTCCTAACACCTCTTTATTTTTATGTTGTATTTTTGTTTATTTTTGTTTAAGCTATGACACCAGTCTGTCCAGGGCTAACACACACAGACGGACAATCACATTCACACACACAATTAACCCCACTGACTGCATGAGTGTGGACTCTGGTTACTCCCACAGAGGAACATGTCACCTCCACACAGAAAGGCCGCGCGTGGGGTTCAAAACCAGGATTTTGTTGCTGTGAGGCAACAGTGAGAACCACTGCAGGATGATGACAGAGCGACTAAAACAGATGAATATTTGCTGGTTGGTGGTGTCGTGTGGCTGTGCTGTAGTGATTTTGGTTCTATCGCCTGGCGTCACTGCTTCTAGTTGGTTTTCCTCTCTGTACTCCAAGGACCAATCACTGGTAGTCGTGCATACTTTTCCTCTGCAGGATATCTACAAGTCACGGGTCAGCACCGAGGTCAACCATCGTTCCACCCACTGTTTGCAGATGCGTGTTTACACAGGTCTATTGGAGGGAACAGTAAATAAGCGCAGCGTCGTGGTGGGGGGTAAAATGAGGACGTTGTTAACTAGCTTAGCTCATCCTGGCCTTGAATGATAGAGCCAGGATGAAAAGATAAACAGAACAAATAGCTAGTGCAGTGTTACCTGGAACTGCTACTTTCTTCTGTGGTTTTTGAGTCATCACCTTTTGCACATTTGTGCTCGTATATCTCAAAAACCATCAACGATGAAAGCCTGAAATGATCACAGACTTGCTTTATTTTGCATTTTTGTGAAATATAATTAAACGCCATTCAGAAATTGTCAGTAACTATCTTTTGCAATGTGATTTTTTTTATTAGTGTGTGCTTGACTCGGACCCTGTGATGTGGTTTCACACAGTTTGTGTGCAGCTAAACGCCGTCCCCGGAGGCTTTTTAACCTGTAAAATCAGAACCTGCAAAGCTAACAGGTTGCAGATGTCAGACGTGTTTTCTTCATGGAGATGTAGGCCGACACAGACAGAGTTTACTGACATCAGCGATGTGGTGGAGAAGCGAAAGGAAGGGGATGAGCAGGCTCTACTTCCTAAGGAAGTTAAGATCCTTCAGTGTGTGCGCCAAAATGATGAGAGCTGGTACCCTAACTGAGTGAATCGATTGGCTGTGGTGGAGAGGACGTGACCGTGACAGTGTTGATCCATGACGGATACTGGACATATTGGACATACTGGACATACTGGGCAGGCAGCAGAGCTCCTTTTCAAACAGACAGATTCAGTTTTGCTGCCTCAAACACAGAGACAGAAAACCTTCACGCCTCATGCTGCCACCTTCTATAATCCAGTATATCTGCCACAGAGATCATGTGACCTGTTATCACCTGCAACACAATCTAAATCACATCGAGGTGACAGTAATCTCATTATTCGCCATTATAAACAAAACGGAATTATTACGATGATGATTTCAGCTACTGTCAGTGCGTCCTGTTTTATTTTCATTTTGCTGTGTTGGGGAGTAACGGACTACATGTACCGCCGTTACGTATTTAAAATACAAAATATGAGTAACTGTATTCCGTTACAGTTACCGTTTAAAAAGGTGGTATTTAGAATACAGTTACTTTGTTGAAATAAATGGATTACACGGCGGTACTTCCCTGTTTCATATTGTGGCGGGTCAGGACTGTTTGGGTTTTGTTTGACAGCTACGTTCTGTTGTTCCAGGCGGCAGCGTTACGGTTGCCATGGTTACACGGTGACGCTCTCTCTCTGCCTGTTTCCTGGGTGAGAGAGGCCTTTTTGTTGTTGTTGTGCTAAGCTAACAGGCAGAATGCTACAGGTCTTTGGAGTTGACGTCACGCCGCAATGCATTATGGGAGCGCAGCGCCATTTTCGGGGTCTACGAATTAAAACAAACACACTGTTGGAACGACGACTACAAGAAAGATGCTTAAAAGCAGCTCAAAAGAGAATGGACTGTATAGAGACCGATTGCGTCCAGAGGCGAAGCGGCGGTACTTGCAGAAAATAGCGTGCATTGGAAATGTGGACCCGTATGAAACACGGCTGTGGAGTAGAAACCCTGAAGACCAACCGCTATTGACGTAGCCTGACATATTTTCGTACCTTGTCTGTGGAGTCAGCGCGTACAAGTCGTCATTCAAACAAAGGTAAGTCAGCTCGAGTACTGCGTGTGAAATGCGTTTGATTTCCCTGCAAACATTCAGATTAGTGCAGCATAAATTCATTCATGAGGGGAAACTACAGTGAGAACATGTGGAGGCTGTTAGAGGGATAACATAGTGAGTTCAGTGCACTGATGTGACATTGTCCTGAAGGATTTAGTTATTCTTTATGGTTAAAGAAATTGCACTAATTTATTCATATTTATTATAAATAATTCTAATTATACATCTTGCTTCCATATTTGTATCTTGTGTCACTAAAAATACATTTTATTTTAGTTTTATACATTGATTAATGACCTGCAGAATCTCCTTATCATATTAAGGGATTCATAATTGTCACTTTATGCTTTCTCCATCTCTAAAGTGATGACATCCTTGCATTACATCCTTTAGGTTCATTTTCTGCAGGCAGGTTTCTGACAGAGAACAGGCAGATTAACACTATAACATGCAGCGTTCTATGGATGGACACATAAAGAAATGAAAAATTACATGTGCTAACTTTCTAAACACTTTGTTACATTTATGATAAAGTAGATTAAACACATTTATGTCGGCCTTGGCTCATAGTTCTTGTCTTTAAATGAACTTTGTGTGTTTCAGGTCCTGCTCTCTCAAAGACTGAATGAACGAGCATTACAGCCGTGGGTCACTGTGAGCATCACAGGGAAGGTTGAAGCCGCCCACTGCACCTGTAAGGCCGGAGTCGTGGAGACCTGCACCCACGTCACTGCTCTTCTGTTTAATGTAGAAGCAACAGTGTTGATCTGTGGCACAGGACTGTTACAGATGAACCTGCATGCTGGGTTTTGCTGGGTAATGTGACCAAGATACAGTCAGAGGTTGGCCGTAAGATAGACTTCTCCTCTTCAGCTGCCCAAAAAAGGCTCTTGATCAAAACATAAACAGACCATCCGTAGTGACAGGGAAAAGGAGCCGTCCTCAAAAAAGAAAAATCCCACCTGCTACTGTGGAGGAGTTGTCACTGCTGGAGGATACTTGGATACTTTGCTGGAGCACAGTAAAGCTGTGGGTTGTGGGAATGACCCATAATGTTTTATCTAGGGGTCTAGATTTATGCCTGTAGTGCACTGCCATGTAAATAATTTGCATTTACTGAATATGTACTCACTGAGTACCACTGTTCAAAAATTGAATAAAGAAACAAACTAATTTCTGCCTCTTTTTTTTATTATTATGAAAACCACTTTATAGAACATCACATCCGTTATAGTGTAGAATCCAGTCATTTATAGTTTACAAATGACAAAATGTTTACACAAAATCATGACAGTGTTTACATGATATCAACCACTACTAACATTACTTTATTTACTGTATCTTTTGAAAAAATACAGCAATTTTAACAGCACAATACTTAAGAATATTTAACAGGAGCAGGTTTCATATTTCCCTGGTTTTATTATCACACTGTTCACCAAAACGCAGCAAACCTTCACCATCTTATCCAGAAGGGTCACCTCTTCACCCTCACATGGAAGAAGTAATCTGATTGGCAGGGTGGTATGTTTGAAGCAGGTCCCTTGTGTAGCGCTGGAACCCAGACACGATGTGTTTCATCCATTTCATAGGCTGGTTTGCTGCAATAATGCCAAATAATTAGCAACTCTATAAATAGAAGGTGGTTCTGCAAAATCACTCAGTAGGATGTTTGTTCTAATTTGCTATGAGCTCAGAGTGCATCGAAAATAAAACTAATAGGCTATAAAGAGTGATATGAACCTATTTAGAACTTACCGGAATGAAACTGTCTGGAGCACCAACAGATATTTGGAGATGGAAGAGAACTGGATATCAGCTCGTCTCACAGCTGCTATCCAGGCTAGACGCCTTCGTTTGCTAACATCGATACATGAGCTGCCTCGTGTTGCTTCCAGGTTGGGAAAGAATGAAAAGATAAAACATTTTCAAGCTTATTCTCTTGCCGGTCGTGCGATCGAACATTGCAGCCGACCACACAGCAAATATGAACCGTGGCTGTTGTGTGTGCCTTCGCTCCCTTTTCACTTGCGCTAGACCCCGAAAATGGCGGATCGAGCCAAAATCCTTTCCACGCCCACCCCCGTGACATCACGCTCCAAAGCCCTAAGTAAGCTATTAAGACTCGACTGTACACCGTGTTCGTGTTTTCCTCTGAAACAATAAGTTCTGTTGGAGCAGCCTTTCAACGCCTCTCTCTGTCTCTGCTAGCAAAGTTGACCCAGACAACAAAGTAAAGCTAGTTTTCAGCTACGAGCCGACACAGAACCCACCGTATTAGCCAGAGGTCCCTTTACTACGGTTCGGAGCCGCGGACCTTCAGTAACAGTAATAAATCACAGCAATAGTACATTCATGTAGTTGTAAACAGCATGATAATATATTAAGTAATCCAAAGTATTCAGAATACGTTACTCTCATTGAGTAACGTAACGGAATACGTTACAGAATACATTTTGGGGCATGTAATCTGTAATCTGTAATGGAATACATTTTAAAAGTAACCTTCCCAACACTAGACACAAGAAGCCAAAATATCTGATTACTAACTCTTTCTCTTATTTGCTCAAACAATATTTTTTATGGATCTGTGAGTTATGGGATGAACAAGAAACAGGGTTTTATATATGTTTACAAGTATAGATTTATCTGGCTCCTGTATTTCTAATAAGACACATTTCCTCACACATGAAAAAGCAAAAACAACAACAACAAATGATAGAAATTAAACAGGGAAAACAGTTTTTTTCTGGCAGTTTTTGTTTTTTAGCATTTTGAGGCAGGACATTTGAAGAACTTGCCAACTTTGCAAATCTTTTTTTTTCTAACACATCGAGTTCGTTCAGATTGGGAGGCGGGATTTTGCAGGATCTCCCCAAAAGCATGAAACAAAAACAAGAGAAACAAAAACAAGAGAAACAGAAGTCACACAATAACATTGAACTACTAAAGAAAAGGCATTCTTCAGTCTTCTTGCTGAGACTTTAAAGTATTCTATTATTTGTAAATTGTTTACCTCATGGTATAAAACACCCTGAGTAAACTGTTCTTGTCATTTGTTGCTATACAAATAAAACTGATTTGAATTGAACTGAAAATAAAAGGCAGATGTAGCCACTGTAGCTTTCATTGGTTAGTGAAGTCCTGCTATGAAACCACCTACTGAGTGCTTCTGCCACTGTCATGTTAGCTTTCCTTCTCATTCAGATGCCACAGAAGAATATTATTTACAAATTAACTTCATGGTCCCCTCAATAAAACTCATTTGCTACAGCTGCTTCTGTCAGACGCCACTCAGTCAAGGTAACTGTGCCCATAACTCTTGTATCATATGGAGGAGATCACCACCACAAAAACAATCCACCCTCTGTGAAAGGACGAAACCCTCCACAGGGCAGCAGCAGATTAAAGATGGGGCAGAGGCTGTTGCTTTTTTTTAACAGGCGTCACTCCCTGCTGGTCAGTGGACATAACGCTGGCTTCACTTCTCAGACCTGAAAGCTAGAGGAGAGTCTCCTTTTCATTGACATTATTTTGAAATGACTGCATGATGCTTGACTGATGGGCCGTTGCATAAAGAGCAGTTTTCCACCTCTTCACTGCCAGCCGGTCAGAGCGCTCGCTGTAACTGTCGAGCATTAAGTGTGTTTGGTTTGAAGTTCTGTTTGTCTCTCGGCTATTGATTGACAACACAGTGATCTGGCTGGCCGCACACATGAATGCATAACATGTTTTTCTCAGTCAAGCGTCAGTCTTAGTATTTCACAGCCTCCATGAATCAGTAACTTTTTGTCTTGGTACGGGACGTAAACACGTAAATGATGCGCAGGAGCTGCAGAGACTGTAAATTGTTCTAAGGTGGTTCGGTTTGGAGGAGTTCACTGACCACTCAGTGACCACACAGAGCCCAAAGCATCACTCCTCCTCCACTGTGCTGCCATGCATTTAACATGCTAACCGAGGCCTGTAGAGTCTGAGATGGAGATCTTTTTGTTTTGCCGTCTACTTGAGCATTGCGTAGTCTGACCTTGGGGTGAATTCGTTGGGGAGTTCTCACTATAGAATGATGGACTTGTTCTGAGATGACCTCTGAGATGGATGAGCAGCAGCACTTTGTCTTTCCTTCTTGGCGTTTTGTTAATACACATGAATGCTGCAGATCTCCAAACTGCCAGGACCTCATCACTTACCAATGATCGGATAATCTAATGCATTTGATAGACAGCATCTGGCTGCTGCTTACACTCTTAACATCACTAAGGTTGGACGAGAATGGTTGAGCGTGTCATGATCCTGGCTCATTTGACCCAGTGTTTTGCATCTTCCTGTGTTTTGTACTATGATTTATGTATAAAGTTCACTTTGTTAGTCTTTATTTTATGTTTTAAAAGTCTAATTGTCCTGTTTTGAGTTTCTTGTGTTCCTGGTTTAGTTCCCTGGTTATTTAGACGCTCTGGTGTCTCTGTGTATTTCCTGTTTTATTGTGAAGGTCCGTGTCTTATGTCAGTGTGTTCAGATTACATTTCCCCTGTTTTGTCAGCTCTGATTTCTCCCAGCTGATTTCCCCTCCTGTCTGCCCCTGTGAGTATATAAGCCATGTGTTTTCTCCTGCTTGTTGCTGGTTTGTCTGTGTTCTCACCCTCTGTGTCTTCAGGTTTCAGGTCTGTTTTTGTTAGTTTTCCCAGTATAGGTAATCCTTAAGTTCTGTTCATGCCCTTTATGTTTCTGTTTGTACCACCAAGCTCACTGGCATCCAAGCTCGTGCCAGCGTTTGGGCACTCTCTCACAACCTCCACACGGTTGCTACCACAGCCATGACAGAGCGATTCAATTTAGGGACTGAAATAAACACAGTGAGTCCTAGCAGATAGTAACTGGCTACAAATGTAACACTTGTTGGATTCAATTCAATTTTGTTTATATAGCATCAAATCACAACAACAGTCGCCTCAAGGCTTTATATTGTAAGGTAGACCCTAAAATAATACATACAGAGAAAAACCCAACAATTATATGACCCCCATGCCCTCCGGCAGAGCCAGGCTCAGGGCTGCGACGGTTTGGGGTGAGAGAAGGAAGACAGGATAAAGACATGCTGTGGAAGAGAGACAGAGGTTAATAACAGATATGATTCAATGCAGAGAGGTCTGTTAACACAGAGTGACTGAGACTGGCAGCCTATGCCCATTGCAGCATAACTAAGGGAGGATTCAGGGTCACCTGGTCCAGCCCTAACTATATGCTTTAGCAAAAAGGAAAGTTTGAAGCCTAATCTTGAAAGTAGAGATAGTGTCTGTCTCCTGAATCCAAACTGGAAGCTGGTTCCACAGAAGAGGGGCCTGAAAACTGAAGGCTCTGCCTCCCATTCTACTTTTAAATACTCTAGGAACAACAAGTAGGCCTGCAGAGCGAGAGCGAAGTGCTCTAATAGGGTGATATGGTACTACAAGGTCATTAAGATAAGATGGGGCCTGATTATTTAAGACCTTGTATGTGAGGAGCAGGATTTTGAATTCTGGATTTAACAGGAAGCCAAAACAGGAGAAATCTGCTCTCTCTTTCTAGTCCCTGTCAGGACTCTTGCTGCAGCATTTTGGATTAACTGAAGGCTTTTCAGTGAGTTTTTTGGACATCCTGATAATAATGAATTGCAGTCGTCCAGCCTGGAAGTAATAAATGCATGAACTAGTTTTTCAGCGTCACTCTGAGACAGGATATTTCTAATTTTAGAGATGTTGCGCAAATGGAAGAACGCAGTCTTACATATTTGTTTAATATGTGCGTTGAAGGACATGTCCTGGTCAAAAATGACTCCAAGGTTCCTCACAGCGTTACTGGAGGCCAAGGTAATGCCATCCAGAGTAAGAATCTGGTTAGATACCATATTTCTAAGATTTTCAGGGCCGAGGGCACATGATTCCAGGGCCTGGATCAAAGAGGGCACAACCATAAATTTAAGTCTTATAAAATCCAACCAGGTAGGTCATAAAAAAGTTCAAGCCCGTACAGTTGTTATGAATCTGTCCCAAAACAGAAAAGAAAGTTGTTTGTGCTGCAGTAATCATGTTTCATTTGCTGGGGAGACTTTACGTGCTGTCTGTCAGGTTCAGGACAACAACAGGATCCAAATGCAGGACTTTCCGGTGAGCGACAGTCAGTTTATTTACACTGAATAATGAACAGAGAGTCTGAAGAGTTTTCAAAAGTGTGACTCCGTCTGTGGTACTCCCGACTCCCGACTCCCGCATGGTGCTCATGGTCCGTGGTGTGAAAGGTGGAAATACAACACTCGATATTTACAGCAAAGCTCCGCTCCCACAACACACTCCTTACCAGCTTCCTGACAAGACAAGACGTGATGATCAGTTTAGTGTTCACGCCAGGCACGTGCAGAGGGGGTGGGCGGGGGCTTGAGCACGTTGGGTGCCCAAGTGCCCTTTTCTTGAGGCATTTTTTCTTCTATGTGTGTGGGTGTGGGGTCCTGCCTGTGCCCCTCAACAAAAACATTTAACTATTATTCACAATTTTGCTAACTAAAAGGATCTGGTTTGCATCAGTCACATGATGACCATTAACCAATGCTCGCCCTTGATGGCAGTGCGTGCCGGGAACGAGCTTGTGAAGAGCTACAGGGCTTTTCCCTGCCACATAAATATGGAATATTATAATATTATATTATTATAATTACCATCCATCCATCTTCCTCCGCTTTATTCGGGGCCGGGTCGCAGGGGCAGCAGCCTAAGCAAAGAGGCCCAGACCTCCCTCTCCCCAGCCACCTCCTCCAGCTTATCCGGGGGAACACCAAGGCGTTCCCAGGCCAGCCGAAAGATATAATCTCTCCAGCGTGTCCTGGGTCTGCCCCGGGGCCTCCTCCCGGTGGGACATGCCTGGAACACCTCACCCAGGAGGCGCCCAGGAGGCATCCTTGTCAAATGCCCGAACCACCTCAGCTGGCTCCTTTCGATGTGGAGCAGCAGCGGCTCTACTCTGAGCCCCTCCCGGATGGCAGAACTTCTCACCCTATCTCTAAGGGAGAGGCCAGCCATCCTTCGGAGGAAGCTCATTTCTGCCGCTTGTATCCGCGATCTCGTTCTTTCGGTCACTACCCACAGCTCGTGGCCACAGGTGAGGGTAGGGACGTAGATCGACCGGTAAATTGAGAGCTTCGCTTTTACACTCAGCTCCCTCTTCACCACGACGGACCGGTGCAGCGTCCGCATTACTGCAGCTGCAGCCCCAATCCGTCTGTCAATCTCCGGCTCCCTTCTCCCATCACTCGCGAACAAGACCCCGAGATACTTGAACTCCTCCATTTGGGGCAGGAACTCATCCCCGACCCGGAGTGGGCACTCCACCCTTTTCCGGCTGAGAACCATGGCCTCAGATTTGGAGGTGCTGATCCTCATTCCCGCTGCTTCACACTCGGCTGCGAACCGTTCCAGTGTGAGCTGGAGGCCCTCACCCGATGAAGCCAACAGAACCACATCATCCGCAAAAATCAGAGATGACATTCTGAGGCCACCAAAGCGAAAGCCCTCCGCCACTTGGCTGCGCCTAGAAATCCTGTCCATAAAAATTATGAACAGAACCGGTGACAAAGGGCAACCCTGGCGGAGCCCATCACCCACCGGGAACGAGTCCGACTTATTGCCGGCAATGCGAACCAAGCTCTTGCAACGGTTGTATAGGGATCGAATGGCCCGTAGCAATGGGCCAGACACCCCATACTCCCGCAACACCTCCCACAGGACACCCCGAGGGACACGGTCGAATGCCTTCTCCAAGTCCACAAAACACCTGTAGACTGGTTGGGCAAACTCCCATGCACCCTCAAGTATCCTCGAGAGGATAAAGAGCTGGTCAAGTGTTCCGCGACCAGGACGAAAACCGCATTGTTCCTCCTGCATCCGAGGTTCGACTAGCGGACGAACTCTCCTTTCCAGCACCTGGCTTAGACTTTCCCGGGGAGGCTGAGGAGTGTGATCCCCCTGTAGTTGGAACACACCCTCCGGTCCCCCTTCTTAAAGATGGGGACCA
Organism: Neolamprologus multifasciatus; assembly: GCF_963576455.1. Lineage (NCBI taxonomy): Eukaryota > Metazoa > Chordata > Actinopteri > Cichliformes > Cichlidae > Neolamprologus > Neolamprologus multifasciatus. The sequence goes on along the minus strand of NC_140445.1, from coordinate 2,602,234 downwards.
CCACCCCGGACTGCCAGTCCACGGGTACTGCCCCTGATCTCCACGCAACATTGCAGAGGCGTGTCAACCAGGACAGCCCTACAACGTCCAGAGCCTTCAGGAACTCGGGGCGGACCTCATCAACACCAGGGGCTCTGCCACCAAGGAGTTGTTTAACTGCCTCAGTGACCTCGCCCCCAGAAATTGGCGGGTCATTCCCCTCATCCCCAGACTCGCATTCCGCTTGGCCTGTCGATACCTGTCGGCTGCCTCCGGAGTCCCACAGGCTAACCAAGCCTGATAGGACTCCTTCTTCAGCCTGGTGGCTCCCTTCACCTCTGGTGTCCACCATTTGGTTCGGGGGTTACCACCACGGCAGGCACCAACCACCTTGCGGCCGCAACTCAATGCAGCAGCTTCAGCAATGGAGACGCTGAACATGGTCCATTCGGACTCAATGTCCCCAGTCTCCCTCGGAATGCTGTTGAAGCTCTGCCGGAGGTGTGCGTTGAAGATCTCGCGGACTGGGGCCTCTGCTAGACGTTCCCAGCACACCCTCACTACGCGTTTAGGTGCACCAGGTCTGTCCAGCGTCCTCCCCCGCCACCTGATCCAACTCACCACCAGGTGGTGATCAGTTGACAGCTCAGCCCCTCTCTTTACCCGAGTGTCCAGAACATATGGTCGCAAGTCTGGTGATACGATTACAAAATCGATCATCGACCTACGGCCTAGAGCGTCCTGGTGGCACGTGCACTTATGGACACTCTTATGTTCGAACAAGGTGTTCGTTATGGCCAAACTGTGATTAGCACAGAAGTCCAATAACAAAGCACCGCTCGGGTTCAGATCAGGGAGGCCGTTCCTCCCAATCACGCCCCTCCAGGTCTCGCTGTTGTTACCCACGTGAGCATTGAAGTCTCCCAGCAGGACAACAGAGTCTCCAGGTGGAGCACCTTCCAGCACCCCCCCCCCCCCCCCCCCCCCCCCAGGGACTCCAAGAAGGCTGGGTACTCCGAACTGCCACTCGGCGCATAAGCGCAGATGACAGTCAGGACCCGTTCCCCGACCCTAAGGCGCAGGGAACAAACCCTCTCATCCACCGGGAAAAACTCCAACGTACCGGCAGCAAGCCACGGGGATATTAGAATACCCACCCCAGCCAGCCTCTCACCAGGGGCAACTCCAGACTGAGACAGAGTCCAGCCCCTCTCCAGGAGACTGGTTCCAGAGCCCAAGCCATGCGTAGAGGTGAGCCCGACTATATCTAGCTGGTACCTCTCAACCTCACGCACTAACTCAGGCTCCTTCCCCACCAGAGGGGTGACATTCCATGTCCCAATTGCCAGTCTTGGCAGCCGGGGATCAGTCCGTCAGGGCCTCCGTTCCTGGCCGCCACCCGGCACACAATGCACCCGACCCCTATGGCGCCTCCTGCGGGTGGTGGGCCTGCGGGAGGATGGGCCCATGTCTCCTCTTCGGGCTGTGCTCGGCCGGGCCCCATGGACTAAGGCCCGGCCACCAGACGCTCGCCCTCGGGCACCCTCCCCGGGCCTGGCTCCAGGGCGGGGCCCCGGTAACCCTATCCTGGGCAGGGTAAACTGTTCCCTCGATGTTCTATTCATAAGGGTCTTCTGAATCGCTCTTTGTCTGGTCCCTCACCCAGGACCAATTTGCCATGGGAGACCCTACCAGGGGGCAAAAGCCCCCAGACAACATAGCCCCTGGGATCCCTGGGACACACAAACCCCTCCACCACGATAAGGTTGCGATTCACGGAGGAGAATCGCTACCTTATTAATTATAATTACGATATTCAAAAAAACCACACACAGCTTCTGTCAGTCTGCCCCAGGGCAGCTGTGGCTACAACTGTAGCTGCCTCCACCAGTGTGTGAATGTGAGAGTGAATAGTGGAATTGTAAAGCGCTTTGGGTGCATTGAAAAGTGCTATATAAATCCAATCCATCATTATTATTATTAAGTGTGGATAATTAAATAATAGTTTAATGCAATAGCAGATTGCTAGGCAGAGCCTAGTTTATTTTCTCACAATTTTTTTCATAATTTTTCTGTTGTCTTATGGTTTTATGAGCATAAAGCAAAGAAGAAACCTTGTTTATTTACGAAGCAGTGGGAGGTGATGACATCACTTTGATTTTTCCTGGGAAAAGCTTTGATCTGGATGGTCTCTGATCAGTGCTGGGATGTAGACTCATTCATTTCCATGGAAGAAGGACTCTTCCATGGAAAGTGCGTTTACTGGCCAAGTATGCACAAACACATTCGAGGAATTTGGTTCCGGTAGATGGTGACTCACAGCAGTGTAAATCACAACAATATGTAAAGGACACAACACACACACACACACACACACACACACAAGTGTATTTAGGTCATTAAAAATTAAAAGCATTAACATGTTAGTAATGTTTTGGCATGAGATGAAGATGACTCTCACTTCCTGCAGACCTTCACATGTCCCCGGCTCTGGGACTCATATTTGCAGTTCACGATCAATAGATTTCTGCCCTGCTGTCAGACCCTTGCTTTGGCCCCAGCTGATTCTGGCGTGACGCACTGAGCGTGAGGCCAACTCCTCTCTTTCACTGCTCCTACACATGCTGATTGATGCTGGTAAGGTTTTGTGGTGGTATGGTTCTGGTTAGTGATGCAGGAGGGGTGTGATGGTACAACCCTCAACCTCCACCAATAGAATTTTGGGCAGGGCTCAACGCCCATTTTCAGGGATCTCCTATAAAGCCGGGTTTGTACATCCTGGTTTCTGTTCTTTAATTTAACTGAGAGCGATTAAACTGCGCTGCTGCTTTTTGGAGACTTTGAATAAATCATGAGGTAAGTAAACAACATTATTATTATTATTATTATTATTATTATTTTTAATTATGTAATTTCATTAATTGGCAGATTTAAAATCACGTGGCATCCTGATAAATTACAAGTTTTATCTTATTTTAAGATTTATATTACACATTACAGCACTCTTATTACAACTGGATAACTTTATGCTTTAAACCACTTAATACTAAAACGCAGTTTCTTTGTAGACCGATGAATCTATGAATGAAATATTAACCTGTGAATGCGGTCACTTTCATTTATTACAATCTTGAACAGAAAAGCTTTGAAAGTGTAATCACGTTGATGAGGAAAATATATAAATTGTTTCTTGTTTTTTCTTTTTTTACGCACAAAACCTCAATTTTTCAAGTCTTTTTTTTTGTACCTCATAGATGTTTGTTCACAATGTAGGCGAGACCATTAACAACTATATAGTGTGTGTGTATATATATATATATATATATATATATATATATATATTAGTTAAAAAAAAACAAAAAACCCCATAGATAATACGAAGGTTGTTGGAAGATTTTTAGTATTTTATTTTAGTATTTTCCAAACACAAAGTTCACACAGCTGGAAGTAAGCAGGAGTAATCAGGCTCAATAAACACCAAGAACCCCCCCGCTTTTTTTTTTTTGTCTGTCTGGAGCCGTTTGTTCATATACCGGAGATGACGGAGCCAAATTAAAGAAATGAAAACAGAATTGAACAATTAAATAAACTGAGTGTATTTAAATAGTTATAGAAAGGAATTAAATGCATCAACATCAAAAGGTGAACCCAAAGGATTAATTCATTTATCGTATTTCATTGGACTCAACTTATGCCACTGTTCACACTAAAAACACAAAAGTTAAATTAAGTAAAGCAATTAGATGCATAAAAAATACAAATAAAGATTCTAATTAATCTAATTAATGTAAAATGTTCATATTCATTTGAATTATTTTTGTGTTGATTTAATTGTTTTTAAAATCAATTTTTAATTTGACATACTTTATGTATTAATTGGTAAATGTATGCATGTATGTATTTATATATTATTAGTTGTTGGTGACTGCTCTCTTTAGTAAATAACTAAACAAATAAATAAATAGAAATAAATAAACATCCTATAATGCAGAGGAATCACTGATGATAAAATCAGTCATAATAAAATAAACAAAGGAACTAATGAATTTATAGAATTAGGATTTTTCTGCGTTGGTATTTATATGCATTTGTATCAATTTACAGAAACTGGGGAAAAAATAAATTAAATAAAAAAATAAGTTTACATTAAATAAATATATTAATAAATATGTCTGTAATACAGTTACATATATATATGAAAAAAATAAATAGATATAAATATGATAAATATCAATACATATTTTATATATTTAATATATAAATATTGTATATACCTCTGTAATCTAGGAGAGTATAGATACAAAGTATGGCACATTACAAGACTAAGTCTGATTAAATGAATCATTTGTTAATCCCGTGCTGGACTCTTTAGTTCCAGGATGGAGACCAAGTCTTACAAAGTTCAGACGAACGGGAAGGGAGTTTGTGGCAAAACTACGGTAAATGGAAAAACCCTAAACGAAAATGGAGTGAACAGAAATGGGGTGAACGGGAAGGGCGTCCACCATGTCAACATCAAAGGCGCCTTATACCCGATCAAATCTAAGAGCCGGAGGCAGAGGTGGGAGGTGAAGCCTTCGGAGATGGCGAACAACACGCTCAACCCCATCAGGGCCATCGTGGATGGGATGAAACTCACCCCGAACCCGGACAAACCCATGATCGCACTTTCGATCGGTGAGGAGATTCTTTGTAAAATTCACTTTAGATTTGGGGGTTAATCTTGTTTTTTTCTAACTGCTTCACCTTTGCTCCTCAGGGGATCCCACCGTGTTTGGAAACCTGCCCACAGATGGCGCAGTGCTTCAGGCCATGAAGGATGCCATAGACTCCCAAAAATACAACGGCTATGCTCCCTCTGTCGGTGAGCCATCCCTAAAGTGAAATGATGTGAAAAGATAGATGCAAAGATAAATATGTTTTTCTAAGAGCCAGCAAAGCGCAGAAGAAACTGTTGAACACATACAATCATGAATCTCTGCGTCCACTCACAGGTTACCTGCAGAGTCGGCAGGCGGTGGCAAACGTCTACAGCTGCCCTGAGGCTCCACTGCAGGCAGAGGTGCTCACTCCTCACACACACCTGCCCCTAAATCTGAAATGTGAACTACACCTTTACTAAAAACTCAGCAGCAAATGGCTTCGGCGTCAATCTGCTCGTTACAGTGGATTGTTTTGAGTTCCTGTGTGAAATTAACAGATTCTCTGAACTAAAGAAGACCCCGTCTCTCTTCCAGGATGTGATTCTGACCAGCGGCTGCAGTCAGGCCATCGACCTGGCTATCAGTGTGTTGTGCAACCCAGGAGACAATATCCTGGTACCGTGCCCAGGCTTCTCCTTATATAAAACTCTGGCTGTTTCCATGGGCATCGAGGTCAAACTCTACAATCTGCTTGTAAGTGTGGGCACAGTTTCTCTGTTTTTAATGCTGGACTAAACACCAAACACTTTTTGGGCTGGAACAGTTACGATTATTACATTTTAGTCTTTTCAAGTACATCAATCATGGGTAAACTCAAATCTGCCACACACACCAAACTCGTTAAAATGAAGTCAGTCAGCTTATTTGTTAATTTCTCCCAGATTTCACATATTTTAATGACCACATCACAAAGGAACAACAGAGCAGGACACATGTGAATGAGGCTGGTGACGGTGAAGGCTGTGGAACACACAGCATTTCTGTTTTCTGGATTCATTTATATCAAAGAATCCGATTTTATGAGCATGTAATTTGTAAAGTTACTAAAGTAAAAGTGGCATGAAAATAATATACAAGTAAAGTAATGGTGCATAAATATGTATTATGATTTTTTTCACAGCCGGAGAAGTCGTGGGAGGTTGACCTGCAGCACATGGAGAGCCTGATTGATGAGAGGACTTCCTGTCTAATCATCACCAACCCATCCAACCCGTGTGGATCTGTTTTCAACAAGAAGCACCTGCAGGAGATCCTCAAAGGTTGGCTGCACTCAGAGTGGGGACGAATTCCAGTTTTATAAACAAACAAACAAACACAACATCTCTCAAACGTTCTTCCTTTGTCCAGTGGCCTCCAGACACTGTGTCCCCATCCTGGCCGATGAGATCTACAGTGATATGGTGAGTGTAGCAGCTGTCGACACAAGCTGCATCTCAGCACAGGTGGGCTTGGCTCGTGCAACACCAGCGAGGCACTTTCTTTTTGTTTTAAACCACAATGACAGTAGATGTTCTGTTCCAATTGGTGGCATTTGCCCTGGCTCTGCATGCGCTGATGTACATGCACAACCTCACATCAGCACATGGGGGGGATTAGTGCCTCTGTGCAGGCCGGTGGCAGGGAGGTCAGCAAGGACAAGCAGTGGATAGATAAAGATTTAAAGTGAGACCGCAGCCATGTTAAAACATACAGTCCAGTACTAAATATAAAAGGTACGTCCTTCTTGGTCATACTCTTCACGTGTTTCTATTTTATCATTTTGTCATGTTGGTTGTCAAAACTGTAAAAGCCACAAAGCGTCACACAAATGTTTTTGGACATTTAAAGCAAAAAAGGAGCAAAAACACATGATTTGAACATTTGAACAAGTATCAAGTGTACACTCACAAAATAGTACTAGCATTGTATAACCAGCACTGTTGCCATTATCTAATATGTGTATGGTTTGTTCACCTGTGTGGAAAATTACATTTCATTCAGCTTCATTTGGATCGCACCAATTTACAGCAGTTTTCTCAGGGCAGCTTAAATAGTGAGGCAAAGACCCGAGCAATCAGATGATCCTCTCTGAACATCTCTTGGTGATGGTGGGGAGAAAGACCTGCCTTTGAACAGGAACAGACTTCCAGTAGAACTACTGCAGCAAAACTGTGGTCTGTTTTTCTAGGCCCAGTGACCGATGACTTACAGGTTTTCTTTAAAGATTTCAGGTTTGATTAAATGGAATAAAGCTAGAACAGATTTTTGTCTAATAAACAGAATTAAATTTTATTAATTTATTTTATTATTATTATTATTATTTTGTTTTGTTTTGTTTTGTTTTTTATTTTATTATTATTATTATTATTATTATTATTATTGTTTTATTTTATTTTATTTTATTTTATTTTATTTTATTTTGTTTTGTTTTGTTTGTTTTATTTTATTTTGTTTTGTTTTATTTATTTTTATTTTTATTTTTATTTTTTTATTATTATTATTATTATTATTGTTGTTGTTTTGTTTTATTTTATTTTATTTTATTTTGTTTTATTTTATTTTGTTTTGTTTTATTTTATTTTATTTTATTTTATTTTTTATTATTATTATTATTATTATTATTATTATTATTATTATTGTTTTATTTTATTTTGTTTTATTTTGTTTTATTTTGTTTTATTTTGTTTTATTTTATTTTATTTTATTTTATTTTATTTTTTATTTTTTAAATTTATTAATTTTATTTAATTTTAAACAGAATTTACATTTTTATTTCTCATCAGCTTTGCATTATCAGAAACTGTGAAATATTCCCGTTTCTGAAGATTCTTTCAGATATTTTTTTCAAAAACTTTTCCAACATATTAAAACAAATCAATGTCTACTCTACATCGAAGGATAATAGGGTCTTAAATATTGTTATATTCAGAACTAAATATGTTATATAAACCTTCCAGTTACAAATCCTTCTCTGCTCATTATCATCAGTATTGCATTTGCTCATAATAAGAATAATAATGTAGTGTAATGTTTATGAGGACAAGCTTATTGTCCTCACATTTGCTAAAATATTTTCTCGCACTTGAAAGTAATAAAATTAGATCTACGCTCATAAAATGTGAAAAGTTCTTATTCTGCAACTCTTCTTGAAACCGTCAGTGATGCAACACATTTTAACATGCATATCTTATAACATCAGCATACGTGGTACAAAGATTCTGCATCTATGTCAGTCTGGGAGTTTAGTTGAAGGTCGTGCAAATATGTCCACAGATAAGCAGACACACTCTCTGGCAGCCATCAGATTGTTTATCAGCTCGCAACAAATGGAGATGAGGCAACAGTGCAGTAATATTCCACTGAGAATTCAAATTGATCAGTCAAAACACCTTTATTTCCTTTTTATAGGCTATAAGCGCATCATATGCATTTATAATAACTATATTTTAAAAATTAGATGTACATGTAGAGTGTTCTACCTCTGTCATAAAAGGTTCCCGAAATATTTGAATTTACACTCGTTTTTTTCTTTCTTTGTTGCCCCACCTTCATTCTCCAGGCATGTCTCTGCTAAATGTCACCAAACAGCTTAAAAAAGAAGAGGGAGGAGTTACTTTCTCTTAAAACTCACGTGACAGTAGACAGTAACTATGATGCTTTAGCATCTTTTAGTTCGTGGGGGTTGTTTTGAGGAGTTTCCGATCTTCTGAACTTTGTCTCAGCTGAAGTTGACAGTTTGGGTCTTGTTCGGATTTATTCCCAAAAGACTTCCCTCCAGTCTTTTGTTACATCTGAGCTGTTTTGACTTTTGCACTTTACAATGAGTTGGTCTGTCTAATGAGTGCAAAATAAACAATCGATCGATCAGTTATTTAAGAGGCATTTAGTATATGCATGCTGCACTCTGCATCGTCTGTGATATTTCCTTTACCGTCTTCACACATTTTCATCTGGAGTTGAGATGAAGATGTGTGCTTCTGTGGAAAAACACTGGGAGGCCTTGTGTCGCAGTGAACTTGCTGACTCGCCTGCTTGATGATATTAAAGCTGAACAAAACAAAACTTTTGAAAGCGTTTTTTGTGGGAGCTGTTGTGAGTGCAATAGTTTAAAGTCGGGGTTACTGGGTTCTTCCACAAACCACCTCGCCACCATTGGACCGTTCCATAATGAGCATGTGCAGACCAGAATGACTTTGCACTTTTTGGGCTGCATGTGTTTGCAGTTACTGCAGCTGTCTGGTTTTGTTACAGAAGAACCTGGGGAGGAATGGGGGCCGTGTGGTGGGTGGAAACGTGGCCTCAGGCTGCACTGGTGAGGCCTGTCTTTCAGTGAGCGGGGGATAACGGCGACTGTGAGCTCCAACACCGAGGACGTTTCAGGCAGTGGGTCAGTGCCCCTGCCCCTCACCTCTGTAAACCCTGCGGTGATAAATTGTGGTTTTATGGGGCACGTCTGCACAGTCAACATGCTCTCTGTGGAGATGTTTGACCTGCCTATGACCTGCCTATGCACACAGTTGCACATGCATTTACTCCATTGTCTCCATCAAGCTTTGTATTGCATCTATGTTGATCAATGCTTTGCATTTGTCCTCCTCTTGATCTGAGAGGCATTTAAGACATTTGTGCCAGAAAACGAGTTATGCAATCACGTTAGTGCTGCTGTTATGTCATTTACTTCAGTCTGGCCAATAGGATGCGGGGTAGTGTCTTTTCTCCACGTCACACAGCTTTAATAAGAACCAGCTTTCTGTGGGTGAAACGTTCCTCTTTGTGGTTACCTCAACATCGGCCTCTTTAACTCTCTTCCTTTTGTTTCTCTCTTCTCTGGTATTTTTGTGAGACTTTCAGGAAGAATATTACATTCAATTCAATTCAATTCAATTTTATTTATATAGCGCCAAATCACAACAAAAGTCGCCTCAAGGCGCTTCATAGATACAGAGAAAAACCCAACAATCATATGACCCCCTATGAGCAGCACTTTGGCGACAGTGGGAAGGAAAAACTCCCTTTTAACAGGAAGAAACCTCCGGCAGAACCAGGCTCAGGGAGGGGCGGGGCCATCTGCTGTGATTGGCTGGGGTGAGAGAAGGAAGACAGGATAAAGACATGCTGTGGAAGAGAGACAGAGGTTAATAACAGATACGATTCAACACAGAGAGGTCTGTTAATACATAGTGAGTGAGAAAGGTGACTGGAAAGGAAAAACTCAATGCATCATGGGAATCCCCCGGCAGCCTACGTCTATTGCTGTGCATCTGCAACTTGCTTTGCAACCCACCTCCAGCCCTGGGTCTTCCCGTCCTTCCTCTGATCTGCCTGAGAAAGTTTGGTCTCTCTTTAATAACCGAGCCTTCGTGTTAATAACATAATTTCAAAATTACCAAGAATTCCTATGATTTTTTTTCACTTATCTCCAAGCCCTCTCGTTTTTCACTGTGGTGTCAGTCTGTGGGAAACCCAAACTGATCCAAACAACAACAGCATGCCTCAATGAAACATCTGTAAACGTATGAAAGTCAAAGGAAGTCAAATATCTGCATATAAAGTTTTTATTCTTGTTTTTGCCCTCAGGTTTTCCCAGGATGCAGTTCTCCTTCAATGGCATCCCTCAGCAGTGATGTTCCCATCCTGTCCTGTGGCGGTTTGGGTAAACGCTGGCTGGTGCCTGGCTGGAGGATGGGATGGATCCTCATCCATGACAGGAATGATATATTTGGAACTGAGGTACTTTTTATTTATTTTTTTACAGTTAACTCACGATTTGACCTGATGGGGGAAGCGTTGACTGATTGTTTCAATACTCAAACCCAAACACACAATGATATACAATAATTTGCACGTTACATTTACCCGACTGCCACGTTTCTTCGTTCAGATTCGACAGGGTCTGGTAAAACTCAGCCAGCGTATTCTGGGAGCCTGCAGCATCGTTCAGGGGGCGCTGGAGCAAATCCTCAACAACACTCCTCAAAGCTTCTACAACAGCACCATCCTCTTCCTTAAGGTAATGGAGAGAAGTTGTTTTAATATATTCCACCTTTATAATTTACTGGAATTTGAGTAGCAGTAGCTGACCCTGGTTCCTTTTTTGTTCCTTCAGTCCAGATTCTTGTCGTTATGTCTTAATTCTGTCTCAAAATCACATAGTAATGCACATTAATATGCATCACATGACACTGTGTGAATGGTTGATCTTTTTTTGCTTCCTCAGTCTAACTCAGAGATTTGCTTCAGCAAGCTGTCCTCCGTCCCCGGCCTGAACCCTGTGATGCCTTCAGGAGCCATGTACATCATGGTGAGTGTTGAACATGAGGTTTGCATTCAAATTTCTGAGCCATGATCAGTGCCCAGCAGTATTGGGGAGTAACGGAATACATGTACCGCCGTTACGTATTTAAAATACAAAATATGAGTAACTGTATTCCGTTACAGTTATCGTTTAAAAAGGTGGTATTTAGAATACAGTTACTTTGTTGAAATAAATGGATTACACGGCGGTACTTCCCTGTTTCATATTGTGGCGGGTCAGGACCCGCCACAATATGGGCGGGTCCTGACCCGCCCATATTGGGTTTTGTTTGACAGCTACGTTCTGTTGTTCCAGGCGGCAGCGTTACGGTTGCCATGGTTACAGGGTGACGCTCTCTCTCTGCGCGTTTCCTGGGTGAGAGAGGCCTTTGTTGTTGTTGTGCTAAGCTAACAGGCAGAATGCTACAGGTATAGCTCTAAAGAATGTAGCATCATGGGCAGTGTAGTCCGTGCTGCAGGGAGAATGGACTGCCATACACGTTATGTGTCTGTGAGCGAGGGAGGGAGAAAAAGGAAAAGTACGAGCTGTCATCGAGCAGAAACGGGAGCTGGAAGCATGTAAATATAATAATAACCACTGCAGCCAAGAAGAGAGCCTGACGAGCCCAGTTGTAAGTAAGCTATTAAGACTCGACTGTACACCGTGTTCGTGTTTTCCTCTGAAACAATAAGTTCTGTTGGAGCAGCCGTTCAACGCCTCTCTCTGTCTCTGCTAGCAAAGTTGACCCAGACAACAAAGTAAAGCTAGTTTTCGGCTACGAGCCGACACAGAACCCACCGTATTAGCCAGAGGTCCCTTTACTACGGTTCGGAGCCGCGGACCTTCAGTAACAGTAATAAATCACAGCAATAGTACATTCATGTAGTTGTAAACAGCATGATAATATATTAAGTAATCCAAAGTATTCCGTTACGTTACTCTCATTGAGTAACGTAACGGAATACGTTACAGAATACATTTTGGGGCATGTAATCTGTAATCTGTAATGGAATACATTTTAAAAGTAACCTTCCCAACACTGGTGCCCAGGTTATCACATTTTATGGGAAATTTCCACAGTGTCAGGATTTTGCAAATGACTCACACTTTAACCATTTAAATGACTTTAAAAATCAGATTTGTGAGTTTAAAACAGAAACTTTACAGAAGCTTTTAGACCTTTAATTTATACTTTGAATGAGGTCTTTGAGCAGCAGTTACAGCTTTAATCTCTACAATATTTATATTTATTTGCGTTCATCATTCATCTCCCTGTACCTGCTGCACCCCACAGCACGATGATACCACCGCCGTGCTTCTCTGCGGGGCTAGTGTCAGCAGGTAATGAGTGTTATGGGGTTTATAGTGAGTTTAGGCGTGTCCATGTGCAGATATGAGATGTAGATACATGGACAAAGTGGTACTATGGCAACAAATAGTTACATTTTGGCCTTTTGGACAGGTTGTCATAGTTTATATTTCTCTTTGCCCATAACACAAAAGTCTGATTGATGGGGTGCTGGTGAGATGGTGGTGCTACCAGCAGGTTCTCCAGGACTTCTGAAGCTCTATCAGAGCGACTGTTTGGGCTCCTGGTCACCTTTGTGATCTAGGACCTACCTGCCTGGCTACTCTGTTTGGCCAGACTGACAGATGTAGGAAGAATCCTCACGGTTTTAAATTTCTCCCAAAGTTTGGCCGCTAAGCACCCGGGGACACTGTTGGCAGATGTCTGCTTCACCATAGTTTTATCAAAGAGATCTACTGAGAGTTTTGGTGACGTGAAATAAAAAATATGGGATTTGATATTCTCAAGTCTCTCCAGTCAGAAGATTAAGGATGATTCAGGCAAATTGAATACAGCTGAGAACACTTCGGAAGTACAAAAAGGGTCTGAATACCTTTGAAAATGAAAGATTTCATTGACTGGTGGGAAACTTCAAAGTGTGCACACAGTAAAGAAGTCTGAATGATGTCAGCATTCAGAGTTCAGAGGTTAGACCAACCATGGTGTTTACATTTTCCAGGTTGGGATCGACATGGATCACTTCCCAGATTTTAAGAACGATGTGGACTTCACCGAACGGCTGGTGACTGAGCAGTCTGTCTTCTGTCTGCCTGCTTCGGTAAGACGCCATCACCTTCCCTCTCACTGCTGATTCGTCGGTCCTCACGCCGACATATTACTAAACTCCATCCTTCCTGACGCTTCACAGGCGTTTGAGTATCCCAACTTCTTCCGCATTGTGGTGACAGTCCCGGAGGAGATGATGCTGGAGGCTTGTGCTCGGATCAGGGAGTTTTGCCAGAGCCACTATCGCCCCCCCAGCCGTGACAGCAATGACCTGGACCAGTAATGCACGGGCGCTGTACCAGTCTCACAGCTGTCCCACCACAACAGTACCCTGAAATCTTTTTTTCAGAACCTGCCATGGCAACAAAAAGCATGCAACAGCATATCTAATGGTGTAATTTTTTATGTAGACTCTTAAGAAATGAACAAATGTGATATTTATATTTTATACTGACAGCTTGTATTAACCTGTACTTGTATATTTGTATAAATTGTAGTTCACTTACACACCTCTTTGATATAATCTGCAGCTAGCTTCTTTGTTAGGTTATGCTTGCTCTGAGCTACAAGTAGAGGAAGTGAATGAGTTTGTTTGTTTTTATAAGCTTGTATACTGATAATCACCTCTATCTATCTATCTATCTATCTATCTATCTATCTACGTAGATAGACGAAGTATAAATATTGTGCATTATTTTCAGACACAGCATTTTGTTTTGTGCCATTGTTAACAGTTAATATAATAAACTGTACTGACATAACAGGTAAAGGATAAATATTCAATGTTAAAGAAAAATCGCAGAATAAAATATAAACGGAAACAAAATAATCTTCCTCTGATGATTTGAATCAAAAATTTCACATTTGGATTCATTGCTCTATCAGACAGTCCAGTTCCTGCGTAACTTTCACAGCCTTTTCTTCCCGTTTCTTTAAGAATGGCTTCTCGACAGCCACTCTTCCACTGAGAACGTTTGTGATGAGGCTTCAGTGAACAGTAGATGGATCAGCTGAAGATCCAAATGCAGGACGTTTTGCTCATGACTTTCAGATACTGTTTATCTGCAGACAGTATTTTTAGACCCACCAGTCCTCAGTTCAAAGTCCGCTATCTTTGGCATTCTGCAGAGATTCAACCAAAGAAACTGGAACAAATGATATTTTATCTACAGGCAGTTAGTAACAAAGTGTAAACATTTGTTTCAAATTGGTTCTTTGCTAAGTTGTATCTACACAACCCTGTTTCATCCCTCGGGTTCGGAGTATTTTTATGCAAAATTGACTCATAGATCAGTGTAAATGATTTAACAAAGAAAAACTTTAAAAGAGATTCAGAAAGAGAACTGCTGCTCAACAACAAAGTCTGTCTGATTCCTACGAAGCAACATATAAAGAAACGAGGGGTGACTCAAGACTTTTGCACAACTGCAAAGCCAAATAGAGTTGATCAGCATCAGTCACTACATGACAGAAACACGGTTCATGTTGTTTATCCATAACTGATGAGGCTTATTGAACAAAAACATGTTAAAATGAGGTTTTAATCGTTTTACTGATCTTCGTTTCTTATCAATTCTTATAAATATTTTAGAGAACTTGTGTTTACAACACAGTTGAACAAATATTAGGACTCATAACGTGAGTTTTGTCTCTGGATTAAAATATTTTTAAAAATATTTGATGCAAAACAAATTTTTACAACAAACAACACATTTCTATATTTAGGGAATAAAAAAAAAGGATTGACTAGCACTGCTCCAGTAAAATATTAAACTTACATTCATGCAGTTATGAAGCTTAACTTTAGTCCTGGCTTAACTGATTTTCTCAGAAACAAAACAAATAAGTTTACCTGTGCAGGTATTTTATCTCATGTTTGAGCTAGCTGGGACTTAAAGACTGCCTTTAATCTCCTTATGAACACCGAATGTCCTTCATCACTGAAGCTGATCTCTTACATGCTGCTCCATCTGCCTGCACAGTGATGGAGCCGTGACACGGCTGGTAATAACTTTTGGCTGGTCTGTGGAGCCTCCTACTGGGCGATGGGAAGGTTTGTTTTCTTGCCACACTGTGCAGGATAACCAAAAGCACTGTGGATCCTCCACAGATTCATTAATGAATGAGGTCAGGGCAGGCGTTGCATGCCGTGCTGGCCACTGTGCTGCTGGTGCAACTGCAGGATGCTATATCCATATTTCACCTGGGAAACTAATAAGTCATAAAAGCAATGTCTATCCTCAAGGGTAACTTTAAAGGCACCAAACGTAGCATTGACAGCTCCTCATGCAGCCACGTGGATCTCACGTTCGTGCAGTTTGCATGATTCATCCAGTTTATGGATCGATGTGCACATACGTGCTCAGTAAAATGTCAAACTACACAGAGCCTGGCCACATAAAGCCTGAGGTCTTTCTAGATATACGTATATTGTGTAAAGTAGAGCCAGTGGAAGTTTGCTCATGACTGATGATACAAGTGCTCTGTGTGCTGTTGTCTGCAAAACTGACAAATCAAACAAGCAGCGACTCTTTTCAACTTTCTCCAACTTAAAATGACCGTCAGCAGCTCAATGCTGGGCGTCTCTGCTCATACCAAAAGAGCAGACACGCTAATTCAATAAAATAACCAACCTGCCTCTTTCTGTTTCACAGAAGGATGAGCAGCTGTGAGGAAAGAAAAACAGCATGACTGTGAGAACACTTTAAAATCAAAGTTTGAAACTCAAAAGCAGGAATCTTCAGCTTTCTACACTCCGACCTGTCTCCATCGTAACTCTTGATTCAGATAAAAGTCCTTAGACTTTCTGCAACACCAGTTCAGTTTTCATGGCTTCAGGTGAAGAGCAGCGTGTGTCAAATTTGCATTGCTCCTGAACCTCGAGCTCAACCCGAGTCTTTGAGCAGAAAGTCAGCAGCTCCACTGCTGCCAGATCACGTTCCCCTCTATGACGCACGCTGAAGGCTCCTGCTGAACGTTCCCAACATTCATCACAAGAGGAATCACGCTTTCATGAGTTCAACATGAACTGTGGTAGAAACACACATCTGAGGACGGTGTTGTGCAGCGCGACTTAAAAGTTTTGGGTGTTCTGTCATGTTTGAGCTGTCAGGCAGGTTTGTCTGAGTTCTACTTTTAAATATCAGGTTGTGAATTTTCTGAATGCAATAAAACTGAGACACTGCAGATCACAGCACAGTCGATTCTGCACAAATGTAGTCTGTTATATACTCAAATGCATTCGTTTAAAACGAGTAGATGTTCCCGTTTTGTGAAGTCAGGACTCAAGTATGGAAACAGTGGATTTGCATAAAGATTTTTATTATTTGCTCAGAAAATATACAGCCTACTACTTTATGTGCAAATGATATCCAGGGGTTTAACAGCTGTAATGACTAACATACTGTGTCTCATACTCTAAATGTCAGGAGGACAAAGGGCTTAAAAAAATGAAAGCCACTTCAGATGTTTTACAACTGTGTGAGGCTGGTTTCTCAACACATCTGTGTTGAGTTGCCAGCCTAGTTGTGCCTGAAAAGCTTGATCCCCATCCAGCTCCAGAGGTGGAAGAAGACGTAGACGGGGATGGTGACGGGCAGCAGCAGGCTGTAGAAGCACAGACTGCTGCTGCTGGTGCAGCCCTGAGGGAAGTTCTCATCCACCGCCGCAGAGTAGAACAAACCAAAGAGGGACACTATGGGGACCAGTCCCACCATCACAGACAGGGACAACATGTTTGCAGATGGGCTCGGAGGTAACGCGCTGCCGGATGATGATGCGTTACGTGCGCTTTGGCTAGAATGCCAAAATACAACTGAAATAATCCAACACCTCAATTCTATTTAGTCAAACAGTTTTTTAAAGCCAGCGTCCAGTTTGTTTTTGCTCAGGTCAACTCAAAGTGAAGGCTTTTGTATTACTGTGCAGGTGTGTCTGAAGCATCTTTCCGAATGAGTCTGGCCTCCTGAGGGATCATGTTGGGAATGCCGTCGATGACGGGATAGGCAATGCCGAGCTCTTCGTTGATCAGCTCGTTGGTCTTAGGCTCGTATCTGTGGAGGAATAACGTATATAAGTCTTTAATAGCACTGAAGTGCTCATATTTCCTACAAACTGTGAATGCAGCAGCAGCAGCTGTAGTTTATGTGAACTTAATAAAACCATGACACACACATGCAATGCTAGTTTTATGTTATCATATTTATGTAAGCATTTGGGTGTGTGTAAATAACACCAGCACAGATGTGCTCGTGTGCAGTCCTCAGGAACTCAACAACAGGAAGCTCGATGATCATTCATTTAAAAGTTTTAGAAGATAAACCTAAATATCTAAATCTGATCTCAGAGAACTTTTCAGAAAAACAGATTCAGTGGAGGATAAGGATAGTACTTAAATAATACAATTTACTGACATGTATTACAAAGTATAAAGTTTGAGAAGTATATACACATATGGTCCTGAAGTCTGTAATGGTCTTTGTGGTATTTAAGAGCAGGTTATCATCAGTCTATGGGGTCTGAGTGTGTGAAGAGTCTGAGCTCCAGTCTGTTTGGTGGTGGTGATGGTGTTAAATGTTGAGCCGTAGTTCACAAAGAGCTTCCTGGCGTAGGTGTTGTGTTTGTCTATTATAGTGTGTGTGCTGAGAGCCACACAGATGTTCAGCTAAATCAGATTCAGGCATAATTTCCATTTGTTTTCACAGATGTAAAGTATCTGCGAAGGCAAATGACAGACCCTAATAAGCCAGCCAATCAGCAAGTACATCGCAGTGTCGCGTCTTCAAACTGGACAAGAACTGAACAAATTAAAAGGCTCAAACTGTTTTACACATTTGAAAGTGCGTGTGAGGTGGTGCCGTTTGTCCTGTTAGAGAGAAACACGGCTGAACATCAGGAACAGAAAAAAGCAGAATACAGTGAGAGTAAACCAGAGCGTGTAAATATTAGTAAGTAACCTGAGCACAGGTCTGTGTGTGTTACCTGAGCGGTTTCTTGGACAGCGGACATACGAGGACCTCCAGCAGGGCGGCGTCGAAAGGCGGCTGCGCTTCGTCCTTCACGTCCGTAAAGCTCCTCACCGGCGCGGAGACGGCAGCTACCCTCCGTAATAACGGCGTATTTCTCACATTACGCTCAACAAAGAAGGTTTCAGTCAGCAATCTGCTCAAAACATTCTTAAACATGACCACAAAGTGCCTAACCACCGCGTCCAAGTCTCCAACAGGAAGCACAAGTACGCGTGTAACCGTGAAATCAGTCCGCTTCCTGTGACTCCCTGGCACTTTCGGGTTTAAAATGTTCCGCTTTTTCACTTATTTAATTAAAATATCTACCACGGGCTTGCTCACATATGCAAACTAACATATTATATTTAACACGGTAGATACCACTGCTAGTCGTACATGTCATTTGGTGAACGTTTGTTCGCGTAGTTTCCACATTTGCCCGCATGGTGGCAGTGTTCCACTGTTAGTGTCCCAGTGTTAATTTCATTCAAACTTATTCTGTGTGTGGGCTTTGACCAGATGTGGAAATAAAATAATGACAAAACAAACAAAGAAACAATAAACATTAAATTAATACGAATAGCACTGATTTGGTCAGCTAGACTCCACATCACCACAAGGAGAGATCTCTATGCTGCCACCATACTGTGGTAAATATCCTTAGAATAATAAAAGTCACGGCCACCCTAACGGTGGCTTTAAGTGAAGGAAACTAATGTAGATACACATTTTGTGAACTTTGCAACAGTTGCTGTTTGGAGTCTGATTTCTTTTAAGCCCCGTAGATGTCCCAGGAATGATTTCCCAGCAGGTTAGAGCCATACAATATTAAACATCATGGTAGAGCTCAGTGCCAGCCAGGGCAGAATGCATTCACTCCCATCCATATGGCTGAAGATATTGCTCTGAGACTTTGTTGGCAGGGCCCCAACCAACTTGTTTTAAAACTGCTTCTAGCTGTAATATATCCCATATATATATATATATATATATATATATATATATATATATATATATATATATATATATATATATATATATGGCATTGAGGCGACTTTTGTTGTGATTTGGCACTATATAAATAAAATTGAATTGAATATATATATATATATACTTGAGAGGCATCCGTCATCTCTAACACAGACTGAGGCTGAAATGATACTGAAGAAGGTCGACACATGTTCAAGCCAAAATGCAGCACATGACTGGCTGATTGTCATTATTGGTCTTTAACAGCAAAGTAAAGCAGACATGTTGAAAATAATACAGAAGAAAATATGCTCTGATGGTCAAAATGTCCCCTTTATCAAAGAGATCACCTGCTGACAGCAGAAAAATCACTGCCTAATGAATTCTGGGGAACATCTGGACATGACCGGCATGCCACCAAACATCCTGCTCTAAATGAACATTTCTCTTGAAGTGCTGATGTGGGTTCACAGAGCTGTTTGGGAGGAGCATGAGGTTATTTATACCATGAGTGAACAGACCCAGATTTTAAAAGTTTGTGTTTTGCTCTAATAGAAAATAATCTCATTAAAAATCACATTGACATTTTCAGTGTAACACACAGGTGTCAAACTCCAGGCCTCGAGGGCCGGTGTCCTGCAGATTTTAGATGTGTCCTTGATCCATCACAGCTGATTTAAATGGCTAAATTACCTCCTCAACATGTCTTGAAGTTCTCTAGAGGCCTGGTAATGAACCAATCATTTGATTCAGGTGTGTTGACCCAGGGTGAGATCTAAAACCTGCAGGACACCGGCCCTCGAGGCCTGGAGTTCGACACCCCTGGTGTAACACATCCATCCATCTTTTGGGTGCTCAACACAGAGCAGGGGAGCTGCAGTCTGGGCAGAGATGGCCAGACCTCCCTGTGCCTCTCAGCCACCTCCTCCAGCTCCTGTAGAGGACATAATCTCTCCCAAAGACATGTTCTCTTATGTGTATCCTGGGCTTGACCCAGAATCTTGTCTTGCTTGGAAATTTTGGAAACACCTCACCTAGTCAGATACCCGAACCATCGCAACTGGATCCTTTCCATGTGGATGATCCACATTACTGCCGACACTGCACAGATCTGTCTGTCAGTCTCCTGCTCCACTGTTCCCTCACTCTATGATGTGACACAATCAGAACTCCTACTTTAAGGTATAGAAGCGTGTGCCCAACCAGTCTAGATGTGCTGGATTAGGTATTCGAACACGTCCCTCGATATGGTCTTGTTTGGGAATATGAGGGATCTGATCCTCCCTGAAGGACTGTAGTGAGAGCTTGGCTCACATCGCCT